>NW_023425562.1:20587500-21187500 GCF_014108245.1 Pipistrellus kuhlii
CTTTATATTCTTGGTGCTGTTACAAATAGAATTATGGAGGAAGCTGAAAAGCAAACTGTATATGTAACTAGTAGGAAAAAATTATCAGAGGAAGTTGCCTTCCTGCTCTGAACTGGAGAGTCTTGACAGCAAGGGCTCACTGGGGGTTGTCATTTAATAACCACAAGAGAATGGCTGACTGGCATCATGAATCAGATGAGAGGTGGTGAGGGTGGACTTGAGCTCCAAGGGAGCGTTGGCTACTATCTCAGTGTGCTTGTGCCGGGAACCTCTTCCTGAGTTCCTATCCTCATACCAATGCACTGACTGTCTGTGCTTCCCATAGTTTTCCTGCACTGGTCCACCTCAGGATCAGGATGGATTCTTCCACAATGTGTTTTAACTAACTGCTGAGGGCTCTGTCGCTCTGCAACTGCCTGCAACTGGCAGGCTTTCCTTTTACTGCCTTTGCACAGCTCAGATGGTCTCTGTCACTCACTTGCTTCTGCACAAATCTGCCTCAAACAGAACCCCTTTTCCCTGCAGTGAAGGTGTGGGTTATGGGAAACATTTAGGCATGGGGCAGAAAGACAGACACTCGTAAAATGTGGGGAAACATGAACCACTCTGTAGAAAGCACCGAGTCCATGTTCCACTATTAGATGACCCTTGGTTTTTTGTGTCCACTCTGAGGAAATTAAACTTGAGGTCACTAAGATCAGTGTTATGAGGCAGCATTTATAAAATATACATAATTCCAGAGATCCTTGGACATGATTATATCTCTACGCATGATTTATAGAGGTAAATATGCCACAGTAAGAAAACATAAAATACATTGAGTCTTAGGCAGAAGGAAAATATAGCAAGGAATCAAATGGACCAAGAGTGACGTCAGTACAAAACGTGACCATGATATCTTATGAATTTTCAAGTGATTACTACAAATTAGGCTCTGAGCTTTTGAGTAGCCAACATGAAGAGACAGCCAATGTACTGGCTTGACTATTCCAAGTTTGCGATCCTAGACATAACTATTTAGAGGAATGTGCAGCATTTTATTTCATTGAACATTCAGCTATAATTAAGTTTCATGTTCAACTCTGTGTTCCCAGTTTTAGGTATACTGTATCCCTGGGAAAAGAGGAAAAGCTTAAACATCCATTGATCCTAGGTAAAAACTTTACAATAATGAAATAATAACCTCTGGATTTCTCCTGAAAATCCAGCAGAATTAAGTGCTGACAGCCACACTGAAGACCTTTGACTTTCACGGGTCTATGACCAGGACCAACTCAAAATGGTTCCCTCTAGGCCTTTGCAGGTCTTCCTTATTTCTTTACTAAATATGGATGCTTTAGTATTCAGCATTATGCCAATTAATCCAGAATCATTTCGCTGATACTTTATAAGTAACTCTTTGGTATTTAAAGTCTCCAAATCTTATTATTTTAATATACATTTTAATGCATTTTGTTATATGTTCCAGTACCTACTTGACAGATCCTTATTTTTAAGGTTTATTCTTCATAAGTATAAGATTACAGGGTATAAAGAGAAAGTGAAATGCCACTTATAGTATACATTTATATATTTATCTCCTGGAGTCATAAATTCGTGATCTTGTTCAAATGTTAAATGTGTATGGCGAAGATGTGAGTACCAGCCAGGAAGAGGAGGAAACAGGTCAGAAAATGAGAAGGAAAAGAGAACAGAAAAAAAAGGAAATTTAAACATTTAGAGTAATATTTTGTTTCTGAGTCTTCATCAAAATCACAAAGCAGTTTCTGAACGTGAGTATAATTGCATATGCCTCTTCATTTGCAATAATTTTATCCTCATATTTTGAATTGAATCACCCATTAAGGTCTTATTTTAGTGGTTGAATTTCCTAAATTATTTGAAACAAATCATGTAAGGAGATAAGCATGCCTCCCTAGAAATCTGTTGTGAGCAGAAAAGCGACTTCCTTCTAACAAGTCGAGAGTCCATTGCTAGATCTCAAAACAATTCAGTGTTGCCCTCACACAACCAGCCTGGAAATGCGCTGATCTAGTTCTGCCACATCTGGCATGAGTTTGAGTTCAAAGCCTTAATGGCTGAGTTAACAGGTGTCTGGATTGCTCTGACCTTATGAAAGGTGACCTCTGGGCCATTGCAGAGCAGCCTGTGCTTGATCTTGAAAGTGTTGACAATTTTCTTTTGTCCTGGGTCAGTTTTGGTGTCTAGATCATGTGCTTTCAGCCATTAACACGTCTATTTTACCATGGCAGTATTTCACAGCATTTCATAGACTGTTTGCTGGGCATTTTCACCCAAGCTCTGCACATTGTCCCAAGCAACACATCACAGCATTCGCCCTGGCATGAAGGTGACTTCAAGAAACTCGGGAAACCCAAATAAGGGTGCCCAGTGACACACGATCCAACAATCAACAGTGGTCCTCTTTTCTAATTGAGATCACAACTTATGAAAGCACGGGGCGAGAGGGGGAGCATATTTAAGAGAAAAGAGAATGGCTTCCTAACAACCAGGTCCACCAAACAAACCCTGGTGATTGCTGAAGTGACAGAAGTCACATCCAGGTTGACCTCATGTTGGCTGTCACATCAACACTTTGGGAGTGGCCAATGGACAGAAAGAGCAGGAAGGAGTCAGGGCTAGAGCTAGGGTGACTGTATCATTTATTATCAAATGGACAAGTATGATCATAAAAGAGGGTGTTACTAGTAAGTACACTGAGAAAAACACATCAACTAGACTTGTTTGTGTATGCCATTTCTCTCAATAGCACTGACCCAGGTGCTTCCTTCAAAAGCTTCATATCTTCATATAAGAAGCCTGACAAATAGGCGCACAGTCTTATAAATTAATAAAACATGAGAAGTGGAAGGCGAGGAATGCACTGGGGAGCAGGAGAGGTCAGCACAATTAATAATATTTGGGGAAATAGCTCCAGTTGCCTGTAATTGCAGAATGACTTGAATAAGAGTGACAAGTAAGTAGCATTCTTTCTTGTTTCACTCAGCGTATATGTAGTTTTAACTCTTTCTGGCCACTAGGGGACCACTTAGTCCTTCGCACTTTGCATTGACTTGCTAGTCCCATTCTGCAGTGGATCAAAGACAAGAGGCTGCTGTTCCAGTAGGGTCCTGGGCTATCTTGTCTGTGCCCACATGTCAGTAATTTACAACATGATACTGTTCTCTGGTTGCTTCAACTATGTTGGTTTGGTCTTTTCCAACTTCTTGCCTTGTTAGATGTGTCTGAAATCTTTGGCACATCCTTTCAAACGCCCGGGGTAGAGCTGCATGAATCCACATTTTTGTATATTATTATTATTTATTTATTTTTAAAGTGTTTTGTTCTACTTTTTATTTTTTTATTTTTTATTTTTAATATATTTTATTGATTTTTTACAGAGAGAAAGAGAGAGGGATAGAAGCTAGAAACATTGATGAGAGAGAAACATCGACCAGCTGCCTCCTGCACACCCCCCACCAGGGTTGTACCCGCAACCAATGTACATGCCCTTGACCGGAATCGAACCTCGAACCTTCCAGACCAATGCTCTATCCACTGAGCCAAACAGGTTTCGGCTATTATTATTATTATTATTGATATTTGAATAACAGCCCTAACTGGGAATTCCCCCTGTCTTTGTTTGACTTACTCTCCCAAGGTTGAAGGTCACATAGATGGTGCAAAGGGGAAATCTACATTGTTGTCGGAAGTCGATATGCTTCCCATGTTCCACATTCGCTGGGGAGAATTCACAAGTAATCACCGGGTTCTTGTTCTGATGCCCATGGATACCAGTTTCCAAGCAGAACCTCTCCCACAGGAACTCTCTCATGGACAGACTTTCCGTTTGTTGTGGACTCTGCACACACCAACCCGTTGTGTCTGTTCTCAAGCTCCCACACATCCTCCAGCATCACCTACTGAATAGGAGTTGCCGGGAGTCATCCTGGGGAGCAGCTCTCCCGCATTCGCCCAGCTGCCAAGGCTGCCCGGGCTTCAGCACCCTCAAAAGTCTCACTGTCTGGAATTATTTGATGTGAATAATGGATATTTCCTTTTATTGGTTTTATTTGTTTATTTTTATTTTTTCTCTTTTATTGTTTTAAATTTTATTATTTTTATTATATATATTAACTTTTATATAAAGTGCCATAAATGATAGATAGATGATTAATAGATGATAGATGATAAATAGATAGATAGTAGATAGATGATAGATAGTAGATAGATGATAGATAATAAATAGATAGGAGATAGATGATAGATATTGACAGCTTCAAGGCCACCTCTTTTAGCCACATGGCTTTGTGGAAATTTTGGAGCATGCACACCCTCTACCCACCAGTATTACCACTGTCCTCATACTTATCACACCATATTGTAGATTTTTTATTTCAGAGAGAAAGGGAGAGGGAGATAGAAACATCAATGATGAGAGAGAATCACTAACCCCCTGACTCCTGCACGCTCCCTGACAGGGATTCAGCCCACAACCTGGGCATGTTCGCTGACCAGGCATCAAACCATGACCTCCTGAGCCACGCTGGCTGGGCTATTGTGAATTTCTTTTTTCATTGTCCTGTGAGTCCCATTCCTCAGTATAATTATTGGCACATAGTGATAAAAAATAAATTAAAAAGTGTTATCCAAATACCACTTGAGCGCTAATTTTATATCCAGTAGAAAAATCAGTGCTATTTCCAGAATTGTCTGGAGGCTTCTAGTTACAATTCTTCTTGAAACCTGTTGTCATAATTTCTGTGCCCAGCATGGGGCAGCTGCTCCTTCGCCTCTGCCCTGAGATGGACCCGAAGAGACTGCACAGAGAGGCTAATGTCACCCCAGAGCAGCACCCGCAGAACTGAACACTGGGCATCCCTGGGCTGCAAGCCCTTGTGTGGTGTTGCCATGTTCCCTTGTCATTACGTCTCTCTGCTCTGGCCTCCTGTCCAGTGTCTATTCATTTCTGAGGCAGGACAATTATTTCTTTTGTTTCCTTTTCTCCTGTTATTCCACGTGCTGAGGTATCACCTGCAACCCTAAGGGACTTAGACAATTGCTTTCAGAAATCAAAGCCTTTGCTAACACTTAAGATAAAATGAAAATTTTAATCTCACAATGGAAGGAAGGAAAGAAGGGAGGAAGAAAAAGGAAGAAGGAGGGAAGGAGGAAGGGGAAAGAATGAGAGGAAAATGTATGGATGCTGCTCCAGGCCCATGCCTGTTTTGTAAGTATGAAAAGAAATTGTTTTCATCTCAAACCATCAGCCTCTAACTAAACCATAGAACTTATCTGTGGCATAGACTCTCTCTCTCTCTCTCTCTCTCTCTCTCTCTCTCTCTCTCTCTCTCCCTCTCTCTCCCTCCCCATCTCCCTCCCCCATCTCCCACTTTAAGGACAGATAATTAACATTAAAGATGAGTGGCAGTACCTGTCTCCCCATGTCAGGTCTCTATCCCAGTAAGACACAATGCAGCTATAGTATAAGGAATTCATGGGTTAGCATTTTCCCACATTTGTTGAAATCTCTTGGTAGAGAATGAGCTCTACAGAAATCTGTCAGTATAATTGGTAAGTAGTAGATAATGTAAAAGTGTTAGTTACATAAATGAATAAGTAATTAAGTAAATAAAAAATTTGTAAACATGAGAAAATGATTGAGCAGGTGCTGTAAGCATCTAGGGATAAAGGGATGAAGAGACAGATGGTGCCATCAATTTAGGAAAATCCAAGGAGGGTCTTTCTGCAAAGCACTGATGACAAGGACCTGAGGAAGCTGTGGAGGACCCAGAAGGGTCAGTGCAGAAATTACAGGCCAGCAGAAGTAGAGCAGTTGCCACCTCTAGACCTGAAGGATGAGGGGAGGGAGCGGGCATGGACAGTGGAGGCCCTTGAGGCCATGTGTTCAGATCAGCCTCTGCAGGCAGAAGGCAGGGAAGAGAAGGCTGGAGAATGGATCTGGAGGAATAAGCACAGGATATTAAGTAAAAATGAGCATTGAACTCTGGACAAGGAGTAGTTGCCAGTAGAGCAGGCTGAGCTTCAAGCTGTGAAAAGAAGAAAAAAGAGTCAAAATAAGTATTAATCATCAAGAATGGGAATGGTCGTCAAATGGTGGCGTGGAGCTGCTACACCAACATGTTAATCATACGCTCTCCCTCAAAATAAAAGTGACCTCAAGTTTATCAAAGGCCAATTTTCAAGCAGGTCAACAGAAGGGATCTACAACTTTCCCTAGATGGCAACCTGGAGGTGTAGAGAACAATGAAAGGAACTTAAAACATGGTTCTGAGTTGGTGTGCTATCATTTTAAAACCAAAAATAAATTGTTCTTAAAACCTAATTTCTAAAACCAATGCCAAAATAAGAATTCTGAACTAAAAATAAACAAACAGCAAGAACTGTAGAACGAGTCTCCAAAAAGGAATGACCTCCCCCTGACAAAGTGACTGTTGTGAGTTAATAGCAGACAGGCAGTGGCCTTAATCTCTCGGCTCCTGCCTTTCCCCTTTTGCTCATGTTAGTCTAGTGATAAATGATGTAGAGTTTCTCAGAGAGAGAGAAAATTATGCCCAATATAAAAAGTGGTTGAAAAAGCTGATTACAGAGTCATTAGCCCCTGTGGGCTCATTTTATTGCTATAAAGTCATCATTCAAGTAGACATATATTTAGCTTCTGTGGCCTTCATTTGTGGTAAGCAAAATAACCTCAGACACACTCACACACACAAACCGAGGGAGCCCAAGTTCAAAGTTCCTATTTTTAGTGATGTGACAGCCAGTTTACTAAATTAGGAAAGCCCAGAGCAGAAGCAGTTGTCAACATGTGTGCTGTGTGCTGTGTGCTGTGTGCCATGTGTGGCTCCAAGCACAAGTGGGGGTGGGTTTACTCCTAGGTGACAGTCATGTGTACTGTGAGGGACACTTAAAATGCAACGTGTGGCCAGATGAAGGTACCCAAGGTGTTGAGGAACATACACATCTTGACATATAAGAAATAATTAAAGGAACTGGACATGCTTAGCCTAGGTAACAGATATCTATGTAAAGCAAAAAGTCATTTCATTTTAGGGCTGACTATGGAAATCAGATGGATTTATTCTCTAGCTAGCCCACACATGTATGGACAGATTCTCTCAAAATGAAATATTTACTCATTCATTTTCAATACCTATGATCAAATGTAATTTTCCTGTTATTGCACTGTCTCTGAAAGTTAAAGAAGAATTTATTAGCAACACAATGATTTTTAAAACCGGGGGAGCTTCCTGTGGCAGGTGGGTTTGTAATCAGACCCTGGGTGCCTGACTGTGAGGAGTGGTATAGGAGAGTGCCTGTGTTCCTGGCTCAATGCGCACAGGGATGACCTGGGAATCTTGTGAAGCTGCAGGTTCTAATGTAGCAGATCTCGGCTGGAGCATTTGGAAGAAGAGCCCAGGTGACTGGGATGCCGCTGGTCTGTGGACCACACTTTGATCAGCAAAGCATCCAGATCACTTCCCCTCCAAGAGTGCCTGCATTCAGTGGGAATCAACGGGTCTCTTGTGTCATCTCAGATAGCATGTCTCCCAGGGAAAGAAACAAAATGAGAAGGGTTTTCTTGTTGTGGATCTGGCTCAGAAACGGTGAGCATCGCAGCAGGACTGGCGGCTGGCTCTGCATTCCACTTGTTGCTGCCTCTCGATGAAGCATTGACTGTTTGGCCCATCCCATTGCTGCAGGCTGCAGAGCAGGTGGAAAGGGTCACCCATATGCAGCGACCTTTGGGCCTTTGAAATCTTAGTTCCGAGCGCTCTCCTCGGCCTCCCCTCACACTACAACATCCTGTTGACACCCTCCACGCACTGTCATCCTCCCACACTGATTGTGTTCAGATTAGACACTTAGTGTGTTTTTCCAGGTTCAACCGTGGAGTAATTCAGCCATGATCTTGGCATTCTCCTTTTTCCTCCTCCCCGCTGTGAGGACCCAAGCCCCTCAGTAACCATTCTTGCCCTTCAGCTCAGAATCCGTCTTCCTGATATGGTCTCTGCCACCATGTTCTTCCCATCCTGCGTGGGGAGTAGACATAACCAGGCTGCTGGAGATCCAGTCACTAGAATATTTTCAAGTTTCTAGAAATTACTAGAAAGGCAGAGGTCATCCAATATAACTTACAAACATGCTCTGTTTTTCTTCTGTAGGTCAAAGGGTGAATAACGATGAAACTGGTAGTGGAGATTCATCTGGCAAGGACAGTTACAATCTTTGGAAAACATGAGCTGCTTCCTGAGAAGGTAAGCTCAGAGTTTACAAGTATAGAACACTTCCTATTTCCAGGTAGAAGCTCCAAATAACCTCCTCTGTCAGAAATCCATACGGATATTTCTATGTGGTTATGAAAGTGCGACTAAATTGAAAAAAGGGTACCCGGAAAACATACAATCATTGAGAGAAAATAGAGTAATTAGAATAAGAATAAGCTAATTCTTGATACAATCAATCTGAGCAATGTCCCTCAATTTTTGCAACATATCCTATATAATAAAAAGCTAATATGCATATTGTCCCCTTGACAGGGAGTTCAACCAGTAGTTCAACCGTGAGTTTGAAAGGGGGGTGGAGAGGCAGACAACTGCCCATGGCCCCTTCCCCCAGCTGGCCCAGCTCGATTGGGGCAGCCAGCCAGACCCCACCTGTGCACAAATTCATGCACCAGACCTGTAATATTCAAATATAGTAGCATAGAAGGTGGCCATTTCATCTTGTAGATATGTCCACCACCTATGAACTCTGACAAGTTTTTTGTCTGAAATTTTCCACTGTGATATACAGGGCAGGCAAAAGTAGGTTTGCAGTTGTTAGTATGGATAATGCAATATTTAATAAATAATAATACTAGAATAAACTAGGTTTCACACATTCTCTGTAAACCCACTTTTCTCCACCCTTGTATCCTTGTATTCTACTTACTTGCTTTGTATTAGACTTGCTTCATCACCAAATTATAAGTTCTCCGAAGCAGGGACTATTTCCCCTCCTTTGCTTTCTCCTCGGTGCTGGAGTTGATTAGGGGCTTGACGGGCACTTGCTGCTGTATTTTTGAAAACGTTAAGGCAAATGTTCTACCAGCACAAGGTGTGAAGCCTAAACCTGCCTTCTGTTTTGTGAGAAGAGAGTGTTGTAAGTGGCCCGAAGGAGGCGGGAAATCGTAGTAAACATGCCGAGTCCTTTTGGACTGTTGTTTGGAATCCTAAAAAGAAATGGAGACAGAAATCCTTTGGGACAGATGTGTGCAGCACCTGCTCCCCATCACAGGGAGTTAGAGGAAGGGGTCCAAGCAGGCCCTCGTGGCTGGCTGCACGTTAGAACAAAGAGGCGGGAGGACTAGGCTGGTTAAGAAGAAAGACAGGCGTGTGTTGTGTGCACCACGTGTGTTCGGTGAGGGATCAGTAGCCATGGGCCTTCCTGTTCTCTTCTCAGAAACCACACTGCGTCACTCTCCTTCCCTACCTTCCTCTCCTCAGGCTCCTCAACCTCATGAATAAGCCTGTGCCTTGAGGAACTTGCCACCTCTGTAACCAGCTGAGCCAATTCCTTAGAATGCCCCCCCACACACACACACACACACTCTCCTGCTCTCTATTTCTATTTTACAAACACACACACACACACACACACACACACACACACACACACTTCTCTTTCTCTGGAAGACCCTGACCAACACAAGCTCCCTTCTCTGTGAGTTGGAAGTCGGTTCTTCCTTACATGGTCACAACATTAAAAGCAACTCCATCAAGTGGAAAGGGCGCCAATGTAGAAGCTGCCTATCCTCAGTTTCCAAAGACACAAGCCGCTGGGTGAAGTGGGAGTGCTCCCAGTGTCTCCTCCCCTGAAGCATTCCAGGCAAGGCCCCACAGGACATGAGTTAAACTTGCACTTCATCTGCCTATCAGGACATCAAGGCCGTTCTGTTGAACTTGGTGGGAAAGGGAGGATTGAGAGGAAGGCAGCTCCATTGATAAGGGTGTCCAGGAAAAGAGGGGCCTGGAGCTCTTCAGATGAAGATGAGAAACTAACAAAGTGAGGAACAGCCATCCAATGTGAGGAGACTTTCCATGCAGCGTGATGCATGGGGATGCAGGGGAATCAGCGGGGGACTCTCAGTCATGGGGTCGACTCTCAGCATTTCTAACATGATTCCCGTCCAGCACGGACAGCAAGAGTGCTACGTGTTCATGCTCTCTGACTGCAAGGGCAGTCATTTTTCCAGTTGGCGTACTGTCCTGAAACCACTATTTCCCCTCAGGGAAGATCATTACTGACTGTAAAAAATCAACAACAAAGGAAAGATTGCACTTCACACAATCCTACTTTTTTTTGTATAGAAAGGTTTTTCTCTATACCTACCGTATTTTTCGGACCATAAGACGCACTTTTTCCCCCCCAGAAGTGGGGGGGAAAAGTCCCTGCGTCTTATGGTCCAAATATAGCCTACACATATACTTTAAAAAAAAAGTTTTTTTACTTGCCTGGCTCTGTGGTCTCTGTGTGCTTGCCCGGCTCTAAAATGGTTCTAAATGCTGCTGTTTACAGGGTTGATTACATGTGTTTATGACTGTGATGTTGGGTTTTAATGCACATAAAATATTTTAGGACACTATTTGTTTCAGAATCTTTTTTTCTTCATTTCCCTTCTCTAAAAACTGGTGCGTCTTATGGTCCGAAAAATACGGTAAATGGAGGTCTCCCTCATAATTTGACAGGGGATGTTGGAGCATTTGTCAAACAAGTGGGTTTTATATCTTTACTGTTTCAAAAACCATGAAATCCTCTATGTTCTGACTCTTGAACTTTGAACTTGCTTATAGTCCAACACATCTGTGATCATCTCTGAACAGGAACAAGAAAAAGGAAGTGAGACCATTGGAAATTCCAGTGTATACTCCCAGTGCCCTTAAAAATGCTTCTTAATACCTCTGTCTCCTCTCCCATCTTTTTTTTTTTTTTTTTTTTTTTTTTTTAGTTTGTTTTCCAAATAGTGATAAGCCCAAGGTTACATATTATCTACAGTTTTCAAATCAATACCACCTTCTATCAGCCTAGCTGAGCAGTGCAGGGCTTTGCGGCCAGCTACCATGACAATAGACGCACAGCCTGGAACCAGTTTTAGTTAATTAGAGTCAATCAATCCAAACTCGGCAAACTTCCTCATGTGAAACAATAGTCTAATGAACCCAAGTTGGCAAGATGATTGGGAAACACAAATTATTGCACCCTGATAAATTAAATGCGACCATTACCAAAACTCCTTTCTAAATGAACACCCAGGGAAGGCGTATATGAGTATTTAATATAATTAAGAATAAGAGGAAAATAAACACAAAGGAGCTATCAAGGGCCCTCTTATTTGTTAGAGGAAGACACCCTCGCACCAGAACCAGGGCGGTGTGAGGGCCAAGAGGGAAGTGACTCGGCCCAAGCTCCTTTGTTCTTGTGTGTGCAGCGTCCAGAGAGCGGGTTTATGTGACAGAAGGGCCAAAGCCTCTCCCCGGAACCCTGGCAAATCCGATGTGCTGTGTCTCGTTGTTCTTGTAGCATGTGCTCAGTGCTCAAGGCCTGCTGTAGACTAAGGAAATAGCCATTTCCACTTGGAATTGATAGAGTAAGACAAAGATGGACCCTCCCCTAAGCCAGACCTTGCTGTTGCTTTACCCCAAGGTAATCTGAGAATCCTGTCAGCACTGTTACTTTGGGTTAAAAACCATGTTGATGGGATATAGTTAAATGGGGGGGTGGGGGTGAGGGGCAGTAAGGGAGCTTTTCCATGCAAATTGATGTGTGTCTTATGTGGGAAACCTGAGGTGGGAAGCTAAAGGGAACTGGATGAGTGTTGATGGAGAAAGGAAGTTTAAAAAATGCAAAAGGGTGAATTTTAAAGAACAAAATGCCTATGCCTCAACTTAAGCTAAAATTGGCCCTATTATTGGCTGCTGGCAGGGAAAATCTCACAAGAAAATGCCTTGTGAGAGGCAGTTGATAGAGCTCTGACCTAGAGTTTGGGCCTGGACGGGGGGGGGGGAAGGGGGCCTAGGAGGGGGGTCAGGAGGGTCTCCCTTCCAGCCAGTTCTATGACCTATTTGGCCTCTGTTTCCTTTTCTAAAAAATGGGCGTTGAGGTAAATGGTCACTGAAGGAGCTTCCAATTCAAAATATTCCAACTCTAGGCACAGTTTCAAGAATAGTTTTTAATACCTTTCTGTAGTGACACATGTCAACGACTATTATAGACAACATATTTGTGTCTTCCCACATTCATATGTTGAGAACTAACTCCCAATGGGATGGTGTTTGGAGGCAGAGCCTTTGGAGAGAGTTGGGTCAGGGGGGACAAGTCCTCATTCCTGGGATTCGTGCCCAAATAAAAGAGGCCCTAGAGAGCTGTCTCTTCTGTTCCACCATGTGAGGTCACAGGGAAAAGAGACATTTATGAACCAGACATCCATTCTGCCGGCACCTGATCTTGATCTTCCCACCAGAACTCTGAGATAGAAATGTTGTTGTTTTAGCCACCCCAACTATGGTAGCTTTCCTATAGCAACCCAAATAGACTCTGGCAACTACTGAGTTACGTTGGTACTTCTCTCAAATAATCAGACAGATCAAGGCAAATGTCAGAGATATTTACAGTATGGTTCATAAAGATATCATATGTTACGTTAGATTTCAGTGCTTTATATTGAACTCCCTTCTATTTTTCTCATAATCTAAATCTCAGTTAACTTAGTCTGTTTATACTCTCACAATCATATGCATTTTATTGGCATTTACCAGGTGCATACACAGGGCTTGTCTTAAAGTGGTTTAAAGGTTGGCCCATGTTCATGGTACTGTTGTTATCCATCTATGTCTCATTAGGTTTGTTTCATTTTTCTTATTCTTAAAAGATGGCTCACTCTTGTTTTTAATAAGATAGTTCACTCTTCTTCATGCCATAAATCAGTAGTCAAAATAACATGAAGCTTCTAGAAGAAAGGAAATCAAGAGTTATGTTACTCACAGCCCTCTAATTTTAACACAGTATATCGCTATAGAAGATACTTAATCAGTAGATGTTGGATGACAGAAGCAAAGATGAATGAGTAGAATGCAGATGGATGGGGGAATAAACGCATGAACAAATGAAAGTCAATGTAAATACAATGCATAGAGTTTCTATTTCTTTGCTTTTGGGAAACTTATTTTTTTTATTATTAGAAACTTATTTGGGAAATTGACAGTATTATAGGTAATAGAAATATATGACAAAATTCTATGCGTTTTCATATTCACTGAACATATTCATACTCATTTAACTACTAAGAAAAATATAACTAAAATAAAAAATAATATTAAAATTTCAAAGACACGCTACTAATTTAATCCCACCTTCCACATCTCAGATTTACCGTATTTTTCGGACCATAAGACGCACTTTTTTCCCCCCAGAAGTGGGGGGGAAAAGTCCCTGCATCTTATGGTCCAAATATAGCCTACACATATACTTTTAAAAAAAAGTTTTTTTACTTGCCTGGCTCTGTGTGGTCTCTGTGTGCTTGCCCGGCTCTAAAATGGTTCTAAATGCTGCTGTTTACTTTACAGGGTTGATTACATGTGTTTATGACTGTGATGTTGGGTTTTAATGCACATAAAATATTTTAGGACACTATTTGTTTCAGAATCTTTTTTTCTTCATTTCCCTTCTCTAAAAACTGGTGTGTCTTATGGTCTGGTGCGTCTTATGGTCCGAAAAATACGGTAAGTACTACTATTAGCAATTGAGTGAATTCTAACCAAGGGTTTACTTCGCAGACATAGTTTATATCTATAACTTAAACCTCCCAGAACCAGTTGCTCCTTCGCTAACCACCTAGGAAACACACAGCATTTCCATGGGCCACGCCTTGCCCATGGTGATGAGAAACTCACTTGTGCGTCTGACATTTCTGTGTAAAACAGCAGCTGCTTCACTCATGTGGAAGCAGCCTCTCTCCCCCCGGGGAACTCTGAGCCCCCGGGGAGGCGGCGGGCTCCCTGCTGGCGATGTCGCGTGCTCACAGAGATGCTTCCGTCCTCTCGGCTGACAGCTAAAATGAACTCATTCTGTGAGAAACGTGCTTCCCAGTGGAAGACAGTCAGAGCTGCTTTCCTCTGGGAGGCAGAGCAGGAGGGGAGCCATCGCCCTGTGCCCATCCTGGGGAGTCCAACACCCACAGCCACCCAGGGCGCGCACATGGCAGAAACCAAAGGCTAATCCTTTCACCGCTGCTAAACCATCAGAGGGAAGTTTGAGGTCAAAAGATGAGCAGATGATTTCAAACAGAAACATATCTGTGAATGTACTGGGTCCTCCACTTCCGTTCTCCTGGATCATCATCACCATCCGCATTGTCATTATTATTGTTCTATCTGCCCTACCTTCTTACCCTTAAAAGTTCCTGAGACTCAAATAACATTTTCCCCCCCTTTTCCTCTGGCCTCCTTTCTTTTCTCATAGGTTCCTTAAACCATCTATTTAATGAACATCCTCATTCCTTGTGTCCTTAAGATTCAACCCCAGGGAAGAAGTGGGATGAGGTTCCTTATGCACATTACATTCCTAATTGTTTCTGGAACTCTCTAACTCTGCCTCTTAAGTGATGGGTAGCCAATCTAGATTTATTAAGTGGTAGACACCATTTGTTAACGTCTTCCTAAAAGTTTGATTTTCCTTAAACTTTTTTGAAATTATTTTTTTACTGAGCATTTATTAGATACCTAATATGTGCCAGGACCTCAGCTATATACTGTGGCTAGAAAAAAATAATATTTATTGAGGGACCTATACTCTAGTAGGAGGAAGCAATATGTAAGTGCTTTTATATACACACTTCATAAGAGGTCTAAGATAGTTATGTACATTGTGCTGTGGAAATGTAAATGAGAAATAACTTTATCTTTGAAAATTGGGGGGTATCACAAAGTGGGGGCTGCATGGGGCTGCTCCTGGGGGTGAATGGAAGGTTAGCAGACAGGCAGTGACTTCCTCCAGTCTTTCAGGGGGAAGAAAAACAGCCTGTGTGAGGGTCAGGGGATGGTCCACACATTTAATCATTGTCCTGGGTAATTCCGTCTTCTTAATAAACAGACCCACCTCTTTTATGAAACACCTCTATATAGCCACAGAGAGCAAGACTCTCCTGAACTGTAACATCACTTCCTTTAGTCCTCAAACTAGTCAACCTGAGGGGAATCCGCAGCGGGTCTCTCTCTGCACAACTATCCACATGGGCAACTCCTCAGCAGTTCAAAAACCTGGGAGGCCTCGTCCTGCAGAGATGTGCTTTCAGGACTCATCGGCCACTGTCCTACAGCTCATTCATAACCCCAAAGCGTTGGAGACTCCATCTTCACGATTATCAGATGTCTTACAGGCGCCTAAGTCAACCCTTCAAATGACTCTCCGAGAGTTTCCAAGACCAAGGATGTCTTCAAGGACATTTGCCGGAGGGGATCAGCTGGCAGCTGATTAGCAACGCTGTCTCTTCACAGGAAGGACCTGTGCTCCTCACATTGTCCCACTGCCATCTTGGGGACAACAATGCTTAAGAGGAGAGAATAAGTAACTTTCTTCTAAAGATCGTGACCATTCTGAGAACTGAAGGATTGCTTTCTCTCCTTCTCTCTCTCTTTCTCTCTCTCCCTCTCTTTCTTCCCTTTTCTTGATGGCTGCATAGATGGATGAAAGACAGATCTATAAATAAATGGATACAGTGGATACCCATGTGATACCAATAGAGAAAGAAAGGTAGTCACCATCCTTCAGAAAGCTGGTGTTTTTCATCCCTGAATAAAATGCAGAACACTGTGATTTGGAAAGCAAAGGAATGGTTCAGCCAGTGTGGCTCAGTTGACCCAGGAACCAAGAGGTCACCAACACATGGCCAGGTTGGACTGAATCCCCAGGGGGTGGGAGTGGGGCAGCAGCATGCAAGAAGCAGTAGATCCATGATTCTCATCATTGAAGTTTCTATCTCTCTCCCTTCTCTCTTCCTGTCTGAAATCAATATATATATATATATATATATATATATATATATATATATATATATATATATTTTTTTTTTTTTTTTAAAGAATGAATTTTTAAATAGACGTGTTTCCTTACAAAATTAAAATGTCACATACTGCCAGAGCTGACTTTATTCCAACGTCCCCAAAGAGAGAGCTTCCCTTTTAAAACCATCTAAGTTTCATATTTAAGACGGCTGGAGATGTCCTTCTGTCAAAAACGCTGCTGAGAAAAAAAGAAACAAGCAGGCCCTTCTGAGACCCCCGGTTCCCTGCGGAGAGCAGAAGCTCAGGCTCAGCAGGAGGGAGCCCTGGGCTCCAGCGCAGGCCCCACGGCCAGCAGGGTGGCCCTCAGTGACAGTCCGATCGATGTCCCCTGACCCCGGCCTCCGCGCCTCTCATCGCGGCGGGTTTACTCAGGAGCACCGCCCTGGCCAGCCGTTTATTTCTCCATCGGCTGGGATCAGTTCTTGAATTCTGTTGTGTTTTATTTTTTTTTCAGCCAACTATGGTTCTCATGGTGTGTAGTAAGTGACATTAGGCTTTTGTAAATTCTTGCAGAATATAACAGATCATTGGTTTTATAACACAGTCGCTGCTTTTGCATTCTGATGAGATTATTAGTAGCAGCCTAGACTACAGCATCCCTGCCTACTGTTAGTTAAGAAAAAAAAAAAAAAAAAGAAAGAAAAAAGAAGAAAAGTTTACTAAATGGTCTCTTGTCAACTGTATCTGAAAATCATTATCGTTCCTCTGTTTCCTCTCCACAAAGGGGCTCTTGGGCAAGCTGGTGGGTTATGTCAACATGAGGCTACGGAATTGTCACCCCGGCCCCGTGTGTTTCCATGGGGCTCTGCCAGGCATCGCGATCCCACGGCACATCCCGGGGCTCGGGGGTTTATCCCTCAGGTGTGGACCAGCCCGGCTGCCAGCAGACGTGCTCGGAGCCAGTCAGCTGGCTGGTAGCTTTCCCTGGGAACAAATCCTAAGGGGGGAACGCAATGGCTGCTTTGATTTGGCATCTCTCCACAACACAGAGTAGCCCTTTAGGGTGTTAGGTGGCCTCCTGTACATACATTTAAAATGAATCCTATGCCCCAGCCAGCATGGCTCAATAGTTGAGCGTTGACCTATGAACCAGGAGGTCAGGGTTCGATTCCAGCCCAGGTTGTGGGCTCGATCCTAGGTGGGGGGCGTGCAGGAGGCAGCCAATCAGGGATTCTCTCTCATCATTGAAGTTTTTCTCTCTCCCCCTTCCTCTCTGAAATCAACATAAATATATATTTTTAAAATAAGATAAAATAAAATACATCCTACTAATAAAACTAAGAGCATTCCCCTCTTGGTCCAGTCTCTAAGGCAAAGTAGCTACCCGTGCTATGCGAGGAGCCATGTGCTCCCCACACTGCAGCATGGTGCCAGGCGGAGGGGGAGGTGCCACCGGCTCCCGGGAGGGCCTGGCACAGCCAGGGAGCAAAGCATGCTCCTCACCATCACCATGGGCAGCCTTTGTATAAAGGGTGGCATTTGGAAGGTGCCTATTGCGTGTGCACCCTGCCTTTCTGTCCATCCCACATCGCCCAGCACATCTGGGTCTGCATTCCGACCCTGACGTCCTGCCCCTCACATTGACGCCAGGCGGGCTGAAGAGCTGGCCTGGCCTGGTAATGGCGCTCCGGACGTCATGTGTTCGGCACAGTGGGAATCGGGGTCTGTGCCTGTGTGGGCGCCTATTAAAATGAGGGATCTGCTTCGCTCCAGTGGGCCAGGCCTGGGAGACACGCAATACAGTGTTTTAAAAAACTGCTTGCCTCTGATTCGCATTCCCCCTGAAAATGGGAGTAATGAGAATGATGATTTTTTTTTTTTAAACTTTATATTCTGGTTTGAAATCCCCCCCCCCCCCATGTGATAGTTTCAAAACTGAATCAATTTCTCCCTCTCTCTCTCCTTTTGTTTTTTATTGCCCTTTTCCTCCATTTCTGGGAATATCCTTGGTGTTTTTTTTGTTTGTTTTGTTTTGTTTTTAATATCCTTGTTTTAATGACAGCACTTTAAAATGGAATCATGTTTTAAAATAATATTATTCTCTTTGGGATTCTAACCATATTCCTCAGGTTCTTTTTGTTTAGCATATTCATAGCTAGTGACATTCTTTTTCGGCTTTATTTGCAGTTTATGTTTAAGAAAACAATGGAAGTTCTTCTTTAAAATGTTTACTCTTGCCCTGGCTTGGTAGGTCAGTTGGTTGGAGCATCATCCCGTACACCAAAAGGTTGTGGGTTCAATTCCCGGTGGGGGAGCAAATGGGAAGCAACCAGTTGATCTCTCTCTTTCTCTCTCCCTCCCTCCCTCCCTCCCCCAAATCAATAATAACATATCCTTGGGTGAGGATAAAAAAAAAATTGTTTCCTCTCGAGTGACTATATACGGTTTTATTAAACCAGTTCATGTAGGTGGAAGACTGAAATAATCAAAGAAAAGGCAACTCCCCGGGATCAGGGTTTCTGGACAAGTGCCAGCCCCCTGCCTCCTGCCCCGCAACAGAAACTGTGCTCAGTGCTAGGAATGAGGAGACCACGCTGGCTGTCATCTAAAGGGCAGGGGGAGGGGCGGAAAAACACAGCACAAAATACTAAATGTGCCATCCTGTGCAATCAGAGGGCACCTTTCCCCGAAATTCATTGAGATCAGCAGCGCCCTTATAGTCTTACCCCTCCTGGACAGAGTGTCCCCACACCCAAAGACCAGGCTTCTTTGCAGATCAATAGAGGATAATGGGGTTCCAACTGTGAATGTAAACAGATAGGAATTCAAATCCCTCCTCCCACATTTGCTGTGTGATCTAGAGCCAAATAATTTACTTCTCTGAACTTTGAGTCTTTCTTCTGTGAGAACAGACCAACATTCAGACCTGCCTCGCAGGTTCCTTGCTTCAGCGGATGCAATGCATGCCAGCAGTTCAGCTGGGCCCCGGGGGTACAGCGAGGGCTCCTCATATGCTCCCTGCAACGTGGTTATTGCCATCCCCACATGTGTGCCTGGAGCAGTAGGCGTTTGACCAGGTCAGTGAATTCTTCCCATTGGAGAGTATATTTATTCCCCCTAATTTAAGCTGTGTGTGGTCTAAGCACTCTTGTGACATTCTCACCCATGTCGCCTTGTCCCCCCTGTCTGCTCTGACCTGGTACATGGGTTCCCTTAGCCCATTGTGCTCGCTCCTACTCTGTAAAGTTAAATTGCAGCCTGTGAGGAGGGTGACTCTGATCAAAGCATTCACATGGATGCTCTCAGGGGAAGTGGAGGTGGATCATTTCTGAGTGTGGGGTGGCCTGGGCCACGGTCACCTGGCTACCTGGCTGCCGGCAGCTCTGTGCGGCTTCCCCTGGAGCTGTGGTCTCTGGTTTTCCTCTGAGAATGAGAACACGCTGCTCTTTTCCTGGGCGCCACCCGGGCATGCTTGAATGACCTCGGCAAGCAGCCAGGGCTGTGAGCCGAGGCCTCTGATCTCTGTGGATCCGCTTCCTGTGGCAGCCTGTGCTGGGCCCCGCCCTCATCTGACTTCCTGCCAGGCTCCTACCAGGCCTTCCTCTCTCTCCTAGCCATCTCCCGCTTGCAATGTGCTGCCTGCTTGCTTGGCTCAGGGCTCCAACAATGCCTAGCCTGGTGGCTCGGCATTCATTTCTCACAGCTTTGGAGGCCAGGATTTTACAATCAAGGTGGGGACAGATTTGGGGACAGATGAGAACCGCTTCCTGATTCATATGGTGTCTTCTCATTGTGTCCTCACACAGCACTCTGGGCCTCTTTTTGTAAAAATGTTTTAATATATATTCTTCCTGATTTCAGAGAGGAAGGAAGTGGGAGAGAGAAATAGAAACATCAATGATGAGAGAGAATCATTGATCCCCTGCTTCCTGCACACCCCCCCACTGGGATCAAGCCCGCAATCCAGGCATGTGGCCGGACCTGGATTCAACTCTACTCATCAAAAATCTTTAGAGACATTCATTCAACAAGTATGTTTTGAGTGTCTTTACGTGCCAAGCATGTGCTAAGCACCAGGGATGTAAATTAAAGAACAAATGTGGCCTTGAGAACTCAGAGTTTATCCTAGACCACATGTGTCAAACACAAGGCCCGCGGGCCAAATCTGTCCCGCCAGGCCTTGCAATGTGGCCCGCACCGCGCTGTCATCACTGCACTCCGCTGCGTTTCCATCACAGTGACAGTTTATGACTGTTCAGTAAACCATTCGGCCCGCGATTTAGGCTGGATTTTAGATTTTGGCCCCTTCTCTGATTGAGTTCGACACCCCTATCCTAGACAATAGAGGATGGATAGCGACATCCAAGTGGAAATGTCAAGAAGGCACTGTCCAACCAGGTTCTGCATCGTACTGGCCATTTCACCAATGTGTCAACACCGACCACATTGGGAAACTTAAAAGCAACTGCCACCGTTTGCCAGTGACAGTGGTTCCTCTGTGCATAGCATCTTTTGGTGTGAATGTGATTTCCATGCATCCAGCTCGCTCCTTACTCTCAAGGCCAGCACACCAAGTTCACCGTGCTAAATGCTTGGCACACTCTCAGAATAAGGACTGTCTAGTTGGGAGAATTTTGCACACACACACACACACACACACAAAAAAAAAAAAAAAAAAAAAAAAAAAAAGGCTTAAGGGATGGCAGTGCCAAAGCCATAGGTCAAGAGGAGTCCTTGGACCTAGAGCCTGAGAAATGAGAGTGGACCAACGGGCACAGCCACCTGCTGAAGAGCGACGAGGAAACGCCCACAGAATGCTGTGGTAAGCGCACTAAAATGGCCTCGCCACATCCCAGGAATGTCACACTACAGACGTTTCCCTGAAGCGCACATGGGATGGTGCTGCAGAAGGAGAATGTTTGAAGGGAGGGTGGGGATGGTAGGAAAATTTCACAACCGCATCCTTGATTTTTGTAAGAGAAGAACATCACACCATGCAAATGTTATCAAAGAAAGCTGTCGAAAAAGTCGAGGAACCATTCCTTTCCAATGCATATAAGATGCTAATTGGTGATGTATGTAGTCCCAGAGATGCTTGACATGCAAAGAGGGAGTGAAGTACGACCAAGCATTTGTGCGGGCCATCTGGACGGGCACACCACGCGCCTGCCTGCGATGCGAACTGGAATTAAGCAGGAACTTCAGAAACCGAGGCCTAAATATGCATGGCTCTGGGGCTCTCATCCTTTCACGCATGGAGACCTGGGAGGAACCGTTCTGTGCTCCTAGAGCGGGGGGTTGCTGGTGATGAAATGATGCAATGGAGTCGGCTCTCCCTGCACAGGGAAGATATTGCCCCCCCACCCCCACCCTCCTGCAGCCTGGATGCTGGCGGATGTTTCGGCTTTACCATGTACAAACTATGTTCCTTCTGTACTTTACATGTGACACGTACCGTGTTGCCCTAGCTCACTCCTGGAAGCGGGAGTTTGATTTCCTATGATAAAGAATATACACAGTATCTAGATTTCAAAGGTGAAGATGCTTTCTACACACACTCATGCACACACAAATATAGTCCATAAACACTAAGGATTTTACACAAAATAGACACTTATTTCTGCCATATAACTGCATAAGAGGTTTGTTTTGTTTTTAAATATTCACCCACAAAAGAATAAAAATTATGAGCTGCATTTGTATTCATTTCAGCTTATAAAGCAGATTTTTGAAAATTAAACTCGAGGGCAACATCTCCTTGGGATAAAAGTTTTCCAAAATTTGATGCAAATCAGTGTCTCAGTCTGTCAGGAGAACTAGTCAATCTCTGAAACACTATTTGATAGGATAGAACCGGCCTAATGCTTGAACAGGAGCCATAAAATTCGGTGATCCATTTTTAAATTAATGATTTGGTTCCCAGTGAGGAAGCCACAGGCAGCTTGCATTGTCGAGAGAGACAGGAGGAGAGAGAACAACTCAAGGACATGGAGAGAGATCCCCCAAATTTGGTTGTCGGGCCCCTCGGCCCTGGCTTCTGCAGGGCAATGCTTGTATCTGCTGCTGAATTCTCCTCACCGAGGCCCAGCTCGCAGGGAAGTTTGGAGACTTCTTTAGCCCACAGCTGGTTAAAAGACAAATGAACCCAAAGCAGAAATACAAACACCTGGGAAATTGCTCTCTGCAATCAGTCTACCTCTTCTTAAATACATTGTGTGTGTTTGCCTATCTGAGTGTAAGCCCCAAGGCAAGAACTGTGTCTTTTTAATGTCTCCTAAAGCACCAAGCATATTGTAAAAGCTGAGGCAGTGATAAACAATAATAATAATGCCATTCAAAGGGAATGTGACTCAAATAGCATGAGTTTAACCCTAATATAATAGCTTAGACTAGTAGTTGGAAAACTCATTAGTCAACAGAGCCAAATATCAGCAGTACAACATTGACATCTTTGGAGAGCCACATTTTTTAAACTTAAACTTCTTCTAATGTCACTTCTTCAAAATAGACTTGCCCAGGCCGTGGTATTTTGTGGAAGAGCCACACTCAAGGGGCCAAAGAACCGCATATGGCTCGTGAGCCACAGTTTGCCAACCACTGGTTTAGATATTTGGAGTTGGGAAAAGGTATGGTACTAGAATCAATTGATGGAATCCAAATCTGGTTCAGTCTTTTCTCTGTTTGGGTTGCACATTTTTAAAACTGTGATAATGAAAATGAAAACTAAAAACAAAACTAGAGAAGGGCATGAATATATTCACCAACTATTTACTGCGCACCAACTACATTCCTAATGCACGAGGCATTAAAAATATAAAGCTGAACAGGACACATTTCCAACCATCTCATGTCTCGTAGTTTCTAGGTAGATCACGAAAGAGTTAACTAAAAGGGGAACACAAAGATTTTTTTTTTTTTTAATGCATTTGTGAGAAACCGTGCCCTGTAGATCATAACGGAATGTTCTCATTTGAAATGGATGGTGTGTTCCTAAGGACATTGCTGCACGGGTCAGCTCTTTGGAGGGAAAACGCAAGACTGATTTCTACACACGGGGAGCAGGTCTGACTAGAGAGTGCACTCCGAGGGCTTCCTTCACTCACCAGCCCAAGGGAACACAAGGTTCGTGGACAATGGAGTTCCTACCAGGAAAGTATCCAATCCCTCTGGATCAGAGCTGTGGGTTATCATCAGTGCAAACATAGGAAGGGCTCTGGCGTATTAAACATATTCACCTTCCACCTTTCCTCATATCTGAATTGTTTATCACATTATTTAGTTGCCAGTTCCCCAGAGTCGGGACCTAGAAGAATGAGACCGAGGACACATACATGTTGATGGGGTTTAGAGCTAGGAGTCTGGTAGCCGTAAGATGAACAGCACATTTGTGGAAAGACTGACATTGAGGAGAAGCAAAGAGGTGCTGTAAGAATAGTATGTAGCAATGGAGTAGAGAGAACAGGGGAAAACTTGCCTGACTCGTCCATATTACCCAGTTCTAAACTTGAAATATTCCTTTAAAGTAGAAAAGGCACAGCTCAATATACTGAAATTAAATGCATCTAAATTTTACATAAGTTTCAATTTACCAACCTTCTTAACTGGAATCCTGAGTCCAATTGTCACTGGATATTTGTGTGTGTGTGTGTGTGTGTGTGTGTGTGTGTGTGTGTGTGTGTTAGAAAATTCAAGGACATTTGAAACCATAGGATTTAAGCCAACAGGTAGTATGTGTTGCTTGAGATCTTTATATATTCTGAATGTTACAGACTGAACTGTGTCCTAAAATTCACACGTGGAATTGTTAAACCCCAATGTGAATGTTTTTGGAGACTTCTCACTTCCCTCTCTTAGAAACGTAGCCCTGACTCTGACCACCCTGAAACCAGCATGCACATATGGAAAGTATTCTTAGATGATTCTAACACAGGAGCACCCTTCTTCTCTGCATCCTCAGGCTGAGACATTCACCACCACTGCCTCCGTGGTGGTTGTTCCAGCAGTGGTCTGGTTATTCAAAGGCCAGCCAGGAGCCTGAGCTGGATGACAATAAGAAGAGCCCTCACCTTTGATCCACCCACAGCACCAAAGCAGAACCAGAGCCCTGGGGCAATACCAAAAATATGAGATAACCTCCTGTGAGGGGAAATGGTCTGCATGCCCAGAGTAAAGCATCTTCCAGAAGAGATGAAACATGAGTTCTTGTTTTTGGAGATGGGATTCTAAGTGTAAAGGTTCATGAAGAAAATGAGGGCTCCTGGTGTTATCTCTTTGTTCAGTGAGACCCTACATTTCTAGTCCTTACTTAGCAGAGGCGGTGTCATCTCATCCACACCCGAGCTTCTCTTCTTCCTGGGCATTCATTCCATTAGCCTCTTAGTATGATCATATGACTTAAGTTCTCACCACAGGGATGTAAATGGAAGTGACCTTGTTACCAGACATGGACCATCCAGGAGCTGGTCTGCAGTGTGTGGGAAAAGATTTCACAGTAGGAGTCCAGGTGGGTTTGAGAGGATGTTTATTAAAGCTGGAGTCAGTGACATAAAGGAAGGACTTAGAGTTGAAGAAGCTGAACGAGAGCCTGGAGGGTGTTCTGCTTTGGCTCCCTAAACATGTGATAGGAAAGAAGTGAGCCTGGGCGGGGCTGCTGTTAGCTCACTGGGAAGTCAGAGAAAAAGGGGCCCTTGGAGACTGGATCAGGGGGTGAGCCCAGGTCAAGCTGCCGCTACCCCTGATCCCCTGGTTGTAAGTCTGAGTTAAGGAAGAAATGAAAAGTTCATGCCTAAGAAGGGGCATGAGTGTGCTCTAGAGCAAGCCCACCCTGTGTCTGTGTCCTGAGGGCTCATATTCTTTCACTAGAGGCTCAGTGCATGAAATTCGTGAATGATGGGGATGGCAGGGTGTCCCTCAGCCCAGCCTGCACCCTCTCCAACATGGGACCCCTCAAGGGATGTCTGACTGCCCATTTAGGCAGTCATCTTTGACCACATGGAGGTGGCCATGTTGTGTGATGGAGTGATGGTCAAATTTGCATATTACCTATTCATTATATAGGATTTCCCCTGGGGGAATATTCTCAGGGAAAGGTTTCAGCAGAATATCCATCAGCTTTACATATGCATTTTTAATATGCTGAAGCATCAAAATGAGCTAAGTTTTTCTTTGGTCTGTTCTACTTTATCTTGGGTCTGTCTGGCTTTAATGGGGGTTCTGTTGCTTATTCCCAACTTCATCTGTCCTTGGGTTTAGCTGGCACAAATGGCATTTCTTGGGTTTTTGTTCTCTATTTCCTAGCTCAGGGTGATTCAAGCAATGTATTTTCTGAACAGGATGGGGAAGTATAAACCATTTGTTCTCAAGTGTCCTTGGTTAGGGAAGCTAAGGTCTTGGTGATTCACTAGCAAGATGCAAGTTGTCCAAATTGTTTGGCCTTGTTTAATTTTCTTGTCTCAGTTTCCCCAACCCACTTGTTCTTTCCTGCTACAACCCAAGCTACTTCCAAGATCACCGGAAGGCCTTGTTTCTTTTTGTTTCTTAGGTGCAGTGAGAAAATGCTCAGAGGACGGGGATGTAGATGAATCTCAGGATGAGAAAAATCCTGGGTCCTTGGATGACTGCATAGATGAACGAAGGACCAATTCTCCAGATCGAATGGCCTGATATGGGTAAGAAAGCACCTTTCATTATATCCAGCCGTTTATGTGGTAGCATTATTTATTAGAATGGCAGACCAACTCTAACAGCACTGTTTAACTCAAAAACAGCAGAGAATTTTGTTCTTTTTTTGGCCACTGACTTGCAGGATTTGTCATTGTAAGGGAATGATAATCCGGACATAAAGATTTTGTATTCATTCTGATCTTTCAATAGCTTTGATTCAGTGCCCACACAAGGCTAAAGGGTAACTAGGCTGATGGACTTAACAGTGTTTTGATGGAATGTAAAGTAGGGGTCATGGTGATCTTTCACAGCTGAGTGATGTCTTTCTTCAAAGAGGTGTGCCTGTTGGATTCAGTCCATGAGAGTCACTCTCCCTTAGGGCCTTTTCTTATAGTTCTGTTTTCTTCAAAATAGAGAGCCTGTGCAGAGCTCTATGAGCAGTTACTGGGTATTCCTTGATGATTATATAATCATATCTATTTGTGTGTAATAGGCGTAGGTATTTTTGTTTTGTTTTTATTTTATTTTATTTTTTACTTTAATAAATCTTTATTGTTCAGATTATTACAATTGTTTCTCTTTTTCCTCCCATAGCTCCCCTCCACCCAGTTCCCACTCCACCCTCTGCCCTTACCCCACCCCACTGTCCTCATCCATAGGTGTACGATTTTTGTCCAGTCTCTTTCTGCACCCCCTATATCTTTTAACCCCAAGGGTTGTCCATCCACTCCCTTTCTAAGCCCCTGATTCTATTATATTCACCAGTTTATTCTGTTCATCAGATTTTTTTATTCCCTTGATTTTTTGGTTCACTTGTTGATAGATATGTATTTGTTGTAAAGATAATTTTTATCTTTACCTTTTTTCTTCTTCTTCCTCTTCTTAAAGAATACCTTTCAGCATTTCATATAATACTGGCTTGGCAGTGATGAACTCCTTTAGCTTTTTCTTATCTGTGAAGCTATTTATGTGACCTTCAGTTCTGAATGATAGCTTTGCTGGGTGGAGTAACCTTGGTTGTAGGTTCTGACTATTCAACACTTTGAATATTTCTTGTCACTCCCATCTGGCTTGCATAGTTTCTGTTGAGGAATCAGCCAACAATCATATGGGTGCTCCCTTGTAGGTAACTAACTGTTTTTCTCTTGCTGCTTTTAATATTCTCTTTTTGTCTTTTGCTCTTGGTATTTTAATTATGATGTGTCTTGGTGTGGTCCTCTTTGGGTTCCTTTTGTTTGGGGGTCTCTGCACTTCCAGGACTTGTAAGTCTATTTCTTTCACCAGGTGGGGGAAGTTTTCTGTCATTATTTCTTCAAATAGGTTTTTAGTATCTTGCTCTCTCTTCTGATACCCCCATAATTTGGATGTTGGTACGTGTGAAGTTGTCCCAGAGGCTCCTTACACTATCTTCATATTTTTGGATTTTTTTTTCTTTTTGATTTTCTGGTTCTGTGTTTTTTGCTTCTTTGAATTTCAGATCTTTGACTTGATTCTTGTGATCCTCTAGTCTGCTGTTAGGGTTTCTGTATATTATTTTTTATTTCAGTCAGTGTATACTTAATTTCTGGTTGGTCCTTTTTCATATCCTTGAGGGTCTCACTAAATTTATCGGCCTTTTCTAGAACATTCTTGAAAAACCTTATAACCATGGTTTTGAACTTTATATCCTGTCATTTGCTTTCCTCCATTTCTTTCATTTGTGACCTGTTTCTTTGACTCCACGTTTTGGCTGCTTCCCTGAGTTGATAAAGTAGCTTTGTGTGCTAGGTGTCCTATAGAGCCCAGTGACTCAGCCTCCCCAGTTACCTGAGGTGGACATTCTTGGTACACCCCTTTGTGGGCTGTGTGCACAATCTTGTTGTAGTTAAGCCTTGATTTTTGTTGGTATCCCTGAGAGGAATTGACCTCTAGGCCAATTGGCTGTGAGGATCAGCTGTGTCTACGATGGGAGAGCTTCTGTGCTTGAGACACCCTTATGAGGCCAGACTTGCTTCAGTGGGGCTTTGTTGCTCACTGAGTCTGCCCCCTAAGTGTGTCCCTTATGGATCTGAGGAGTTGTAATCTGGATGGTCCCACTCTGACCATGGGGTACACTGGCTCTTGGATCTCCAGGAGGTTCTAATTTGGCCTCTGCCTGAGGCCACCCAGCAGGGGTAAGGAGAGATCTATAGATTCCTCTTCTTTGTTTGGATTTTGGAGGTGCCCAGATGAGACCCAGCTGTGAAGCAATGCAAGCTTCTGCAAGGCCTTAGGCCTTCTTTTGGATGTTCTGAGTCTCACTGACTCAACTGCAGTTTGTTAGGTAAGTTTAGATTTCAAAGGACCAGGTCATTCATATGCAAAAGGCTCTGTGCACAGCTAGGATGGGGTGGAGTCTCAGGGCAGAGCAACCAGGAATGGCTTCCCGTCAGCCGTGCCCTAAGAGGCCCCCTGGATCTCAGTGTCCTTGGTAATCACTACAAGCACCTCCAAGAGACAGCCACCCTCAAGTACCTCCCACTGCCAGACAGTCCAGTTTCTGGGTCCCCAGTCTCTCCTGGAACTGGAGTTCAAAGAAGTCAGGAGCTTTTGTCTCCCTCCTGATTAAAAAAGCCAGCTGTGTACTCAGTTGCCAGCCCTCTCTGCACCCGCATGCCTCCATACCTCTGCCTTTACTTCTGCAGCTCCTCTGAGTCTCTATGCTTTTCTCTTTCCTTCTAGTTGCAGAATTTCCACTCAGCCAGCCTTCCTGTGGTTCTGGATGATGTCCATTTTGTGTTTTAGTTGTAGTTTTGAAATTGTTGTGTGAGGCAGCAGTTCAGGTATTTACATATGCTGCCATCTTGGTTTCTCCCAATAGGCCTAGATTTTGAATGATTGGCAGCACAGATGAATCATGGCCTAGACATATTTGTGGGTCAGTAGCAGAGTTTTAGCAAGTGTGTGGGACTTCTGGCCATTCTCTTGGGAGAGAAATTCTGCAAATAGTGTATTTGATTTTCCTCTCAATAATAACCTCCTGCCTTCCAACCCAAAGGAAGGGTGGAAAAAAGACCTAAATATTCTTGCTTTCCTTTCTCTGCTCTCATCTGGGCTTTTCATGTGCTCATTGGAATAAGAATACCTGGGAACAATGACAGGGTGCATGGATGACTAATGTGCATGCACACACATGTGTGTGGGTTACATATGTCCCCTTTGTATTCCTCACTGACCCCTTTTAACCTACCTCTCACCCTAAGCCATCAGCATACTATTGTCTGTGTCCAAGCTTACCCAATTGGCTAAAGCAGTGGTCAGCAAACTCATTAGTCAACAGAGACAAATATCAACAGTACAATGATTGAAATGTTTTTTGAAAGCCGAAAACCAACTTCTGTGCGTGGGCCATGAAGTTTTAATTGCACTGTACATGCATGCCTGCATGTGGTATTTTGTGGAAGAGCCACTCTCAAGGGGCCAAAGAGTCGCATGTGGCTCATGAGCCACAGCTTGCCAACCACTGATCTAAAGCGTCATCAGCAAACAATTGAATGCAAGTTTCTAAATAGAAAATGTTATCATGGACACAGTACAGACAGTCATTTTTAGGCTTCTGAAGGCTTTCTCTCGGTCCCACATTACGCACCTGCCTAGTCTCACATCCTGACCTCTTTTATCAACAAGCATTGTTGAAAACCTGGGAAATAATAACAAAACAAACAGATAATCATCTTAGCATGAAATATGCAATATGCTGTGTTCTTGTTTGAAGGGTCAAATTTATTGCCCTTAATCCAGTTTACAAATTGAGGAGTCTAGGATGCTCATTGATGTTTGTGTTTGATTAAGACATGACTATATGTTTAAGAGCTGGCAAGACTATTGAGCCTGGCTGTGACTGCGGCAGTAATTGGGAATTTTAACACATATTAGTGTAAACATCTGTGTAAAATCCATATCCACATTAGGAACACCAGTGATATGGTTCAATTAAAATATTACAGGGTTGGATTTTGAAGGTGGCTGAGAAATGCTGAGGCATATCTGGAAAAATGAGTTGCTCCTGCACAATGACCTAGGCTGACAGAGGCAAATGTAAGGGGACCACCTTTCAGACATTATACATGGAAGATGGTTAGTGAGCAGAACACTGTGGCCAGGGTTTTTTTTCTAACTCTTCCTCAGTCCTGCTGTGCAATGGACACATCTTGACATATTCTTTGCCTCGATGGAGCAAGTCTCACTGTTGCTCACCAGAACGGGAAGATCTCCATAAAAGTTAACCAGGCACATGATTGCTAATGCTACTTCACAAAGTTAGTTATCAGTTTCCTCAGGCCACCTCTAAACCCTACCACTCTGCTAGAAGCTAGCAGATACCAGCGAGCAGCTCCTACACTGGGAAAGCCTCATCATGGAAAGAAAGCATAGGCTGGGACATGCACACACCTATTTCAGATCTCTGCTCTGCTCTTCACTATCTGCAGATGGTGAGCCTGTTATTTCACCTCCCCAGATCTGCTTTCTTGTCTGTACAGTGGGCATCATATCTGCCTCACAGGTACGTACTGTGTTAAGCACTAAGTAAAATCATCATATCTAATAAAAGAGTAATATGCAAATTGACCATCACTCCAACACACAAGATGGCTGCCCCCATGTCATCAAAGATGGTTTCCCCCATGTGGACACAAGATGGCTGCCACAGATGGTCAGCAGGGGAAGGCAGTTGGAAGGGACCAGACTTATAAGGGAGGGCAGTTGGGGCAATCAAGCCTGCAGGGGAGGGCAGTTAGGAGTGACCAGACCTGCAGGGGAGGGCAGTTAGGGGCAATCAGGCTGGCAGGGAAGCAGTTAGGGAGTGATCAGGCTGGCGGGCAGAAGCAGTTAGGGGCAATCAGGATGGCAGGCAGACAAGCAGTTGGGAGCGAGGAGTCCTGGATTGTGAGAGGGATGTCTTACTGCCACTGGGATTGGGCCTAAATGGGCAGTTGGACATTCCTCGAGGGGTCCCAGATTGGAGAGGGTTCAGGCTGGGCTGACAGACATCTCTCCCCCCCCCCCCCATGAATTTCATGCACCGGGCCTCTAACACACACACACACACACACACACACACACACACACACACACGGTCTAAAACTGCAATATAGGACCCAGATCATTCATATATATATATATGGTCTAAAAGTGCAATATAGGACCCAGATCATCATGGGTGGTATGCATATCCTAATAAGAATCTCATAAGCAAAAGATATTAAAATAGGCTTTTACTCTACCACTTTATATTCCCATGCTACACCTAAAGATGTGAGCCCTCCAGTGCTTCTGTGGGCTTCTTACAGCAGAGGAGCTGCCAGTGAGGGTCAGGCCAAAGCTACCTCAGTTCATCAGCAATTTCTGAGAGCACAGAAATCCTGGGTCAGGAGCAGAACTTGGAGATCTGAGTGCCAGTTCTGCCAAGGGCAGTCCTGGACCCCAGACAGGCCAATGGTCTGTGTACAGTCCAGTGCCCCTGATGGAGAGAGACAATAGCATAACCCTGCCATCTGTGGGCCCAGTAGCATATTGTGCCACCTCTGGGGTCATCTCAGGACTCTCGGAGTTCAGAAGGAGGTAAAAGATCAGCACATATGAGAATGGAATAGCTGACTTTATTCTGCAAACTCTAGCTGTTCTGCTGCACATTAACTATTATATGCAGGCTGGTGGAACCAGGGATTCCAGGGACAATATTCCCCGCCAGTTCTTTCAATTCTCTCCCACTCCATTCCACCCGAATACCAATCCGATTATTAACACAGCTGTCTGCGCTTCTCTGGGGACACATTCAATAGATTTTTGAAGGTAAATCATACGAACAAAGAAGAATAACTCCAATATATGTCACTAGAAATAAAGGGCTCCCTACAGGGCATGTGGCATTTTTCGCTTTATATGTCAGATCTGCTACCAAACACACAATATTGATCAAAAATTAAAATCACGTGTTCAGTGGAAACCGCTGCTCTGGTTCTAAAATAGCTGCTGTGAGTGTTCATAACCAGGATGACACACTGGCCTGTGATTAGGTTCAAGTTATATCCCAGAGCTGAAGGGATGGTCCTTGAGAAGGAGATCAAGAAATCACCATTCCCCTCTTTCCAAGCAGGACCGTGTTCACGATGCTCAGCTGGAGTCTCCTTTGTCCCCTTCTTAAAGGTCTCCAGAAGTTCCCGTCTCACCTCCGACGGGCAGCGTCCCACAGCAGTACCCCCATTTCTTGGACTAGCTCAGTGCAAACACTTTTTCCATTTTCCTGATGCCAGGTGGTGGGTGGGCATTGGGGGGTAAACCCTCTCCTAGGAATGCTTTTCGAATCTGAGAGGCGAGCATTGGACTTGTCACCCACATGCTTGTTACTGAGGATTTTCCTTGCTGCACTGTGTTGTGGTTGGTTGGTTTCTGAGAGACCAAGTTGTTTTTCTTCCATTTCCATAATGAAAGGACATTTACAAGGTGCCTATGAAACTGTAAACATGCTAAGTATTAAGAACTTTGTGCCATGGGTTGGATATGTCCCAAGCAAATACTCAAGAAAAAAAAAATGTATGTGTCCATAAAAGCCCCACCAAACCGCACCTTTCACTTAGCTAAGGAGATGTGCTTTTGCTCAGCTCAGGTCCACTCGGGGCTTATTTTCGGGCACCTCGGGGCTGCCTGTCTCTTTGGGGCAAGCCAGGTCCACGTGTAGGCCTATCATCTCACCCTCCTCCCTAGAGCAGCATGCATTTGGGGGGCAGGGAGGAGAGATTATGAGTCAGGTATCCTCCTTCACTGTGAGCCCCAATGAGAAGTTGCTCTTCCTTCCCATCTGGCCGTTCTGCTCCCACTTTGCTCCGTGGAGATAGTTTGGTCCCCACATGGCCATGCTCCTCCTCGGAGAGCGCACCCAACATCTCAACCCCAGGGCCCCTGGGGGTCCATTAGCCCTCCTGGTGGGGTCCACTAGCCCTCTCAGGAAGCACAGAAACTCCCCCCTCCACTCTCTCCAGTGCTCCTGAGGGGGACACCTGCTGCTCTGGGACATCTGTAGAGTTGCCACAGCCATTCCTTTGTTTCCACTGCTGTTGCCTGGGGCCACAGAGGGCTTCCCAAAGGGCTAGGACTGGGCTGCAGCCTGGTCTGCGCTTGGTCCATCCCCTCTCTGCTCTTCCATCTCATAACCTTCCCACCACAGTCCCCACCCCAGCAGCAACCAAACGAACCATGATCTCAGTGCTCTTGGTGGGGAACAAGCTAAACTCTAGAGAGAAAAAAATTCTCAAATTGAAAAGTGTTTTTTCTACTCTTAAGGGTCTGAATAGCCAGGCTTTTTACTTGGTTATTTATTGTACTTCTGTGTCTGTTGTTTTATTGTACTCCATCAGTGGGCATCCCCTAAGGCAATAAATGTGACTGATCACTGGGAGTGAGAAAGGTGGGAAGTGGGTTAAGAAAGTGGAGGGTAAGCTAGAGTTGGTATCTCTGGTTTTGAGTTCACCATCCACCAGACAAGTGATATGTAGTTTCTCACAGGAGCACACCCTGGCCTGATTTCTGATTCCACCAGATAAAGGGAATGTAGTTCAGGTAAAATCTCCTTTCTAGCCTTTCTAATCACACATACGTTCCAACACCTTCTCCTATCTCTGCCTCCTCCTCATGTGGATGGTTTCCATTATTAAAACTTTCAAGCACACTCCACACATGCACTGAATAAGCCTGAGCTGGTCAACCCCAAATAACGAGGTCAGTCCTAGCATCCACCTACTCCTCCTTCAGTCCTCAGGAAAATTTTCTGATGGGAACAGGGGGACAAGTACACACATCCTTTTTAATTGATAAGAAGACGAAGGACTCAGCATGTCATGACAACTGCATTTCTGAAAGAGTCACTAAGTACTGGGTCAGCCCCCAGAGCAGCCCACTTTTCCCTGTAGTGGGGTGCTGTGAAGGCATTTTATGGAGAGTTGGAAAGATATAGAAAGCCGCCGAGACCGGTTTGGCTCAGTGGATAGAGCGTCAGTCTGTGGACTGAAAGGTCCTGGGTTCGATTTCGGTCAAGGGCATGTACATTGGTTGCGGGCACATCCCCGATAGGGGGTGTGCAGGAGGCAGCTGGTCAATGTTTCTCTCTCATCAATGTTTCTAGCTCTCTATCCCTCTCCTTTCCTCTCTGTGGAAAATCAATAAAATATTTTTAAAAAAGAAAGATATAGAAAGCCCATTATATCTTCTGAGTGCTTGTTTCTTTCTAGAACCCTGCAAATCCTTGGACTGTTATCAGTTTAGAACATGATAGTTTTAGTTGTTTGTTGTTCAGAAAAGAAGGTTCAGTACTTAGAAGTTTATATGGTGTTTCTGTGGCATCAAGTTAGAAGAGCCTGAAGGGGATAGTCTCAGCATCTTGGAGAGATCAGAGGGGCAGACATGACCAGCCCTCTTGGGAAGTCCAGGACGGTGCTAAATCAGAAACAGGTATCTCTGTCAGAGAGAGAGAGGAGAGAGAGAGAGAGAGAGAGAGAGAGAGAGAGAGAGAGAGAGAGAGAGGGAGATGGAAACTTCAATGATGAGAGAGAATCATTGATTGGCTGCGTCCTGCACTCCCCTGACTGGAGATCGATCCTGCAACCTGGACATGTGCACTGACCTGGAATTGAACAGCGACCTCCTGATTGATAGGTCAATGCTCAGCCATTGGTGCCACATGGGCCAGGCATCAATGACACTAGTGCAGTTTGATGACCAAAGTTTTCTTCCCATGCAGCTCTGAGAACTGCTGACTGCAGGTTCCCTAAGGTTGTAGAGTGTCCACCTTCTCGCCAGAGCGGGCCTTTTTCCTCCGGGATGGCCCTTCTACCTACTACTTGCACATGACAGCCTCTAACGAACTCCTACCCGCTCAAGGGAGTGAAAATCCTTCCTCTGAAACGCCTATCTTGCTTTTTGGTTGGAAGCACAGAAAACATACCCTCCCGTAAAGATTTCTCTTAAATCATGGCAAGTGAGACATCCCTGCCTCCCCACCCCCCATCTACTTTTTTTTTCATCTTGCAGCATTTAGAAAACTCTGTCCAAGAATATTATTCTATTAAAAAAAAAATAGAAAAGAAAAGCAAAAAAAACATCATCTCAAAATTATTAAAATCTCTGTGGGAATTCATGATTAATTTTAAGGCCTGGCAGATTAAAATACATTATTATGTACACTCTAGTGCATCCTTTCAGATATTTTCAGAATCTGATTTTGCTCTCTTGATACACACCAGTGGCTCTACATGTATCTCGTAGATTGCAAGGCATAGATTAGCATTAAAGAGGCAGCGTTGTGTTGTTAGGTGGTTATATGTAACTTGTGCTCAGACATTAAGAAGAATGCACCTGGCATTCCCCCGGACATGACCAGGCCTCTTAAGAAAAGGAAGCGAGTGAGAGAGCGATTCATACCCGGTGACAATACAGTGGCGGCAGCAGTTCTGAAATTTTGACCTTTGGGATATTCACTGGGTTTTCATCCAGTTCCCAGACAGGAAAAGGGGCGCGGGCATCTATTTCCAGAAGCTGCCAAACTCCTCTTTCCCCGTCATGAAAGAACTGTCCTTTCGGCTGGTCCTGGGCAGGTCGCATCTGCAGCTGCACAGAGAAGGCCACACCTACCCCTTCCTTCTCTTTGTCAAGGACAAAGAGTAAAATCTATGAAAAACAAATAAACAAAACCCTTATGAAGGAACCTTATCAGGTTTCACTCTCAGGATATTTAAAGAGACCGACAGGGAAATGAACTTGAATCTTTTTTCAGGATATGACACCCCTACCTTTGATTACCTTGCTCCTTGCAGACTTTGATTTAGTTTTTTTTTTTTTAATCTTTATTGTTGAAAGTGTTACATATGTACCCCTTTTTCTCCCATTGACCCCTTATAGCCCATCCTGACCCCCACCCCGGGCCTCCACCACCTGCTTTTATGCATACAAGCTCTTTGGTTGATCTCTGCATGACCTTGAACAAGTAGCATGGTTTGGGTGTGTCGTTGTGGGTATCTGTCATGTAAGGGTCAAGCTGCTCACCTCATTCCAGGGATTCTATGGGGTGTGTTATTGTGAACAAAGAGCACTCATAGAAATAAAATAGGAGATTCTGACCCAGCTAAGAACTTCACAGGGCTTCTGACAGTAGTGATAACCATTGATAGGAGTGTTATTGTTTTTTATCCCAAAGCTAATCCTCAAAAACAGAGTATTCCTTTTTAAAGAATACAATCAAATATGCCCACAACATTAACTTTGAACTAAAAGACAGAATATCTGTGTTGGCCCATCTCTCTCTTTTCCCTCTATTTCTATTGCCTTTGCCAGACACTTGCTCTCAGTACCTTCCTTCCCCACCTGCCATTTTATAAAACATTTGTTTCCATGTGGGTTCGCTCTCAGTGTCTATACTTTTATTAAATACTTTTAGATTGGTCCTAGTTCAGCATGGGCTTCTCCTTCTATCTCCCTGAGTTTCTTCTGGCTACAGCTTCCTGCCTCACTCGCCCCACAATCCACTGCCACCATTAGACTGCTTTCAAATGCCAGGCTTGTTCAACCTTTTAATTTTTTATAATTTAAACTAATTTTTATTGATTTTTTTTATAAAGGAGAGAAACATCAATCAGTTGCCTCACGCACATTCTAGGACTGGGGATCGAACCACAACCTCGGTATGTGCTCTGCCCAGGAATCGAACCCGAGATCTTTTCGTGCATGGGAGGATGCTTCTACCAGTTGAGCCACTCCAGCCAGGCTGCTCAACCGTTATTCTTACTGATCTGTCTTACACCCTTCTTCACTTTCCCCACCTGGCTAGACAGTTTATGTGAGAGAGGAACAAAAGAAGGGGCTATTTACTGAAGAGAAGGGCCCATTGTGGCACTGGCTCTATTGTGACATTTCTCACTGGCTTCCCCATTTTAGTGATCTTTCAAAAAATGTGTGTGTAGGAGCTGGACAGCCAGTGTACTTTGCCAGGCAACTGCAATCCATCATACTTTTTACGTTATCTTCACATACACATACATTCACACACACTCACACACACCCATTATATTATTCTAAGACCCATTATGTTATAGCTATGTGTTCATTCTAGTTTTGGGGGTATTTCCAGAATGGAAGAAGATGCAGTGATGATAGGGACTCCAACTAGTTACCTATTTCCAAGCATCGGACTCGACCTTTTTTAAATGAGACCTCCAGGTTGCCATAAATTACCCAAAATGTCTTCTGGGTTTCCACTCTGCCCTCTGTGAGTGTATATTCATATGTAGTCCTTCCAGATAACATATTCATATAATCTCCATGTAAACGTTTTATAATGTTAAGCTAAACATAAGAGGAAAAAGTATCACCTCAATTAACTAAGACAGTGATTCCAGTAGGGGGAAGGGACCAATGGCAGATGTATGACTGAGTTCCTCCGACAGGCATCTTTCCAGATGAGGCAGTGAGAAAACTGGTGGAGCTAGCACACATCCTGGCGGAAGGGTTTCAGACCTCATCAGCTCATCTCAGTTCTGCAAACCAGCTGAGATTAGAACCTGAAACCGGAATCCAGCGAGACTGTCGCCGGGGAGCGTGTGCTGCTGACTGCAGAGGTGACCTTCCCGACCATCCCCCCTCGCGCCCCCCCCCCCCCCCCCCGTGGCAGGAGCACCATCTGTGGGAGACAGCTCTCAAGGAGGCAATGCCCAGTGCCAGGGCCGGCCTGGGCACCAGTGCTGGTCAGAAAGCCAGAGTGGGAGGGAGGCTTTGCCACATATTGGCCCTGCTCAATTTTATCTGTCTTTCTATCTATCTATCTCTATCTATCTATCTATCTATCTATCTATCTCTATCTATCTATCTATCTATCTATCTATCTATCTATCTATCTATTATTAGTTTATAATCCTCACCCAAGGATATTTTCCCATTGATTTTTAGAGAGAGTGGAAGAGAAAAGGAAAGACAGAGAGAAAGATCAATGTGAGAGAAACACATCAATGGGTTGCCTCCTGCACACTCTCTGACCAGGGCCCGGGTCAGGTAGGAGCCTGTAACCAAGATACGTGCCCTTGACCAGAATCAAACCCTTTGATCTGCAGGCCGACGCTCTATCCAATGAACCAAACCAGCTAGGGGGGCCCAGCTCAATTTTAGTCATCGACTCTCTCTAGGCAAGGATAGCCTCTCTGTTTTTATCATAATGAAAAAGATGAAGATCAGTTTTGCATGAATTCTCAAAAATGTTAGATGGTATCTAGTAAATATACATACATGCAGACAATTGTACATATGTATGTATATAGACAGAAGTGACACCCACACCCACACATAAACACACACACATCAGACAAAGAGAAAATAATCAGTACATGTTAGCATTATTTCTTCCCATCATATCCATAATCTCACCTTCAGAAGACTAGTTTATAATATAAACCATGTAAAATTAAAGGAGTATCATCAAATTAAAACTTTAAATAATGAATACCATTTTTAAAAATAATGAAGCTACGCCGAAATCGGTTTGGCTCAGCGGTAGAGCATCGGTCTGCGGACTGAAGGGTCCCAGGTTTGATTCCTGTCAAGGGCATGTACGTTGGTTGCAGGCACATCCCTGGTAGGGGGTGTGCAAGAGGCAGCTGGTCGATGTTTCTCTCTCATCGACGTTTCTAGCTCTCTATCTCTCTCCCTTCCTCTCTGTAAAAAACCAATAAAAAAATAAATAAAAAATAATGAAGCTACATAATGTAATGATAGGAAAAAAGCCCAGTTTTTGAAGGTTAAAGAGTCAAGTTTTAGTACTGTCTCTACAGCATACAGGCTGTGTGGCTTTAAGCAAAGCTCACATGTCTGAGACCTGGTCTCCGCATGTGATAAAGTATAATAGAACTCAGTTTACATGCTTACTGTGAGATTCAACACGCAGTGTCTGCCATCCCGAGCTTTTCAGTACCTGCTAGCTGGCTTGTTTCCCACAGTGGTGGGAGCACCAAGCACAGATGGAACATTATCTTTAACAGCTGCTCCGATGGGGGGGTCCAAGGTGTGGCAGAGGATGGAAGAGTAATCAGAGAAGTTCAAAATGAGAGATATTTAGGCTAAGCTTTGAAGGATGAGCAAAAACTCAACAAATGGAAATAAGTCTGGAAAGAAATGTCGAATCATATTATAATGGAGAGATGCATGTCTGCTAAGGAAAGTGTGCATTACTCCATGGACAGTGGGGAGATACAGAGACTTGTAAGCAGAGGGAAAATTTCATCACATTCATGTTTGAGAAAGAGCACCATGATGGAACATAGGTTTGATAAGTCCAGGGTGGAGCAAGGGAGACTAGTTAAGAGGGAATTAGAGTCCTGGTCAGGTGGTTCAGTTGGTTAGAGCATCATCCATGCACTGACTGGTGAGGTTCAATTCTCAGTCAGGTTCTGGGTTCAATCCCCACCCCCCCTCCAGTCAGGGTGCATACATGAAGCAACTAATCAATGTTTCTCTGTCACATCCACGATTCTCTTTCTCTTTCTCTCCCTTCCTTTCTCTCTAAAAACACTTAAAAAAAAAAAACACATATTCTTGGGTGAGAGAAGAAGAAGGAGAAGAGGAAAAGGAAGAGTAGGAGTGGAGGAGCAGGGAGAGGAGGAGAAAGAGGAAGTAGAAAGAAGAAGGGGCTGTGGAAAGCAATTGGCTGGAAAAGAAACTACATTGTGTGTAGTTCACAGGTTGATGGGCTGTCACTGGGGGCATTTCGGCTCGCCCTCCCAAGCTGACAGCTGTGGAAACTGTGCAAAGGAGACCTAGAGGTGGGGGCAGTCCCCCGAAAGACTGAGCTCACATCCTCAAATCGCTGTGTGCTTTTTCATTTTCTATCATGTTTCTAACAAGTCAGAAGGAGGAGTGCCTCCCTGGGCAGCTCTCATGAGCTTTGGTGTTTAGTGGATGAAAAAGGAATTTGGCTTGCCTTGCTTCAGAAAGGCCCCAGTGCCAGGAAGAACCAGAGGATAACTCCCTCGGGTCTAGCCCTCCAAAACCGAATTGCAGTTTGAATGAATAATTCTAAGCTAGTGGCATGTGAGTAGAAGGTAAACATGCTATCAGCATTAAAGGTTTCATGGACCTTCTTTACTGTTATGCACCAGCTAGGGCCCCAATTCCAATGTATTTATTATCTCCAAAATGATATTTGGAAGAAGTGCTGTTTTCCGACTTGCAGCTGTCCTGGGTCCGGTTCTGTGTCACTTCCTGTTTGAAAACTTTCACCGTTGCTTTTAACTCTTGCTGCTCTTGTCCATCGCTGACGGTTTGTCACACTGCACATCTAGGGGGACCTTCAAGCCGGGGCCACCTAGCCAGCAGCCAGGAGGGGAAAGGTGTGGTGTTACTATGTAAAGGTGACACGGAGGATAAAACAAAGCTAACCAAAAACCATGGCAGAACAAAACCCACTGCTGCTTTCCCGTTCTAATTCCCGACTTCTCACCTTGTCTATAAAGCTATCTCCTTCAAAGCTCAATAGCACGTGAGTGAGAAATCGTCATCCAGCGTCCAATAGTTAGCAGGAAGAGGAGCGGGCAAAGGGTTATAAAACGGATTTTGCATCTGGCTTATCACGGAGAGTCACATGTAGCCCCTGATATGGGATCCAGTGACCCCATTCCCCATCTCAGGAAAGGAGCTCCAGGCCACCCCTCCTCAGAAGGGATCAACCACGGGCAAGGAACAACAAGCAATAAGGTGTTCTTGTCACACAGCTCAAGATTTTTAAAGCACATTAGCTGTAATTTTTAGACAGTCAGAAATTAGCGAGCCATGTCCACTGACCCAGCTCACTGAACCACGCCGAACCCAGCAGATGGAATTCTACCCTGGCCACGCCCGAGCACCTCGGAGAACAATGCAGAGTCTTCCTGCAAACCCGCCTCCCCCGCCACCTCGGAGCTGCTCCCCTCAAACAAACATATGGGGGACGCTCTGGCCTTGGTTACACTTCTCTGTTCTCTCACTGTAGCTGGTAGCTGGCACTTAGAACAGGGCGGGTTGATTGGACTGAGTCGTGTGCTTTGTGGGCTTGGTGTATGTGGTATGTGGCTCTTGTTTTCTGAATCTGACTCTGCAGGCGAAGCTCCAGTCCCGATATTTCCTCTCTCAGAACCTGGTACTTGTGGGATGCCCTTCCTTCCTCTCCTCTCCCTTCCCACCAGCACAAGCTCACCCTGGGGTGATGTCCTGTTGGGAGCCTGCAGAGTTGAGGCAAGCAACTCAGTCTTAAGGAAATAGAATTAAGTTCCTTCTAGCAGAAGTTATGAGGTGCCCTGAGGGCTTGGCCAGAAGATAAGATTAACCTGGGGCTTAGCATCTCCTGTCTTCCTGCCTCTTCTCCTTCCTGATCCTCCCCCCTAGATAGCCCAGCCTTGGAATGTTGCACCTTGGAATGTCACACCGCCTCTGGCAATTAGTCAATCCTGTGTTGCCATACCAAAGATCCCCCTGCATAGGCAACCCTGCCCCCCTTTGTTTCTGCTGTATAAATACAGCCATTTCAGAGAATAAAACTGAGGCTTGATCAGAACCTTGTCTTGCCTCCATTCTTTCCGCGTTCCTTGTTTGATTCATTCTCTTAGGTGGTTCCTGCGTGCCCCGCGTTGTTGTCCCGCGGGTCCGGACAATGTCCCAGAGTCCTTCCTCTGCCCTCCGCAGCCTGCCAGGCACAGCTGACTGCGGATGCTCTGACAATTAGGCCTCCATTCTGCAACCTCTCCTGTTAGGAAATGGAGCTGGCAGATCAGAACGTTCCCCTGCGCTGAGAGTGGCATCCCTACGCGTCAGCATCCTCCGGTGACAGTGGCCGCGCAGCTTCTGCGATTGACAGAACCCCCGATATTCTGGAAGGCAATGGGATCCGATGCTTGGAACATGAAAATGAAAGGCCTTTTCAGAGCCTCTGAGCAGTGAGGAAGCAGTGAGAATATCTCACCGAAAGAGATACATAAAAGGTTAAAATTGTGGCAAAATAAGAATAAAACCCAGAGACCAAAACAGAGCCATCTGTAACTACACAGACTTTAGAAAAATAGAGATTAGAGAGGTTTCATTATGCTGGCGCTCACGTGACCGGGGGAAGCTGTAAAACAAACTGTGCTACGGTCTCAGGATGAGGTCTGAGAAGTGGAACCAGAATGGGTGCGCATTTGTTTATTTTCGTCTGTATCAGCTTTAAGTGTTAATTAACAAAGCGCGTGGCATTATCTCTGTGTCTGGGGAGCAGAGAGAGAGGACCCGCGTTGCCCCACCCGCTCTAGCCCCCAGAAGGCTACTGGGGGCAGTTCTGACCTTCTGGCCTCGGTGCAAGGCAGAGAGATGCCAACTCTGCAGCCAAATCAGAGCGTGGCTCGGGATTTGGAAATGACCCGTCAGTTAACCTCTGCATCTCAACTGCGGCTCTGCAGGCTGCGCATGTCACTGCTGCTTGTTATGAGCTTGAGAAAGCTTTCTGCTCAGTTCCCATCAGAAACCAGGTCAGCAGCAACCAAAGCAGAAGTTGACGTGTGAGCTCCCGTTCCCCGTTTCCTGTCCTTCAGACCTCAAGCTCCCAGGCTCTCCGGGCATCTCTGCCGCCTGCCCTTGCGCGTGGCACATGGAGGTGTTGAGGGAAGTGGCAGTGAAGGCCTGGTGCCATTTGCCTCCATCTTCCTCTCAGCCCTTCCGATGCCATGACCAGAGGGGCCTGGGGCAGTATGGCCTTGATTATGTTGCTCATTTATCGGTTATTTTTAAAAATATATGTATATATATTTTATTGATTTTTTACAGAGAGGAAGGGAGAGGGAGAGACAGTTAGAAACATTGATGAGAGAGAAACATCAATCAGCTGCCTCCTGTGCACCCCCTACCCGCAACCAAGGTGCATGCCCTTGACCAGAAAATCAAACCTGTAGGCTGCAGGCTGCAGGCTGATGCTCTATCCACTGAGCCAAACTGGTTAGGGCTCGGTTACTTATTATATGCATGCAATTAACCTTACTCTCAATAACATCCAATTCATTCATTTTTTTTTTCTCTCAAAATATATTAAGCCCCTACTATGTGCAACTTCTGTGGAGACAGAAAGAAGAAAAAGGCTTAGGAGATTTCTGGGGGTGATTAGACACATTTGAAAGTCATAACAATGGAACGACGATGCGGTGGGTATCTTTAATGACATGCACTGTTTGATATCCATGGCATTCAAAGCAAACAAACAAAAAACAGTGTTCCATCAAACAATGGAAATTAAAACAATAAACATTTTTTGGCATATAAATTGCTTTTCAGAGAGTGGCCTGGCCGCCCTTGGCAAGAACTTTGCTGAGGGAGAGAACGAAGGGGCTGTTTCCAATGACCTTTGTGACCTTGCCTTAAAACGGTCAGCACCCAGCACCACTGATGTCATCTGGAATGCCTCCATCGTCCTCCGGCTCCGAGATGAGAGCAGGGAGCCATGGCGTGCGCCCTCCTCAGCCGATCTGAGGATTTCAGCAGGGATCCCACCCGCTCCAGATGCCTTGTTGTTCTTCATCTGCTTGATGGCTTTCCCCACCTCATAAAGAGTGGGAGGGATTTTGAGATTGCCGCTGATTAGGAGTCGCGGGATGGAGTTGAAAACGCTCCCACTGATAAAATAATTTCCACCGAAGACCTCGGAATGCTCTGTGCAGTGTGTGTTGACGTTTCCTCTCTCACTGAGCAGCTTGCAAGCACCCTTCCCGCCCCAATGGCTCTCACGGAGCGTCGGTGGCATGGGCCCTGAAGCATGCGGGTGCTGAGCTGACTTTGCCCTGACATCTCGCCCTCTGCCCTGCAGGCTGGACCACTTCTTCCAGCGCTGCCTTGACTTTCCGATGTAACCATCTCCTCTTTTGGGTTCAGTGACAATGCCAAACGCCAAAGAACTCAGAGCAAGAGATCCTGGCCCATTTGCACCCGCTAAAGGATGTGAGGAAGAGGCAGTGTTCTCAGGGGGAACTGGCATATTGTGGCCTTTGGACTATTCACGTTATGTCAGAGTGGTGCGTTAATTCACATGAGAATCTGTTGTTTTGATTTAAAATCTGATCTCAAAAGCAAATTGACTGCAGGGTATGCTAATCTTGCAGGAAATAGTTCAGGGAAAATGATCTCTTGTTCTCTGAGTAGATGCCCCTTTCCAATTTACAGAAGCTATCTGGATTATAGCTTCACATTTATCATGAGGATGTTAGAGCCCCAGTATTATCTCGGAGCTCTTATATTTCACTCTCTAGAATCGTGTATTAAGAGGGCATCATTGGCCGAGACCGATTTGGCTCAGTGGATAGAGCATCAGCCTGCGGACTGAAGGGTCTCCGGTTCGATTCCAGTCAAGGGCATGTACCTTGGTTGCGGGCACATCCCCAGTAGGGGGCGTGCAAGAGGCAGCTGATTGATGACTCTCATCGATGTTTCTAGCTCTCTATCTCTCTTCCTTCCTCTCTGTGAAAAATCAATAAAATATATTAAAAAAAAAAAAAAAAAGGACATCATTGGGCATAGCAACCGAATGCAAAGTTTTCTGCCCCCTTTTAATACAGATGAGCATTACATATACCGAGTGATAATTATCTTCATCCTGAATGGTTAGAATTGGAAAGGGGCCAGTGCTTTATTTACTTTTTTAAAAAAAATACATTTTATTGATTTTTTACAGAGAGGAAGAGAGAGGGATAGAGAGTTAGAAAAATCGATGAGAGAGAATCATCCATCAGCTGCCTCTTGCACACCCCCTGCTGGGGATGTGCCTGCAACCAAGGTACATGCCCTTGACCAGAATCGAACTTGGGACCTTTCAGTCTGCAAGCCGACTCTCTTATCTACTGAGCCAAACCAGTTTCAGCTGGGCCAGTGCTTTAATGTTATTAGTAAGAAAACAGAATTCAAGGAAATGAAGTATGAGTTATTTCAAAATTGCACAGCTGGATTGTGGTAGAAACTTCTAGAACTTGGTGCTTCTCGGCAGAGTTCTTCCAATCACAATATTCTCTCTTTGATAGTATTATATCCAATAAGGGATAAAATCCAAATTATTTATTCTTTCTAATTTATCTTGTGAACAATAACCGGAAAGCAGAAACCTCCTATTATTATTAGTTTTCATATTAATTTTTCAGAACTCTCTACATAAAATATAATCCAACTAGGAATATTTAGTATATTTAGGCCCACAACAATATAAAGCACTGCAAGTACTAAATAGTATGCCACTGACATTAAAAGGATTTTAAATCCTAAAAATCCTGTAGTTTGGGGCACCAGAAAAAAAGACATTTTTATGCTAAATGGAAAAAAGGACTACAAATATGTTTCGTTGGTATTCCTAAAAATGAGCAAAGAATGATAGGAATTCTGTGAATATAGACCACAGGGTGTGTTATCTTACTTTGTTTAGTAAGTTAGAGTCCTGCTCTGGTTCCCCACCATACCTGGCCTAGCTCCATTCATTCACCCGTGCACTCATTCTGCAAATACTTAGTCATCATCCCCCATGTAGTGGGGCTATGATTGATGCTTTAATGGCAAAGCCACAATCTGTAAAGTCTAAAGTGTTTAAAGTCTAGTGAGAATGAACAAAAAGGAAAAGATGATTAAAACACAGTATGACAGTCTGGCCAGAGTGGCTCGGTGGATTGGGAAGGGTCCATTCCAAGTTAAGGCATATGTTCAGGTTGCAGGTTCAATTCCTAAGTTTTCTTTTCAACACTCCTCTGGTATTAGTTCTCAAAAACCTGTCCAATTCTCTCTATTCGACAGCTTCAGATTACACATCATGTTTTCCGACACCCACGTTTGCCTTATATCCTGTTTAGTAGCATATTTCTATGCTACTGGTAAGCACACGTACGGGAGGCAACCTATCAATGTTTCTCTCCCCCATCGATGTTTCTCTCTCTCTCGGTCTCCCTCTTTCTCTAACACCAATAAAAACATATCCTCGAATGTGGTATGAAAGATTCCTCGTAGAGGTAGAAATATGCTGCTAAACAGGATATAGGCAAACATGGGTGTCAGAAAACATGATGTGTAATCTGAAGCTGTCGAATAGAGAGAAATGGACAGGTTTTTGAGAACTAATACCAGAGGAGTGGTGAGAGAAAACCTGGGAATTATAAGCAGGAGCTGGATAAGAAAGGCCGTGTTTGCCGACCTAACAAGTTATTTTGAGGCAGATGGACAAGAGGCTAAGAGTCTCCTTCATACCCTCTTAACATCATTAAAGGGGAAGGGGACAGGGCGCAAACAATACCTTCCCGTCATTGTTGCCTGCAGGTTATTGGAGCCACGTTCAGGGAAATAACTTATTCTAGGCTCTATAGTCTATGGCATCTGCACAGAGTCCACCTTCACTTCGGACACCCATTCACCTCCCCACCTGCTTCTCGGCTCTGCAGTGTCCATCCTCCTAGCTGTATATCTCCTGGACTTGTCCCCACATGGGCACCAACTCTCAGGTTCCCTGGGGTTCCTAGGGTCCCTTCATTCCTCTCTTCCTCTTCATGGATGAAAGAGGAGAAAGAAAGAAAGCCATTTTTAAAGGTCTGCCCCAGAACAAGGTATAAGGCCCCCAAACTGCCATCATGTGCCCCTGAGAGGTGCCAGGACACCAGTCCCTCTGCCCTTTTGCTTGCAGCTGCTTTGGCACAGGTCCCACTTTGGGATTGGTGGCGGTCTGGCCCAAAAGGGGACTAAAGGTGGCGTGTCCTAAGAAGATGCGTATGATTGAGGGAATACCCTAAGCTGTTGGAGGAAGAAGGCCTGCCCAGAGTGTGGGTGAGGAGGGGAGGGAAGCCAGTCAGAGAAAGACAATATCACGTGATCTCACTTCTGCATGAAATCTAATGAACAAAATAAACTGACAAACAAAATAGATTCAGAGGCATGGAGGCATGGAACAGACTGAGGAGCCTCAGCAGGAAGTGGGGAGGGGAGGTGAGAGAAAAGATCAACAGAAGAACTGGTGCTTAGCATGGCCATGGTCAGATCTGTGTCTTAGAACACGTCGTCTGCGGCAGGGGGAATAGTCAGGAGGGGCGTAACTAGAGAGAAGGAAATAGTGGAGGCCTGTATTAGCTTCCTGTGCTGCTGTTGCTACTGTAAGAAATTTCTACAAACTTGGAGACTTTAAACAATATAAGTGTATTCTGTCACAGTTCTGAAGTTCAGAAATCTAAAATGGGTCAGCAGGGCTGCACTCCTCCCGGAAGTTCTAGGGGGGATCCATTCTTTGCCTTTTCCAGCTTCTGGAGGTTTCCCAATCCCGTGGCTCACAACCTCACTTCACTCCTGCTTCTGTTTCTGTCATCACCCCTCTCTCCCTGGTCCTCCCGCCTCCGTCGAATAAAGACATGTGATGACACTGAGCCCACCTGGATAGTCCGAGACAGTGTCCATCTCAGGAGCCTTAGCTTAGCCACATCTGCAAAGTCCCTTTTGCCAAGGACAGTGGCAGGTTCATAGGTTCTGGGGGTTCAGATGTGAGCATCTGGGTGGGTGGGCATTATTCAGCCGACCACCAGGCCTGTCAAATGTCCAACCACAGATGACTTGGGAGAAGTGGGCAGATTTGGGAGAGACTCAAGGAGTAGTGATTGGCTGGCTGTAGATTCGGGTAATAGGGAAGTCCAACAAAACCCCAGAGGTTTAACTCAGCCCTTTAGGAGTGGTGCCATTTTCTGAGAGAGAACATGCAGAGAAGGGGGCTGGGAGGAAGGGGAGACTAAAGGCGTGGATTCTGCCGTGCTAATTTTGAGATGCCTCTGAGAAAGCCAGGTGGGGCCGTTGGCTGTCAGGTGAACGGCCTGCAGCTCAGGAAAGTAATGGTAAATTAAAAGGTCTATATTTGGAAACCACGAGGGGAAAAGCAAGACAATTGAAACAATGTGAGTAGATGGAATCTGTCAGAAAGGGTATGTAAAGTGAGAAGACGTCAGGCCTGGGACAGAGGAGTTCCAATGTTTTAAGGTCTGACAAAGCTATGGAGATTCCTAAGCCAGTGGTCGGCAAACTGCGGCTCTCGAGCCACATGCGGCTCTTTGGCCCCTTGAGTATGGCTCTTCCACAAAATACCAAGGCCTGGGCGAGTCTATTTTGAAGAAGTGGCGTTAGAAGTTTAAGTTTAAAAAATTTGGCTCTCAAAAGAAATTTCAATTGTTGTACTGTTGGTATTTGGCTCTGTTGACTAATGAGTTTGCCGACCACTGTCCTAAGCAATACGGAAATGTGGCAAACCTATTGTTATTCTACTAGCCTACCCCAGTGGTTGGCAAACTGAGGTTCTCGAGCCGAGGTTTGCCACTCTTGTTGACTAATCAGTTTGCCGACCACTGACCTAGACTCTCAATTCCAATAATTACAGGCTGTTGTTCCTTGTGCTTAAGCCCTGGCCCCATTCCTGGGCTTCCATTTCTTTCTCTTGTCTTGGCCCATAGTTTGTATCTATTTCACTATTTAGTCATTCTCTATCTTCAAGAAAGCACTGGTCCGATATCCCCTGGTAAATGCTACCACCAACATGCCTGTTGAGGGAGTAACTGACATCTCCCAGGAAATAGAAAGAAGGGAGCAAGAACATTGCTGAGTGAAATAAGCCAGTCAGAGAAAGACAATATCACGTGATCTCACTTCTGCATAAAATCTAATAAACAAAATAAACTGACAAACAAAATAGATTCAGTGGCATGGAGGCATGGAACAGACTGAGGAATCTCAGCAGGAAGTGGGGAGGGGAGGTGAGGGAAGAGATCAACAGAAGAACTTATATGCATGTATGCAAAGCCCATGGATATAGCCAAAAGGATGGGGAAGGCTTGGGGTGAGGCAGAGGCTGAGTGGAGGGGGTAAAGGAGGGTTAAAAGAGGACATCTGTAATACTGTCAACAATAAATAAAAAATAAAATATCCAAAAGAACAGAGTGCAGAGCCTGGCCTGCGTTGGAGGTCAGGTTCCCATTCCCAGTCAGGGCACATGTCTGGGTTGTAGGCTTAATCCCCAGTAGGGGTTGTGCAGGAAGCAGCTGACCAATGATTCCCTCTCATCATTGATGTTTCTATCTCTGTCTCCCTCTCCCTTCTTCTCTGAAATCAATAAAAAAATATATTTTAAAAAATTAATTTAAAAAAATAGAGTACAAGTTGACAGGGTGAGTGGTTGAGCAGCTTTTCTTCATCCTGTCTCAGTCCCTCACCCCAACACTTTGCTTCCTGTAGCAGCCATCAAAACCTATCGGAAGGAGAGGAAAAGTCCCTGGGAGTCCCCATCAGCAGGGAAGTGAGTAGGTGCTTGACCCAAAGTTGGCATTCTGTCTCTACTCTGATAACAAAAAATAAGGCCAAGCCTTTCCTTAAGAGACCTCCAACTTAAATAGAAAATTAAGACCAAAATGCGTGAAATGTGGAAGCCCACTGAAAAAAATCACTGACTATCACTTTAAGGCAGCACCAGAGGATGCTTAAAGCAAAAATGTTTGCAGAGACAAAACTTGGAGCGTGAGTTGAGTCGGGGAGAAGGGGGGGAGACACCACGCAGGACTCATCTGGGCTCCTAACAAGGAGGGGCATTTGCCAAGAAAAGGATGCATTTGCTCTGAGCTTGAAAGAGTGGACAGGATGCGGGCGCACTGAGAGAGAGGGGGAAACAGGTTTTACAGATACAGGAACCCGGAGAATCAATGCAATGGGCTATTGTTGAGTAAAAGGTCTGTGTTCCTCTGTTAATCCTTTATTTTCTGACATTTTGCTTTTGCTAGCCATATGTTTTCTCCCCACAACAAAAGCAGGTGTGTCTTGTTGTCTTCTTTAGCAGGTCCCTGGTATTGTTTGGTTTCTTTCTCTCACTTGGCCTCCTGGGGTGACCCCTGAAGAAAGCCAGCCAGGCCTCCGTGTGTGGCCACATGGCCAAGGGGAGTGGGGGACCAATCAGGTCATGCTTTCCCTGGACTCTGAAGTTTGGGAGAAGGTGTGATCCCCATGCTGTTGTCCCTCCAGCTGATGCCAGTGTGGTCTCTGCGGCAGCAGGTGCTGCTTCAGAAACCAATGAGAGCAACTCATTTCCTTCTTTCTATCTTTCTTTTTTTTAATTCATTTTTTGAGTCTGCAATCCCTCTGTATTCTGTCACTGGTTGGGGAGAGCTTTGCAATGTAAAAACATGTCACCCACCAGGATTTGGGGATGATGGCCCTTTCACACTCCCCTGGGGGGGGGGGGGGTCCTTTTCCGCCAGCCCCGTCTCCTTCCCCAGGTGATGTGGATGAGGGGTGGGAAGGAGAGGAAGATCTTCCCTGGGATCTGCTTCCAGTGAGAAGGGGGCAAAGGGCACATGGCCTCTGAGGCCCAAGGTCGCTGCTCCCCCCTGGGTTTGGAGGAATGAAATCGAAGGGCGCCCTGTGGGGCCAGGATCCTTCTCCTGGAGCTTCCACCTCGTTCAAGGGGACTCCGGCCCTTTGTGTTTCTGATTCATCTGCACTTAACTCATCAGGACATTGTCTTGTATGAACTGTTTGAGGTCTGAAGCAATCTGAGCCTTTGTGTGGCCCTGCTCTCTGGGACCAGGCCTGGCCCAGATAAGAGCACTCAAAGGCTCCAGCCCCGTTCAGCACTCAGAACCCCTGTCTCGGTCCTTTCTGAATTTTCCAGATTTAATTCAAAAGACTCGGAGGGAGTAAAAGACAGGGAAACAGAGCCTGATGTAAACACACTTTCCTCCAGACCTGGGGTGTCCGGGGTTAATTAATACGAAGAAATATAGCATTTTTTTTAATAAAAAAAATATCTGGCCTGTTTTCGAAGGAATCGTGATAAGCAGATTTCATTTTGTTTTCCCTGAGCAGCGGGTCCTCAGGCGGTGAATGAACGTGTTGGAACCAGCTAACTTCGCTGGAGTTTAGGAGGCGTATTTAAAGCAGATTTTATCCTACAGTGATATTAATTTGATGGGGTCCCTGATCTGTAAACCATCGGTTATCTTGGTCTCTCCTGATAAGGAAAAGGAGTGGAGGATTTCCAGTCGGTGAGCACATTTGGGCAGAGTCTTCACACGTCACAAATTGCAGATGGGAGGCAGTGATCTCGAACATGCAGCCACAAGGCGTGACCATCTGACACCTTCCATTTAGAAAAAGAAGACTCTCCTCCCAGCACAGGCTCCCTGCTGCAGCCAGAGGACGCCTGGGAGATCCGGCCCCGCCTGCAGGGAACACTTCCTAGGCATCTGCAAAGGTGCAGGCTGGCGCCTAGAAAACCAGGGCAGGCCTCACCTCAGAGATGCAGCCCTTCGCAAACAGTGCACAAAGGAAGAACAAAGGGGTGGCAGCGGGATGCTGGAGGGAGCGAGGAAGCCACACCAGACACAGCCAGGAGGGGATTGATACTGGTCTCTGTGTGATTCCAGCAGATCCATGAGAAGTCACTGGCTTCCGCTGTGGGCTGTTTCTGAGCCGCTCCCCTGGGGCAGAGCAGGCCAGGCGCCCGGAGGGGACGGAGCCGCGGGGTAGGATCGGACTGGCTTACCCTCCCTGTCCTGCACTGGCCCTTGCTCCTTTAAGACCAGGAAGCGCTTCCCTGCGCGGCTCCTTCCCCGCGGTTAATGACCCCTGGCACCAGCAGCGCTGTGGTTTTGACAGACATGTGCAGGCAGAGGTTTTAAAGCAGAAACTCAGAATTTGGGTTGAATGTCCAAACGAGCACAGCTGATTTGCTTATTATTAGCAAAGGCCATGGCAAATTCCATATTTCATCATCTCTCTCTACACACATACACACACACACACACACACACACACACAAACACACACACACACACAGGTTGCATGACTCTATACACACGCACACACATATGCACACAAGCACAAGCACACACAGGTTGCATGGCTCCATCCACATGCACATCCACATCCACAAGCATGTACACACACATACACATGCACGTGCGTACACATGTTTCATGACTCTATGCACATGCACACACATTCACAGAGCATGTGCGACTGCCCCCCCAGAATTTAAGCAACACACTTTTACAACATGCTACCTTGCTAATAGCCGTCTTATAAGAATGAAGAGGGCTGAGAGTGCCTGTCCCGTGAGAACAAATCTGTTTTCTCAGTCTCCTTTAGAGGGAGGGGTGGGGAAGGGGGATTAGCTACCCCCTCACGGAAGACAGGTGGCCAACACAACCTGCCACCTGCTTTGAACAAACACCACCTCCTTCCCACTTTCACACACTGGGTGTCAGGGGGTTTCCCCAAGGCAGCCGGTGAATGGTTTTAAGGTCGTGTACATCAGGATCTCACCAAAATGTTTAAAAAGAAAGAAACGTTTCTTTTGATGGAAGCTGAAATGGTACTTCCGAGAGGAAGAGCCTGCTCTCTTTTCTTACAGGAAAGGGGAGCAGAGAGCCTGGTACCCATGAGTAATGCGAACATCAGCTTCCGGTTCCGGGCAGAAGGGAGGAGAGTGCTTGAAAGGCTGCTCCTTCTGAGAAAGCAGAGCCAGAGAGGGAGGCGGGGGGTTCGGTGGTGAGAAAGTTCTGGTGTCAGCTGCAGGGGGGGTGACTTGTCTTCAAGCCACTTTTTTCAAAAACATAGGAGCAATGTTCATTTGTAAAATTGGCTCCACTTCTGCATCCCAGGGACAAGAACAGGAAGTGGAGGGCTTTAAAAAGGCAACAGAAAGGGCAAGAGAACGCTGCTTTGGTTAGGATTGCCTCTGGAAAACCCCAGCGCGCCATAGCTTTCATACAGATATGTTGGCTGGTGTGGGTCCCTCTAGATCTGCAACTGATAGTCTATAAAACAGTAGTATTCTTTGTCTCACAATCTAGCTCTCATTTCCTCTCTCTCTCCGGTTCTACTTGTATGTAAATATTCAGACATATGCATACATATTTGTTTACAGTCAAGAAATCTCATCAGGCACTGCGTGAAACTCCAGAGTATGAAATGTCCTAACCTAACCTGGCCGGAGATAATCACACCAGAACTCAGTACTAGGATTGAGCAGTTTTTGACCACCTGCTGGTTTCCTCAGATATCATTTGTAGGGATAACCCCCATCCACATGTCTACCAGACACGTATTAACATTTATACTGAAACATTAACCTCACCACCAATCCAATGACAAGGTACATTGTATGACCCAGATAAATGAGACAAATGGAATGCCTAATTCCTAAAAGCTCCAGCTAATTGAAGAAGTTTGATTTGAGTTGAGCTAGTCCATGACCAGAAAACATGCAGTTCTTGATTTGATGTTGAACTTGATTTGATGTTGAATTTGATGTCATAACTGGGAGATAATAATGAGAGCTCACATTTATGGAGCTCTTATCATGCGCCAGACACGGTTTTAAAAATTTCCCATGTATTTGAGCAAGTTACTTATCTTCCTCTATAAGTAGGGACCTGAGACACAGAGACGTTAGTTACTCAAGGCAATATGGTTAATGGGTAGTGGTCCGGTATTTGAACACTGGCAGGCTATAGTCAGCACACATGCTCTTCTCCGCCTCCATGGTAGGCTGCCTCCTTGGGAATCCTGCTTAGGGATCCTCACCATTCTTACCTGGAAGGGCTGCCTCTCCAGGTAGAACTCTTAAGTAGGAATAAACTACAAGGGGCAGAAGATATGTCTGCAAGGGAGATGGTTATTAGTATACTTGCGCTAGGTTTGAATCTATGATTTCAACGAGAAAATTATTTTCCACTGAGCATGGTAGAGCAATAGGATGGAAGGAATTTATGTCCAAATGGCATCACTGACCCTACTCAGAGGCTCATCCCCATCTCTGGACTTCCAGGTATGGGACATAGTAAGGGTCCATCATCTCTATGACTGTTTTTGTTTTGTTACGCTGTGTTAGTGAACTATTAAATTTGATGTTATATGCTCACTGACAGCTAGGAAAACCATAATAGCATCATCAATTTGATATTTGTTAATTCCCCGTAAATGGGTATCACAATTTTATATAATATTTAGTAAACCATCACGTTAAGTTGCAAACAAAGTTATATATCAGAAATCGTGACAATAACAAGGAAAAAAAATCAAATGTTAAGTCAATGTGAATGGGGACTTTTTTCATTAGAAAGTACCATATTTAGATAAAGTATTTTGTGTGTTCCTTAAACCATAAAAATTGGTTTATGTGAATCAGAATGCATTAAAAATGGCCAGCATATATTTTAAGAAAAGGGGTAAAAATGAGCAATATTTGAATAATGATTACTTTTAGATGCATCTGTCCAATCTGAGATGAGGGGTCTTAACCACTGTGTGATGTCTTTCTCAAAGTTGGAAAAAAAAATTATGTAAACTAAAAAAAAGTATTATGTAGGCTAATCACTTGTCAATTCTGTGTTTAACTGAAGCTATTTTGAAGTAGCTTTTATAAAGACAGATTTGTGCAACACTCCATAGCTCTCCCTTCAATGTCTTTCACTCAAACACAAATCTCTTAGTAGTAAATTAAACAGACATCAAGCCAAAGCTTTGGGTGAACATTGGCCACGTCCTCTTTGAATAGAGGAGGAGAAGAAGTTTGCCACCATTTATTCAACCAATATGTCAGCCGTGCCAGCGAGGGAGGTGACAGGGACACTGTTCTAGGGACATCACTAAATGAAACAAAAATAAAAACAAACAAAAAACACACCTGCCCATATGAAGCATATGTTCCAGTTGAAGGAGATAGACAATCAACAACAAAGGATAGAAAAATAAATGACAGTAATGAGTGAAAATAAAGCAGGAAGAGAGCATGTGGATGCTTGTAAGAGGGGGTTGTGATATTAAATAGGATGGTCTTGAAAAGTGGCACTTAGATAATGGCCTGAAGCACAGGCGGCGGCAGCCCTGTGGGCATCCAGGGAACGCGGTTGCAGGCAGAAGGAAACGGCAGTGCCAAGGCCCTGACGCAGTAGCTTGCAGGCCAGCTTTAAGAAGTGGTGCAGGAGAGGAGTGGTAGCTAAATAGCTGTGCGTGAGGTCTGTGGGGTGAAGGGATGGTCTTCGAACGAGGCCCTTGAAATCTTTTGAGACAACCTTGGCTTAAAATACTCTCATTGGCCCGGCCACCGTGGCTCAGTGGTTGAGCATTGACCTATGAACCTGGAAGTCATGGTTCAATTCCCGGTCAGAGCACATGCCCAGGTTGCCCGCCAGATCCCCAAGTGGGGCACGTGCAGGAGGCAGCCGATTGATTGGTGTTTCTCTCTCATCAATGTTTTTATTTCCCCCCCTCTCTAAAAAATCAATAAAAACATACATTAAATAAATAATAAATAAATACAACTTTCTTTAAGAAACAACAACACTAATATAGTACATCTAAGCATGCCCTTAGATCTGTGATTAAGCAGGATGAGCAATATCACTTGACAAGTTGCCTTGATACATTTCAGAAGCCAAATTAAACCGTTGGCTCCTGGGAATGAATTCACTGGAGGATGTTACACTGCTCTTATGGAGCAGTCACTAGAGAGTCCCCCAGGACTCCACAGACTGAACAAAAACTTCTGGAAAAATTAAAATAGCAGGGCAAAGGCAAAATGAAGGGAAAACTTAAAACCATTTTTATGTTTTATAGCAGCTTTATTGATATATAATTCACATGTGCAATGCAGGGGGTTTAGTGTTAGTAGAGTGGCTTGGTCATTATCACCCTCGACTTCTAGGACACTTTTATCATCTCAGAAAGAAACCTCAGGCCCCTGAGCCATCACGTTCCTTTCTCTTTTTCCCCAGTCTCTGGCAACCACTAAGCCCTTTCCTGTCTTTATGGATTTGCCTGTTCTAGACATTTCATATAAATGGAATCATGCAATACTTGGTCTTTTTTTGTCTGGCTTTTTTCACTTAGCATAAACGTTGTCAAGGTTTGTCTATGTTGTCATGGTCTTTTGTGAAATTTATTCCTAAGCAATTTATTACTTATGAGACTGTATAAGTGGAATTGTTTTATTAATTTTATTTTCGGGTTGTTTATTGCTTATACATAGAAATAAAATTGATTTTTGTATAGTGATCTTTCTTTGCCCTGTAACTTTGCTGAACCCATTTGTTAGCTCTAATACTTTTGGTGTGGATTACTCGGGATTTTCTCTATAAGCTCTAGTCATTTATGAACAGATAAATTTATGTCTTACTTTAAAAATCTGAAGGCCTTTCAATTCTCATTCTTGCCCAGTTGCCCTGTTGAGGACCACTAGTACAAAGTGAATTGAAATGCCGAGAGCAGACATTCTTGTCTTATTCTAGGTTTTAGGAGAAAGCATACTGTCATCATCAGAACTGTATTAGCTGGAAGGTTTTCCTAGATGCCTTTTATCAGAACAAGGAGGGACCTTTCTACTGCTGGTTGGTTGAGTTTTTATCATGAAAGGGGGTGGATTTCATCAAATGCTTTTCCTGCACTTTTTGAGGTAATCATGTCATTTTTTGATCTCTACGAATATGGTGTGTTACACTGATTGATTTTTAGCCAACTTTGCATTCCTGGAATAAGCCTCATTTGGCCATAGTGTATAATCCTTTCCCTGTGTTGTTGACTACTGGTTTAATTGTAGTTGTGATCAAATACTCTGGACACTATCTGGAATGTGGTGACTTAATAGGAGACACTAAAATAACAACCATAATAATACGCCTGCTTGACTCTGTGCTGGAGGTTCTTACATTCATTGCCTCATTTAGTTCTCACTCCAGCCCAATGAATTACATCCTAATATTATCCTAACTTTACAGAGGACACACCTGCTTCTCATAGAAGTTACGTAACTTGCCCAAAGTCACAGAATTAGTGAGTCGCGATACGGGTGTTCTAACCACCATGTTCCAGGAGTATATATTGTGTTATGAATGCCCTCGGCTAAGTAAGAACTGTGCCTTCTCTTTATACTTTCCCTTCAATCTTTCTGCTGTGCTCAGGGTTCAGGCCTCTACAGATGTGTACATGGTGCTGACTGAGTTGTTTTATGGACAAAGGTATAAGTTTGTTGAATTTGACATCACATGCCATGATCTATAAGGACAAGAGCAGATAAGATGGCTGAAAATAGATCACAAATACACACTGGCTTTAAGTAGAAAATGTACAATTTCTTTTCATTAAAATTATGATATCTTTACTCACTGTCTTTAATATTTGTATGAATCTTTGTTCTGATGTTTAGAAAGATTTCTCTATGGTTGTCTTACTAGATCTGTTGGGGTCCTTCAGAAAATAGATATATTAAAGGTAAGGAGTTCACAAAGGAACAGTCTTAAGGAGAATATGCAAGACTTCTTCAGTCTTTTTTTATTTAATAATATATTTTATTGATTTTTTACAGAGAGGAAGGGAGAGAGATAGAGAGCTAGAAACGTTGATGAGAGAAAAACATCGACCAGCTGCCTCTTGCACACTCCCTACCGGGGATGTGCCTGCAACCAATGTACATGCCCTTGACCGGAATCAAACCTGAGACCTTTCAGTCCGCAGACCGAAGCTCTACCACTGAGCCAAACCGGCTTCAGCAAGACTTCTTCAGTCTTAAAGGAAAATGAAAATAACATGATTTTTGATTGGTGGAACATTGTTTTTTCTTCCAAAAATACTCCTTAGTAAAATAGTCATACTGTTTTACATTTCAAAGGGGGGAAATGTTAAGCCAATTTTGAAGGAAAAGAGGCAGATTATAATTTCATATTCTAATATCATTTTGAATTTTTTTCTATCCTTTTTCTTTGAATATTCAGAAAATACTCAGAAATCTCAGTTGTCAAGGCAGAGTTTTGAAAATATCTACATCAAAATATAATGTTTTACACAAAATTTTCACTCAAAGGTGAGCTAAAATGAATTAAAATTCCTTATTTTCCCCAAGTTCTTTCCAATAACTAACAGACCATGTCTCAGAATATTTAGGCAGACAGAATCCATTGTCCCCCAACGTACCTCACACTCCAAATCTGAAACCCGGGGACTAAGATGTAAGTAGCAGTTCATCTGTTCTACTCATCCCTAACCTTCATCAGTAAGAAAAGTTAAAAGAAAGGAACCCAGCTCGACTAGCCATCCCCTTAACTCTGTGATGCCATGCTCTGCTTTCAAAATAATTAAATGTGCTGGGGTGACATGGGTTCATAAAACTACATAGGTTTTACTCGTTCATGTCTATGATGCACCATCACGCCTTTCCCCACAGCAGCCCCGTGTGGAGTGTCAGGCCCGCGCTCCCCCCTTGCCCGCCTGCAGCTCTGCGTGGCTTTGCATTGCTTAAGGACAAACAGGTTGGAGTTGCATATGGTTCACATTTTTTGTTTGCTCTGGTGCAGGGAGAGATTGCGCAGCATCTGCAGGTCTCACATGGTGTCCCGAGCAGAAAAGGAATGACTAGAGGGGCTGCAGACGGCATGGAGGCTACATTCCTCCCCTTGCTAAAAAATCGCGGGTCATTAAATGAACATGTGTTGGTTGCAAAGCCTGGGAGCAGAGGCGTCAGAACAGGACCCCCACGTCCACGTGAGATCGCCATGTATACCTGTGTCAGACGAGGCAATAAAAGCCAGAGGAGAAGAGTCATAATGGCAAAACAGTAATGAAAACTTAGATTTACATAATTCCTTCCTGCCCCAGGATCCCAAAGCATTTGATGAGAATGATAAAGAAAACCTGTCGTGGGGACCTGTGACTTAAAACGGCAGAAGAACTCATTAGCAATGACAGGTGGCCGAGGGGCCTTTGACAGAGAGTCCAGTTTGGGGTCTTCTGACTCATCCTGTTCCTTTAGGACTGTACCTCAGAGGGACCCATTTCGCACACACTCCCCGTATGATCTGAAAGCGGTGAGCATCACACAGAGGCACAAATGTGCCCAATTACATCAGCCTGGGCGGGCGGGATTCATATTTGCTTAGGGAATTGTCTAGGGCACACCTTGCTTCCATGTCGTCTCTCTCCCTCAGAGCGTTCCCAGGCAGTCATCCGGCATGCCCGGCATCACCTGGTTCCTCAGGCATCTCTCCTGCACGTGAATTGAAATTCATAGTGCGGTTATGAAATCACGCCGGCTTTGTTATGACTTGGAAAGATCTGGGAGCCCCAGATGTTAGCTCCAGCTGTTTCTGGCTGCCTAGGAGGCGGAGCTTTTTAACACTGACTGGCATAGAAACCAACCAATCAGAACCTACTCTGGGTAAATTGCGAAGGCAGAACCTAAGATGGGGGCTAAGGAGGGGTTTTAACGGCAACAGCTATTTGTTGTAAGGTAAAAGGAAGTGATTCAATTTTTTAATGATTGGTTTGGCAGTATAGTGCATATGTCCAGATATAGTGCATATAGTCCAGATATAGAGATTCTATGTTTTTGTCTGCCAAGAGCATCTCCTTCTGCTGAAAAGGCTTCCTCTCACACACACACCCCCGCCCCCATTTAAGCAATCCTATCCTATATAATCTATCTATACTAACAAAAAGGTAACATGCTAATTAGACTGGGTCGATTGGCCATCTTCCAGACTTCCAACATTCTTCCAGACAAAGCCATGGTGGTGGGGACTGAGGCAGAGGCAGTTAAGGGTGATCAGGCTGGCAGGGGAGGGCAGTTGGATGTGACTGAGCCAGCAGGGGAGGGCAGTTTGGGGCAAGATCAGGCCAGCCAAGGAGGGCAGTTGGAGGTGAGATCAGGCCAGCAGGAGAGGGCAGTTAGGGGTGATCAAGAATGCAAGCAGAGAGGTTAGGGATGATCAGGCAGGCAGGGTGGCAAGGTAGGGGTGATCAGGTTGGCAGGGGGCAAGGTAGAGGCGATCAGGCTGGCAAGGGGGCAAGGTAGAGGCAATCAGGCTGGTAGACAGAGGAGCTATCAGGCAGGCAGGCAAGTGAGTGGTTAGGAGCCAGTCATCCTGGATTGTGAGTAGGATGTCCAAGGAGTCCCAGATTGGAGAGGGTGCAGGCCAGTCTGAGAAACTCCACTCTGTGCACAAATTTCAGGTAACAGGCCTCTAGTAGAAAATAAAAACCTCTGCATGGAATCATTTTTGAGGCAAAAGTAAAGAATCACAGAGAATGAAACATTTTCATAAAAGCAAATAAATGCTACTGTTTCTTGAGTATTTGTTCTATCCAGCATTTTACAGATAATACTGCATTTCAATTAAATGTATTTCATGATATCCCACAATCATGGCTAAGATTTCTTGAGTATTTCCATCATTTAATACTCACAATAACCCTATGAAGTAAGGAAGTCGAAGCTGGTATTGTACATAGCATATTATTATTTAGAATCTTCACATTTTATTTGACTTGTGATTCTCAAAATTTCTCCCATTAATGGCAGAGACCACATTACCCATCCAACCTCTAGTCTCCCCTTTTTCCGTGACAAAGAGAACCTCAATTAAGTTGAGGATGCCAATATACTCATTGAAAAGCTTGCTTTTCCAGACTTCCCATAGTGAAAGGTGTTCCTGCTATACTCTCCTAGCCAGACTACGTTCACAGAAACTTCTGGTTAAGGGATTCTCTGTAAGCCTTTTTAAACAGGACAGTCTTAGCTAACTTCTTCCTTTTTAATTTTACTCTTTATCCCTCTCCTTCTTGTCTAAAGGTTTGAAGTGGCAGCTGCTAGAGACAACTCCATTAGAAGGGCAGAGCAGCAACCCAGAAGTCTTGGTCCCTGATCATATGTGGAGACCCCATCACCAACACTGAACTTCCCATGATATGGGGGGAAATAAACCCCATAACTTGGTTTTCACTTTTTATTGTTTTCCCCTCTTATTCTATGCAATAAAATTCAAACTCTAAAGTATAATATCAAACTTTAGACATCCTTGCAGAAGTGAAGAAGGGGGGGGGGTGTCTTTGTACACATAAAAATCAGTCATGACTGCTTAGAACTACAATCTCCCTCCAGCTTCCTCAGAGCAGCTTTGTTCAGCTGCTACCTGCTATTCAGATGCCCCAAATCCCACAGAGACCCTAACAGCCCAGCCTCTCTTAAACATTCCGCCAAACTAAAGCCAACATTGATTCTTGCCCCATGAACTAGAATATGTCATGTCAGTACAGTACCTTTTGGTACTTGCTTATATTTTACTAGTACTTATCACATTATGATTTTCCTGAATAGTTCCATTGACTATGTTTGCTACTTTTCCTTCCTTTTTTTTTTCTAAATAACTGAAGCTTTTTGCAAGTAGTAACAGTGTGGTTTACATGCTTTCCACAAATCAATTGTAAACTCCTATGCACATTAACTTTCTTGTTGATTATTAGAATACACTTTCGTCCTACTTTACCTTTTGAAGATTAAATGGGTCTCTTTAAATCCTAGCATAAGTTCCTCTGTACAGCAGCCCAATAATGTGGTTCCTGCCCACCACATAGCACAGTTCTAGCCACATAACAGGTAGTTAATAAATACCTGAATGTAAAATGTAAGTAAGTAAAGTTATATAACTTCGATTTCTAAATCCAGGTGGTCCTGTTACCTTTTAAGCAAACATTCTAACTCACTTATTTTATAATACTTTTTTTATACTTCATACCTCAGTTTTTTCCATCTGTAAACTGGTAATTTTAATAATGAACACAAATAATAGTAGTGAAATATTAATCATGAAGCCTATAAAATGGTGTTTGGTACATAGTAACTAGCCAATAATCATTTGATATTGTTATTACTATTTTTCTCTAGACTCTTTCACTTGGTTTAAAGTGATATGCTCATCTTTAATCATTAAAATTAAAAGGTTGGGATGATACACTGAAATTATGTGATAGTACCAATTATAATGTTATATACTTATCTTTAAAATAGAAATTGCATATTATTGTAATAGCCAATCTTTCCATTATCATTACGTGGCAGACATCAGATATTATTTAATAACACACAGGGGCAGGTAGAGCAACACAGTCCTTTCATGCACCATTTTTTGTGTGATTTAATAAGAACAGAGTGCTCACTGAGGATACAATCATGACTACGATTGGTTCTTGCCTGAGATGTTTAAAGGGACACACTGCACACAAATAGTCCTGCGTGGATTTCACCCCGGCAGTCACTTCCTGTTTTTCTCTCTATGCCACTCTGTACCACTGAGTGTGTCTGCCCTTTCCTCTTTTCCAAAGTGGTGCCTTTGAAAAGTGTGGTCTTCACACTCAGTGTGGGTGGAACTCCACCAATCGGGAGCATGAGAAATGATGGACAGGTTCATGCTCTGAACCACAGCCCAGGGCACGGGGAAGCAGTGCGGGCCTGGCTTTGACCTCCTTCCTTGACACCTTCTCCCCAGAGGCTGATGGCGTTCCTCTCCAGGAGACCCCACAACATGAGTTGCTAACCCTGACCTCCTCCAAGACCATCTCTCAGAAGGTGGTAAGTCCTCTGCCTCTTTCTCTGATATCTTTCTTGCATTTTTAAATAATGAAAATCTAAACTTTAGAGTAAAACCATAAAAATAATAGCAACTGTGCTACAGCTGAATATATATAAATATATTATTATTATTATTACTACTATTAAATTTCAAATGTATTGATAACTGTGACATCAAAATAGCAAACACTTTAAGGAAAATGGTTTATGCCCCCTCATTTTTTGAGCTGTCTGAAACAAATAATTGAAAGCCTTAAAAAAAAAAAAAAACTGGCAAAAATATTTATAACACAAAATTAAAGTTTTACTATCTTTAACATATGGAGGGTTTTTAGAAATTAATTTTTAAAAGAACATATATTCCAGTGAACAAGTGAGCAAAGAAAATGCAAAAGCAATAAAACACACACACACAGACACACACACATATACACAACAACAAATGATAGACAGGAAAAAGTTTGAAGTTCAATTTTTCAGCTAGTCAAATAAATATTGATTGAATTTATGAGTTTTTATTTACCACATTTACTTTAAAATTAATAATAGTTGAGGATGATGAAGAAATAGTAATGCAGGAACCATCAACACTTTTAGTATGTATATATAGACTGGCACACCTGCACTAAATGAAACTTTGGAAAAACATACCCATTTCTTAATTCCTAAAATTATGACAAGCTATGACCCAATAATCCTTCCTCTAAGATTTCACCCTAAGAAAATGATTCTAGGTTTGCCAAAGATTTATTTACCAAGGTTGTTTATCATACGCTTATTTATTTATTTTATTATATGCTTGTTTAAAATAGACAAAAAAATGGAAATTACCTAAAGCCAATAATAGGGAATTGGTTGAATAAATTTATCCATATAATTGAAGATTATAAAGCCATTATGAATGAGATTGAAAAATAATATCAAGGGGAATAGAGATATATTCATGTTATATTGTGAGAAAAGTTTGCACAGCATGACTTATTATGGAAATATTTCTAATTAGAAATATCCATGAAAATACAGAAAAACTGTACAACTGCAATAGTAGTGATTTCTTGTTGATGATACAGTAGTGTTTCATATTTTCTCTTTATCCATTCACTAATTGTATAAATCTTCTGTTCTAGTAATAATTAATGTCGTTTTTAACATTCGTTTAAAATCTTGCTTGGCGTTGACTTGTATTGACATAACCTTCAAACACGTGGTATCTACAGAACATGTGAAGTGCAATTAACAAGTTTTGCTTGAAAAAGTTTGTGTTTGGTTTGGTTTTTGTTGCAAAACTAGGGCTAAGAAGATGGCTGATGAAGAGCATATTCGGCACTGCATGCTTTATGAGTTCCAATTAGGAAGAAAAGCAAGTGAGGCTGCAAAAAACATCTGTAGTGCTCTTGGTCAAGATGCAGTTAGCGCCAGAAAATGCCAGCGTTGGTTTGAGAAATTTTGCGAAGGAAATTTTTCGTTAGATGACAAGAGTGGTCAAGGCCTTGTGTCCAATTTTGATCAAGAAGCTCTTCAAGCTCTTTTGGTGCAAAATCCTCAAATTACCCAACAAGAGCTTGCGACAACTTTAAATTGTTCACAAAAAACAATTTCCAATCAATTGCGTGCACTTGGCAAAGTCCAAAAGTTTGGAAAATGGGTTCCTCATGAGTTGACCGACAACAACCGTAATCAAAGAGTCACAACTTGCAGTTCGCTTCTCTCTCGTCAAAACCGTTTGCCGTTTTTAGAGCAAATTGTTACCGGAGATGAAAAATGGGTGCTGTATGTTAATTTGAAAAGGCGGCCTCAGTGGTTGGACAAAAATGAGGCTCTGCAGCCCACGCCAAAACCTGACTTGCATGCGAAAAAAGTGATGTTGTGTGTTTGGTGGAATTTTAAAGGAATTCTTCATTATGAACTTTTACCATCTACCCAAACCATTACAAGTGCAGTGTATAGTGCCCAATTGGAAAGGTTAGCCCAAGCTTTAAGAGAAAAAGAACCCGCGCTGATTAATCGGAAGGGCGTAATTCTTCACCAAGATAACGCACGACCGCATACTGCAAGAATCACTGCTGAAAAACTGCGCCAGTTGGAATGGGAAGTTCTCCCTCAACCTGCATATTCTCCTGATATTGCCCCTTCCGATTACCATTTGTTTTGTTCTTTGCAAAACTTTCTTCTTGGAAAAAAATTTAATAATGAAGAATGCCTCAAAAATGCATTGACCGAATTTTTTGCATCAAAATCACAAGAATTTTACAACAGAGGGATTAAAATGCTTCCTGAGCATTGGGCACAAGTAGTAGAAAACAACGGCAACTATATTGTTGATTAAATTTTGTTGTATTGTTTAAATAAATTCGATTTTAAAAAAAGTATTAGAAAACGACATTAATTATTACTAGACCTAATATAATGAATATCAGTTATTGTCATAAGACATTATTATTTTAAAATATTAAAGTTAATGACAAAGAAGTAGGTAATCAAAGTGGTGAAGTTTGATGCAATATGAGAAAGTTGGCTGAAGTATGTGAGAGGAGAGTTTGAGAGCATTTAAATCCCTCTGTAGGAATGAGGAAAGCAACTGTGTAACGGAAAGAATGAGATGCAATAAAACAAGTGTGCAGAGGAAGACAATCTGAGACTTGAAACTGATAAAGAAGAACAAAGATGCCATCTGACTATTAGATTGGGAATGAAAGCAAACTAACAGGCTTCTAGTAGACTTGAGTATTATCAATGAACTTCCCACATACAAAATAATGTGCTCTTATTTGGTGCAAATGTGGGAATGGCCACATTACTTACTCTGAAATGCAAGCCTCTTAAACAGGAGCCAGTAGAGCACTAGAGGCAGTTAATTGATCTCCAGCATGACTGGGATTTTCAGGCTGGTGTTAAGTTTAACAATCTTGAAAGGTGTTTTGGAGTTCAAATGCAAAATAAGTCCCTCCCTTGGAGGGGATTCTGTGAATTATTTGGAGACACAGGCATTTACAGCTCACAGGTTTCCTCATTTGCTGGAGGATATCATTATCTTTATGGTTCTATAGATAAAATAGGCAAGTGTCCCAGGTCATGCCTCCTCCCAGGAAAACTTGATCATGTGCTGAGAGGGTTAAGGGAAGCTCAGGAAAGTTTACCACCAGACAGAGACACGGAACACAGAAACAAACACAAAAGCACATCAGTGTAAACCACCAATGCCTGTCCCCAGCCATAAAGGGGGAACATCATCATTTATGAGGATTATTCATGAACACTCCTAGAATTTTCCCATGCTCCAAAACACCACCCCATAAAAAATTCCACCACAGTAGTATGCATGTTTCCTAACATACACGTGTAGGATGCTGTGGCAATAGGCTGAAAGATGGACTGAAAGGTTGATGGTTCATGAAACCAGCTTGCCTTGAGCAGGTATCCCTGAATTGACTCCTGAGATCGTTTTCCTTGTGTGCAAAATGGAGCTAACAGTTTCTCAGTTGCACGGTTGATTAGAAGGTAGAAGTAACAATATTATTATTAATAAAATTATTATAAATGCCGGGCCCACAAGAAACAGTAGCTCCCAAGGCATGGATTTTACTTTAGGACGGAGTTGGAGAGGACTTGTAAATGCGTTAGACAAGAAATAGGAATAATTCGAGCTGAAATATCGCCTTTAAATAACAATGTTTTCATTGACAACTTCTTACCTAAAATGCCAAAAAAAAAAAAAAAAAAAAAAAAACAAGAACAACATTCAAACGCCTGTATTTAAGATAAAAGTTTGGGATTTGTTTCAAATTTATATTTTCATTGGGTATGGCCAGCATTTTTACAATTTTTTGAGAATGTTTTAGCTCCATCCTAGCTGGTTTGGCTCAGTGCATAAAGCATCGACCTGTGGACCAAGGAGTCTGAGTTAGATTCGGGCCAAGGGCATGTGCTGGGGTTACAGGTGTGCAGGAGGCAGCCAATCAATGATTCTCTGTCATCCTTGATGTTTCTATCTCTCTCTCTCTCCCTTTCCCTTCCTCTCTGAAATCAATAAAAATATATTTTAAAAAATGTTTTAGCTCCATTCACATTCTCAGCAACAAGTACATTTGTAGCATTTTTAGAGAATTCTATAATTTTAGCATGGTATATCGGAGCAGACATACTAATGTCAAAAGACTGGTTAGGTCATTTCCAGCTCAAAATAAATAAAACATTTCTCTAGATTTGGTTTCTACATCAGTAAAGAAATAAAAAAATTATTAAGACATTGTGAAGCTGATTTTAGTTTGAGGATTTTTCTTCCTTTTCTGTTTCTTCCTTTCATCCCAGAGAAGTAGGTTAAGTTTTGCCTTATTCATAAAATATATTTAAAGGAAAAGACCTTTTAATAATTTCAAAGGAAATGTCTTATCCAAGCGTATTTTAGCTTGTCCTTATTGTAGCAAACTTTCTGAGCCATTGATTGCATTCTATAACCATTACAATATGGTGACATAATGACAGTGACATGGTCAATCAATCAGCAATACGTTGATTTCAGTTTAACAAAATTTGAATCAAGTGCTTCAGATCTAGACAAAGACTTCAGCTCCCTATTGTCAGAGAGGGCAGACAGTTACCCACAAAACCAGACTTAAACCTCAGGCACCCAGCTCTGAGATGAAAGGCGAAGACCTGGCATTTCTGAGAAAGGATCAGAAATAGATTTTAACAGTTTTTAAACACAACGTTGTAAAGCACACCATATATGTCACACTCCTTAACAGGATGGTTTTTCTCATAATTTCCAAGGTTGTGAGAAGAACAGCATTCTAGAATAGGATGAGATGTTTGAGTCTCTATTGCTTATTATGACCCTAACGCCTTCCACATGGACTTCTCCACCTACAAAGTGGGGATAAAACGAGCAAGTTCATGGAAGTAAAATCAATATATAACCTATAAAAAATGTAAACACACAGGGCCTGATCATTATTAATCAGCTTACAAAAATCCTGGCTTTTTAATCGTGAATGAACTTGATTTCGGAGCTCTCATGGCTCATTTCAGCAACATAGCTCTTAGAGGTAGGCTCCTCGGCAGGCAGTGGGATTTTTGCTACGCAATAAAAAAATATAAGTAATTATCTAAAATAAGACGATCTAATTATATCAGGGGGTTCCGATAGCTGCGTAAACCATGAAAGTGGAACCTAAGTGCTTTATTATCAGAATCATAAAACAGAAATATGGTCTGTTATTGCATTATGGCAAGTTCTTTATTTTTATAACACAGATTTGAGAGTGCTTCCCAAATTGTCATTTTTATACTAGGTATATTCCTGTTAATTTCTCATATTGGTATTAATATTATTTCATAATACTGTGCCATTTTACTAATGGTTTTTTGGTAAATATGTGATAGGTTATTCATTTCAAAAAGCATGATGGAGTTGGGGGGATCTCTGCTGTGGCCATTAACTTTCCCACGTTATCCACCAATTAGGCCTGTTTCCTATTGGCCAAAATATACACAGGGCGTTTGGCACATAATTCATACCCAGGCAGATGATAATCTCATAAGCTGTTTTCCCACCACAGAAGCACATGTGTGTAACTTGGAAAGGCATTGCCAGAAGAATGCCTTTGAAAAAAAACCCACTGCAGACGAAGTCTCATCAATTGCTGCCTTTTTGCTACTGTATACTTTATGAATTGCCTCATCATAATTAACTCCAACCACTGGAATTAATGACTCCAGATGACTTGGAAATTGGTCTTCTTGATTCCTCTGAAATTTGTTGAGATTGCCCCACGAGAGCCGGGGAAGGGTGAGAAGACGGCAGAAGCCGGCTCTGACACGCGTCCACGGGTACGTGTCCCGTGTTTGCAGAAGTGGTGCGGGAGGACCGCCTCGGGCACATGTTACTCCTTTTGAAGTCCATACAGTTATAGGCATGCAGAGACAAAAGCTTTGCTGCTTCAACTCCCTCATTCATACTCGTGGAAAGGGAGACCCTAAACGCTGGGGGAAGTAGGGGGGCGCGGGGGTCAGCCGGTCACTTGGAGATGTAGCTGAGCCAGAGAAAGGAAGCAGGCTCTCTGCCCCACAGGGCAGTGTTCTGCACACACTGCCCATCTGTGCTGGTCTGTGGGCTCAGGATTCAAACCCAGGCTTCTGTTCAGAAGAAAAATGAGGAAGAAAACATTGGTCCTACCGGCTTCTCACAAGGGACCACACAGGGCTCTCAGGGTCCAGGCCGGTGAGGATGCCGTGAAGACAAACACTCAGCAGGCCCTGGGATGCTCCGCTGAGAAGCTTTCCATCCAGCCACCATCCAGCTTTGTCACAGCCTCTCCTCCCTAAACCTGCCCTCGGGATAGAAGAGGCACGTCTGTTTGAGAGGAACCAATTCTGTGTCAGAGAACCACCAGGAAGATTGGCAAAGTCATTGAGAAACTTGATTTTTTTTAGTTGTTAGGGGGGAATTTATCTTTGAAACAATGTACGCATTTTTTAACGTCAATTTTTCTGGAATATTAGTCCTTCAGTCTCGGTAAGTGGTAACTATCTTCTGGTTGTTTTGGCCAAACATTTTGATGCTTCTTACGTGACCTGTGTTCTATCAAACGCTGTTAAATCCTCTCTCAGACAGAGCCCACGGGACCCAACCAGAACAGAAGCCTGCAGATCAGGGATTGGCAGCCTGGACGGTCCCGGGGTGCAGCATAGCTCTAGAAAAAGCCAACATTGCTCTACACGAGCCGGATAAGAATACATGAATATACTCACAGCAGGCTTCATGGCCGTGAGCCCCCTCTGCTCTGTGAGTGCCCCGATGTGACAAAGTGAAGGGTCACATTGTCTGATGAGCCTCCCGGAAGCAGACACCCAGGCAGACCAAGAAGTGCGAGATGTGACTGGGGATAGAGCCTGGGAGAGACAGAGGGGAGCAGTTGAGGAAACTTGGAGCTCATGGTGCAGGTCTGTGCCGTGGAAAGTTCTGGGAAGGATGGAGAGTGGGTAGAGGAAGCCCCAGGCTACATGCAGCTCCGAGGCAGCCCACCCGCCTCACTAGGAGCAGCACAGTAAGGGACTCCCGGGGAGCTGGCCAGGACAGGCCACCCCTGCTCTCTGCTCTGCTCGAGGGCATTGCATGAGCTAGGGCTGCTCAGCAGCTGAGGTAGGTCCCCAAGTCATCCGCAGCCAGAGGATGTGGCCTGTGTGCATGCCATAGCAGGTTTTTCCTTGAAGTGGCTCCCCCTCCCCACGGTTACCCCTGTGGTCATGATTCCCTCCTGGAGTCGTGGCTTGGGCTGGAATCTATAGCAGCCAGTCAGCTCGTTACATCCATGCGGCCACACTGTGTTTGGATGCATGCTCTTTCTGAATGGCTTAGCCAGGACTTGGACAAAGAAATTCCTCTGAGAAACATGCCCAAGGCTTATCAAATGAAAACCGGGTCGTCAACACTTCTGGAACCCTCTCAGGGCATGTGTCCTCAGGTGTGTCCCAGCCCTATCTACAGCGCTGAGAGAAGGTAGCGTGTGTTAGAAAGCAAGGCAACTCTGAAGAATCCCCCACCGGCTCGTTCTGGAAAACGTCTTCTTTCCCCTGAGTATCCACAGGACATTCAGTCAACCTTGATTCTTCTCATTGGTTTTGTCTCCCCACAGAAAAGCAACTCCATTTTTTGTCCTGCTGATTTGTTTTAATCAAGTTGCTCAGTGATATAAAACACACGAAACAAAGCAAGACAGGCCTTACTGGTCTGCTCTGGAAGTGTTCTGGAACAGCTTGGATTCCTGCTTCCCTCCCTCCCCGGCCGGGACAGGCGCTGCTCTCCCTGCACAAGCCACAGGGCAAGGAGCTGGCCTTGCTTCTGGGGCCCTGCCCCCTAGGGCGCTTCGTGATGTTCAAGGCCAATGGGTGTAGAACAGAACGTTTTCATCTTGGTCAACATCTGTCTTCCTTCCATAGTTTTGAGCTATCAATGCAGTGTTTTCATCTAACAGTGGAGGGTATTTCCAAAAGAGCCCTTAGCTGCCCCCTGAATTCCAAAACCATGGATCTGAATATCTGCCCCACAATTCCATTCAATAGATGAGTAATAGGGAAGGAGGCCCTGATTGGTTTGGCTCAGTGGATAGAGCATCGGCCTGTGGACTGAAGGATTGATTCCGGTCAAGGGCACGTACCTTGGTTGCGGGCACATCCCCAGGAGGGGGTGGGCAGGAGGCAGCTGATCGATGTTTGTCACTCATCGATGTTTCTAACTCTCTTTCCCTCTCCCTTCCTCTCTGTATAAAAAAAAATCAATAAAATATATTTGGAATTTGTAGGGAAGTGACTTCACATCACAGTCCGTGATGCTTCTTTTGTGACCTGTCCCCTGACTACCGCTCCCTAACAAATAAATAGGGAAGGATGTCTCAGACTTCACATGTCCCAGACAGAACTCTTGGCTTTCCTTCGGCGTTGGTAAATGATAACTTTCTTCTGGTTGTTTTGGCCAAACATTTTGAACTCACCCTTGATCCCTTTCTTTCTCACCTTTGAGTCCAATGGGTGAATGAATCCCCTTACCTCTCTGGAGAGCATTTTTAACCACTTCCCCCCCCTGGGACCACCAGCAGCTGGCACCTGGATTGCTTCAGTGGGCTCCAGGGGGTCTCTTCTGCCTCTTCCTCAGGCTATTTTTCTTTTTGCTGCCAGCGTGGTCCTCTTTAAGCATAAGAGATAGCATCTCCCTCCCTTTATCAAACTCTTCAAAGATGTGTCTTCTCATTCAGGATAAAATCTGTAGTCCTTGTTACAGTCCGTGATGCTTCTTTTGTGACCTGTCCCCTGACTACTGCTCTGACCGCACCTCCTGTCGCCTGGCTGTTTTCCCTGTCTGCTCAGGCCCTAGGACCTCCTTCCTCTTCTTTGAGTGGCTCAAGCACCTTCTTCACTCAGGTTCTTTGTATTCACTGTGCCTTCTGCCTGGACCATCTTCAAGGCAGCCATTCTCTGAAGGACCAGAGTGGCTTTTGGAAGAGAAGCAAGAACATGAAGGAACATTAGAGGAAGCTTGTGGGCTCAGAGCCAGCGGAGACCTAGCAATGCGCAGACATCATGGAAAGTGGGTTTGGGTCTGGAGTCCATTTCCATGAAGCTTTAAGTACCAGGCAGCTCCAGCTGGCAGCTGGCAGCTGGACTGTGCTAAAAAGTGGTGGACAGACCTGGCTCTCAAAGGAAATGCCTACCGGTAGCTACCATATCTCAGGTGGTTTGCGTAGGTTATTCCTGTTGGTCCCCACAACAATGCTATGAGATATACACTGAGTGGCCAGATTATGATGATCTCCGAAAGCATAATCATCTGGCCACTTAGTGTATATCCTATATAATAAGAGGCTAATATGCAGATTGTCCCAATTGTCCCCTCAACCAGGAGTTTGACCACAAGGCAGGCCAGCCGACCGCCCATGTCCCCTCCCCCTGGTCAGGCTGGCTGGACCCCACCTATGCACAAATTCATGCACCGGGCCCCTCTCTCTCTCTCTCTCTCTCTCTCTCTCTCTCTCTATATATATATATATATATATATATATATATATATTCTTTATATACATATATATTATATATATATATATATACACACATACACACACACACATACATATATCACACTGAGTGGCCAGATTATTATGCATTCAGAGATCATAATAATCTGGTCACTCAGTGTATATGATGATTATCATCACTGTTGTATGTACACAGAAACCAGGTTTATCTATCTCATATAAGGTGAGGGTTGGGTCACATCACCAGGGAAGAAAGGCAAAACCAAGAGCCAACCACAGATGGAGGGGACTTCATACCTCAGGCTCTTTTCTCTGAGTCGTGAAGGCTCCCGGTGAAGTAAGACGTGTTTCACACGCCTCGGACCAGTTACTACAACCCCCCAACTTCCCTTGGAAGATCCTGTCACACTCCCAAACCCTTTCACATTCAGGCTTATGCTTGCAGGACTAGTGCCAACCATCAGCTGGCTTTCCCCTACCCCGCTCCTTCCCACTTCAAGTAAGAATCAGAGACTCTCTCCATCCCTGCCTCATGGTTTGTATACATGGTGTGTGTCTCTATTCTGGAGTTTTTATACCCTCGTTACAGTTAGCTGTGTACATGTCTAACTCCACCCTGCCCATTCTAAGTAACTGGAGATCAGAGCCCCATTTTTATCATATTTACACACACACACACCCCGATATGTAAGACAGTGCCTTGCACACTGAGGATGCTCACTAATGCTGTTGTGGTTGAAGGGAAATTGACTGAAAATAGTGCTACAACGATTTAGTTTACTAATTATTGGTAATAATGGCTTTCATTGATCACTTACTAGGAGGTGGGTACTTGCTAAACTTTTCCATACTGTATCTCAAATCATTCCTCACAATAATGCTCTCACCTGAGTAGTGTGATGATTCACATTTAACGTGACATAAAACTGAACAACTGAGAGGTGAATTAACTCTGCTGGTGGACTCAGAGCTAGGATGTGGCAGTGTGAATGGCAAGGCCCCACGGTTAAACCACAGCACTACCCAAAACGAAGTTGTCCGACCTCAGTAAGCCCTCTAGCGATCGCCTCTTCTGTCCTAGTCCTGGTCCTTCCCGTTCTGCCCACACCAGGCCGCCTGTGTGCTGGCCCCTTCACATTGTGGTTCAGAGGGGGGAAAAGGAGGGGAGACAGCAGCAGCCCGACAGGCTCATTTCTCCAGAGCCAGGTGTCATTCATGGCTGTGCTGAGTGGCTGGTTCTGCTTCAGCTGAAACAAGTCCCAGAATTTGGAATTCCCAGCTGAGGTCTTTATTGCCTCCAAATACTATCACTGATGACTTGAAATCAGTCTGGCCAGTGACTCGTCTGAAAAATAAAGGCCCCGTCGCTGTTGTTTTCATGCTGAAGGTGTGTGAAGACTGCGGAGGCCTGTTTGTATGATCATGGGCCTGGCTGCAGTCACCTTCAGGCCCGACAGGCAGGATGCACACAGCTCTTACCCTGTGGACATGGCACCAACACACGGGTGCATGCTGGCCACGGCCTCGGCCACAAAGCCTTCAGTCACCTCCCGGACAGCAGGGGACCCTGCTGCCGGGGACAGCGGGGCCTCGGTCTGAGCCCGTGCAAACCAGTGGCAGAGCATTAAACTCTCAGGGGCCTTCTGAGGTGATGGCCACGGAGTTAGCTTAGCATTGAGATGGATCTGAACATTTGACACAAACTTTTTCCCCCCCACGTGGATGTCTATTTTTCCTACGTCAAAAAAGAAGCCTGCTTTTTTTCTTAACAATAATGCATAATCAAATTTCAGAAACTGTACAAGATGGATAACTGCTTCATTTGCAAGTGGAAATTCCTTCATCTCCGATGTGACGGGTGGCTTTCCGGGCCGACTGGAGGCATCCTGTACAACTCCTGATGGCATCGTCAGGCAGGGCGGGCCTGGGGTGTTACCCCTCACATTCTTCAACTCAGTGACAGTGTTGAATGTTTATCATTAACTGGGGAGGAGCAGGGGGTGGGGGGTTTGGAGGGAGACTAAGTTCCCTTTAGCTGCATACAACAGGGCTTCCAAACACACACACACGCACACACTCTCTCTCACACACACACTCACACGCACATGCACATGCACACGCAAACGCATACGTACACGCACACACTCATCCACTTAAAGAAGAAAACCGGGGGGAAGCCAGTGGTTCGTTTGTCATTGGAGAGGGAGCAAAGGAGAGGGTCGGTATTGTGTCATCGAGTCAAGTAGCAGGAAGCCTGAATTTCAATGCCCTGTTTGATTCTATTACCGAGTACAGAAATGATGAGATTTGTCTCTTTTTTTTTGCCCGCGCCTGCTGCCCTGTTTTCGGTGGTTAGATTATTCGATGTGACACCCACCACACAAAACGGTGGCTCCTTCTGCTCCGGCTCTCAGGGCTGCAGGGAGGAGCGGGGGAGGGGGAGAGACCGCACAGCTGGTGGTACAGTGAACCCAGAAATGTACAGGAGCGTACCAGAGGGAGCAGTCATCAACACAAGGCGAACAGGCACCCAGACTACCGATGGCGTGCCGCTCCCAGGGCCCGGCGCTGCTGCCAGGCCTTACGCCCGCGCAGAGCCTGGGCCAGCGTGCGCCCTGCATCTCCGGCGGGTGAATGCTACGCCCCTGAGCGCTGCAGCCATATTCCAGGGAGCAGGCCAGAGGGCATCTGCCCTCCGGTGGCTTGAACCCTGGGTCTGGGACAGATGCCTCTAAAAATCCCAGGCAAGCCCTGCCACATGGGCGCGGCCCCGGCGAATTCTGGTGGCTCTCAGGGTGTCTGGGGACAGGAGCAAGGTCAGCTTGGTCACCAGCAGGCGAGGGGCAGCTGGCATCGCCTTGGTTACTGAGAGGCCGGCCGGGCTGGCCAGGCGAACGGTGGTCTGAGGCTGGGGCAGGCCGCTCACACAGGCATGTGCAAGGAAAGGGCTTTGGAGGGAAAACCATGTCTAAAGGGCTTCAGTTCTCAGGGCTGCGGAGGGGCCATCGTGGTGAGCGGATGGAAGGAGCTCTTACCCTCCGGGTGGAAGGCAGAGGGAGGCGAGGACAGGCCGCGGGGTGGCCCTGGGGGAGGGTGCCTGGGGCTGCGGCTGCAGCTCAGAGGTTCCAGCAGGAGCCGCCCAGAGCCTGCATTGCAGGGAGACCTGCGAAGCATCCATTAGACGCCAGGCTCCCTCCGCCCGGTGGCTGCAGCCCTGCCTCACGTTGTTTTACGAGTGAAACCTGGAGTCGGAGCCACCATTGTCTTTGCTCTATTTAATTCTTCATCTAGACAGCAGATTTTTCTGACCCTGAATTCAGCAGTGGGCTCTGGCTGCGTTCCCATGGTCCTCCCCTCCCTTCTCTGCTCCCTCCCACCTTCCTGCAATGGCCTGCAGAGAGAGGGGGCCGGAGCCCCAGCTTTACCAGAAAGTGAGCCTGGGCTCAGGGACAGGTTAGAATTACCCGTATTTAACACCCACTCCTGTGTACGTCACCCTTAAGAAAAGCCTTGTGGCGTTTCCCACAGGATGTTTGCCAAAGCTCCCCCATAGGGAATTGGGGCAGGGCCCGTGGGAATAGGGTCAGAACCAAGCAATGACCCTCCCCTGCGGGCTGAGCTGGCAGGTGCAGCGGCCCATCAGGCTGGCTGTGGGGAGTGGGTCCCTGTCCCCGAGGGAAGCTGAGCCCCAGGTCCCTGCACTAGAAGCAGCATCTCGGGACACCCCCTTGGGTGTGGGGACCCCTCGCATTGGGGTGGTGTCATGGGCCTCATTCCTGGGGCACCGATTTGACAGCTTGACTCTCAGGGTGAGACCCAACTTCCTTCATGTCCATGTCCCCCCCCCCTCCCCCCCGCTGTTCCGAGTACTGAGGCCCTGTCCTTAAATACTGTCTTACTGGGGCCCGGATCTACAGGGACCAGGAAATGACAGCTTTTACTAAAGCGGTGACTTTCACACCTGTTCATGCCCACCCCTCTCCTCCTCGGTCCTGTTTGCCCACTGCACACAGCTCCACGCAGGGCATAGGGGAGTGTTATTTCTCCCCCGACGGTCCTCTGCCCTCTGCACACAGGGGTCCTCCTGTGCCCTCTGCATAAGGCGGCAACCTCCCCCCTCACCCCCACCCCCGGCAGGACTTGGTGGAAACAAGTGTCATGGCCAGAGAGGAGCTTCTGGAAGGCTCGCTCAGGCTCAGGGCCTCCGGAGGACCTCTCCTCCCAGGATCACTTGTTGAGATGCTGCAGCGCCTCCGAAAGGCCCTGCTTATCCTCGCGTGGACCTGAAGTGAGGACTTGGATGTTGAGAGTAGTTTGGAAAGCTGACTGAGCCTCTGGGTAATGAGAGCAGACCCCGCTGACCCTAAGTGTCCCTGGGCATCAGTTTAGGAAGCTGTTCAGAATGTAGTTGGAGTGCACTGTAAGAGTTGGTTGGTAGCTTTATTCGTTTCAAAATATTAGCTTCTCTTCAGGAATAAGTTCCTTTCGTGAATGTGGCACATTGTGTTTGCACGTATCTTGAAACAATGTGAGTGGTGTGTAAAAGAAGGAAACCAAATACAATAACCATTCTCAATAAACAGGTTACAGATTTAACAGCACATTTGCTTTCTGGAGGTCACATAGATGTGCACTGATGGGAAACATTATTAGCGAGAACGGTATATATTGGAAGTCAGCTATTGCCAGGCACCCCGCGATGACTGGCAGATGTCACGCGGCGGTCCTGGGAAATGGGAATGGGGCTTCCCGGGCGCTCAGGTGTGTAATACCCCAGCACAGCCGCCATGTCTCCCATCCTCTCTCAGGGGAAAACACAGGGAAAGGTGACTGGCCTCTCAAGACTGAGGTTCAAAGGCTGTGACTCAGCCCTGAGGGCAAAGTGCAAGAAGGAGGGGAAGGCCCACAATGATAGTTTATAAAATAAACTAGCAGCCCAGTGCATGAAATTTGTGCACAGGATGAGGGGAAAGGGTGTCCCTCAGCTCAGCCTGTACCCTCTCCAATCTGGGATCCCTTGAGGGATGTCTGACTGCCCATTTAGGCCCAACCCTACCCGGGCAGTCAAACATCCCTCTCACAATCCAGGACTGCTGGCTCCCAAGTGCTTGCCTGCCTGCCTTCCTGATTGCCCTAACCACTTCTGCCTGCCAGCCTGATTGATGCCTAACTGCCCCCCTGCCAGCCTGTTTGCCCCTAACTGCCCTCCCCTGCAGGCCTGGTCACTCCTAACTGCCCTCCTCTGCTGCCATTTTGTGGTGGCCATCTTGTGTCCATATGGGGGCAGCCATCTTATGTGTTGGAGTGATGGTCAATTTGCATATTACCCTTTTATTAGACAGGATAAATGATAGATAGATAGATAGATAAATAAAACTAGGGGAATCTGGTAAGAAATAAATACCTATAAAAGTTTGTGCCAACTTATTTTATGATGAGAAAATTGGAGGGAAACTCAGGATAATTCTCTAGGATTGTATATAGGAAATTAGCATCAACATTCTTTATCTGGAGAGCTCATTCGCTAACCTGCTTTTTTAAACATATATTTTATTTATTTCTGCATCAACTCCTCCTCCCCTACCCCTTTCATACATTTTAATAAACATTTTTGACAATACACAAGTAAGAAAAGTACACAAATCATAAGTGTGCAGTTGAATGAATTTTCACACAATGAGCACACCTCCCAGAGAGAGAAATAAATATCCCCCGAGCCCATAGGCCTCCCATGATCTCTCATCCCATCGCCCCTCCTCCGAAGGTGACAGTTCTCACTTGTAGCACAATTGTTAGTTTTGCCTAATTGTTAAATATAATATATGAAGCCTGGTGCATGAATTCATGCATAGGTGGGGTCCCTCAACCTGGCCAGATGGGGGCCGATCAGGGCCAGCTAGGGGAAGGGACCACAAGAGATTGGTTGGCTACAGGAGATTGGCTGTGGGAGCGTACCTGTGTTAAGTGTCTGCTCCCTGGTGATCAGTGCATCACCATAGCGACTGGTCACTTGGTTGACAGGTCATAACTATTGCTTAGGCTTTTATATAAATAGATATATAAAATGATAGTAGGTACCCCTTTATATCTGATTTCTTTCACTCAACATTTTTTTTCTGATGTTTATTTATGTTATTGCTCAGAGCAGTGGTTCATTTTCATTAATTGAGGGATTCCTTTGTGTGAATATAGTAGAATCTATCCATCCTATTGTTGACCTACAATTGAGTTGTTACCAGTTTTGAACTGTTAAGAATAATGGTTCTATAAACATACATAGATGTGTACATGTATGTTTTGGTGAATCTGTGTATGCATTTCTGCTAGGATGGGATTGCTGAGTCACTGGGGTACACATCTAGTGTTCTGTTTTAGTAGATACAATGGTTTTCCAAAGAGGTTGTCCCAGTTTACAACCCCATCATCAGGTTGTGAAAATTCCAGTTGCTCCACCTTTTAATCAGCATTTGGTTTCTCAGTTTTTTCCATGTTAGCCTTTCTAGTGACTAAGTAGTGCTATACCACAGTAGTTTTAATTTTAATTTTCTTGGTGACTAATGATGCCAGGCACTTCATCACCTATCTAATGTATTGCCAAAATGGGTGCTGACTATTATGAAGTAATTTTTTTTTTTCTATTGGGTTTCCTGCCTTTTTTATTATTGATTCTTAGACTTTGCTTATCTATTCTACAGGTAAGTACTTTGTTGGTTATATTGCAAATATATCCTCCATGGCTTACCATTTTACTATGTCAGCGATATGTTTCAATAAATTATAATATCATTGTTCAATATTTTTCTTTTTTAAAAAATATATTTTATTGATTTTTTACAGAGAGGAGGAGAGAAGAATAGAGAGCTAGAAACGTCAATGAGAGAGAAACATCGACCAACTGCCTCTTGCACACCACCTACTGGGGATGTGCCCGCAACCAGTGTACATGCTCCTAACCGGAATCGAACCTAGGACCTTTCAGTCTACAGACCGATGCTCTACCACTGAGCCAAACCGGTTTCGGCAATTGTTCAATATTTTTCTTAATGCTTACTGCTTTTGTATCATGTTTAAAAGATATTTACCATCCCCAATCATGACTATCTTATTTCTGGTTACCTTCAAGAAACTTTAATAGTCTAGCTTTCCTACTTAAGCATGGACTTGTGTTTATAACATGTTTCTCAGTTTTGACACTATTGCCATTTTGGACAGATGAGTCTTTGTTGTGTGGAACTCTCCTGTGCATTGCTGGATGTTTAGCAGTCCCTTACCTGTACCCACTGGATGCCAGGTGCATACACATCCTCAGTCGTGACAATAATGTCTCTAGACAATCCTGGATGTCCCTGGGGGTAAGGGAGCCAACATCACCCTTACTGGGAACCACTGATTTGGGGTATTAAATGGAGATAATAAAGCTATACCCAGTTGGCCCAGCATTTTTATAGGAAAAGCATGCTTTTCCCACAATCTTCAATGTCACCAATGTCACCATTCCAGAGACCCACATGTTGTCAAGAGAATGTGGAATCATTTCTGGAGTCTGTTCTGTTGGTTTAAGAATCTCCTTATGTCAATTCCACGGTCTCATCACATAGTTATGGTAATGAGTTCTTGATGTCTAGCACCGTGCATTCCAATTCTGTCCTTCATGAATTTTGTTTATTCCTGCATTTTGCATTTTCATATATATTTTAGAATCAACTTATTGATTTCCATACTTCCCCACCTCATCCCCTCAAAAAAATCTACTGGAATTTTGACTGAGATTACATTAAATGATAAATCAATTTGGAGAAAATTGACAATTTATTGAGTCTTAATTCTTAACTATAATTTGTCTACCCATTTGAATAAAACTTTCATTTCAATGTTTTATGGTTTTCAGTATATATTTCTTTAAAATTTATTTAGATTTAGTTCAAGGTATCTGCCTCTGATGATGCTACTGTAAATAGTATCTTTTCTTGCATATATCCTTTAAAATTGTTTTTTAACAGTTAGTGTCTAGTATATAGGAATACAGCTGATATTTTATTATGAGCTTGTACTCATTACCTTGCTAAATATACTTATTTATTCAAATACTAGAACTTTGAAATATTTTACTTTATGGCACAATATATGTTCAATTTTGGTAGATGTTGGGAAATGCGCTTAAAAGCATGCACATTTTGCAGTTGTGTTGAGTAGTATTCTATAGTGGTCAGACAAGTTAAGAGCATGTAGTGTGTTAGTCAAACTTCCCATATCCACCATGAGTTGTTCCTCATGCTTGCTGTCTTAGTCATTAAAAGAAATGTGTTTCCATCTGTTATTGTGACTATGGACATGCCAACTTCTTTTAATTCTGTTGAATTGGCTTTATATAGTTTGAGGCTTGCTATCTGGAATTACTATATCTTCCTGATGAAGTGACCCTCTTTCATGATGATGACTTAGTACTTTTATCTTAAAGCCCACTTTCTCTGAAGTTAGTGTAATCACTCTTGCTAGCTTTTCTCTTTGGTTGACATAGTGTTACAATCACAGTTATTTTGAAGTCCACGTCCCGTGTCCCCATTATCAGACTCACCTGTCAGCCTCTGTTTTGTTTATTGATTTCTCTCGGCTTCTTTGCAACTTGGTGTTGTCTCCTGGTAGGTTCCTTCCTGGTAATTTGATATTGTCGAGCAGCAGATGTTGTGAGCGATGGTTTGAAGCCCTGAGTGATGCCATCCTCTTGGAGGGATGCTATACATTGGCTTCCGGCAAGCAGTAAGAACAGGGAGTTTATACTGATCTGAGTTCAGATGGGTTTAAAATGAAGCTGCATTTCTGTTTTGTGGGCTCTCCCCACCTCCGCCCCACCCCGCCATCTCTCCTGATGGAGGGTAGACTTTGGGTTTCAGTGGAAAACTGGCACGTTTCCTAGATCCTGCTTTCTGGTGGGCCTGCCTGTGACTGTGTTTCCCCGGGACCGCAGGACTGCTGACCGTTAACTCAGCTTCCCATCCTCTTCCCAGGAGGTTCCTCTTTGGGGTTCAACCTCTGAGTTGATACCAATAAATTAGCAAATGCCACCGCCCTGTGCGACTTTGGCTTCTCACGTTCTGGCTGCCCTCAGAACCCTGAGCTCTGATTTTCATCTTCCCAGCATTGCAAAGCAAAAACTCCGCATATGCCTGGAGGGAGAACGTTGCACGAGATACTGGGACAACCTCCATGGATTCATGACCCGTCAGTACTGGCAGCCTTAGTAGCGCTCCCTAAGTCTAAGCCTAAACCTAAGCCTAAGCCTAACCCTAACTTTAACCCTGACCCTAGCCTCCAGCCTCTCTCCAGTCAGGGGATTAATACCTCCACTCAGAGACTTTTGGATCTTCTTCTGGTTTTTCTACTGGTACCGACAAAAGGGCTGTTCTAATACACAAGCACCACTCACACACTTCTGAAATAACTTTACTTTATAAAATTTCACTCTCCCTTTGCTGTGCTAAGGTGAGTGGCAATTACAAAAGGACGGTTGGGGATTAAAAACAAAACAAAACAAACAAACAAAAAAGACTATTGCAGCATACTCCCAAGTCTGGCTAAAGGATGAAAATTTGGTTCAAGTGAGAAAACCCTGGAAGGAAACGGCTAAGGGAAACTTAATTGTCAATGCTTTCGCCATCCCTTCCCATGCAGAGATTTTCTTTCTAGAGCATAACGAGACAGAAAGCGTAACGCACACGCTATGCCGCTAATGCGGCAGGTGCAGTTGCTGGGGACTGAAATGGGTAATGCTGTGACAACCCACCTCAGCACATCTCCTCAGTCAGAAAGGTGGGGCTGGGGACGGGGGTACACAGACACGGCATTGTGACGGCGGTGCACAGGGTGGCTGTACAGCAAAGAAAAGCAGTTGTGATTTCAAGGATGGGTCTGTAGATGACCATTTCCCACGCCCGGCCTCTGCCCAGCCCCCCTTTTGCATCGCCTGCCTGTGCAGCCTGCTGCCCCTCCGCGATGCCCAGCTCCACACAAGCGCTCAGCTCCCGGCTCCCCTGGACGCCTGATGCACCTCCCGGTGCTGCCTTTCTGGCCCATGCGTCCTCTGACTAACATTGCGTTTGTGAATGAATGCTTCTCCCACTCAATGAAATCCCATGGCCGTCAGAGACTGAAGTGCTCTCATCTGTGTTTGCCCTGAAGTGCTTTGTGTATGTGTATGTAGCTGTTGGCAAAATGATTAGTATCTCAAAAAGCCTAACTCTAATGAAGGTCTGCATGGCATTCAGTGCAAATCAAAGTACAAAAATAATTCTCCCCTTGTAGTTGTGGCTCGTTCACTCTACTAGCATGTAAAAGGTGTGTAATGAAAAGAAAAGTGACGTATAATTGCGCTACAACGGCAGTGTGTGTGTGAGTGCGTATGTGTCTTGGGAGAAACATCCTTGCCAGCTAACAGTGGACAGCCAATTGTCGGTCATTCATGCTGACAGGTTCATGCTTCATTGGTAATCACCTATGTTTATTTGCATAGAAACAATTCGAGCAAAATCAACAATCATATTGTTTGAGTTCCTACAAGGCAAAACACTGTGTTGTCTATTCTGAGAACATACAAGGCGGGGCTAAAATAGGTTTACAGTTGTTGATATGGAAAATAATACAAATATCAATAAGTAAATAATAACAGAAGAATACACTCTATGTTTCCCCAGACTCACAACTGGAAACTTATTTTGGCCCCACTCTGTAGAGTACACCCTGCCCTCGAGAGGGGACATTCTGAGGTATGAGGACATTGAAAATAAAAATATTGATACAAGAATTTAAAAAAAATAGCCATTGAAGGGATGTCACCAAGTGATACATGATTAATCACCTAATGAATTGTAGAGGCAGCTATCGCTTTAGGAATTGGCTGCTGGGCGAGCGTGTCCTGAGGAGGCGGTGGACGGGGCTGCCCCTTGGGGAAGAACATTGTGTTCTGCATGGGAAGCCCAGGTTGGCTGGGGGCAGGGCAGCTGCGCTCCAACCCCAGCTCCAGTAACCAAGCCCTCTGCCCTGATGCTGCCTGCTTCAGGCTGGAGAGAAGAGGCCTTTGTCTTAGGCCCACGGAAATTTAGGGTGTGCCAGGGGACTCTGAGTGAGATTTTATAAAAGGTGCAAGATTTTAACAACTTCAAGTACTAGTATAACTTGCTAGAATTCCAGATGAAAAGTACCACAGGTCTGTTTGGGGGCCACTAGGATGGGGAGACTAAAGTGTTTAGAAGGGGCACAGGCAAAGAAGATCAAGTAAAAATAAAATGAGCAATTTCTGCACCTCTGAGGGTGCAGATCTAAGCAGCACTCACATTAGTGACCAAGTGTTTGGCCAAAGTACAAGGTCAGCAGCGGATTTATTTTTTTCAGTGAAGGATGGACACAGTGCAGACCTTGGACTTGGGTTCATGTACAGTCACTAGCCTACTGGACTTTCCAGGGCAGACACCTGCCACACTGAGAATCTCCTGAGGACTTGAAATCACTTTTGCCCTTGTACCACCTTAGGAGAAGGTCTTTTGGAGAGGTCACCTTATCCCCTACGGCAGTGGCCCACTTTGGGCAGTTCTACCTCCAGAAGCATGTCAACATCTTGGTGAATACACCATGGGCTCAAGGTGGCATTCTTTGTCTGGTTGGTTCACAGAGAAAGATTTTGATTCTCTTCTGGAAAGAATCAAATTTATAAAAACAAATATTAATGTGAGGCAATATGTTTTCCTATAAAAAAATAAAAAAATAAAAAGCTAGGCAATGAACAGGAAAAAAAAAATGTGGAGGCATTAGAGAAATAAAAGTCGTCCATGTGACGAAATTTCAACCCCCTGACAATGACTGATAGGCCGCAGGAATGGAGTCTGATGGAGGCTTGTCACCGAGTGCGTTGCAAAAATGTTCCCTCACACAGCTTGTGAAGCAATCAACAGGACCAGGGGCTATTCTGGACTTAGTCCAAGGAAATGAAAGTAGGTGAAATGAATACTGTAACGTGCAAGCTAATAAACCCCTAGGGGAAAGTTATCATAATATCACCAGATTGGAACACACTTCTGAGAATATTTGTGAATGGTAATAGAAGTAGAAAAATATTGGAAATGTGGAATGAGTTAAAAAAAAAAAAGTTGATTGGAATGAACTAGTGTGCACTATAATGGAAAGGTATACAGTGCTGAGAAAGAACATGTCATTTGCTATCCTGAAATTCAATTCTAATAACAGAAGTCAATGTAGTCTCATAAAAATGTAGTAATGGAAATCAAAAACAATGTCCTTATTTAAAAACACTATCAGTTTTGATATAGGATTAGATTCTGAAAATTAAAATGAAGGAGAAAGTTACAAGTAAACTTCCAACATGTAAAGTGTAGTTTCAAAGGAAGCGGAATGGAATTGTAGGAAGAGCAAGAACTGCGCAGTCCGACTGGCCCAAATTCATGACGCTGAGCAAGTCCCTTCTCTTATTCCCCTCTAGACAAAGGACACAGAAATACCTGCTCTCAAGGAACCATTGCCCACAGGAAGTCAGATTAATCATGTGAAAGGATTGAGTAGGTGCCTAGTAAACACTGCCTCCACTCCCTTTCTCCCCCGTCCCGTCCTTGGCCAACAGTTTACACGACATTAGTTCTCCCTTCTCATGTTCTTCTTCCTTCCACCAAGGTAGTAGTATCCGCATTGCCAGGTCAACTCTTAAGGTTTGATGGTCCAGTGGGATGATGGAAAAGTAGAAAGACCTGGAGAAATCATAAGGAAATAAAACATATAAATGAACCATATCATAGGAAGTGCTTTTCTCTATCTGGCAAACATTGATTAGGATAGTGGTAAAATATGAAATATATCAGCAGTGGATTGCTTTTTTTTTTTTTCAGTGTATAATGGAGACAGTGCATACATTAGATGGGTGAGACCAAATCATTTCTAATTCTCTTTCAACCCCTTTCTACTGATTCGAGCATGACTAACATGTTCTTACAAATCTGGCTTCTTGGCAGTAGGGCTGATGAACCATGGGCAGCCTCCTCAGATCTCTGGCCCCTAAAAGGTAGGTAGCACAGCTTTTGAAACACAGGGGTGGTCTTCAAAAGCTACCAAAATTGTACATTTTTAACCTGAGAGCTTGGTTCAAAGTTACCAAAGGACACACACAATAAAATCAGGAGCAATCCATCTGCTGTTTTTACCAAGTTCAGCTTATGCAGTATATTCAAAATATTACTGTATTTCCATCTTCACTCTCCCTTTAAAATGTACTCAATGGGGGAAATTGTCCCCTGCCGTTGAATACCCTCTTCAACATCTCCCTTTAGTTGTTTTTACTGTTTAGTAATAGATGGTTCTCTATTCACTTGAGGTTCAATAATCAGGTGTCCATTGCTGGTACTAAGTCAAATTCTGAACTTGCTTTTGAGTGAAATTCTCTCCTGTCCACCAGCTGGGCCAGTTGGAGACCTGCCTCACCTATAGGGTAGGCCACTCCTTTGTCTAGTCTGGCTCTTCTGCCCTCCTATCCTACCCATTAGCTGTGGTTTACTACCACTCCCAGGTAGCAACAAGAGGAGCTGGAAGCAGAAAGGTAGGCAGGAAATTTCTTTCATGAGTTGGTGTTACTATAAGCTGACTTTTTACTTTCTGCTCTGGAAGAGGTAGAAGCCAACTCTTTCTCTCATGGAGGCAATAGTAGCTAACTTTGTCCCTGCTGGTCTTCTCTAGTTTGTGCTTCTCTAGTTTATGCTCCACACCGCCCCAGCATTGGCCCTGGTTCTCAGACTATCCATTCTATGGAGATTTTTCTCTGCTGGAATCTCGTTGCCTCCTCCACACCAGCTTCCATGCCAGGGCATGAAAGGGCTTCAGGCCATTCCTACATCAGCTCCCTTTCTGGCCCCTGGGGTTTTACCTGGTTGAACTTGTGGCAAGAGAAGTCACTTTTTGGATGCATCAGAGGCTCACTGCCGCTCAGCTGCCAAACCAGCTCTCCAGCACTCTGGCTGCTCTTCCATTTCCTGAGCTGAAGGCAGATCCAGTCCATCGGGGCTCAAACCCAGAGGAGGGAAAAGAAGCAAGCCTTGGAGCTGTCCCTTACTCTGAGTGAGGCCAGGTATGTCCCCGGCCCTCCTCCCGTAGGGAAAGAGGATGCTGTCACTGCAGCTTTCCTGAGAAATGTCCTCCAAAGCTGTCAGCATTTACTCGTCCTCCATTCAGGTCAGTCCTCCCTTATTGTCCAGCTTCACATTTGTGAAGCCACCTCTTGGTCTGCTTTGAATATGCACATTTTGATCTAGCCCCTCACATTGGTGTGCGACATCTATTGCATCATCAAACTGTGTTCAAAACAAATTTTAGCTTCCTATTCCATATACACCTATCAAATTAAAAATAAACACCGGATAAAGGAAAATAGCCACCATTTTAGTGTTAGAGGAATATTGCACCAAAGTGTGGGAAGCTACTCCGCTATAATACAACTGAGATATTTTATTCAATATTTAATTGAACAAACAATATATCATATGTAGGTGCCATGCTAGGCTCTGCATCCTCAATGGTGGTAAAAAAAAAAGAATCATGGTCCCTGATAATGGACTGCACAGTCTTCAAGGAAGGCATCTGTCCCCCTGTTCATCCTCCCTCCCCTTATTTTTCAAATATGGACTTTATTAAGCTCTTGTCCTCTCAGTTCAACTTTGAAAACACACAACTTTCTTCATTATCAGCCTGTATGAGGCAATTCAGTTAACATCTATATGTAAGATAACCAGTCCTTGCCAAAAGTAACTGGAGATTATGATAGGAGGTTATTGCCTTAAGTCCTTGCCAGGGTTTTGTGTTATTGAAACCTGAAAGTTCACTTAATTCAGAAGTGCTTCTTGGTGCAGCCCCATGGGTCAGTAGGTGAAGCACTGGCATGGAAAGGACTCTGCGAACATGAATTTTAATTGGGTTCTGCCTCTGACTGCGACCTTGATCAAGTCCCCAAACTGGTATCTCAGTTTCCCTGCTGTAAGAGCAGGAGGGGCTTAGAATAAAATTGGTTGAGTCTTGTGCTCTGTTTTCTTAAAAACAAACAAACAAACAAACAAATATGTTTTTCTTGATTTTTTTTTTTAGGGAGAAGATGAAAGAGAGGGAGAGAGAGAGATAGAAACATCAATGAGAGAGAAACATCAACATCGATTGGCTGCCTCCTGCATGTCCCCTACTGGGGACTGAGCCCACAGCCTAGGCATGTGCCCTAACCAGAAGTGAACCGGTGACATGTCGTTGCATGGGTTGACACTCAACCACAGAGGCACACTGGCTTGGCAGTGCTCTGTTTATTTTACATTTAGAGAAGGCAAGTTAACACCAGCACATCTGCTTTGTGTATATTGTAACTGAGCTACCAAAAAATAAATAAATAAAAGGATTTTTTGGATTCATACCATAACTAAGAAGCCATTCAAAAGTTGGAACCAAGAGTCTGTAACTCCCTAATCTCTTATCTTGGTAATATTCTTGGCAATGTTAAACATGAGCTCAGCTTTAGTATTTCTGTCTTTGTTTCTTTCTACTGTCTTTCACAGAAAGGTTCTATCTTCACACCTTCCCATCCTTCAGTGTACAAACTATGATCAGTCAGGGCTTATGGCTGTTGAGAGCTTACTACATGCTGAGTGCTTTAAGCAAATTGCTCTTTTAATTATCAAAACAGCCCCTGTAGGGTAATAAACTACTGTTTTACAGATGATTCAGACTAAGGCTCAGAGTGGTCAAACATTTCTTCCAAGATCACACAACTAGAGAGAAAGTGGAAGTTTTCCTCAAAGTGTCTAACTTCAGAGTCCATATTCTTACCCACTAACATACTCTGCCTTCCAAAGATGAATAAGATTAGATAGGACCTCCTGTGAAGCAATTCACGGATGAATGGAGGAGAAAGAGTCATAAATAACTGCTGTGGCAGTACAGAGAAATATGCAATTAAACTTGTTTAGGGCTGGAGCAAATGGGTATGGGAGAAAGCGTTTCAAGGGAGACAATATATGACCTTGAAGGGCAAAGGAGGGGTTACGAGAGGCATTCCAGAGGCAACTACATGAGCTAAGATAACTGTGCATCTCTAAGATGGATTATGGGAGGAACTCTGAGCAGTTGATTGTACCTTGTCTGTGTAGAATTGGCTATGTGTCCACTCTTAGGCCTTTCAATGGATGTACCAAACCTGAATGTGGACATAAGACTTCTCAGTATTCTGCCCTCTTGCCCAGCGCTGATAGGGTAAGAAGAATCTACAACTGCAAAGATATTGCCAACTTCACACCAAGCACCAAGTAACTATCCACACAACCCGTTCCATTGCCCCCCGAAGTAAAAGCATAACATTTGGAGATAACCTTAATTAATCTATAAAATGAATGAAATTTGTCCGATTGTGGAGCCAGCAACAGACCGATGGTAACTTTTAGGACAATGGCCTTCTTGTCCTCAACTTTCAAATTGAGCCCCCAATGCATGTGACACCAACATATAGGCAACACAAATGAGGTAGGGTTCAGAAAAGTGTGCAAATAATGCAATTGCAGGTCAGGCAATGGGAAGGAATAAATAGTAAAAAGGAGAATGCAAGAAGATATAATGGAAAAAGAGAAAATTCCATTAAAAAACTTATCAGCCCTAGCCTATTTGACTCAGTGGATAGAGTGTCAGCCCACGGACTGAAGAGTTCTGGGTTCAATTCCGGTCAAGGGCCATACTCAGTTGCAAGATAGAGGAGTTAGGTTTGCCATCCCTAGATGTCCAGTTTACCTGGTGTTTCAATTCATGTGACTAGATGACCATCTCTGAGCATAGGTTTCAAAGCTTTTTGTGCAGGGGTTTTAAGTACATTTCCTTATAAGCTTGTGTTATTGCTATATGTTAAACTTAATAAATAAAATAAGCAAAGTCTTTTGAAAGAATTTTAAAGAGGAAAATCAATGGAAATTACCAAACTGTTAACTTTGTAGAAATTAATATTTGCATTCTGAAAGGGAAAAGGATAAAATTCCTGAATTTAAAAAAAATCCAAGTTTGTAATAATGAGGATCATGATAATAATAATAACATCCACAACTAATAATTTTGCATCTACTATCTTTATTTTTTTTAATTTCTTTATTGATTAAGGTATTATATATTTGTCCTCATCCCCCCATTACCTTCCCAACCCACCCCACTCATGCCCCTCTGTTGTCTGTAACCACTGGTTAGGTATATATTCGTGCATATAAGTCCTTTGGTTGATCTCTCCCCTTTACCCCCACCCTCCCCTACCTTCCTACTGAGGTTTGACAGTCTGATCGTGCATCTACTATTTTTAGATATTGACTATTTTGCATGCTGAGATGGGTGTCATTCTTATTTTACACTTCAAGAAGCCATGCCTGTTAGAAGTTAAGTAACATACACAAGTTCACACAGAGAGTTCACTGTCTGTAAGTGCTAAGACTGACTTTCAATACTATATTTACTGCCTAAAATTTAAATGATAGACTTAATCCCTAAGGAATATGTAAACTCAGAAATGCAGATTCACAGACAGCTTCCAAATTCTATATTTTATTGTCCTCACAAAATGCTTAATTATTTGCCCTCTCCTTCATCTATTCTAAAAACTGCCAACTCGTGGTCTCAAGCAGACATGTGCAGCCCTGTAACCATGACTGGCCCTACTTCAGAGCCATGTGAGGGGCTGAGGGTCACAGAATCACTCAGCATCACACTCATGCCTTCCGGTTACATCTTGTGCCTATTATTCAGACCTTTTGAATGGCTCCTAATCCCTTGTTGTTGAGGGGTTTTGACCTGGACTCATGACCCCATGTTGCCAAACACTTCTTTTTTGACATTGTGTGTTCAGAATCCTGACATCAACGTCTGATCCTTATTGCCCGTCTCCCTGGATTCTGGTCCTTTTACTTGCTAATCTCTCTCAGTTGACCTCTCTAGCATTAATCAATGACCCACCTGCCAGCACCTTTTGTGTCTAACCAAACTCCCAGTCCTGGGCCTTCTGGCTTTATCTCTGGTCCATTGTCCCCCAAATCTTGTTAGAACATGCTTTGATTTTCCAAGAAGCAAAATCAGATTGAAGCTTTCCAAAACACGAGCCTTAGAAATAAACATATTCTGCAAAACCCCAAAACTGAAGATATCGGCATGCTTGTCACAAGTCAATTTACAATGGTGGCAATCAGGAGTCTGAAGGTGAGCAGGAAGGCAAATAGAAGAAATCAAGCAACTTGAATGGTATGAATTTTCAAACACATAATTGTCCATCTCTAGCTTTATCTGCCTTAAATTACAGACTCTTTGAAAGCAAAGAGTTGAACTTTATTCCATTTTAAACCCAATCTAATGTCCAGTATAATGCCTGGCACTAGTTAACCCTCATAAATATATATATATATATTGAATTCATTAATTGATTGACTAGTGCTTAATGAATTCACCACCAACAGCCAGTTGATCTCTTGGTCCTTGAAGACAATATTTAGCACCTTGTTAAGCAAGTAAATAAGGTATGTCTACACCTTTTTGTCCATTTACTTTCCCTGTGCTGTGAGGATTTTGGAAGTCAAGAAAGGACTAAAACAATTTGTCTGTGGTCTGGCATTCATCTGTTCTTCCAGAAAAGAAAGGGAAATTAAATAATAAATTGAAGACAGGCAAAGAGAACACTAATCCATATTGTTCAGGCCTATTCACACACACACACACACACACACACACACACACACATACACACACACACACACTTTCAAGGTATATCTATATAGGGTTAGATTAAAGTGAAGTACAACTCTAGACAAAATTAAAAGAGAATAAAACATTCCATTCCCAACATCCACCTGGGAACAAATGGGAAATAACACCAGGACTTTGAAGAGGATGAGAGTAGTCTGTGGATTTCAAGATGGACGACTGCCTTCCCTCTGCCTGCAGGAGGGCACCGAACAAAGGAACAAAGAGCTGAGGCCCCCTTCCAGCGGGAGGAAGGTGAGGGGCTGCGAGGAGGGGCTTGGGGAAGCATGTATTGTTCACGGGGCCTTTCAGGCGTGGCCAGGGTGGAATTCCATCTGCTCAGCTCAGCTCAGCTCAGTGAGCCGGCTCACTTGCAATGGTTCACTGAGCCGTGACACCTGGTAGAAATTAAAGCCAGTGTTTAAAAAACCCCTCTCCACAATCATTTATGAAACAGTGGCATTTATGAAAGTTTACTTTCAGAAACGCTTGGGTTTCCGCTGTTTTCAGAGCATCCTTTCCTTGGCAGAAAAACTGTATCTGTAGCATTAAAAAATGCCACTGAAAAAAGAGGACTGCCTTTGTGCAGCTCTGTTTTGAACACCGGCTTAATTGGTGCGTGATCTCAGACAAACACAGGAAGTCACCAAGCTTTCTCTCAAGGTTGGCGTTCACCTGACCATGAGCTCTCTCCCCGCAGCAGCTGCGCATGCCCGGCAGGCAGCCTTTGCAGAAGCTTAGCAGTCAGTCTACCTGAGGGACAGGTAGAATTCCACTCCACTCGTGTGAGTGACTTGAAATGTTCCAATAGCGAGGTGAGGGGGAGGGGGCCCCACCTGCTAGCTACTCAGCGGTGGCTTCTCACATGTCCTAGTGCTTGCAGAGGCCTTTGTGCTGGTCAGCAGTGGTTTACATCTTAGAGCATCATTTCCATTCACCCAGAGGAGGAGTGGTGAAATAGTGATGGATGATGGATAGTTATTTGCAGTCTATTTTGCATGTTGGGCATGATGAAGAAATTCAAGAAAGGACAGAAGACATTCTCACTAAGTGGAGAAACCCGTCTCAGAGCTGCCTGACCTTTGTCACGTGGTGAAGCAAGCATGCAACCTTTTGGGAGGAGAGAGAGAAAGAGAGAGAGAAAGAGAGAGAGAGAGAGGAGAGAGAGACAGGCTCCAGAGGATTTCCTCTGCATGCACTGGAGATCTAAGAGAAATGGAAGTAAATCTCCAAGCCAGAGACCTAAGGTAGCAGGAGGTGCAAAAAGACTGACCACACTAGGCACCAGGTCCCCTTGATCATGTCTTCTTCATCAAATGGCCCTGAATTTTGTCTTATCCCGCACCATATGCTTCGTTTACTCCAAAAAAAGTACCCCCAGCATTTTCATCTGCTCAGTCTCAGGAAAGGAAGGGGTTTATAACACAAAACAGATGAGCTACCCCTGAGTCTAAACAATAGCGAACTCTCCAGTGGAAATAGTATTTCAGTAAATATAAGAATTCTGATTTTTTTTTTTTTCCCCAACAAAGGGAAGAAAACAATTAAAAATTAAGGAGCTGGTTAGTGATACCTTGACTGTCGTTTTACTTCCTACACATCCCAGGATCGCTGGCTTTGTTTGCAGCTCAGTTTACCACATTATGCCCCTTTGCACTGTGCTCCCGGCTCTCCCCAATTCTAATCCATATTAATGTCACCGCCCCAGGTGGACAGAGAGACGGTCACCCCCAGGAAACCATCTGATGTGAGCTTCTCTCTCCCGAGGCCCACTCAGATTTCCGACGAAATGTCTTCCTCTACTAGGGGTGTCGAACTCAATCAGAGAAGGGCCAAAATCTAAAATCCAGCCTAAATCGCGGGCCGAATGGTTTACTGAACAGTCATAAACTGTCATTGTGATGGAAATGCAGTGGAGGGCAGTGATGACAGCGCGGTGCGGGCCACATTGCAAGGCCTGGCGGGACGGATTTGGCCCGAGGGCCTTGTGTTTGACACATGTGCGAGTCTAGATGTTTTGGCTGTTGTTTGTTTTTGTCTTGGCCATGACCACCTGCACCTGTCTCAGACCCTAACTCTCTTTTATCTGCCCTCATCTTCCATCAGAGAGGCTGGATGGCTACTTTTCAGCAGGCAGTAAGACAGAACAACAGCATGAGCTCTGTTTGTATTTAGGGCACTTGATATTCTTGGTCTAAGCTCCTTTGAGCCTTGTTTCTCTTTAGTAATCTCCTTCCTTCCCAGGTCTTCTCCTTTCAAACGGTGAACTCTGTTAAGCTAATGAGTTTTTATCAGGTGAAACCAAGTGACTTAGGAAGCAGGAATAGGTTAACTCTGTTCACTTTACCTATCCACTTTTATTTGGCGGGGGAAGGGAGGGGAGAAAAAAACAATATAAAATGCTTTGCATGTTAATCCACCCAATAAAAAATAAACACACAAGAGTCTCTGTAGGTAGGCCTGAATTTTTATTAAAATCTATATCAAAAAGAAGTACTTCTCTCTAGAAATGAATATGGAAATAAAAAGAGAAAACAGACAAAAATACTTTTTTTAAAAAAAGTAAGATGCTTCTGTGTACTCTCTAAGAAGTACAGATCAGCTGTTTATGTTTGTGGGTTCGATCTTTGTTTGAAACTGCTTCAGAAGCTAACGTGGGTGGCATAGAGAAAGTCACACCATGATTAAAGATTGCTGGCGTGCTTGATAAAACGAAAAGAAGAAAGAGAGGAAGGTCAGGCCTCACTGACTTCTTGGAATTTCTGGAAGACACACTGACCGTGACCACCGGAAGAATAGAATGGACATTCTATTCTTCCCATTTTTTTTTTTTTTTAGAAGAAAGCTTTGGATAGTGGCCTGTGTGAGGTGCTATGAACAGTTTCAAAACAGGTAAACTTCTTAGGGTGTGGGGAAGAAGTTAGAAAATGTCCAGTTGCTCCCTGAAAAATGGGTCCGTCTGCCCATTCAAAAGGTAACAACTGTCAGAATGTGTGTGCAAATTTCTAAAACAGAACAAGAAAAGAGACCTATATCGGACACCTACTGTGATCCAGGATAGTCACATGCTTGCTCTCACTGCATCTCCCCTCTGCCCTCCCAGGGAGATACAAGTGTCCTCATTTGCTGCCTGAGAAGGTCGATGTTGCATGAGATTAAGTAGATGCCCTCAAGTCACCCGCCCGTCAGTGAGTGGGGGAGAGAGACTCAAACCCAGGCCTCGCTGGCACCCACCCTCCCACCCCACAGACTCCAGGGGCAACTCATGTTGGTGTCACTGACCCCTGCACCTTCAGCTCTCAGCCCTCCCTTCCCGCAGGCTCTCCTTCCAGATCCCCACGGAATGGGTCCTGGGTTTCTTCTTTCAAAGGAAGGGACAAATGCTCCAAACCAGCATCTGGATTCCCCCTGCTTCAGCCTGAACCTGAAGGGGTTTTGTGCTGAGAGGAAACGCTGGCATCTGCAGGGAAAGATGGGAGGAGAGGCTTCCCGACTCCTGGACTCGCTCCTGGTGTGCACAGCGCCTCCCTTGCTCCTGTACACCTTTAACCAGGAGTGTGTGCAGTGCGCCCTGCAGAGTTCAGCGGCATCTTCTGGCTAACTAGCTGACATTTGGGTGCTTAATAAAAATGGACAGAGCCTGGGGGAGTCAATTACAATAAGGGTACTGAGCTAGAACCTCGCTGTGAAGGGAGCGGCAAAACAAAAGAATAAAGTTGGCTGGCGTTGAAGGAAAACTGTAACAGGTGAGCTTCGGCAACGGTCACATTAGTTCACATCATCAGCATTGTCCCAACATGGGATGCCTTTTCGTATTTAAAAGTCCATTACCCCACAACTAGTAAATTTTAGACACCACATTTAGTGTACAGACACACACACACCTCTAAAAAAAGACATAAATTCAATATTTACAACCCTTTCAAAATTAAAGCAAATTAACATTATTTGACACTGAAAGGGTATTTTCCATCATCATCTCTCAAGGTCACTGCTTACATCCTGGGGTACCACTGGATCAAAGCACCTCGTGCTCCAGTGCTAGGAGAACAAACATTCTGAGGAGTTTGCCAAAGGGGCCTACTTGTCAGAGAGAATCACTCTCTGCGGATCGTCAGGAAGTCCTCTCAGCACCCCCACCACACCCACAGGGATCCCCATGACCTTCAACACTGCGCTTTTAACCTTGGCCTTTGTGCCCAATGTGACAAGATTGTTGAGACTTCCTAAGAGAATGCGAGGGAGAAATCAAGATGTTGCCAACAGTAATTTTCACATACTCCATGCCAGTGATTCTCACACCTTTTGATTCAGGAACCTTTTTTACGCTTTTAAAAAATATTGAGTGCTCCAAAGAGATATACAATAGTTACATGGATTACACCTATGATATTTAACATATAAGAAATGAAAAGGCAGATGTATATTTCACAAAGATATGGATTCGTTTATTTTAAAATGACAAACCTGTTACAAGTTAAAATAAACCACAATTTTATGAAAAGTAAAACAAACAAAAATTAGAATTGTGGCATTTTAAAAAATGTATTTGCGAGGCACTTCAATGTCTGGCTTAGATCTGGATTCTCCATTCTACTTCTGCCTTCAATTTCTTAGAATATGTTGCTCTGGTAGAAGCTTATGAAAAAATCCACATACAGACATATAATGAGAAAGAGAGAGTATTTTTGCAGCCATTTTAGATAATCTTGAATTTTTTTAATATTATATTAAAATTGGACAACTGGTATATAGATGCAGAGGCAGTAAAGCATTGAACAGACTGTCAAATTACAGAGGGAAGGCTGGGGAGTGTTGGGGAGGGACGGAGAGAGATCAACCAAAGGACTTGTATACATGCAAGCACACCAATGGACACAAGACACCTGTGTGTGTGCGGGGGGGGGGATTAGGGCATGTGACGGGGGTAGGGAGGTGGGGAGAAGGTCAATTGGGGGAAAAGGAGATATATGTACTACTGTGTGTAATACTTTAAACAATAAAATAAATTTTTTTAAAGTTATGCACACACAAAAATATTGGACAAGTGGTAGTTTCCTTTGGATCAGTTATAGTATGGAATATGAAATTATATTAACGTTCTGTATTCTGTACACTAAAATCCATTGGTCTACCTTGCATTTTTTTTTTTAATGAATTCTTTACCCATGTATGATTTTGTATCATCTAGCATTAGTATTTGGAAAATTTTGCTACACAGAATTATGCCAAGCTTCTATGTTGACTCATATCATTATACAATATTTAAAAAGTCATCTTGTTCATAGTACCACCAAGTGTTTATATCATGTTCATGGTGCTAAATGCTAGTTTTCCAAAATTCTGTTTTTCACCAGTAAGTTCAAAGTTTATCCTTGACAGTAAATATCAGATGTTTTTCTTGAAGTCACAAGTTCACCTTGTTCGTTGCCAGGAAAATTTCTGCCACATATCTTAGCTATCTCTCAGTCATTCTTTTAGGTTAAGTCATTTTTTTCATGAAAAAGCAGCTAGTTTAGCTTGCAACTTGAGCAGTTGTACAAGAACTTTTCCGTGGGATAGCCATTATACTTCGGTGTACTGGACACCTTCCCATTTGTCACACAGAATGTTAAACAGATATATATTCGAGGTAAAGGGCATCTTTGCTTCATCAAAATGTCCTAGGTAAACTGACAATCTTTTTAAACAAGTGCACAGCCTTTAGGAATACAGTGACTGCTCGTTCCATTCGGTGCCACTGCCTTGATTCTTACTGAGGCACCAGCAGTTTTACACCATTGCTTCTCCACAATCGGTACAAATGTGAACATGGGGGGGGGGGGGGGGGAGGGGGGGGGGGATGCAGATAATGTCTTGGCTTAGCATAAAAATAGTTTTTACCTTATGGACCCTCAAAGAATTTTAGGCACCCCCAAGGGTCTATGGACCACACTTTAAGTCTGACTATTCTACGTAAATAATTCCTTATGCTATAACTATAAGAAACTTTGGGAAACTTAGAGCTACCAGGCATTCTATATCCTTGCCTTCAGCCTTCTCTGACCGGTTTGTTGGTAGTATCGTTCATAAAATGTGTAGATGTTAGTGTGAAGCTTCCTCATGGCGAATGAGTGTGCTGTAGTTAGTGCTTTGTCTGCTGGCTACTTTCGCTGGTCTGACTTTAGCCCCCTATTCAACAATTATTCAGGTTCTCGTAGCTATCTGTCTCTTTTGTCCTGCAGGACTGGGTAGCTTCATTGTTCCAGAGCAGATGTTGTGTCTTAATTCGTCTTCAAGTTGTTGTGTCTTCAAGTTCCTAGCACAGGGCTCTTTGGAAGTGCTTAGGAAAGATGGAGGATCAGTGAATTAGAGGAGCCAGAGTGATAATGGTTCATCGTTATTTTATTGCTACTTATTCAGGATAAGTGGTGGATGGTGATGGGGAAATGACCTAAAAACCTAAGGCAGGTAATTTGGGGCACTGTCACTACCTTCCTTTGTCATCTTTATTTTTTATTTTTCTCTTTAAAAAGTCAATGCCACCATCAACTGTGCCTTTCAGAATCTGAGAATTTAAGAGCGGCTTTGTTTTGAGTTGGTAAGAAACTGTACATGGCTTTTCCTCAAACAAATTGATAGAACCCCTTGATATGTCCTCAGATTTTATATGAATCTTTAGTGCAGTAACTGAAGAAAACCTTGTAATCAAGCAGATATGAATTTTCCAATATATGCTTAAAAAGAATATGTCCGATGCTGGGACCGGTTTGACTCAATGGATAGAGCGTCGGCCTGTGGACTGAAAGGTCCTGGGTTCGATTCCGGTCAAGGGCATGTACCTTGGATGTGGGCACATCCCCAGTGGGGGGCGGTGCAAGAGGCAGCTGATCGATGATTCTCTCTCATTGATGTTTCTAACTTTCTGTCCCTCTCAATTCCTCTCTGTGTAAAATCAATAAAATATATTTAAAAAATAAAATAAAAAGAAAATATCCCCCCTCCCAACTGTCACTATTTCACTTTGTCTTTGTTTTTAGTGGGTTTTTTTTTCTCAAATTTAATAAATCTTTATTGCTCAGATTATTATAATTGTTTTTCCTTCCCCCCTCCCCCATAGCTCACTTTGTCTTTGGCAAAGAGTAATATAGATCAATCAACATTTATATATCCTTTTATGTTTTAAAAATTATTTCATGTGCATTCAAAGTAACCAGAACTAGTGCATATCAGAGACCTTTTATTTGCCAGTTTCTAGTCAGCACACATATGAGTAGTTCTGTTTGATGGGAACAAAAGTTCTGTGAGGCCGGTATTATCCTGCCCAGTGTACAGATGAGGAAACGGAAGCGCAGTGGCGTAAATGAGTTGGTGTTCTAGCTAGTAAATTACAGAGCTGGAATTTGACCTAGTTTTCTAACTCCAAAGCTTGAATCTTTTCCACTAAAGCATGCTCCTGGAAATTTAATTTTAAATTATTCTTGTTGACAATACTTCAAATTCCTTATCAGAAATTTGCTTGAAAATACTGCAGTTCGGGGTTTGCTGGTTTGGGAATGCTTGTGTAAAGATTGAGAGTCTTGGGTTTGATGCTATTTTTTAAGTCTTAGAGCTAAAACAAAGCATAATCAAACCCTGAAGTATTTGGTTGGGAAGACAATCCTGAAATATTAATAAAGGTACTTGATTAATACTATTAATAAACAGCATTTAACTAGGTGCCAGCTTTTTAAGAAGTTTTTTTGTGCTTTATTTCCCCTATTTTCTAAAACTATTTTTAATATTTTAAAAAATACTTTTTAAGTCATACTTAATAAAATGACATAGCATAATATCCCAATTTGTATTATTGGTATAATAAAAATTATTTTAAGAATTGTTTAAATCAATTCCTAAATATTATGAATATGTTCTTAAAAAATTATATCCTCCCACCTACTAGTATTTCAGAATGACACGAAAAAATATTGGTGTCATGAGTGTGCCCAGCAGCTATCTTAGGTTTATGTTTTCTACTCAAATTAAGACAATAAGTTAGTCTCTACAGTGTGTCTGTAAGTCAGTGAGTGTTAACCTTTGTCAAATGCCTTAGTGTCAAACATATGGTTAGGAAATGGAAATGTTTTTCATAAAGTTCTCTCTTCATCTAAATGGATTTAGTCTAAAAATCTGCAGATTCATTAGTAAAGAATACTTCAATATTATTTATCTAGGTGTTCATTCACTTAATATGTATCTTCTCAAGTGTCATGTCAACTGCCAGAGAATCAGATATTACGACAAAGAAAAGAATCCAGCCTGGTCCTGCAACAGTTTGTGCTTATTCTTGCCTCCTGCCATTAAGTTGCACTGGCTCAGATGGTGTGTTTGAATCCATTGCATCATCAAATGAAATTTTAAATGTGTCAGCACTTTGAAGACTGAAAAAATACCATACAGTGTTGGCTGTTATTATTATTATTAGTGCTGTTTTAGCACAAATTGAGTCTTCTTATTGCATGGCCCAGTTATCTGTAGGCTAAATATAGAGGAGATAAAAGTAATATAATTAAATGTTCACCAGCCAACATGCAGGAGTCTCTAAGATTTCACATGTGTGGACACATGAAGAAATATGAGCCCGTAGGCATTTGGGGTGACTAGATTTGAAGATACTAGACTCACAACGTTGCAGGTGCGGCTCTGACACGTTGGAGGGCAGGGGAGCTCCTCACGTGCTTGTTGAGGTTCAGAATGTTGGCTCCCCAGAGAGGCTAAGTCGGTGCTGTGGGGGTGGGATGAGGGCGTGGGGGAATATTGGTTACTGTGACGTCATAGCGGTTACTGTGATGCGGGAGGTACGGAACCAGACTTTGAGAAACACTGCTTTGCGAGTTCATTACCACGAGTCAGCCTTCTGTCTGCTGCTGCCTGGAATATGATCACTCATCCCTCCATCACAAACTCTGTTCCGTCCCTCTCTCACTCTTCTGTTCTCCACGATGAGATCTTGCACACCCTCTTCAGACAGTTGTCCCATCAGTGCAGCCAAGTTGGGATGATAATGACAGGGGAGTCGCCGCCATGCCACAGCCCCTCTGTGAGGCACAGGGTGAAGGGCCTCCCGGGGAGTTACTGGGGCTCCCGAGTGGAGGACGCCAGGCCGTGTCCTGTCCTTCGGTGGCTCGGACGGCCAGACGCAGCCGGGTCGCGCGCAGCAGTCAATCTAACCGAGTGATGAATAGCCCAGCAGAGTCCCCGGGGCCCTGTTCCCCAGGCCCTGGCCTGCTTCCTCTTTAACACTCAGGTAGATGTCAGCAGTGGCCCAGGGATTATAGCCGCCCAGGGGTAAATGCCTTTACATCGTCCTGCAAAGGTGAAGGTGTCCCAGGCTCCGTGGGAAGCCCCAATTTCCCGGAGCCATCAATCCGCCCTGCACGGGGAGCAGCAGGCATATTTACGGCTGCAGTCACTAAAGGGTGAAATACAGATTCGTTTTTAGTTAGGAACGCAAAGCTTTGGAGATCAATACAAACTCACTGCAGAAATCAATCTAAAAGTTTGGAATTTTTAAGTAAAGATTTACTGGGCTTCCTGGTACAGTTAATTTTCCAAAGGGAGAATAGGCTCAGACGTGTAACATGGTGATCAAATGGAGTCAGCACTAGTTTGTAAACCGACCTTGGTTTATACACATAGCAATTAAATGCGTAAAGCAATAAAAATGTCCACGATATAGATTGTAAATTTGCCAATAACCAGGTAACACCAAAATACACATATAGATTTGCTTGATAGATTCACTAGCAGCTACATTTGCCTATTTGAAATGTAAATAATCAATAGATATTAATAATGAAGTTGTTCGTGCGTTTCCCTCTTCCTGTGCATATTAAGTGTTTCCATTATTTCTATTTAGTTTTGATAGATAAACGGATAGCCCTATTTTATGGAAGTCTTCGAGAAGGGTACAGAATTGTTCTTGAAAACAGCAGCGACTGTTTGGATGAAAGAGCAAGTGGACTGGAAATACATAGCTTGTTATACTCCTCTCGTGTTCATGTTTGATGCATGTATACAATTTATTATGCAATTTCTTGAGATTTGACAGAGTAATTGTCTGGCAAACCACAGCTTTGAAGATTTTCTTCTGTTCCCGTGAAGAGGCGGTAGGTATTTTAGGAAAGTGGTTTAATACATCAGGGTCTCCGAGCTCTCTTCCGCTTGTTATGTATCTGTAAGTTGTGGGTATTTCAGGAGGAGTGAGTCCCTCTAGTAAATTCATTTTCTTCAGCAGAGTCAGTGCATGAAGGCCAACCGTAGTCTGTAACCTGGGAAACCACTTAGCTACCCGTGGGCCCTCTGAGTGGCACTGCGCGTCTTCTCAGCAGAGCCTGTGGGAGAGGAATCAGGGGAGCCTCCCACAGGAGCGGGTGTTGGGAGGCAGGCCCGGCCTCCAGGCAGCTCCTGGCCAGGCCGTTGTGATGGGTGACAGACTGGTGTCTGTACACATCTGATAACTGTCATGCACACATAGTTGTTAGGAGGTAGAACGATCAACCACACCTAAGTGATCTGTAAGTTGTGGATATTTCTGATTCGTTTGCCTCCTTGGCTGCCAGGAGGTCAGAGATGGGCTCTTCCTTCCACGCACTGCACGCTGCGGGGCGGAGCTGTACAAGAATTTGAATCCGGGGGACTTGCATGGCCCCCCTCTGAAGTATTGATAAAGTAGAGCAAACATTTTTAGTTGCTGAATGTTGGCATCTGCCAGCTGGTGCCTCAGTCTTGGGCAATGTACATAGCCATCGAGCAAACGTGTGTATCTGTTTTTAAACAGTAGAATCCACGTAGGTCATAGGAGACAGGCGGTAGATCTTACCCCACTAAAGCTAGTACGTAGGTCCTAAAGCAACTTTTATTAGATCATATGTACTCTAAGGATGGGCAAAGTAACTCTCAAGTTTTACAAAGTGCACACAGAGTATTAGATGTGTGTATATCTATATGTGTATATGTATGTAAATATGTAATTAGATATGTAATTCATATTTAGGGGGCTGTACAAACAGGGGGAAAAAAGCTCTAAGACTCTTACCTCTTTGTCTCAAAGGAGGAGATTCCTAAAATAGAAAGGATCTTAAAGGAAATTTATATTCAGTGCTGCATCTTCGTTCATCAGAAAAACCCACCCACGTTCATGGCTACTTGTTACAGACCTGATAGGACTCTCAAAGGAGCAACTACGAGGTATGTACAGGGGACAGATACTCCTCCTCTGGTGCCTAAAATTACAACTTTTTAAAAACTAGCAATATCACACCATTACAAAATACACACACACACACACACACACACACAAATAATAATAATAATAATAATAATTTTAACTAAATAACTGCCTAAGACACCACTGTATATTCTCTTTTCTCTGAAATGTTGGCCTCATAGTCTTAGAGTGGCAAATATTTTGTAATATCATTTTCTAGAGAAAAAAAATAGATCACTTGGTCCTTCTAATCTTTCTTCTAACATGATTGATCAAAATGAATTTTTTTTTTTTTATCATTAATGGCTAGAAAAACGTCTCTCAACTTCCTAACTTGTACGTGTCTGTAATATAATGTATTTTGGGGAAACTCTTTAAGTTTGTTTCATATGTGAATTATATAAGACTTTAAGAGTTCAGGGAACCTTCTTAAATTCCTGCATATTCTTCAAGGGCTATTTCAATAGTATATATGCATGTCGCAATACTATATTCGCTCGAGGTGGGGGAGAGGCAGGGTGGGGGGAGGAAGGAACTATGAGGGGAACGGGGGTGGGGGTGGATCAGAATAGCCTGGTAGTCATTATTTCATTGGGTAGTCACTCTTTCATTAAGGAACAACTTAATTCTACATGGAAGTACTTATGAGCACATGAATGCATCCTACTGCATCCTACTAACTCAATTCACACTAAATCCTTAATTTCAACTTCCCTTTTGCCACATCACAGAAATGTTTATAGCCCCTCTATAAACATGAGGAGTAAGTCAAAGTGGAAATGGAAAGCAATCTTAATTGATGGCAATTAAAATGTCGTATTTTAGGAAATTGTAGGTGTTGGCTAGTTCCCTTCCCAGAACTCGTGCAAGTGAGGGGCCTTCCCAGGGTACTGAACTGGGGTGAAGTTTATCTCTGGTTTGTCATTCCTAAGTTGGGAGGCGCAAGCCCTCTACTTACTTCAAGAGAATTTAAAGTTCTGAATTTATGAACTCGGAGTTCATACCCCATGCCTCAGTCAGCATTTTAAAGAAATAGAGATTCAGAATTTGAGAAAGTTAGAGCTAAAAAAAAATACATTAGCAACTACACAGCTCCCTCCCCAACTCCATACAATATTTTTTGCATTGTTTTATTAGTTCACACATTATGTGTGAGCTTTCTTGGCTGTTACACTGCCCCTAAAAATGTAACTTTTCAAGAATTATTATTGGCCCATTGTGCAGATGAGAAAACTAAGGTTTAGAGACATGGGGCCACTTGTGACTATTTTCTCCAACAAAGAATAGAGGTGATCCCTCAAATCCATGTTTTTCTATTCCAAATCCCATGTTCTTTCTTCATATTCTCACTGGACTTTGAATTATGAGGTGAACTGTAGATACAATCATCACTGGCATAGGAACCTCCATTGGTCATCAGGATCCGTGAGCTATAGGAGGAAGGTCAGGCTAGGATGGGATGCTTTTTCTTACAGCTGTCTCCCACAGGCCTGTGTCTGAGAGCTCCCTCTAAGGTTACAGACTCCTGGCATCTCTCCTATTGAAAAAGATATTGGACTTTGAAAAGATGTCGGATTTCAGTAGTGCAGTATTCATTTTTCACATGTCACATGGGAGCATTTGAGGTATAACCCTATTCAACAGTAAATCTGAAAACCTTTACTAAGGGCTGTACTATTCCTCCCTAAGAGCACCACTCTACATCCTCTGGGTGCAAGGTAATTGGAGTTTCTCTGTACTATCTTCTCAGTTTTCCTGTAAATCAAATCCATTCTAAGATAAACAGTTTATTTTAAAAGTACCTCTGTATCTTAGAAAAAGACTCAATAAAATATTATATGAATAATAGTTCCAAAAGAAAATAAACTTGGAAATATTGACCATTACCTGTACTGAGAAATACTAACTTGGGAAAACAACAAATACACACATGCACACATATAATTTCACCTTCAAAATGAAATACTGTACATATTACCCAAAATCATTATACTTGAGTACCCCACTCCTAACATCTATAACACACGTTCATTAAATGGGCAAATAGGCGTTTACATATACGATTCAACTGACACATTTTATCCACTTTAGATATGCTATAGAATTTTGTGTTGATTGGATTGTATATACATTTCAGGTCTATTCTGGCAGTTACAATGGAAAACCTTTCTTAAAGAGAAGAATGCTGAAGATGTCCTTCTTACCTAGTAGGAATGTTCTTGACATTTTCTCTAGAAAGATTTGGTTTCCTTTGGCCACTGTTAAGCTGAGAAAAGTAATAAAATAAAACTGGTCAAATATCCTTACAGATGGGATTCAAGTCTCCATGGAGAACTTAAATCAGTTCTACTCTTGACCCAGGTTTTTATTCTCTTGTTGGGTTCAATAAGATGTCAAGACAAAATACAAAGATTCAAATTCAGATTTATCATATTATGCTAGCAATGGCTGCATAGTACTATTGGATTTTAAGAAAATATATCCATTAACTAGTCAGTTTAGTTTTAAAAAATAAATAAGAGCCCTGGCTGGTTTGGCTCAGTGGCTAGAGTGTTGGCCTGTGGACTGCAGAATCCTAGGTTCCATTCCAGTCAAGGGCACATGCCCAGGTTGCAGGCTCGATCCCCAGTAGGGTATGTGCAGAAGGCAGCCAATCCATGATTCTCTCTCCTCATTGATGTTTCTGTCTCCTTCTCCCTTCCTCTCTGAAATCAGTAAAAAAAATATATTTAAAAAAATGTTTTTAAATGACCAACATGATTTTAAAATTATTGCTCACCTCGGTCAATCAACACCTAAAATTTATCCAAATTGTTATATAATACTTTAAAATATCACCATATTAACTCATAGATTTTGAACAACTTGGACAACTTTACTGAAATACCATGAAATATTATAAAACCAAAGTACAAGTAGAAATGGGATTGGGTATACTGGGGTGGAATAGAGCAGTGTTTTTCAACCTTTTTTGGGCAAAGGCACACTTGTTTCATGAAAAAAATCACGAGGCACACCACCATTAGAAAATGTTAAAAAATTTAACTCTGTGCCTATATTGACTATATATAAAGTAATTCTCTTGAATAGGAATCAAATAAACACAAAGAAAGTATATTATAATTACTTTATTATGAAATATTAAGTAAACAAAATAGTGAAAAATTATAAAATTCTTGTCTTGTCTGCACCTACGGCACACCAGGCAACATGTGCCGCGGAACAGCGGTTGAAAAACACTGGAATAGAGAAATAAGGAAGATATGGAAAAGAAATATTATTATGAAACTTGAAAAAAATAGCACTAGTGCAAAAAGCTAGGAGCAAGAAAAAATAGATATTTCAAGGTATTAATGTCATCTGAAAGGGAAACTGGACCTCAGTCAAGATGGGGTATCCTTATAATGATGCTACAACATTTAATGCCTAAGCATAAGGTATTTGATTAAGAAACTTAGGTTCTTTTTCTCTACTAACTCTAAAAAATTCAATGAGCTATTAATATTCCAACTCAATAATACATACCTTTATTTTTAAGAATTAAAATTAAGAGGGCAGAAAAAAAATATTTACACAAATTTAAAAAAAATGAGGGTGGAGATGATGAGAATAATTTGCAAATTGGGATGGTAACTCTTTATGAGAAAGATGCATTGCCTTGCTTCTAGGGGAATAATTCCATGCCTTTTTAAAATGAACATTCAGAATGTGGCATTTCTAACAAAACAAATACTTTTCCATAAACTTCAACTTTGTGGAAACTTTTCATGCATATGAAATAATTTATTTATTAATGTAGCTAATGTAATTTCCACCATACACTCAAAAACACTTTCAATTTTTGACTTGTTGTTTGTACCTAACTGCTTTTACAATGATGACTGGGTAATTACTTCTGGCCTCAAGCCCCTGAGCATATTTCAGGAGGAGAAGAATTTTTTTCTTCTTCTTCTGTTATTGTCTAAACATTCATCTTATTCCACGAGTCACTAGGAAAGTTCCCAATTGCTCTTTGGGGAATATTCATTCTAGTCACTTCTCAATGCAACCCCCTACACAGCAGTGAAATAAAAGACATTGCTTCTCTCTCAGATTATGGGTAAATTGAGACTGAAGAAGAAAAGTGATTTGTCCAGAGTCACAGATAATGTCAGAGACCAATGCTGAACTACAGCCTCTCCTCCACTCTCATCTCCATCATTGGTATGAAGACCTGCTGCCTAACCGCTAGCTTTCAGAGTCAGACTATATTATGCAACGTATCATGAAACTACCATTAGTAACAAAGACCCTTAAGTTTTTTACAACATCAATTACCTAAGAATGCACCCCAAGATAAAAGAATGGTGGTTTTTAAACTATAGTTAAAATTTTAAAACGATAGGTAAATGAACAGAAAATACCAAAAGAGAAAGTCAAAAAATAGTGGTATTTCTGTTAAAGTGACCAGTTGCCTCTTGAATAGCATCCTGAATCATTGCAACTCTAAGAAAAGTGATTTCTTTCTTTCTTTCTTTTTTCTTTGTTGTTGTCATTGTTATTAGCCCTCACTTGAGGATATTTTTTCATTGATTTTTTGAGAGAGTGGAAGGGAGAGAGTGAGCAACGTTGAGGTGAGAGAGACATTTCAATTGGTGGCCTTGGCAAAGTCCCTGACCAGGGCTGGGGATCGAGCCTACAATGGTAGTACATGCCCTTGACTGGAATTGAACCTGGGACTCTTCAATCTACACACCAGTGCTCTTTCCACTGAGCCAAACTGGCTAGGGTGAAAAGTGATTTCTTTATTCCTGCCTTCCTCCAATATTTATTGAGAACTCTCCAGCTACATATGTTTATTTAATTTTTATTTAACAAATATTTACATGGCACTCACTATGCATCTGATATTGTCCTAAGCACTTTTACAAATATTTACAAAAATGCAAGCATCATAAAACCCTGGGAAGTGGGTTCTAAAATTATCTCCATTCTCAGATGAGGAACCTGGGAGAGAGAAAGGGGGCGCTTGCCCAGGGTCACAGAACTCAGATTCAAGCACAGGTAGTTCTGCTTCCAGAACCCGTGCTTTGAACCAGGACGCTGTGCTACCCTCATTTAGTAGTTTAACTAATATTTCCATAAAAGTAACTGCTCTCCAAGGGTTCACAGCACTTTGCTGAATGATGGATGTCATGGGCGAAGGGTTTGAGGGAAGCGCTCACTAAGGTCCCATCAAGCTCTTATCTATGTATTGTGAACAATAAATTGTTTGTTTCCCAATATAATAAAGATTTGTTCCGTTTTAGACAGTAGACCAGCATCATCAAGGGACTGATGCCCAATACAGTCTCTTCTTGTTAAATACGTTGTTCTTTCTGTTATCTTAATACATTTGAAAATTCACCTTTAATCATCCACCTACATATTATTTATCTAATAACGACTGTGGGAAAGGCACAGACCTATGTGCCATGAGAGGCTCTCCCCCACACAAGGCTCTTTCTCCCCAGAAGCCTATAATCTAGTTGAAATCACAAAATGTATGTCCCTAAATAAGCAATTAATGATATAAAGCAGTAAGTAATAAGTGTCAAAAGTATTACAGATAGTAAGTGCTATAGAGAAGTCAGGGGCCTGCATCTTCCTGCTCAAGTAGTTTATGACATACACTCTTATTACAACAACGATCACATTGTAGTGATTCGCTCGCTGGGTTCATCTGCCTGTCTCTCCTCTGAGAACATTAGCCCCTTAGGGGCAAGGATGCAGTGTTATTCATAATTGTATCTACAAAGTTTAGCAGTTTGTCTCATATAATAAACTAGTGGCCTGGTGCACAAAATTCATGCACATTAAAAGGAAATTAATCAGCTGAGACTGGTTTGGCTCAGTGGCTAGAGCGTCGGCCTGCGGACTGAAGGGTCCGAGTTCGATTCTGGTCAAGGGCATCTGCCTTGGTTGCGGGCATGTCCCCAGTGAGGGTGGTGCAGGAGGCAGCTGATCGATGATTCTCTCTCACCGATGTTTCTGACTCTCTATCCCTCTCTCTTCCTCTCTGTAAAATATCAATAAAATATATTTTTTTTAAAAAGGGGAATTAATCAGAGAAAATATTTTAATATTGCTATTTGCCCTTTTTCTATAATACAAGTGTCAGAGATGGAAAAAAAAATTAGTAAAATGTATATGAAAACCTTCCTCCTGTCAGATCGCGTGACCCAGAGTCAAGTCCTTGCCCACCTACATGCACATTGAAATCATGTGAAACCCAGACTTGGCCAGTCCACTCCCATTAAGCAAGATCCAGCCCCAGCCAGCCCCACCTCTGTCAAGTCCCACCAGGCAGGGGGCGCAGCCTCGTGTCCTCCAGCCCAGGGTGAGGGGCATGGCCTGAGGCCCCCTGGCCCAGCACTGGGGCAGGGGGCACATCTTGAGTTTCCCTGTCAAACCCTGACTGGCAGGGGACGAGGCCTGAGGTCCCCCAAGCCTGGCACTGTGGCCGGGTGCATGGCCTGAGGTCCCTTCGCCAAGGCCAGGGTGGGGATCCGCCTTGAGGTGTCCTGTTAAGCCCTGCTGGGCTGGGGGTGGAGGGGATGCAGCCTCAGGTGCTCTGCCCTGGCACAGCCCAGCTCCATGTACCCTCAGGTCCCTGCTGATTGCTCGTTATGAGAACCCTGCCTTGCTGGGGGCACAGCCATCTTGTGACGGCTTGATGGTTAATTTGCATATCACCTCTTTATTATATTGTAAGATAATGAATGAATGAAGTTTACCGGCTTCAGACAGTTCTTTTGTGACCAGGGTAGCAGAATATTAGTAGTTCTTGTCTGGAGTCAGGCTATATTGGTTTAAATCTCAGTTCTGCCTTTAAAAAACTGTGTGGCCCTGAACATTTTAGTAGACTTCTCTGCACTTCATTTTGCTCATTGGTGAAATTACACTTGTGCCAATCTTTATCAGCTTATTTTACTATGGAACAACTCACCCTCAAAACAAATGGCTTGAAACAGTAGGCATCTATTTAGCTCCGAGTTCTGTGGGTCAGTAATTCAAACTATGTTGGTTCTCCTGTCGGGGCCGGGCTCATTCAGACAACTGAGTACAGCTATGAGGTTAGCTGGGGAAGGGCTAACCTGGGCTTCCTCACACAGCAGCTGGCAGGGTCCAACGAGGGATAGTTGAATTGTCACGGCCTCTTGAGGCTCAGACTTGGAGTGGACACAAAGCCACTATTGGCACCTTCTATTGGTCCAAGCAAGTCACGGACCAGCTCACACTGGTAGGTTTGGGAAACAAGACTGTACTTTTGATGAGGAACATCAGCAAAACCATGTTACACTGGGGTGTTATCCCAAGAGGGATCGTTGACCATAATCTCACATAGGATTAGCAAGAGCACTAAGAAAATAAAACATCTAGCCCTAGCCGGTTTGGCTCAGAGGATAGAGCATCGGCCTGCAGACAGAAAGGTGCCAGGTTTGATTCTGGTCAAGGGCACATGAGCCCCGAGTTGTGGGCTCGATCCCCAGTGTAGGGTCTGCAGGAGGCAGACAATGTTTCTCTCTTATTATTGATGTCTCTATTTCTTTCTTCCTCTCTGAAATCAACAATATATTAAACACACACACACACACACACACACACACAAATAAATAAAATAAAACATCTAAAGGCTTTAGACCAGTGTCCACCACACAAGTAATGAGCTCAGAAAGGATTAACTAGTAATGTTCTGCTCGAGGCCGCCAGGGAAACTTTCTCAATGGAAATGGAAAGAAATCTTGAGAGACTGGTGGGGTTTTTATCTGTAGAGAAGCTAGGCCTCTCGAAAGGACACAACGGAAGCACAGACACTTGGGTGTGAACGTGGGTGCGGTTAGAAAACAGCTAACAACAGACTCCCCAGAAGAGCCAGAACCAGATCCCGCGAACCCAGACGTTTGCCACGAAACTTGGGCAACAGTAAACCACTGGCTTTTAACAAAAGGCTAGTTGATAGTTCCACTTCTTCTCTGTTATTGTTAGCTCAGATGTTTGTTCTTCAGTAAGCTCCTTGATGCTGACAGCTTTGTGATTGCTCTGGCCATGCCCCCCGAGATTTAAAATAAAACACTAGAAACTAGGAGTTTTGTCTGGGTTGGCCCACTCCCTGGATGTGAAGATGCTAGGAGGTCCTTCTTTACTTAAGTTTATTCCATCAGTAAAATGGGATCATGTTTCTCTTTATTCACCCATTTTATTTTATTTTTAAATATATTTTTATTGATTTCAGAGAGGAAGAGAGAGATAGAAACATCAATGATGAGAGGAAATCATTGATTGGCTGCCTCCTGCAGGCCCTACACTGAGGATGGAGCCCGCAACCTGGGTATGTGCCCTTGGCCGGAATTGAATCTGGGACCTTTCAGTTCGCAGGCCAATGCTCTATCTACTGAGCCAAACCAGTTAGGGCACATTCACCCTTTTTACATTGTTAACTATCCTAATGATTGGGCCACAAAGAGTAGGATTTACACAAGAAAAGAAACCCAGAGGAGGCCAGGCCCCTTCGTTTATGCTCCTGGGTCTTAAGCAGGCCAGTGCGGGATGGGGAAAATAAATTTTAAGGTGGCTGTCCTTACATGGTAGGCAACAAACACTGTAGAGCTTCCCTGAAGACCATCTCCAGTCCATCCAGACCAGTGGGATGGTCCTGAGCTCCTGAGCCACTGACCCGCCTGGTCCCTGCCCCCCGAAGGCGGAGCATACTGATCAGCCAGTGGCAGCCCTAGGTGTCTGCTCAGTGACCACTGTTTCAGCACCTTCCCACCGTCCACAGTTCAGATGCAGATTCACCAATGTGTCATTCTGATCGCCCCGCCCACAGAGGAAGGCTGCAGATTTAGATGACTACATGGGTGTATTTAATTTTTTGTGAGATAATTCTGGCTTCTCTCTGACAATGTGAGAGCCATCCTGCGGCAGGCCCTGGCCTACTTCACGTCCCTTCTGCCATTTTAAAAACAATCGCAGCCCAGAGGCGAGCTGCTGGCAGTGCTCAGCAGGACAGATCAAACGAGCGGATGCAATTTCTGTAGACGTGAAACAGCCAAGTAGGATAAAATTCAGACACTTACAATCGCTTAGGCGCTAGCATCTGATTCCTGCAAACGGGATTTATTATTGTAAACAGCGCCATGTCGTTTGTAAGTTCTGTAATAATTTCAGTCAAAACCAGTGCAAGATGTTGGACCTGTGTGAGATTTACGTGATATATATGCTAGCTTATGCACCGTTTATGTAGAGATTTTTTTTTTCAACTATCAATTTTTCTTTCATTGTTTTCAACATGGCCATAACTGTAATTTTTTTTTCCTCTGGAATTTTAAATATCCTCAAAAATGCAACTTTAAACCTCAGAAAAAAACAGTCCAGACACTTCATTCCTGCAGCTGTTTTGGAATTGCAAGGCCCTAGGCCCCTTTTCATCCCCATGAGGTTGTTAAATAAGCATTCAAGGGATAGGTACTGGTAGTCACATTTTTTGAAATGGGACTTTTTTATATTATTTGGAAACAACAAAGATCCTAATAGTCATAATCAGTGTTCGATATATCCTATTAGAAAAAAAAATTCAAAACTGGGACATTTTGAAGTCTACAAAACATACCTAAATTCCTTTACTATGAAAAGATGGTGATAATTTAAGAGATCAAAACTCTCATCCCCCTTTGGATTTAGTTCCAAATACTTCATTGGAAGCTCATACAAGATCAGCCTCAAAGCATACAATACAGACTGTGCTTTGCGTGTGTGAGAATGTGGTGACCTTCCTTCCACATACTTGGTAGCTTCAATTGCTGATGAACTGGAACCCCCAAACGGTGCTATATTATAGTTACACAATCTTCCTATTTAAGACCTGCATAAGGGCTTCAAAAAAGAAAAATCAAAACAAAGAGTGGGGCCTGTAGACTTGGTCTATACAAACAAACAAACAAACAAAAAATCCCTTTTTTTTTTAATTTCACCATATATTGGGGCCTTTCTACTGTCGATATGAATATGAGGATGTAGCATCTCAGCAAGATCTGAACCAAGAAGTCTGACTCTCAGATAATCTAGGACTTCATAGAAAAAGGCCTTTGTGAGGGGGAAATGCTTCAGAAGGATCGTTTCCATAAGAGGAAATATCCCATACGCATGTCGAGGCCTACCATTCTCAATGGGGAATTCCCTGGTTCTGAACCAAAGAATCTCAGTTCTCCCCGCCCTTCAGCAGGTGACTTTCCATCGCTCAAAACCACAGGGGAGGTGAAAAGCTGGCCTTTCGGGGTGCCCTGATGAGTACTTCAATCAGTTTACTAATCAGAGCACGTATGACTTAGAACGAGCTATGCTCATATATTTCATAGCAAACAGAACTCCACATTACTCCTGTCTAGCTTTCTTCCACGTTTATTTTGTTCAAGGGCGTACCTTCCTGTTTCTGCTTTTTTTCTTTCTTTCTTTCTTTCTTGGACACCTCCAACCCCCATTGACAGCCAAAATGCAGGGCCATAAACATAATGGCGCAGTACATCAGGGGGTAAGTCTAGGGAGCAGGGAGCCTGTCCTCCACCCACTGCACAGGAGCCTCTGGCCCAGCTGGGCCTGGGCCTCCCGCTGGGGTCGCTCTGCATGCTAAGCAGGGTCAGGAATGTGAGCCCTCCGCGGTTGACCTTATTTATCAGATGAACCTCAGAGTTGAAAGGTTACCTTTGTGAAATTGCAGCTGAGTTTCCTAGGGCTTGGTTCCAGCCCTTGTAAATCAAAAGACTCCTAATGGGAAGACAAATCTGACACTAAGATAATCTTCCAATAATAATTAAAAAAAAAAATGTGCCTTCTGAACCCTTATCTGTGGAGCTGACAGCGAAGTTCAGAGAGGGTTGTTGAATCACACAAAATGATGGAGGGAATGTTTCCCCAGGAGCTCCCAGGGCTTGGATGGTGCAGAGAAACAAATGGGAGCCAGTGCTGCCTCCCATCCCCCACCCCCTCAGGCAAGGGCCAGTGTCTTCAGACTCACACCCCAAATATGGGAGACATTGTCAAGTGGCACCTTGGCACCCTCTGAGCCAGGCAGTTTCTGCATTTCATGGTGTGTGTGTGTGGTGGGTGTGTGTGTGTGTGGGGGGGGGGGGGGGCGGCGAGCAGCCTACCACTACAGTGAAATCTGGAGACAACAGCTTACATACGGATACACAAAAAAAAGTTTGCATATTGCACGGAGCGCTTGAAGATCATAAATCTATGCATGAGAAAGATGTGGTGGAAATTTTGGGGGGGATTAGAGTTTATTTTTGTCATCTCTGTGAGACAGCTACTCATTCATCCAGATCACAGCTAAGAAAAAAGCTGGTCACAGAAATTAGCAGTTTCAGCTCAGCAGCGAAGTCGCCAGCCTGTGAAGGCAGAGAGAAATTGACTAATTAGCAATGCGCACTAAAACTTGACGGTTCTTTATAGAGAGAGGGAGAGAGAGAGAAAGAGAGGGAGAGGGAGGGAGGGAGGGGGCCCGCTTTCCCCCCCTTCTTTCTTCCAAAGATGTTTGAAATCGCAGTCATTTACGCTCGACAATTTTTACAATAGCCTTGAGCCATAATTTTGCGAGTCTCTCCAGCATCCATCCCCCTGTATGGTCTCTCTCCACCGGCCAAGCACGACCGTTTCTCTCCCCAACCGTGGATTTCCTATTACTCTCGTTACGACTCACTGAGCCCCAGGCCCAAGGATAATGATGTGTTGTTTCTTGGTAGCATAATTTGTCACACGTACATTTTTTCTTCTTCTTCTCTTGCAGAAAGCTCTGCACCCTCTCTCTCTCTCTCCCCCTCTCCTTCTCTCTCCCTCTCTCCCTCTCTCCTTCTCTCCCTCTCTCTTTCTCTCTTTTCTCCCTCTCCTACATTTTCTTGCTGTTGCTAATTCATGGTGATCAAATGATGTACGACAAAATAAATTGTAAAGAGTGACGGCCTGGAGTTGGGAGGCAGAAGGGTTTCTCCCCTCCCAAGGAGAGAGCAAACCTTTAAAAAGGAAGGACAATTGATTTTTTTTGGGGGGGAAGCTTAAGTGAGCCTTGACTTTGCAGCTGGTGGAAAGCAGGTAAGTTCTGGCCTGTGTCTGTCTGTGCCTGGCTGTGTGTGTGGCTGTCTTTGGGGCTGTTGGCAGGGGAAGGGGTGGGGAGGGAGTTTGGGGGCGGGGGGCGGGTAGTTGTGTGGCCAGCGCTCATAAAGATGAAAAGTATTGCAAGAAATAAGCAGACGAGGGGTGGGGGGCAGGCGAGGGAGAAGCAGAAGGGGAGCAGCAAAAGATGGGGGGGAGAGAGGGGAGAGACGACGAAGCGGAGAGAGGAGAGAGGTCTGACCAGGTCCACTTACACAGGAGGTTCTGGGGGACTGGTCAGGGGAGCCAGCGCTGTGGGGGCGAGTGTGAGGGGGTACGGGGGGGGGGAGCGAGCTCCGGGGAGAGGGGGCTAGGGTCCCCCTGGAACGGGATGGCGAAGTGCCTGCCCAGGAGCCCAGTCCGGTTCCAGCGGGAAGCCGGCGATCCGGGACCGCGCCGGGCGGCGGGCGGGCGGGCGGGCGGCGCCGGAGCCGCAGTGGAAGGGGCCGGACCGCGGGTCCCGCGGAGCCGGGGCCGGGGCGGCGGAGGCGGAGGAGGCTGAGGTCCCCGCGGGCAGCGGGCGGGCGCGGGCGGAGGTGGGGACAGAGAGGGTCCCCTTCCTTCCTTCCGCTCAGCCCTGGAAGGTGCAATTACAGGTTAAGGACCCGGCGTATCGATCCGCCTAGCCACCCCCCCCCCCCCCCCCCCACCCCCCGCCCCCTGCCTGCCTCGGCCGGGCTGCGGGAGGCTCAGACTTTGCAGAAGTCGTCCCAGGGCCGGGGAAGTGGGGTCCCCCCCCCAGTGTGTGTGTGCGTTGGAGGGGGGCGCTGGGGGGGTGCACGGGGGGGGGGCTCGAAGGGGACCCGAGGCTGTGGCGCCGAGAGGGGTGGTAGGCAGAGACCCCCCTGAGAGGCACGGCGCCCCCCACCCCCCTTTGCCCAGCCCCCGCCCCTCCCCCACACCTGCCGGTTCCCTTGAACTTCGCTCAGTTGCTGGAGTTAAAGCCCTCGCGCCCGGGGTCCCGGAAGGGGGCCATTGCCCGCCCCCCCATGCCTCCCGGTTCTGGTTCTACACCCACCCCAGTCACCCCACTTCCTCCCTCTCTTCCCCCTCCCTCTCCTCCCCCTCCTCCCCCTCCTCCCCCTCCTCGGTGCTGCCCCGCGGGGAAGGGGGACACCCCGTAGGAACTTCCGAGCCTTGAGCTGCGGGGGGCGGAGGAGGGGCCGGGGTGGGGGGCCGGCGGGGGTCTCCTGCCAGGTGGGGGGGCTCCTCTGGGCGGTCGGGACAGCCGAGCGGCCCGGGGAAGCCCGGGGTGCGGGGCGGGAGGCTGCGGGCCGGGCCGGGGGCCGGGATTGAGGGCAGCCCCCGCTGTGCGCGTCCGCTGCACCGCCCCGTGCCCCGCCCCGCACTTTCCGGGAGGAGAACGGGCCGCCCCTGCTCCCCGCACCATGCGCCCCGGAGTTTCTCGGGGCGGCACGGATCGCCGGGAGGGCTCCCCGCTTTCGGAAGGCGAAGACTCCTCGCCCACCCGCACGCTGGTCGGAGTCCCTTCCCGCCTCCCCCTGCCCCTGCCCCCCTAAAAAAGGGGGGGGGGACCAACTGCGAGACACAGAGCGTCCGGCACACGCTGACCTGGAAGCTCCGTCGGCGGCCCCTGCGCCCTGGGGGCTCCCCCTCCCGGCCCCCCACCCCCGGCTTTCCCGCGCCCGGCCCGGCATGGACCCCGGCCCCCGAGGCGCCCGGCCGGGGCGGGTGTAGGCCAGTGAGCGGCCTCGCGCGGGGGCAGCGGACCAGGGAGGGGCAGGAGCCGACGGGCGCCCGGACCCCGCGCCTTGGGGACCTTGGGGCGGCGCTCACGGGTCCCCCCCGGGAGTTGGGGGTCCGAGGCGCGCGGGGCAGGAACCGGGCGGAGCCCTGATCGCTGTTTTTTCGCCCTCCCCTCTCCTCCCCTCCCCTCCGCACCCATCCCCACCCCACCCCGCCACACCCCACCCCACCCCTCCGCTCCCCGCGCCTCTCCCTCCCCCGCCCCCGCCCCTGACTGCCAGGCTGGAGGAGGGTTTAAAGCCAGGTGCGCCCAGCCCGCTCGCCATGTCCAGATCAGGGGACCGGACCTCCACTTTCGACCCCAGCCACAGCGACAACCTGCTGCACGGCCTCAACCTGCTGTGGAGGAAGCAGCTGTTCTGCGACGTGACCCTGACGGCGCAGGGCCAGCAGTTCCACTGCCACAAGGCCGTGCTGGCCTCCTGCTCGCAGTACTTCCGCTCGCTCTTCTCCAGCCCCCCGCCTCTCGGGGGAGGGGGCGTCGGCCAGGACGGCCCGGGGGCCCCTAAGGACCCGCCGCAGCCGCCGCAGCAGCCGCCGCCGCCGCCGCAGGAGGAGCCCGGGACGCCCGCGTCCTCGCCCGACGACAAGCTGCTGGCCGGCCCGCGGGCCATCAACAACCTGGTGCTGCAGGGCTGCTCGTCCGTCGGGCTGCGCCTGGTGCTCGAGTACCTCTACACGGCCAACGTGACCCTGTCCCTGGACACGGCGGAGGAGGTGCTGTCGGTGAGCAAGATCCTGCACATCCCGCAGGTCACCAGGCTCTGCGTGCAGTTCCTCAACGACCAGATCTCGGTGCAGAACTACAAGCAGGTGTGCCGCATCGCCGCGCTGCACGGCCTGGAGGAGACCAAGAAGCTGGCCAACAAGTACCTGGTGGAGGACGTGCTGCTGCTCAACTTCGAGGAGCTGCGCGCCCTGCTGGACGCGCTGCCGCCGCCCGTGGAGTCGGAGCTGGCGCTCTTCCAGATGGCCGTGCTGTGGCTGGAGCACGACCGCGAGGCCCGCATGCCGCACGCGCCCGACCTCATGAAGCGCCTCCGCTTCGCGCTCATCCCCGCGCCCGAGCTGGTGGAGCGCGTGCAGCCGGTGGACTTCATGCGCAGCGACCCCGTCTGCCAGAAGCTGCTGCTGGACGCCATGAACTACCACCTGATGCCCTTCCGGCAGCACTGCCGGCAGAGCCTGGCCAGCAGGTAGGCGGCGGAGGGGAGAGTTGGGGAGGTGGGGGAGGAGAGGGAGGAAGAGGGTGAGAGGGATGCGCTGGCTGGGGGGCTCAGGCAGGCTGCAAACAGAGCAAACAAACAATCCAGAAGGCGGCGGGGAAAGTTGACTTCAGGGTGCCTAGAAGGTCCACAGGGGCGGGCCTGGAACAGCCTCCCCAGCCTCTGGGTGGCCAGGTCCTCCGCACACCCCCAGAGCGGGAAAACTGGGGCTCATGGACCCAAATGGGCAGGCAGGTGGGGCCAAGGCCAGGGCAGTGAGAGCGCAGCCTTGCAGCCCTCTCCATCCATCTCCATCCGGGAGGCACCTGGACCCAAATTGTCTTGGACCAGAAGTTCCCTCCGGGCTGCACCTCAGCGTCGCCCCGGCCCTGAGCCATGGGAAGCACCTGGCAGCTGGGGAGGGAAGCTAGCCTTCTTTCATCAGATGCTCAGGGGGGTTCCTGGTGTTGAGCGCCTTGGGGCTGCTCCCTGAGGAGGGGGGAGCCTCCAGGTGCTGTGTCTGTGAGGGTGGCTCCTGGAAACGCAGGCATGCCTGGCCCAGGCAAACTTTTCTGTCTTGTGGGGAGCCTTTCCCTGTCACTTTGAAAGGAGGGCAAAGCCAGAGATTTCGGGGTGTTGGTGGATCTTGCCCAGTGGCCCCTATCTCAAAGGGGGGTTAGTTGAGGATGGAGAGGTAGGCAGTCATCTGGCCCTGGCCGGTCTGTGTGCTGCCCAGGAGCCGCGGAGAGCCCGGGGAGCTGATGAGGCGGTTCTGCTCTCTGCAATCTGTCCCTGGCGTGTATTCCAATCGGATTTCGTGTCCAAGGGGAGAGAGAAAGGATGCCTTTGCACAGTGCTGCTGAGATGAAAACAAACAAAAACAGAAAAATACCCCGTAGGATCTGACAGTCATTTTTTACCGCCTCCTATTGTAAACCCTTTCTAATGAGCCCCAGACTAGAGACGCTGCCTCTTTTTTTCGAAAAGCGGCAGCAGTATCTGTTCTGTTTCCTGTGATGAAACATCAGGATCCCCGATGCCAGGCTACCCGAGTCTGATCCACCGAGGTGTTCCATGAGGGAACGCGGGGCGCAGGCGCCCATGAGGACACTTTCCCATTCAGAAGGATGTCCGGGGGCCGGGGTCCACTCCGAGCAGCCTGGGTGGGGCAACTCAGGGTTTGTTCTTCCCGGCTGGTGTTTCTGCCAGACACAGGTGACTGAAGTTTTAAGAAATGGAAGGTGTTCTCCGCAGATGCTGAGGCAGCCCCGGTGCTCGGGGAGGCCCACGGGAGGGATGGGAAACCTTGACGTTAGGAGCCTTGTAAGTCGATTTTTCTAGTATTTGTGAGAGATGAGTTAATAATCTGGGGTGGCAAGAGATGACAGGAAGACAATAACACAGGCAAGACTCCAAAGCCCTGTGCTTAAGCAGTGAACACGGCACCCACGTGAGACTAAGTCGATGCAATGGACATTTATTTTGTAGGGTTTTTTCCACGTGTTTAACGATCCAAATGGTAAGCTTAGTGTGATGGGCAAGTGTCATCGCACCGTGGGCACTGCTGATTAACATTATGTTATTTACGCTTTATAACTTCCTGCAGCATACTTAATTTAGCTTACATCATACAGATTCAAGGTTCACACGGCACAGCGGTAGTCCTGAATATACATGTGCCCATATTTAAAATAAAATAAAAAATGTACTCTCTAGTATACATTCAGAAAGCCAGAAGGATAATCAACTTAAGAGTTAGCTTGTCCGAAGAGGAATTTTTGGAAATGAGCTTTATACATTTGACCCAATAAATAATCTGTGAGGCCCTCCATGCACTTGTACCGAATAAGTATGTCCCAGGAGTCCGTGTTACAAGGGTTGACTTTCAAAATGCAAAATCCATCTCCCACTTTAGTCTGGCTGCAGCGCGCCAGCCAGGCCTGCCGGCTCTGTCCTGGTGGATGGCTGAGATACCGGGCTGCCGGCTCCATGGTGACAGGTCCCGGCTCCGCTGGGCCATGTCATTTGAAGGATATGTAGTGGTGTCTGACCACAGAATGCTTACAAGTGACATGGATGCTGCAAGCATCTAATACTTGTGCAGAGTGAGAAACTGTGTTTTCCTTTAAAAGAGAAAGATGCAGAAAATAGTTCATGGGAATCTATTGTTGATCTGCAAGAAATGTAATTGAGAGTCTGTTACATTATTGCTAACTATAACATTTTAATTTTAGGGACTAATGGCATTGTTCTCATTTTAATTCACTAAAAAAAAAGAAAGCAAGAATAAGCATCAGGTTACTAACTTTAATGTAGAAAATGCTCTGAGTTGCAGCCAATAGCATTATATCAGCCCATTTATTATAGTATCAACATAATATAAAAATGTTCTTTCAGCCTTGTGTGTGGGTTAACAGGGAAATAAATGCGTTAAACCATTGTTTTTGCAATTGCATCACTTTTATGGAAGAGGACTGAATGGAAGGGCATTCATTGTATTTATTAGTTTTTGTCCACCTGTAGTTCTTAGAGTCTAAATAGTTCCTTAAATTCAGAGCAGGTGGAAAATGGAAATTGACCAGTCTGTTGAAATAAGAACAAAATAGAATAACTTTAAAGAGAACTTACTTGTTAAGAATGTGTTATCTATAGAAAATAGGTCTATTAAAATAACAAATTTTAAACATGTTTGTAAATATTAAGTAATTTTGCATTTTTATTATGTCTAGAAAAATAAAGCAACCCAAGCTTAAATTTTTAAATTAAAAATTAACTTTTAATTTTTGCTCTAGTTGATTTGTTTTTTGAGTATGTCATTTATGGTCAGATTCATATTTTAGCAAACTAAGCATTTAGGGCAATAAATTTAAAAAATAAGAGATTTACTTTCTTTTTTTTTTAATATATTTTTATTGATTTTATACAGAGAGGAAGGGAGAAAGATAGAGAGTTAGAAACATCGATGAGAGAGAGTCATCAATCAGCTGCCTCTTGCACACCTCCTACTGGGGATATGCCCGCAACCAAGGTACATGCCCTTGACCGGAATTGAACCCAGGACCCTTCAGTCCCCAAGCCGACACTCTAACCATTGAGCCAAACCTGTCCCGGCAAGATTTATTTTCTTATATTCAAATATATACATAAGTAATTTAAGACAAGAAGTGAGTAGACAAAAATTAAAATACTTTGAAGTCTTCTTTCTTCACTATTTTGTTTTGTTTTCTTGCAAGGAATATAAAACTTAAGAAATAAGTTCTTGAAAAGTTTTGGAAAAGTCATTATTGAAGATTTCTAAAGCATAAAAATTTAATTTCGTAAAGGGACATGACATGTAATGTTTAGAACCATTAAGAAGTAAACAACAGGAGACTTATAATCTAAGTCTGTCTTAAGCAACCCAAAATTTCTTTTTTATTTTTTACATTTTAATGCAGAATTTAGCCATTGTCCCAAATAAATCCAATTGGGCTGGATTAATTGCTTTCTCTTTTGCATTTTCATTGCTCCTCCCACAATGGAAGCGTTAAATAAATGCTGATTGAAAGTTGGAGGAATAAGGTAATAGAATTAAAAAGCCTCAGCATTGCTCTTCACCAATACCATTCTCAGTGGATGTCACTATTGTACGTGACGAAAGCCACTTGACTTCCTCCAGAAACACCTGTAGCGGAAATGCGTTCGTGGGAATGGTCACATTTTTTAAACACTTGACCACCAGCAGGTGTTGCAGTCCCGTGTAGAGTTCTGTGTTAGTGTATAGTTTTCAAGATATTATATTTTATAGAAGATAGAAGACTACCCTATAAAGATTTCACTTCCTACAAAACATAGTCTATTTAAAGATTTCACATCAATGAATATAAAGCTCTAAACACCAGACGGACCATTTGCTATGATGACCTGCAATTATGAAAAAGCTGTGGATTTCCTAACCCCCAGTTTTGGTTCCTGGCGTGGTGTTGAGGATGTGTTTCTCTAAATGTGAGACACTGTTTTCTGTTGGCTCTCTTCTGAGAACTGATCACAACCTTCGCCAAACAAGCTAAGCTTGTCACTAGGCTTTCCACAAATTGTGCCTCTGCTTTATGCCAATTTGATATCCCCAGATTAGGAGTTGTTAAGTAGTTAGATTTTTGTATCAGAATTTACTCAACCATTCAGCATACAATTTGTTTATTATCTGAAACAAGGCCATTGATTGCAAAATTATGCCCCTGGTTTGGGAGACAAATAGTTACATCCTCCAATCAAAAAGCAATTAGAGGAGATATTAATGCATGTCATTGGCTTAGAGTGCATCCCGACAAAAGGGCGCATGTCCACGTTCTAATTCCTGCTTATCTTTTTTCCCATATTCAGAAACATGATGAGGTTTACATATGATCTTAACTACTTTCTAAGTATCTCCATTCTCTTGGCATAAACATGCAGTAAAAAATATGTTTATTTATAACACTCCTTCCTACCACGTTAATTGATGTAATGCTCATCATAGCCCTAAGTGATGGGTGCCATCATTAGCCTCGTTTTATAGGTAGGAGACGGATGCACAGAGAAGGTAAGCGTTTTGCTGATGGTTGCACAGCTGGTGGCGGGCGGAGCCCGTCTGAGTCCAGGTAATGGGGCCTTGGCGTCCGTGTCTCATCCAGGGTGTCTGCTTCTGCCGTGATCCTCAATGCCAGGATACGATCTGGCGATTGTTCTCAGAGGTTTACATAGACTAGACTTCCTTTCCAAAAAGAAATTTGTGAGGGTTAAATATTAATGTATCTGCCTTTAAAACAAGTTGAGAGGTCTTGTTCTAGTCCTGGGCCTGCATTCCCCCCTCCACCTCCCCCTCCACCCCCCTTCCCCCCCCCCCCTCCACCTCCCCCCCCCCACCTCCCTTTCCCCCCACCCCCTGCCCTCCTGTAAAAGGCCAAATAGTACTTATTTTTGGCTTGAAGGTTGGGGGGTGAGGCAAGTTGAAACCACTCCCCTCTTCTTTTGTGGCACAAAAACAGCCATAGACAACCCATCAATGAATGGGCGTGGCTGTGGGACAATAGCACTTCACTTGTAGACATGAAATTTCATGTTTCACATGTCATGCAATATTATTCTCCTTTTGATTTTTAAAAACCATTAACGACGGTAAAGCCCATGCTGTCTGCAGGGGCTGCACACTAACGGGAGGGAGGCTGGAGTTTCTCTGAGTCACCGCTGGCCAGTCCCCGCTCTGAGCACCTGGGAGCCATCGCTGAACAAAATGGACCCAGAATTCTGTCCTTATTCCAGTGGGAAGGTTCCCAGAGGTCTTTCTCCCTCCACTTGGAGATAATTCAAGTCTAAATAAATCCACCGTGCTAAGTTAAAATTTCAACTTTCCGTAGTAAGGCTTAAGAATTTCAATAGTGATTCCAGGGAGGTAGATAGTAATTAGTTAATCCATTTTGAAATGATATTTTGGTGTGTATTGTGTAAGGTAAGAGTTCAATTTTATTCTTATGCATTGGATATTCATTTTTTCCATCATCCTATATTAAAGAGACTATGCTTTTCCCATTGTACATTCTTGGCACCCTTGTTGAAAAACAGTTTTTTATATATGGCTGAATTTATTTCTGGGCTTTCTATATTGTTCCATTAGATTATATGTCTGTTTTTGTGCCAATGCCATTCTCTCTTGATTACAATAACTTTGTAGTATAATTTGAAATCAGGAAATGTGATGCCTAAAAACAAAAACAAAAAACAAAAAACAACAGTGAATGAGGTTCTCATTTTTTTCCCCCCAAACATATCTAAGGATAGTGAACCGACCACCATAAATTGGGCACTATTCAGAAGAGAGTTACATGTTATTTCTAAGGTATTTTAATAACTTCCACTTGGAAATTCAGGGACATTTAACCCTCTGCTCTCTGAGATTGACATGCGCGTATTCAGCCAACGAATCTAGGCACAGAAGTGAGCATGTGAACAGTTATTTTTCCAAATGCCAACCTGTATGTCCCCCTGCGTGGCGGAGGGCACGTGTGTTCAGCACTCCTGACTCTGTGTGAAGGAGCTGTATCCAGTACCATGTGCCTGTGGCAGCTCCGGCCTCGTCCGAAGTGGGCGACCTCTGGAGGGGCACGTGTGTCGTAGGTTCGGCCTCTGCGTCTGTCTCCCCCATTAGAGACGGTTCTGAGTATTTGTAATCAAAGCCCTTCACTCACCATCTGACCTCCATCCAAAAGCAGAAGTTCCAGATGAAATGGCATTTGTCTTCAACACAATTGGGGTCCACATTTAGGGTCAAGCTGGGTTTGGTGGGAGAGAAGAGCCGACTCCTTCCCCCCGGGGCCACCGCGCTTGGCCAGCAGTTCCCAGTGAACGGGCTCAAGAAGGAGCTGCTGAGAGGTGTCCCTGTGATGGAGACTTACTGACAAATGGGGGCGGGAGGTAACATATTGTACGCAAATCTATAAAAATGAGAACTTTTCATTAACCACGAGAACATGGCTGTGGAAGCAAAACAAACTAAAACAAGGCCTATGTTGCTTGGGTTTGGACCCAGAGGCCCCCGCCCCAGACGTCTGTGCATTGAGGTACCAGTGACCTCAGCCTCGTTTCCATGGGGACCAGGGAAAGCTATGCAGGTGAGGGATCCGTACAGGTGAGGAGTACAACGGGTAGCAGCCAGAAGGACTGAAGCACCTGTGTATTTTAATAACATGAAGCAAGATCACCCTAATTGGAAATGTATGCTGCTCATGTTTTGTTTCCAAGAAAACCAGTTGAACAATTGTTGTGCCATAAATGTTTATGCCTCCTGTTGTTCATGTAGAATTTCAGAAAATACATGTATTGCAATGTCCTTTCCATTCACTTCCCAGATGGCTCATGATGCATGAATTAGTACTGTTGAGTGCTTTAAAGCAAGCAAACAAGCAAAAACAACAAACACGTTCCGAAATGGGCAGGAGACTGAGTTAACCAGGGAAAGGACGCTCCGTTGTAACAGATGATACAGTGAATATGTCCGTTTTACTGTAAACAGTAGAAGGGCTTCCATATTCACCGTTGATATTAATGACAATAGGTTTAGGACTATTTACAACATTAAAAGCAGAAAGATAATCTTATAATAGTAAAAACAATGAAAATAGCAACTATTTATGATGTGAAGAAAGAAAGTAAATCACAGAGAAGAGAAAGAAGAAAAAGAGGTGTAAGGAAAATGCAAGAAAATAGGGAAAAACAAATTATGAAGAGATGTGTCGATGTAGATTCATCGATTGTAGCAGAAGTCCCACTCCCGTGGGGGGTTGAGGCTATGCATGGGTGGGAGCAGGGGTAGATGGGAAATCTCTGTGCCATCCTCTCAGTTTTGCTGTGAACCTAAAACTGCTCTAAAAAAAATAAAAGCCTTTAAAAAATAAATTAACATCATTATAAAAGGAGAGAGAAAGAGATAAGCCATCTGAAAAAGAAAGAAAAAAAATAAAACTTGCAGCAGAGAAGGATGGGCAAGGAAATTCTAGAATGTGGAGAGCAGCTGTTCAATATTTGTTGGACAAATAATTACCAATTCAGAAGCATTTAAATCACTGCATACCCAACTTATGTAACTTAAAGAGTTAAGTATGGAGTTCCATTAAAAAGCGAAAACGTCAGTCCTCCAAAAAAAAAAAAAAAAAAAAAAAAGTATTTCCCAAAGAAAAAAGGTCAATTGTGGTAACTTGACTCCCATAATCTGACTCAGTACAATTATTACATATTTGTAATTGAGGTTCATCAAGATGTGTAATAAGCAGCTCTTTGCTGCTGTGCTAAATGCAGGATTCTCAGAAGTGTCAGGGTTCAACAGAGGAGATGTGAAATATTACTGTGTTCTTTGTGACAATCTGAGTTCCCAGTGGAACTGGGACGGACAGCAGACGGATAAGCAAGGGGCCCTTCGCCGCCGCGAGCAGCTTTTCTGGGCCCGCGCCCATGACCCCGCCACACCCACGGATGCATTGCATTGACCACCCACAGGAAGTTCCGCTATGGAACAGCTCCCAGATTTGTACTGAGCATGTTGTGCTCCACACTCTGTGCTAGGGTGAGAGATCCATGGCTGAATAAGACAGACACGTTCCTGACTTCGTGTCGTTTACAGTATAAGGAGAAAGAGGAAATGATTACACAGGCGCCTTGTGCTGGGAGACCGGGTATCGGGGCTGCAGCCTTGACCCAATGGCCCAAGAAGACATTGTCCACAGAAGAGGGTAAGATGAGCCTTGGAAGTTTCCCTCTCCAGGTGAGGGGGAGCCGGGGGAAGACAGACAGCGTCCCACCTGCGTGAGCATCTGGCAGAAGAGTCCGGTGCCTTCCAGGAGCCGAGAGAAGGTGCCTGTGGCTAGAGATTGCGCAGGAAGTGTCCAGGTGGCAGAGCAAGCTGTGGGCTCTGCTCAGGATTAGCCAAGCCAGGGGCGACTTCCATAGTGGGACCCCAGCGCGTTTCCCACCGGAACCAAGAAAGCAGGCAGCACGGTCGTGGGAACGCTGCTGCCTTCGAAACCATGACCCTGCAGGTGTGTCTCCCTCCCTCCGCTGTAGCTGAGTCCCACACCAGCAAATGGGTTAATAATTACAGTGACACACACCGGCGTCTTGGTAACAATCAGCTGAGATGAGGAAGAAAGCTATGTAAACAGAAAATGCTCTTTGAAATTCAGTGATTATCGGTCCTAGGAGATCCATGAAGCAGAATGTACCTGGATGCATGTTTGGCAATCAGGAAAACCCTTGGACATGTCTGTGGTCCCACGGACGGCACAGAATTAATTCGTCAGGGACCTTTAACACAAGGAGAATGAGGTCCGAGGGGCCCCGAAGGCGAACACAAGGGCATCGGAGGGAAGTGGGGAGATCAGCATTTCTGATGGCTCTCCGCAGTGCATCCCATTTCACCCCTGAGAGGGGAAATGGGGCCTTTTTTAGCTACAGAAGTCTTTCTTTCCCTCTTCCTTTTCACCTCATGAACTCAAGCTCAGAGGCCCCCCTTTCTGCCGCCCTCCCACCCCCCTGGGCCTGGCTCTTGGCTCCCAGGGCGCTGCCTGCCTGCCTGCCAGGCCTGGTCCATTGCACCTGCGCAGGGACCGGAGCTTCCAGCTCAGCTGGGCCACCGTATGGAGCCTGGCTCACTGGAGGCCGCAGGGAAGTGAACTGGAGAATTACAGGCGGTTTCACTTCCCCGCCTTATGTGCCTTCAGGTGCCTCTGAGACAGGCGAGGCCAGTGAGATGGAGAGGAGGAGGAAGGGAGAAAGCACCAACGTTAGAGAATGAAAGAAGGAAGAGTCCTTTATGGAGAGGCATTGTTGGAACATGTGGGTAGATGTGTGTGTGTGTGTGTGTGTGTGTCGGAATATGTGAGTAGATGTGTGTGTGTGTGTCTGTTGGAACGTGGGTAGATGTGTGTGTGTGCAGTCAGCATGCACAGAATTAGGTTCCAGCTTTAAATATTCTGTCCAGTGACTTCTGAGGTGTGTGTTTTTTTGGTTTTTTGTTTTTGTTTTGTTGTGTTTTTTTTTTTATCAGATAAAGGTTTATTTTGAACATGAAGATGGGGGTGGGACAGTCAATTTTCTGTTCTGGCACTGAGTGAGGAATCCTTGGGTTTGGGAGAGCCATTTTTTGCCCAAAGAGAACGTAGTCACATTTATAAATCCTGCTTAGATGTCCCCGCCAGAATATCACGGGCAAAGGAAAGGGGTGAGGAGAGGGGTGTGCAATCTGTGAGGCAGAGTGGGAGACGTGGAAGGGAAAATGTAACGCTTTGAAGATGCACAGTAGGCCCGCAGCACTTTCTGTCTCATCTGCATTAACAAGGGCTCACTGAGACTGTGAGGGATCCCAGCCAACATTGGTGTATCCTAGAGGCAGAAGTGTGTGCCTCAGAGCACAGACCAATTTGGTGGATTGGTTACTATGACAACTGTACCACTACTGTCAGTGGCAATTCCTGTAGTCTCCCTGTTTTCACAAGTGTTCACTCCAAAATGATGTTTGTAGATAGAAACTGCAAAGAAACGCTAGAAAATATAGATATAGATGAGGATAGACATAAATGTAGATATAGATGTAGAGATAGAGATAGAGATATGAATGAGAGATAATATGGCATAGCAGGAGGAACAAATAAGAAGATTAGGTTATAATGCAAATATCTTAAATAGGTCCATTGCATGGTAATTAAGACCTAAAAGTCAGACAGATGCAGGTCAAACCCCACCTTGACAACTTATGAACTGGCTTGGTAATTCTCTTATTTTCAGATTGCTTATCTATAAAATGTACATAATAATATCCACTTTGTTAGGGCACTTCGGACTGTTGGGAGAATATGTGTATAACAGAACATAGTGTCTGGCTGTGAATGCTTAATAGCTTTTATTTTTATAGGCGTAGTTCTATTTATATCTAATTGCCTTCCTATTTGCCTGTTAAGACTTCCAATTCCATAGCATGCGTTCCTCCTAGAGCTGGATTCTCACAGCCTGAGTCCCCAGTGCTGCTCTGGATAGATAGTGTTTCTGCTGACTGCGTCCCTTCCACCCACCTTTGTCCCACAGCCTGGGCCACTGGCTTGATCCTCCATGTCAGAAACTGGAAAGGTTAGAAAGACTGTGCTGGATTCATATGAAACTTTTCATTGAGATGTAATTTATATATCATTCAATTCACCCAATTAAAGAGTAAAATCTGATGATTTTAATATATTCACAGTTATGCAGCCATCACCACAATTAATTTTAGACCATTTTACCACCCCCCAAAAGACCCGATACCTGTTAGCAATAAGCCTCCATTCTGTCCAACCCCACCCCCACAGCCTAGGCGAACACTAGCCTACTCTCTATCTCCATAGACGTATAGATTTGCTTATTCTGGACATTTTATATGAATGGAATCATACCACATGTGGTATTCTGATTGGCTTCTTTCATGTAGCATAATGTTTTCATAGTCCATCCATGTTGTAGCATGTAGTACTTCATTCCTTTTTATGGCTAAACAGTATTCCATTGTATGGATAGACCACATTTTATTTATTCATCGGTTGATGGACATTTGGGTTGTTCCCACTTTTTGCTATCTACACTAATAAAAGATAAATATGCAAATTGACTATACCTCCTCGATGCCCACCAGCCAATCAGGAATGAGTATGCAAATTAACACAACAAAGATGGTGGGTTGATTTGCATATGCAGGTGCAAGCTGCTGGGGGCAGAACGCTTGTGTCCTCATGTTCTACACTGCGCCACCCACCCAGGGGCTCTGGGCAGCATGGGAAGGCAAAAAGGTGGATCCAGCAGTCGGGGGAAAGAAAGCCCATTCTTGCATGAATCTTTGTGCATCGGGTTTCTAGTTATAAATAATACTGCCATGAGCATTCATGAGTTTTTGCATGGACATATGCTTTCATTTCTCTTGAGTATAGACCTAGGAGAGGAATTGCTGAGTCACGTAGTTCATGTTAACATTGTATACAGGTCTGACCTTTTGAGGAACTGACAGATTATTTTCCAAAGCAGCCACACCATTTGGAATTCTCACCAGCAGTATATAATGATTCTCATTTCTCCACATCCTTACCAACACTTGCTATCAGTCTTTTTTTTTTTTTTTTTTTTTTTTTTTTTACCATAGCCATTCTGATGGGAATGAGGTTACCACTCATTGTTATTGGTATGTCACTAATGGCAGATGTTATTGAGAGCATCTCTTCATGTGCTTATTGGCCACTTGTACTTTTCTTAAATGTCTAGTCAAATTCTTTGGTCATTTTTTTGTTGTGTTTTTTTCTTATTGAGTGGTGAGAGTCCTAAAGCATGTTTAGTAGGGCTTCTTGTGGTTCCTAGATCACAGCTGGCCCACCTTCTGTAGGAATTAGGGATTCTGTTTGACAAAAGTGAAAAGAAAATGCACCCAGATGGAAAGTGGAAAATTCTCAGATACTTCTAATTGACACATGTGTCTAGTATTTTAACATCTTGGTGTTTGCTGGTTGATTTTGGTGTCCTGTGACTGTGTGGGCCTTACGTTGACTTAGGCATGATATTTCTTAAGTGATAGTCTGGACTTGGTTTAGCAAATATTTTACTCAAAGAAAAAATAATCATTACTAAATTTATTTGCTTACATTTTCTCATAGGTATAAAAGGAATTTCTTATTTAAACTATATTTTTACAGCAATGTGTTTAGGGATATGAGTTAAAATTCTTTGACTGCCAAGACAGTGATAACTCATAAGATCCACTGCAGAAGAAGAACATGTTTTAAAAAGGCAAATCTATAAACCAGACACTCTCGGTTGAAAGAGAATGACAGTTCCTTATGAGATCAGCAGGAAACAGCCATCTTGGGATTGTCAGTGGAGGCTGAGATTCAACTGAGGGCTTCACTTCCTATATCATCCAGTCTTTCCTGACATGGGAAAGTTAATCATGATAATAACCAGTTCGGTTTCATCTTCCTTTGTTACAACCTCCCTGCAGTTCTCCTTAGCAACAACAACAACAACAACAACAAAATATGTGCTGCTCTTGCAAAGAAATTCCTTTTACCAATCTTAGTGGGACAGGTACTATTACTTCACTAACTGTTGGTTTGAGTGTGTGGATTTAGCAAACCTTTTTCCAAGCTTAATGTTTATGTTTCTGGATGGAACAATTACTATTTTGATTACGACCCTCTTTGAACAATCAAAGTCTGGATTTCTGTTAAAAGATTTACTTTTCTATTATATAACAAAAATGACTTCGGGCCGCCATCATAGATCCAAGTGAAAAAATGGTAGGAATTTGAACATGGATTTCTTTATGTGGATATTCAAGGGGTCAAAGTGTTATCAAAGGTATCTGGTAACTTTATGCCCAGGCGGCGTGGCTCAGTGGTTGAGCAGCAACCTATGAACCAGAAGGTCACAGTCTGATTCCCGGCCAGGGCACATGATCAGGTTGTGGGCTCCATCCCCAGTATGAGGTGTGCAGGAGGCAGCCAGTCAATGATTCTCTCTCATCATTGATGTTTCTCTCTTTCTCTCCCTCTCCCTTCATCTCTGAAATCAATAAATAAGGTATCTGATAATTTTATAGTTTTTAGTATGAACTACCAGTAGACGCCAAGAAAGCAGATAACCTCTCTAAATTGTGTGTGAGTGTGTGTGTGTAGAAGGCAAGCATCTTCCTCTTTTGGCAGAAGTCTCAGTGCCATAGGCAGTCACTTCAGAACCCCTGGAAGCCTAACAAACATCAGCTGTCACTCATTCTTATGTTCAAAATTTGGAAAGCGAAAAAGCAGACAAAGCAAAACTGAAATATTAACCACTGCTCAAATGCACTCAAATAAATCCAAGGCTTGCACTTTCTCCAGTTGGGGAGCAGCCGCCCTAACCAGCAGCTAGTGGTGCCGTTGAATCCATCCCACAGGGAATGCACAGAGGCACCCGGGCAGGAGGGATATGAGTTAAAATTATTTGACTGCCAAGATAGTGATAACTCATAAGATCCACTGGATGATAACTCATCAGATGCACAGAGCCCCCACCAGCCTTATCCCACTGAGCCCAGGTTCCAGGAAGATACAGTCTTGTTGACCTAGAAAGAATATCCTCACCTCAGAAAGATGTTTCTGCAGAAAGCTTCACACTTTCTATGACAAGGAAACTTTAGAGTGTCAGAGCATAAGAAGCACTGAAAATTTCTGGAAGCAGGAGGAGATTTATGGCTTTATGGCTGTAGCTTTAGAGACACTAATTAAAGTCTGCCACACAAGCTTCTGCAGAACTCTTCTCTCCACTTGGCCGTGTCTGTGCTGACCCCTCTGCTGCCCTTCCTCCACTGGACCATTGCTGTCATTAGCGTTCACCGCAGGTGGACAGTAGCTGGCCCCACCCAGCAGGTCAGGAGCTGCTCCCAGGTTCCACGTTCTCATTCCTGAGGCTGCTTTGACGTGCAACTGCTGTGGAGTGGAAACGAAGCGGCCCTGCAACTTGCACCATAGCAGCCTCCTTCCCAAGTGGCAATGCCCGAAAGTGGGTGTGAGACTCACTGGCCTTTTTCTGCCCTCGGTCCCTGTCCTTTCTGCCCTATGTTTCTTGTCAGTGGGATAGTTTTGGGAAGGAGGGCTGTATTCGTCAGCTGGAGCTGCCTTACTGGAATAACACAGACTGGGAGGCCTGGATAGCAGAAACGGGCTTTGTCACAGCTCTGGAGGCTGGAAGTCAGAGTGCCACCAGAGTTGGGTTTTGGTGATGGCTTTCTTCCTGGTTTGCAGACAGCCACCTTCCCCCGCTGTCCTCACACGGCCTCGCCTCTGTGTGCTCAGGGGGAGAAAGAGAGACAGAGAGAGACCCGGTGTCTCTTCCTCTTCTTATAAGGACTCTATAAATTGGTTTCCGCCTTATAAGACCCCATCCTTATAACCTCATTTAACCTTAATAACCTCCTAGTGGCCCTGTCTCCAAACATAGAGCGGGGGCTTAAGGCTTCCCCATGTGAATTGGGGGGAGACCCAATTCAATTCATAACAAGGGTCAAGAATAGGACACAAGGAATCAGAAAATAAGTTAGGGAAATTAACCGAGACACAAAGAATTAGAAACTAAGCTAGGGAAATTAACTGAGATGTTACTTTTCAACTGGATTTATACAGGCAAACTTATACAGGCAGTGGAGCAATTACCCGTCAGCAACCTATCAATAGCTCCTCCGGTAACACAGAGCTGGAAGAGAAAGAAAGGAAAGAAAGCATGGGGGCCTGCTTCCTAGCCCCCAAGAATCATGCCTAACTCGATTATTCTCTTGAGGATCAACCTTAGAGCTGGTGTGTGTGTGTGTGTGTGTGTGTGTGTGTGTGTGTGTGTTAAACAAAATAGATTTTCCCCAGCTCTCCCCCAGAGATTCTATGACCTGTAATGTGTGCCCAGGAACCTGCATATTTAGCTATGTCCCAGGAGGGTTTGCTGCCATTGGTTTTTAAACCACACTTTGGAAATCCTGGGACTAAGCAAACAATGGCTTGTTTTCCAATTTGCTACATACCAGTAGAAGATGGGGGGGAAACACTGATAGTGACTTACGGAAAGGTAAGTTTGTAGAAAATGCATCATAAAATTAAAAGAAATCTGACTAACTGACATGAAGGAGAAAAAAAGAAATGAGACGTAGGGAAAGTGATTGGAATTTCCAGACTTCACGATGATGGAATTTGGGAACCTAGAGAATTTTCAGGACGAGTCAAGCCACACAACATCGGGGTCACCATTCAGCTTCAGAGGATGCAGGACATTTCCCCACAATAATCATGGGAAGCTGATCATGGGAAGGGTGCTGTCACGGATTGGCTGAGTGTGCGGGGCTTGGTGGCCTTCGCACTGTCCTTTGGGTGATGGGTATTGGAGGTTATAGACCCTGCGGAGCCCGGAGCCAAGGTTTCCTTCAGCGCTTAGCCCCTCAGGGGTGGCGAAGCAGCGAAGAACAGAGAGGACTCCCGCCCCGCCCCGGGAGGGAGAGGAAGGGGCGGGCAGAGGGCTTCTCATTCCTCCCATAGCAGCAGGGTGGCCATGAGCAGGATCCCACAGGCCACACCTCATTGTCCCCTCTGCATGCCCCAGCCCTGCCTCAGTCCCTCTTCGATTATCTACCCAAAATAAGGAACCTTCCTCATTGGTCCTCACCCCGGGATGATGCCATAGACTTCTTCCCTAAAAGCAACCCTGGCCCATTTAGAAGCTGTCAGCTGAAACTCCCTTTTCTTGAAGACGGGAACCTATACTGGCCAGGAATCTTCCCAGCGGAGCCAGGAGTCATAGATGTGGTTACTGACTAGCTGTTCTCGCCGTGTCCGTGCATGGCCCCTCCTGCAGGGACTCCACCGGGAAACAGCCTGTGTGGCAGGGCCCGGCTGAGTCCCTCAGGACCTGTCTCCTGGTTTACCCCCCAGAAATCTCTCCCCAGAGCTAGAGTAATGGATAGACCCAGTCTCCAGGTGATCAGGATGGGATCTGGCCTGGGTTCCGGTCGGTCAGCGTCGTCATCCTGAATGGCTGAACTGCTTTCCTGGGATGTGGCTTCGTAAACATTCATTGTTACCATTACGTCCTAGGCATGAGGCAAGTCCTGTTGGGGGGATGTGCTGTCCTACACTTGACCTTTCAAAACTGTTCTGCATTCCTGTCTTTCTGTGTCTTTTCTTGGCAGCAGGGACCAAGGTTTCTTAGGTCAGGAAGTCACTCATCTCTTCCCAAAGCCAGCCAGATGGGAGGCAGAGAGAGAGGGGCCTCGGTAGTGAGGCTGGTTCTCAGGGGGCAGCACAGTCTAATAATCGGGCTTCATTGGGAATTGACACGCAGACGTCATGAGTTTATCACTTACACGGGAGGGACGCTGTGCCTCCTCTTGTCACGAGGCGAACGGCTGGGATGGCGCCTTCCGACCGGCTGCACAGAACGCCTGGGCCCTCTTGAATAGGAGAAGAAGGGCTTGCTCCCATCACACAGACATGGCTGGTCCCCGCCAGCTGGGTGGGCAGCGGGCTTATGTGCTCCTGAGCAGTGAGAGCCTGCATCCCACTTGCAGGAGGATTAGTCCAAGAGGTAATACTTGCCACGCAACTTCCTCCCAGGGATGTGGGGAGGGTTAGAGAGATGCTATTTCCACTGCAGTTTATGCTCCTCAGAAGAAAGGCACTAAGCACTAGGCATTGGAATTAGGGATTATGTAAGCAATCAAGCAAAGAAGATATTCCCCTGCTTTGTAGTTCCTAAAGGGAGTTTGAACCTGGGAGGTGGGGGAGGAGGGCAGCGCAGTGAGTGTGAGGTTGGCTGGGTGCCGTGGTCCCTCATGAAGCAAAGGACCAGGAATGACATGTGAAGGGCTTTGTCCAACATAGAGATAGTTCCGCTCTGGCCCTTGAGACTTAGGAGCGAAGTCTTGGGAAAGCTCACATGACATAGATGAAGGCTATTTTGTTATTTCTATCTCTGCCATCATTAGCCAGCCTACAGGCATGGCATCCAGAGGAATGTAGCAAAAGCATACATGAACTCCATATATGTACTGGAGGACACAGTAATATCCTGGATTAGTATATGTCAGGGAAGACCCTGGTGTGCTGTGAGGGGGTGGGGGAGGGGAGGTTGAGGAGCAAAGGGGCAGGAAGATGGTTAATTACAATTACAGCATGCAAAGCTGCAGTCAATAAAGATATGGATCTCGTAGTCAAACATAGAAGTGGCAGAATTGTAATGAACGAGGTTTTCAGGGGTTCAGATATTAAAATCCTGGTGTATTACAGGGGGCCCTACACTATGGTTTACCTCCCACTGGTAGGTTGTGAGACAATTTCAGATGGTGCACAAGAAGCCAGTTTTTAAATTTATGTAAATAGTTAGGTATTACTATATTGTACTGTAGTACTAGATTTTAACATGCATTAGAAATAAAACACAATTAACGCAGGAGGCCCATGATTCATAAACAAAGTTGCTCCGAACAGGGATTCTCAGATCAGTTGCCCATGAAAATCACACAGAAAGCTTTTTGCAAAGCCCACCAATGGTCAGACTCCCCCGACATCCTTAAATCAGGACCTTTGACAGCTGTCCTTATCCTCGATACATTTCATCAAGGCTCTCCCCGGTGACTCTAAAGAGAAGCCAGTAGAGGGAACCACAAGGATGGATTGGGATTAATCTTGTCTAGAGTGAGCAATTTTAAATAAAATGTTAAGTAATATAACACGTGGATATGGCAGATACTGTGAAGGTCCTATATCGTGCTAATCACTGAAATTCGGTAAACTTCCCTCTCTCAGGTATAGCTCCCCTTCATCCCAGGAAACAGCTCTGATCCTGAAGAACAAAGAGAAAAACAGAGATATCCGATAAAAACAAGGGGTGTGGTGGCATAGCAACAGCAAGGCTGACGGTCTGGGCTGCTCCTGTAGGGATGGAAGGCAGAGAGAGGGCTGGGGGCAGAGGAAAGGGAGCAGGTTAGATGGGGGTGAGGCAATAGGACTGTCCATGCCCCCCAGTTCAGAAAGGTGCCTGTTCCTTGTTCCCTTTTGCCTCCTCACACTTCCACGCTCACTGTTGTACCTTAAAACAGATTGGGGGGCGGAGGGAGAAAGATTATAAGAATTTCCAGTGACATGTTCCTGAATAATTCCTAAGATGATCAGTGACTTTGACTCTTTTTCACCCATTCATTTTTTTTTTTTTAATTTATCACTTCTCCATCACACAGAAAGCATTTACTGAGCACCTACCATACTGCATTTAAGTATAGTCAGAATTGCTCTAACCAGTTTGGCTTCGTGGATAGAGCGTTAGCCAGTGGACTCAAGGGTCCTAGGTTCGATTCCAGTCAAGGCATCTATCTTGGTTGTAGGCACATCCCCAGTAGGGAGTGTTCAGGAGGCAGCTGATTAATGTTTCTCTCTCATCAGTGTTTCTAACTCTCCCTCTCCCTTCCTCTCTATAAAAAAAAAAAAAAATCAATAAAATATATATATTTTTTAAAAGTATAGTCAGAATATTTCTCAGTGACCATGCATTGTCCTTATAACATGATCAAACCAATCTTAAAGTTACTTCCATTTTAGAAAAATTAAATAGTGCACGTGGCTGACCATTCTCCAGCCACAACACAGCCAGACTCAGAGCTGGAGAAGGGATGACTCCGATGTCAGGAGACAAGCAGCGAGGCTCTCCGTCACACCCAGGGGTCACAGAAAGGCCCCAGGGGTAGGTCCTCTGTGGCACGGAGGAGACAAACCTCATCCTGAGACACTGGGACGGGTGCCCGAGCCCCCTTCCCTTTCTTCTCTCACCTGTTAAATGGGGATAATGATGCTCTGTGCTTCCCTACCTCAGAGAGGCACTTCAGGGCTGTTTATAGGCTCTTGCCAGGAAAGCCGCTGTGTAATTACCAAGAACAGCTATGATAAAGAAACCCAAACACAACAGCCAGTCAGCTGCAACGGATTCTCAAGGGAGTTTGCTTCTCTGGAAAGGTTTAAGAAAAGGGGAGCAGTTCTCCTGCGGAGCCTTTGGGTACCATTTTGGCTGGGATTCAGGGGAGGTTGCCCGCTCTTCATAGTCTCCTCCTGGCTGATCACTTGGGAGCTTCTTTGCTTACTTCCCCCTGGTCAAGGTCAAGGTTGTTTCCATCTGAAGTTCCTCTCTCACATTTTTTCAGACCTTAACTCAGAAGCTCTCAAACCTGAAAAGATTCTCAAGTAAGGCATCTATCTATGAGAGAGCAAGAGACAGACAGAGGCAGAGAGAAAAGGAAGATTATAAATCTACTATATTCCCTATCTCCTACCATTTTATAAATGGTAGGGAATTCTTGAATTGTCTTGAAAAAGAAGATTGAATTCATTGATCACTGTTTTGCTGAAATTCATTAGGCAAGGTAGGTAGGTTAGAGGGAGCAGGATCCCAGATGGCCAGGACAGACCTGCTGGAACAGTCCGGGGCTAATGGCATGTGGTTGGGATGAAGAGATAGATCAATGGATCAAAGACACATCACAGGCCAGAATTCACAGGACTGGGCAAACATGAAATATAGCAAGAAAATGGGAGAAGAGTCAAGATTACCACCATAGCCCTAACTGGTTTGGCTTAGTGGATAGAGCATTAGCCTGCAGACTGAAGGGTCCCAGGTTCAATTCCAGTCAAGGACATATACCTTGGTTGCAGGCACATCCCCAGTATAGAGTGTGCAGGAGGCAGCTGATCGATGTTTCTCTCTCATCTATGTTTCTAACTCTCTATCCCTCTCCCTTCCTCTCTGTAAAAAAAAAAAAATCAATAAAATATATATTTTTAAAAAATGATTACCACCATAACACTCAGTGGCTTGGATATCATAAGGTCCAAGCAAGGACTTCCATAACAGAGAGAGAGATGGCAGTCAAGAGAGTGAATAAGTTGAATTTGTGAATGAGATCTGGGCCAGTACCACTGTAGGAAGTCTGGTGGGTTTATATTTTTGTGAAGCTTGTTTATGCTGTGACTACAGGGTGGGGCACAAAGAGGTTTACAGTCGTTCCTATGGAAAATAATACAATAGTTAATAAATAATAATACAAGACTAAACTCTGTTTTGAGTACTCACAATGGAAACCTCCTGTTGTCCCACCCTGTGTCCTGGCTATTTATAAAACAGTGCTGCGTATGGGACCTGCAAGGCTGCCAAGCAGAAAAAGAGAATGCCAAAATCCCAAAGACTGGTCTTCAAATGAGTGATTTTGTAAGGTTCATAGTTATCATGTGTCAATTGATTACTATGGTTAACTACATAAATGTTGTTCAGCCGGTGGTAACCATTGATTACTATGGTCTACTACATAAATAGATGTCAGCTGGTGGTTTTCCAGATCTGGTAAAGCTCTGAAAAATTTGTTATAAAACTCTACAACCACGTGGCCTATGGCAGTGCTCGGCAAACTCAGTCAACAGAGCCAAATATCAACAGCACAACGATTGAAATTTCTTTTGAGAGCTAAATTTTTTAAACAACTTCTAACACCACTTCTTCAAAATAGACTCACCCAGGCCGTGGTATTTTGTGGAAGAGCCACACTCAAGGGACCATAGAGCCACATGTGGCTCGCGAGCCGCAGTTTGCCGACCATGGGCCTATGGGAATCCCAAACCCATCTCTATTTCTGGGTGTCCCTGGGGTTTGATCTTCCTGGTGGTTCCTGCCTCCCATGTCACCCCTGTACCTCACTGCTGTCCCACCAGATGTGAAATCGCCCATCTGCTCACTGCGTGCATGAAACACTGAGCCTTCACAGGCTGAGTCAAGTCCGGTGGAATTGGGAAGTCGTAGGAAATAAGCATCACTTCTCCCAGTCTCCAGCCTCTCCCTGCTGGGGACATTGGGAGCCTAGCTTTTTCTCTCCCTCCGTTATGCAGGGAGGAACCATGGCTTTTTTTTTTTTTTTTAATATATTTTATTGATTTTTTACAGAGAGGAAAGGAGAGAGATAGAGGGCTAGAAACGTTGATGAGAGAGAACATCGACCAGCTGCCTCTTGCGCACCCCCTACCAGGGATGTGTCCGCAACCAAGGTACATGCCCCTGACCGGAATCGAACCAGGGACCTTTCAGTCCGCAGACCAACGCTGTACCACTGAGCCAAACCGGTTTCGGCAACCAGTGACTTTTATTTGTTGAAGAAGGTGGTTTACAAGTAGCCCATTTATTTTCCAATTACACTTAGGTGACTTCATGTAACATTCCCACTTTATGGAGAAGGCAACCGAGGCTTAATAAGGTTGACTGCTAGCCCAAAGATAAATGTCTGAAGTGGTAGGAAGAGAATTTTAATCCAGTTCTGGCTGACCCTTAACATGAACGTGGCCTTGGAAGGGTGGGATGACAATTATCCACCCCAGTTTTCTTTGCCACTTGAAAACTGCTTAGTTTTTTTCATCAAATCTTTATGTTTAAAAAAAAAAGGGGGGGGGGGGCCTATGCTTCTGCAGACCAGGTATGGGGGATTAGAGAGTAAAATCTTGGTGATTAAAGATTATTTCAGAGAGAAAGAGTTAGGATAATTAAACTATCTGAATAATAGAAATACAGTTGTATTATTTTTAAGTCATAAAACTTGGGTGGGGAGAGAGGCCACTTGATTGTCAAACCTGCAATCACACAAATGAATAATGTTGATGATGGTGGTAAGGATAGGGAGGAGGGTAGTGGTTATTTAGCCCTGTTATAAATGCTTTACATATACTTTTTCCTTTAATCCTGAAAGTTGGAAAAGCCTATGCCTTAGGTCTGTTGTTATTCCTATTTTACAAATGAGGTCAGAGAGGCTATGTCAAGGTCACTCGGTTCAGAAAAGCTGGAGCCGGCGTGTCCATTAGGTGTGTGGACAGCCAGGCTGTCCTACCTCAAGAATCGTGGTGTTTTCAATAGATTTGCCCAGCAGGATGGACGTGCCACCAGGAACAAGGAATTTATTTCTCTTGTTTCCACCAATACCTCCGGTGCTTAGCACAGTACCTGGCATACAGTAGGAACTTAATAATTGCTAAGGAATAAATGAATGAAAACAAAGTGTCTCAATCAGTAGAGAACATAAAACATTAAAAATAGTCATGCATTTGACATCTAAAAACTTTAGGAGAAAGATAGGCTAGGAAAACCTGGCTTAAAAACACTTGGGGTTTTATTTTTGTTTTTTAATTGGTATTTGTAGTGAGCTGGAAGCTAACAGAACCCAGCTCTGCCTCTGCACTGTGACTGATAAAAGACGATGGTGATTTAAAAAAAGCCAACCTTTAAAAATCACATGTCATATCACGTGTCACGTTTGTTATATTGTGTGCAGTTCTGGCCTTCGCATTTTTAGAGGGATAGATAGTGTAGAGAAGCTCAAAGGAGGTGAACTGTGTGATAAGGAAAGCGGAAGGGTTTTCAGAAAAAAAGTGGGGATTTGCAACCTGGGAAAGAGAAGGCATATGGCAGCTTCCCCAGTGTTTGAAGAGCTCCCGTGCCACAGAGATGGGACCTGCTCTTTTTCTCTGGAAGTTTTAGATACATGTTCAGCTCAGCATAAGGAGAAAGAGAGAAAAAAAAAAAAGAAAAAAATATATATATAATACACACACACACACACACACACACCCGTCCAACAACTTTCTTCAGTGGAGTGGATTTAAAAAACGGTGTATCTCATTATAAATTTTTAACGGATAAGAATAATTATTTTTGAAAAAAAAAACTTTTAAAAGGATTTCTACATTAAACAGAAAACCAGACTGAGGCTGGCCTTGTGTTCGAATCAGTGGGTAGGCTGTGCCACTGATGATTTTTAAGGCCTCATCCCCTTGGATCATCATCTCTGGAAATGGGGCCCCAAAATTGACACTAAGAATCTAAATGTTGTGATTCCCTCTGGGACCCTGGTGACCAGACTTGGGGTCCCTGAATGAGGTACTCCAAAGTTCTCTCCTAAGTCTCTGATTCCATGATGCTTAGAACATGGCAGGATATATTCTTTAATAAATGAGAATTACGTATAATTTGTCCAATGAATTTAGTCCAAATGTGTATTCGTGCCAGCAGGCCACCTGATTTCTTAAATAGCTTCAGAACATTTTCCTTTCCATCTGGTCAGTGAAAACTTACTTGTGTATCACGGAAAGAAAAACTTTATCTGGCTGTTTCCCAATTATCAAGGTTCCAAATCACTGAAATAAAAATAAATGAGACTTTGCTGCATTTAGAAAACCAGTACGATGAAAAATTTGTTTACACCAGGAGGTTTTAGGTCATCCTTCAGTCACTCAGCCAGGGAACCCAAGTGCGTGTGCGCAGGGTACACACACATACATATGCACGCACACACGCGCAGATGTGACACATGCTAAATGTTGGGCAATTACTGAGCCGGAATAAAGGAAGCTCAGGTTCCCTCTCCTTTTTAACCTTATATCTGTCTCTGCAAGAATCTAGGAACTCAAATCAAAGGCATCCAAATATTATTATTCATCATGACATACTCAGCTATTTAATTTTATCTAATTGCTTATCTTTCAATACATTACTTTGGTCAAAGTGGTACTAAGATACTGAGCAAAGAGAATTATTTTTAAAATATTAATATATTTGACGAGACCATACTAATCTTGGCTAAATTTTTCCCTATATAAAGAACTTCTAAAAAGCATTCTATGTTGCCATATGAAGGAACCCTATGGCAGTAGTGCTATTAATATGTTCGTAGATTTTGCCGAGTCTAAAATTAAACCTGCAAGGCTCTGCTGGAATTATTTAGGGAAGAATAACTGAAACCCACTTTAGCAAGTTAATTCGGATTCTCCTAATTTTACTTTTCTAGTTCACAAGGTACCTTTTATTTTTTTTCATGGTGTTTTCACATTGAAGCTCACATACATCATACAAATAGCATGATAATTAGAGTTTTCGATGTCCAATACACATCATTATTATCTGTCATTATTGTCATTGTCACTATTGTAATTGCAATTGTAAAAAGAATGGGAGCTTCTCTACAGGAATTATTCACATGCATTACTTTCTAGGAGTAATTGAATAGTTGACATTGCACTTATATCAATGTAAAATATGTTATGGTTTTTCTCATTTGTTTTGTTCTTAAGAAATGTGGAGTAATCTTTATTAGGTTCCATTATTTGGATCCAGGAAGGTTCATAGTTTTATATAATGCCCAAATGCATACTTTCTTGTAACAAGGTTCAAAAGATAGCCAATATAATTAAAGTAATAATTTTCTAAGAACATAATTATAAGATAACAACTGGTAATGAAGTCCTCTTAATTAGCTTGTATTTCTACACATAAACTCAATAAGAATCTCAGTGAAAAATATTACTTTTCTTTTTTAACTATTTAATAAAATTTGGCTTGTTGAAATAAAGCCCACATTATATTGTCAATATCTAAAGACTGGTTAATAATAATTTACTTTAGAGTTTACACAGAATTTTTCAGTTAATTGTTTTATACAGTCCTCATGACAATCTTTTGAGCGGGAGGGCTAGATATTATTTGTCTACTTAAAGCTAAGAAAACATGGTCTCTAAGAAGCCAGGTAATTTATATAAAGTCACTCTGATAAATAGCAAAATTAACACAGGAAGTTGGGTCTAAATTAGAAACTATAGTAAAGTAAATTTTAAAGAATAAATTTGAATTTTTAAAAAATGTTTTTATTGATTTTTAGAGAGGAAGGGAGCGGGATAGGGAGATAGAAACATTGATGGAAGAGAAATATTGATTGGATGCCTCCTGTATGCCCCCCGCTAGGGATCCAGCCTGCAAGGGGGCATGCGTCCTGACTGGGAATCGAACCGGTGACCTCTTAGTTCATGGGTTGACGCTTAGCCACTGACCACACTGGCTGGGCATAAATTTGAATTTTAAAAAGACATTGGCCCAGTAAAGGATCTGGACATTGTTTCTGCCTCTTGGTTTGACTATGGGAACTTTCTTGACTCTCTGTAGAATGGAGTTTTAATACCTACCACATAGGGCTGTCTTGAGAGTCTACAGAGAAAATAGTGAGAAAAACACCCAAATCTGTTTTGTTATTTTATGTGTTGCTTCTTCTGTACTGTGCTGCTTCTCCTGTGCTATCCTGTTTTTTGTTTTCTATGTGATCACCTTCACAAGGTAGAGTTTTAGACTTTAGAGTTAAATAACATCAAGAGTGGGTGACAAGCTTTAGAAACAAAATTCTCTCCTCGTAAAATGCCATAAGAGATTGAATGAATGCTGATATAAAAACAATGCAGAAGATGCAGTGTGTGTCATCCACCATGAAGAAGGCCACACATAATGCACTCACAGTCCTGGTCCTTCACAGACAACACAGCAGGAGGGCAGGTGGGACTTTCCTTCCTTACTCCATGCAATTCCCCATCGCACTCCCGGGGGGCCTGGATGGTTTAGAGATTTAACCTGGTTTGTGTAGAGCGTTTCCTTGCTGCTATGCTAGCTCACCCTTTGAAGCAGGTCATTATTGGTGGGCTAGGCGTTAGATTTGCCAACTGCTCGGTGGCTTTCATATTGGTAGTCTCAGTCCAGTTCTTAGAGGTCAGGTGGTAATGACTTGGGGCGGAGAAGACCAAGACTCTAGATTCTGTCTTCAGAGATGGTCCAGGTAAGTCAGGGTTGGAAATCACCAGAGGATTGGTCCAGGGAAGTTGGCCTGATCAATGAATAAAATGACCTTACACACACACTTGAGCCATGAAGTTATCTGCCTTTGTCACTGGTGAACCAAATTTTACAAGCAGCATATTAATTTAAATATTAAGATAAGGATTAAATGTTATTGCTCTGGTGGCACCATCACTTCGATGAGTCCTTTCCTTCATGTCTAACTGGCAGATATTGATCCATCTGCTCCTACCCATGTCTGGCAGCACATACATGTGTCATGCCATAGAATCATAACTTCCCATTGAACAGGTCTGTCTACACATGGCAACTGACAGCAACCTAAAAAAAGTATTCCTTGTCATCTTGGCTTCTCTTGTACTCACAGAGTGGCTGCTTATTTGAGCTAAAACTACAGTGATAAAAATAAAAAATAAAAATAAAAGTCTTATGTTAGTTCTGTAACCAAGCATTTAGATTATATGATACATCAATCATGTATGTATCACTTCAAAGTAAGTGATAATACTTACTACAATGAGTTTTCTTAACCCCTCTTGACAAGCCACCCCAATCATTGAAGCCCTCAAAATACGGCCCTCTTTGCTATTGAATTCTGTGTTCACCTCCCAACTACTGGTCTATAAGGGCACAAATCCAAAATACTTTAAATTCAAAGAAATTGAGGTGGTTTTTGTCTGTGGCCAAATTAACATTGCAAGCTGGCCCTCTGTTAGGCATTCTTCTGTAAGCGTGGCCCCTCCTACCCGTGAGTTCCTAATAGGAGTTTCTTCAGAGGTATTTTTCCTGCTGAGGCATCCGCGATGCGTTCAATGGCACCAGAGTTTCACTAAAGGAATTCTCTTGTTCCCTTCCTTCCCATGGGAACAGCATTAACTGTTTTAAGTTAACTCTCAGAATGTTAGGTTCTTAACCAACAAACAGTGCTTCTCCACAAGGGCATCCTTCTCCGAGCATCCTTGAATCTGAAGGACCTGCCGAACAGGGAACAATAGAATCGGAGCCACCCTGCAGGCTGGGGCTGGGATCTTACTTACCAGGAGCCCTTTTGTATTTGTTGACTTTTTCCTTCCATCATAGCTGTTCCCTTTCTTTCACGAACACCTTCAGCCTTTCAGGTGAATGAAAAGGTCAATTGTATGTAAAGCGCCCGTTAAACCAGCAGGCCCCTTGTAGGGGTCCAGGCTTCCCCTCCCAACTCCCCTGGCAAGTGTGCTCAGCCCATCCCTGCTCCCGAGGATGTACATCCATCCATCAGGCCTCGCTTGCCGGCCAGGGTGCCTCTTACAGCTTTTACTGCATATGAGACGTGGCAGGCCTGCTCCCAGGAACTGCCGGGCAGCCTGGGAATCACAGTCACGGCTAATAGCAGCGAATTGCCAGCTCTTGATGGGTGGGTAGTCACTCCTTTCGGTGGTTGCCCCCTGGGGGAGAAGGTAGAAAAACAGAGGGAGGGAATTAGAGTGACTTTGCACAGCTGAGCAGGTTCATGCGCTGGAGCAGTGGCAGGCACTGGCAGGGCTCCACCCTGGGGAGGCTCCAAACAGCCTCGCAGGCTCCTTTCTACCAATGGGGGCTGCTGTGTCACCAGCGGTGCCCAGGGATGGTGATGGCGGGGTGGCAGGCGGGGCAGAGAAGGGAGGGGCGCTGGGAAGGGGTAAAGAAAGGCTCAGCTAAGTTAAACAAATAAGAAGTCCCCATCCTACTGGTTAACCCACCCCAGGGAGCCCCATGCCGCTAATTGTACCAAACTTGTATTTTAAGTTCCCCCGGGGTGATTAAAGAGTTGGCTCACAAAGTCTCTGCATAACCTTAATTTTTTCAAGGTTCTTTGAGTGGAGAATGGCTTATCATAATGATTTTGACTAATACGATTTTTTGACATGCAACTCGAATGCTTAACCTTAGTACAACTCCGGAGCATTTCATGTGTACTCGGCTGTAAAGAGTGATGATTTAAAGGGATAATATAAGAAAAAGGTCGTTCTAGAATGAACTTCTAACAAATTGCATAAAGGGAGCTTATTATTCTGTGAGTATGGGGATATGGGTCTCTCCTGATCATTTTTCTGCTTGGTTCAAAAAAAAAAAAAAATCGTGGAGACATGAATGAGAGAAGAAACAGGAAAAAAATGAAATAGAAATCTTGCAGGCAGGGAACATCCTTCTGATGGTTATGATCCCGCTGCCACTCAGAAGGCTCTACGATAACCTAGTTCTTCCTCTCCTCTTTTGTTTTGGGTGAAGAATTCGCTCCAACAAGAAGATGCTGCTCTTGGTTGGAGGCTTGCCTCCCGGGCCGGACCGCCTCCCCAGCAACCTGGTTCAGTACTACGACGACGAAAAGAAGACTTGGAAAATTCTCACAAGTGAGTGCCCTTCTTTATCTGCTTACCCGCCTGCTTGTGTCGAGTTAGAGCTGTCTTGAGACTTGGAAACCCTGGCTAATCAAATTAGACATGTTATTGATTTGTTACCCTTCGGACGTCTGCTTGTGTGCATTAGGGCTTTGGCGTCAGAGACTAGATTAACACCGCGCGGGTGGCCACGGAGGTGGTCTGTGGTTGAGGGGCCCAGGTTAAACCCGGCCTCCCACCCTCGCGAGCATGTGTGCCCCTGTCTGTGCCCAGGCACCAGGGGAGGTGACCCCGATCTTCCAAAAAGTAGTTCTTCAGTGACGTTTTGCTCATCGGGAGGTGAAAGGTTGGCAGTAGCACTAGGAAACTTTCTCATTCCGTTTGTTGTCTCAGTCACTGGCATTCCTTTTGCTTTTTAGGCATTTTGCTCATTAATCTTTAGTTTGGGGCACTAGGTCTTTAGGAAAACACGCCTACCTCCCCCCTCCTGTCGCTCCCCAGTTTCGATGGACTGATATGGATGCAGCCCAAAGCCCATCCAATTGCGCCTTCAAACTTCCACCCAAGGTCCTGCCCCTCCCCCATCAAAGCACGATTGTGTGGTACCGCAGACCTCTCGCCTTGGGCACTGGGATCTGGAACTTATTGTTCAATTGGTTGCGATTCCCAATCTGACTCAGTCACGGAATCAAACTCATCGCTTCCGCGGGCAGCAGGCTGTGGGCACAGTCCCTCGTGGGCACATTGGCTGCGCTGGTCAATAAAACCACATTCTAACTGTCAGCGTGGCCTGGAGCCGGGGAGATAAAATAATGAAGGGGCGGTTGTGATCCATAAATCAAAGCCATACATTGAAAACCAACAAAAGTGAACGGTAGGCTTTGTTGCTGCTTGTATCTTTTAAGTAGCTGTATATTTTATCAGCTTTTTAAAAATAATTTCCTTTTACTGCAACTCCTTTAAAGTAGCAGAAACAGCACAGAAGATGAGGATCAAAGACATGTGAGATGGGGCTTGAAATAATGCATTTTGGAGCCGGCCTCCCCCCTGAGTCCGTGGTGGCCTTGTCCCGAGTCTGCAATGGGAAGGCCCCCCAACACCCAGCCACACGGTTGCCGTCAAGAAGTGGTGGAATAGCAGCAGTGAGATTAAGGGGAAGAGAGAAAGAAAACTAAGAGATGCCTTAAAATGGTCTTTCATCTCTTTTTTGACCAAAACAGTGACTTACATATGTATAAACGCATGGCCAAAGTCAGGCTAAAGTAAAACTGAATTCATTCGGTAACACTTGATCAACAGAGAAAGCCACACACAAGGAGACAGGACTATTAGGAGGAGGGGTGAGGAAGGGCCAAGGGGTCTCAAGGAGAGCTGACAGAGAGACAGGTGAGGGCTGGGGAAGATCAGGCCCTCGCAGTAAAGGGCACCTGTTTCCGCACACGTGCCTGGCCAGGTCCAATGTGCTCTTTGTTCGAAGGCCTTTGTTAAAGGAGTGAAGAGAGCTGAGTACCTGCTGGCTCATTGCGCCAATCTGAAATGGAAGGACACAGACATTCACGTGCAGGAAAGTTCTTGCCATGTGAACAGATTCAAAGATCTTGAACTTTCTCCTAGACGCAGGCACCATAGCTTTGAAATAAATGTCTGCTCTAGTCAGGTTCTTTATTGCCCTGTGACTTCTACTTGAAAAAATAGAGTTTATTACTTGCTGGGCTGTGACTGTGGGCCCACGCAAGGGCATAGTTTCCAGGTTTGTTGGAAAATATAGACGGTTTATCTGGGTGATTTCTGCTGTGGGCTTGAGGGTTTTTTGTGTGTGTGTGTTTTTTAATTAAGGCACTGCATTTGGCTACATTGACTAAATATTGAAAGATTTCCACACTATTTGGACCAGCTAGTGATAAATGAAGAAATACCTCTCATTGGAATAAGAAAATAGCCCAAATTCTCCCCAAATCCAGAGACGTACTATGTTGGCAGAGCTTCCAGTTGTCTCACCTTTGACCTGGAACAGCACTTCGCTAATTGGCAGGGAGGTAAGGGAGCCAGGTCCTGGTTTGGAGTCGGCTGAGTGGTTGAATGACCGGCTCCATAAAAAACTAAAAAATATGCTAACAAGCAAAATCCCCAATCCCGAGGTTAGCTAGAGCCTCAGAATCTTAGGGTCCTCTACCCACTTGTCCTGAGCATGCATTTCGCAGCCTGTCGCACAGACATGCTCCCTTAGAAAGAGGCGGGCCAGGCCCCCTATGGGACTGTGCTGTCCACACACAGGACAGAATTAAAAGGAAGGCCAGCCATCATTTCTTTCCCTTAAGTCTGATTCCATTTTGTTCCTTATATTTTAGAAACACTGTGATAATAATAAATGGTTAGATAACAATCAAGAATGGAGTAGAGGGGAATAGAAATGGGGGGAAAAAAATAGGTTTATATAATAGAAAGAAAGCAAAATTCAACCGTCAGCTAACCAGTGGTGTGATCCACCCGCACAGCGAGAGGAGCAGTCACTCACATGGAAAGGACTGCGTTGATAACATGCTGGCGCCGGCTGCATTGCTGTCCTCCTCTTAGGAAAAATCATTTAATAAAACATTATAAAATTAATCTCAAGAAGAGTGACAAAGCTCCCCAGTGTCTGTCAGAAAACACCATTGAAAAATACCATGGACAAGCGACTGGAAAGTCCTTTTGTAAAGGGAGTGCTGAGGGGTGACAAGGAAGTCGACGTTGTTGTTCCCTCGCCTGTCGAGAACAGACGGGAAGGAATGCCCTTCCATTCATTTCTCTCTCACAGGACGCTTCTCCTGTGTTTCCCACTCCTGCACGCAGACTCCGTTTCATTCCTAACTTAATAGAAAGCAGTGCGGGAGACAGGAATACTACAATGGCCAATGCAGGAAGCACGCCTCCTGCACGCTGCAGGCCCTACGTTCTTGATGCAAATATCAAGCCCAACCTCCCCCGCTCCTGCGCACTCTCTGTCCTGTGTTTCTTACGTAGCAAAGTTTCTAGGAAGCCCTCGTATGGGGGCAGCTTACCTTCCTCCCAAGGAGAGCACTACGAAGCTGTCATTTCGATTTGCTTTCTGAGTGTTTCCCAGGATCTGGATTCCTTTGTCCTGCATTTCAGATCAGAGACCTTACTTATTAGGCAGTGCTTCTTGCTTTCTGTGAGGCATGACAGGAAAAGAGATTTCAAAATAGAGGCTTATCCTTCCATGTGCCCATGATGTCCTCCCACTAACAACGTTGGGATGAAAATTGGGAGAGCTGTTAGAAGGGCATGGTCCTCCTTTGGACCTCGGTAAGTTCCCTCTGCTAGAGGCAGGGGAAATGCCTTCCCCTCTCCACCCCCCCCACTTCCTTTCCTTTGGTTTGTAATTCTGTCTTCTGTGGATGTGCAAGGACTTGACAACTGGTATTTTTAAGTCATAGAAAATAAAGGAGCCCAGCTGATGTGACTCAGTGGGTGAGCATCAACTTATAAATTAAGAGGTCACGGGTTCAACTCCTGGTCAGGGCAGGTGCCTGAGCTTTGAGCTCGATCCCTAGTAGGGGGTGTGCAGGAGGCAGCCAATCAATGATGTTTCTCTCACATGGAGGTTTCTATATCTCAATCTCTCTCCCTTCCTCTCTATCTCTAAAATAAATTAATAAAAACATTTTTTAAAGAAAATAAAGGAAACCAATTTTTATTTTATTTGTATCCTCTAACTCGGGGAGGACCTTTAACTTGATCACCTCCGTTTAGGAAAGGTCCTGGAGCTGGGGGGTCATTGATTGGTTGTAAGAGAGTCACAAAGATCAGAGGCTGGCCCTAGCTGGTTTGGCTCAGTGGATAGAACATCGGCCTGCAGACAGAAGGGTCCCAGGTTTGGTTCTGGCCAAGGGCACATGCCTGGGGTGAGGGCTCGATATCCAGTAGAGGATGTGCAGGGAGACAGCTGATCAATGATTCTCTGTCATCATTGATGTTTCTAACTCTCTCTCCCTTCCTCTGTGATACACACACACACACACACACACACACACACACACACAGATATATATATATATCTCAGAGGCTGGTGGGCTTTTCACATTTTTTAAAAAATATACTTTCCATAAGTTTTAAATGAAAAACACAGAGAAAGCAAATCTTACATAAGAAATTGAGCTTCAGTTCCAAAAGCTAAGAATAGGTTTTATCATATCCAATATTTGAGCGATGGAGAATGTTTTAACTGCTGCTGACTCAGGGTATAAAAACCTGCACATTAACACGTTCACCTGGACTTCTTTTCTTGGTCCTTCTGTTTCTTGATTTCATTTGCTGTTCTTTGAGGTTATATTAGGGGACAAGTCAAGTTCATCAAAAATTAATAATCCTCTCTCATGATTATTTGTTTAGAAGGAAATAAAAAGTAAGTTCAATAGAGGTTTTTATACCTGTGGGTTTCCTTTGCTCATATTATCTTAATTAACAAGAACCAAAACCCACAAATCATTTGATTTCATTTAATTTCTAGGCAGATGGATATAGCCCATAAGCAGTGTATTTCTCTTTGCAGAAGAACCTCAGGAAGCAGGAAGGCTCTTCCAGAATGACTCTGAACATGCCTGGGCAGGATTCCACCTTATTGACAGGCCGCATTCCTGCACGTAGCAAACAGTTACTGAATACCCCGCTGTGCGGGAGGGTAGAGCATGCATATGATCATCTCTCTTCTTAGGAACCTAACAAGTCCATTGCAATGCAGTGTGCTAAGGGATAGATGGGGTGGGGGTGGGGGAGGGTTCATACTAAAGGAATATGTAAAGGGGCCCTTATCTGGGAGGGCAGGGAACTTTCCTAGCAGTGACCTCCTGTAAAGCTAAAAATAAAAAATAAAAATGGATAGGAATTGTCGAGGTGAAGAGGTGGCTGAGAAAGTATTTTAGTTACAGAGACTGGTACTAGGAATGCCAAAAGGCAAGAGAAAACTGTTGCCTTCTAGAAACTAAAGTGAAATTGTGCATCAATACTCAGAGGTTGGGGAAGTATGTGGTGGGGCTGGAGAGTTAACCAAGAACCATGTTTATGGGACTTTTTAAAGGAATTGTTAGGATAGGTTCAAGGATTAAGAATTGAAAGTGGAGATTACCCATCTGCTAGTGAAAACACAGCGATCAAAAGAACTGTTCGCAACAGCATGATAGTTGCTCTCTCTTAGCTTGGAACTTTTTATTTTAGTTCCTGGAGTAATTGTTTTCATGACTTTGGACAAAGAAAAAGGAGAAAGAAGTGTGTTTGGACTTTTTAAGCATGTTAGCATCTAATTTTACCTTCAATGAGCTCAGTTCTAATTTGAGATACATGGCTACACATTGCTATATTTCTTGAATTATTTGCTGCTATGTATTCATGCACCAGTGCATTAGTGGATTCTTCATAGATTTTTTTTAAATATGTGTGCTGGTCATTCCAAATACTGTATTTTAAATAGTTTGGTACCTAGAAAAACCAGTTGACTTTATTTCTGATTTTCATCTCCCTTGAATATAGCAATTTCCTTTTCTCCAAAGGAAAGCATGTCTACAAATAATTGTGATGCCTCCTTTATACACAAGCTGTGTTATTTGCTACTGAGTCTGGTGTGAAGGAGATATGAGTTATATGGGCTGCTTAAATATGCTCCGTGTCATTCTTAGGTAAATTGCAGACTAAGTCTGGCAAATCATTCAATGTAAGTACTGAAAGATTAAATTATTTCCTTGCCCAACCTTCTCACTTTACAGATTTCATTCATTCAACAAATATAATTGATATATTCTAGGTAACAGGCATTGTTCTAATTATAGATAATTTAGTGCTGAGTCAAAGCAAATATTATATCTCTATTAAGCTCAAAGTTTATGAAGGAACCAGCATTAATAAACAATTCCAGATAGCAATTCTATATAATAAAAGGCTAATATGCAAATAGTCATTATGATGTGCACTGACCACCAGGGTCTGCCCCCACTACAGGCCTAAGCCATCAATCAGACATCTCCTGAGGGCTCTCAGACTGCAAGAGGGTACAGGCTGGGCTGTGGTACCCTCCCCCTCCCCTGCTGAGTGCATGAATTTTGTGCACCAGGCCTCTAGTATATAATAACAAAATCCAATAGTACTCTGAAGAAGGGATACAGAATATATAAGATATTGAAATGAAGGAACCTGCCCTAGTTTAGGAGTCATGGAGAACATCACCAATGCATGACATTTAAGCTGAGAACTTAAGGTTGAGAAGGAGTTAGCCAGGTGCATGTGTCCTGCCTGGGAATTGAACTGTGGACCTCTTGGTTCATGGGTTGACATTCATCCACTGAGTCACACCAGCTGAGCAGAAGATTGAATCTTATCATCAGTAGTTTGAGAAAGAAGACATACTTTTGATTCAGAATGAAATTTCTATTTCTGGCATGGAGTTTATGTGTATTAGGATGGGTTAGGTTATGCTATGGTAACAAACAACTCCAAAATCCCAAGGGCTTAAACCAACAAAAGATGGATCTCTCCTTCATGCTACAGGTCCAGGGCAGGTTGTCAGAGGGCGTCTGTTTGTCAGAGTCATTCAGGAATCCAGGCCAATGAAGTGCTATCTTCACCTGTATTTCACCTGTCATGAAACTGGGATAAGACTGTGCGGCGGCATCTTGCACTGGCAATTATAAGTGACATGTGTCAGTACTGCTCAATTACAGGACCACACCCCATTTCAAGGGGGCTGGGAACTATACACTTACCAGGTTCAGGGGGAAGAGAATGGCGAGTATTTGGTGGACAACACGCCGTGCCTGCCGTAATCTGTCCCACTGGACGTCAGATGTTCCCAGTCCTCTCGAGGCCATGCTCAAAGGACACTCCCTCCTACTCCTGTGGGGAGCTCATCCCTAATCATTGGGCTCCATGTCCATCTCTGGGTGATGGATCATTATCCCAGTATCAGGTCCATTTGATCTAGAAACAAGCTAAAACACATATTGTCTGGTCCCCTCACACGGGCTGCACAGTGGCGGGTTGAGGGCAGGATCAGCACAATAAACACTTTAATTTGGAAAGAACATAGCAATTTAGCAATTCCTCTCCACTTTGAAGAGTGCCCGTGCAAGGTTGGCTGGGACCCTCCGTAGTTCTGCTCACTGCCCTTGGTCCGCCATAGTTCCTGGTTCCACCTTGCAGGACATTCTTCTGCCGTTAGCCTCCTTGGCTGTATCTGGAGTGAACCTGGAACTTCATTCTTCCTGGGAGTAGGAGGGTTTTCTAAGAACATGTCATGTCTGTAGACACTGTGGGGACAATGGTTAAGTCTATTAGTCCAGGCTAGGGGGTCTTTTGGCAGTTAAACCTCTGCTTTTCAGGACACTCTGGCCAGTTAGAAATGATGGCTTTGTTCCTCACCCCCAAACCTGAGTCCATTCCTGGGGAATGGCCACGCTCTGACCACACCTTCCTGTGTATTCATCATATTGCTCCGGACGGACCAAACAGTTGTGCTTCACTAAAGATGCCTTAAGAGCCTGGCCACGTTAGCTGGCCTTCAGGAGGCTTTGGGAAAGGGCAGTGCCGAGCAGACTCTTCTTATTCTCTGTCCGGATGTCAAGGCCAACTACCGCTTCTTACAGGGTGTGCTAATTATTAGTCCTCCTGGCACGCTTTCTTTGCTCATTAAGTCCTCATTTAAAAAAAAAAAAATATATATATATATATATATATATATATATATATATATATGACATTGAATTCCAGTTATTTAGCTAGAACAATAACCATTGTGAGCTTCAAAGACCGAAATCTTCCCACATTTTTATGTGGAGAAGGCAAAGCGCTTTCCGAAAACCCCACTGCTAAGGCAATGATGTATCCCTTTCACTTTCATTATATGTTTTTAATCAGAGCGTGACTTCACACTAGACAAAGCGATGCTTTATGCATGGTCTCCCTTGTTTTTGCTAAAATCCTTTGACATGATTAATTTTACTTTAATGCTTTTGTCTTGTTGTAATGGTAAGGATGATGGGTATAAACCAGGCAAAAATACATGCTTTTCCATTATAATGCCTCTGAGCATTAAAAATATCTCAGATGAAAAGGGAAAAAAATCACAGGAGACTGGTCCGACTGGAATTAAATTTCTTGCTACCTGAACACAGAGTACATGAGATTAAGAAAAAAATGATTCAGTCATTGTTTTTAGTTTTATTTTTGGTATTTTTTATAGCAATTTATTCATCTGTATGATTAGATCTGAAGAGGAGGAGAGACTGTAGCTCACGGATTTCTTGATCTCATTTGTCGCTTTGTAGCGTTTACCTCCTTCTCTGTATTAAGGGACCAAAGTATTAACCAATTCCATCCGGGCTGTATCTCAGCCAGATCAAGGTAAAGCCAGCCACACCTCTCCACGGCAGTGCCTGGCATTGGATATAGGTTAGTTTTCAGCGGTTCTAATTCTCAGTCTACGAGATTTGAATGCAATACCCTTTGTCCAACGGACAGAAAAGCAGTGATGGAGGTGATGTGAAGAAGAAAATAATGACCACTCAACAAGTGAGACCTGCCATGGGAGCAGCTGTCGAGGGTCAGTTCTCCTATAATTCGCTCTTTCTTTTTCTTTAAATAAATGATGGAGCTGCTTGCCCACGTCACAAGAGTAGGAGACCTTCCTATTGTCTACACCACCTGTCTGTCTGTTTCACTTGCCTCCTGAATAAACCCTTTCACAATGAGAAGGTCCCCTAGCACCGCCCAGTTGATCCGCAAGCAGTGATGGGGTGTTCTGTATCTGCACCTCGCAGTGGGCCAGGTGTGGCTTGTAGGAGAGAAGTGGATTCCTAATTTTATTTCATTGCCATAAATTTACATGTCAACAGCCCTCTATGACAAGTGGCTTCTGATTTAACAGCACAGCTCTCCATCGCACAAAGCTGTGGTGTGTACATGATCGCTTATGTCCTAAGTCTTAGGAGGACCATCTGCCACCCCAACCCTTCTGCCCAGACCCGGCCCCACATCAGCCAGGAAGAAAATAGGTGACCCCGTGAAATAATTAAACTCCAAGAACACCCCATGAGCCACTCGGAAGGCCTCTCATAGGTTCTAGGGTTTCTCCTTTTGCTTTCTCATTCTCTCCTTCCACAAATCCCCATAGTTGACCCGATGTGTGCATTTTCTGTGGCTGCCATGACAAAGTAGCAAAGACTTGGTGGCTTAAAACAAGAAAAATGTACTCTCTCACAGTTCTGGAGGCTGGATGTTCAAAACCAACGTGTCAGCAGGGCCACTAGCCCTCCCAAGACCCCGAGGGGGAATGCCTCCTTCGTCTCCCTCGCTTCTGTGGACCCCTGGCCACCCCCGGGCTTCCTTGGCTCGGATCTTCATCACTCCAGTCTCTGACTTGTCTGCACTGCATCTGTTTCAAAATCTTCCTCTCGTTTCTGTTATAAAGACATCCGCCACTGGCGTTAGAACCCACCCTAATCCGATAGGATGTCATCTTAATTTGAGTCCATCTGCAAAGATCCCGTTTCCAAATAAATTCCCATTCACGGGACCTGGGGGTGAGGATTTAAACAATTTTTTTTGGGGGGGGGCGGGCACAGTTCAGCTCACCACACCTAGCACATGGGACACACAAGGGGAAGGAACATAATAAAACCAACAGCTCTGAGACACTGTATGGGGCACACATTCAAGGCCCTTTGCTTGCATTTATTCATTTAATTATTATAACAACACTCTGTGGTATTAGGGACTCTGGTTATTTCTACCCCAGATGAAGAAATGGAGACACAGAGACATTAAGTAATTTGCTCAAGGTCACACAGATGGTAAACGACAGAGCCAAAATGTGCACCCAAATGAAGCGCCAGAGCCTGCCACCCTATCTGCATCTCATGACCACATTAACAGCGCATGCATTGTAAGCGGAGTCAAAAGTAGAGCAGGACTAGGCAGACTCCTTCAGCTTTTTATGCAGAATAAATGGAATATTCTCTGCACAGACGGAATGTATTCATGTCTTACTATGCGTAGTTTTTGGTTGCACCTTGAGCTAGCCCCTTTGTTATTAATTGAAGATGAAAGGAAGAGTATTGTATTGGGTTATATGTAGATGAAAATTATTTTAGAATGATGGTTCTTGCAAATCCTGCCACTGCTTTCTGTGTGTGCCTCCTTACTTACAAAAAAAATCATAATTGTAAAATCTGTGGGCCAAGACGCGATGTTTTTAAAGGGGGAAAAGCCGAGTATTTATGTCCTCCTGGTCGCCTGTTTTCTCTTGTACTGATACTGCCAAGGTAACTCCTCTGTCTGTGGTGTCTGGGTGAACCTCACACCTCTGTTCCCTGTTCATTCATAAATTCACCTGAAGCTTCTCATTACCATAACCATTGACTTTACCGAACATCACTGGCTGCTCTGGTGTGTGCTTAACCATTTCCTGGGATTCAATCATTTCTTCCACTTTACAGCTTTCATGTTTAAAGTGATAAAGCATTCTTTTTGTCTTTTTTCTTGTCACACACCCATCATTTTCCCACCTGATTAATAATCAAAAAGCGTATGTGCAGATGAGTTAAAGTTTCATTTCTGGAAGGAGGGGGAGGGCTGGATTGACCTGTGGTTTTAGGCTGTGGTTTGCCAACCCTCGCACTCTCACCTAAGGGCACATCCATTTTCTTCACAAGTCGCGCCCTCTGGTAGTAAAACACGACTTATTTTGGTCATCATGCTAACACTTAGGACGCTGGCTAAGCCCCGGGCAGGTGTTTGCTCACTTAATCCGCACAGCGATCATCTGTTGCAAGTTCTACAGGAACCCCGTTTTAGAGAAGAAGGACCGAGGCACCAAGAGCTAAAGCTACGAGTCCAAGGCCCAGAGGCAGAAGCAAAGCCAAGATGCCAACTCAGGGGGTCTCACTTTAGGGATCCGATCTCGGGGTGCTTTGTGACCTGTCCTCTTTGACATGAGACAGGCTCTGTCCTAACATAAACGCACGCTTTCTCTGCCAGCAGCAAGGGCCAGGCGTCCTATCTCCCCGCTGACTAACCACACCCGCCAGCCTGACTCACAGGACACACCCCGCAGACGCTGGACACATACCAGAGCAGGGGTTTGCTTACAGGCCTGCCAGAGCCAACAGGCCAGTACCCAAGGGAACACCCTTAGCCATGGGATCCTACAAGAGGCTAGCTACTGCTTGTGCTGAGACAGTGTCATCCTTGCAAAGACAGGCCCAGCCCTTAAATGGGTGTAGCTCGATTTTTCTGCTTATCCTACTTTTCTGTCTTTGAACTTGCAAATATCTTTACCATAAACCAGCCTCTTGGCAGACGATGCATTGCAAAAGAAGTGAGGGAGAAAAGACAAAGAAGGGAGCTTTTGCGTTTAGCAACACCAAATGGCAATGACATCTTAAGTGAGTGGTTATTGTGTGACCAGCATTGTGTTTAACATGTTATACGTGTCTTATTTAATGCTTACAATATCCTATCTTGTATTTTAACTCACGTGTAACTACACTGATTTTTAAAACTAAGGCTTAGGGCCATCTGGTGTGGCACAGTGGTTGAGCATCGACTTATGAATCAGGAGGTCTCGGTTCCATTCCCCATGGGGACACATGCCCAGGTTGCGGGCTCGATCCCCAGTAGGGGGCATGCAAGAGGCAGCTGATCAATGATTCTCTCTCATCATTGATGTTTCTATCTCTCCCTCTCCTTTCCTCTCTGAAATCAATAAAAATATATATTTTTAAAAACAAAGACTCAGGAAAACTTATAGTTAGTAAATATGTGAGTCTTTGATTCCAAGGCATGAGTCTTTGACTCCCAAAGCCACATGTTGAGCCCCTGCACACCAGTGTCTTCCTGGAGGTGCTCTCTCCCCTTCTAGGGCTGGAGGCGAACACAGATGGAGAACTCTTCTATGTACGGACACTGTCTGTGAACCTTACCCGGCTCAGCTCATTAAGGACGGAGCGTCGCAGTGTGAGGTTGAGATCAGTATTATCTCCGTTCTGTTGTTAACCAAGGTCAGGAAGTGTTTCCAAACTAGTTTGTGGTGGAGCCAGATGGCAAACCCAAGCAGTTGGCTTCAGCGCCTTCCTCTTAAACTTGACATTGCACTGCTTGCATTTGTCCCTGCGATTGTCAGGAAAAGAGTGGATGTGCACTGAGGGCTCTCTAGGATAATGGGGCCTCACATGTTTGTTTACTGGGTACATTTTAGCCTCATGACCATGCTGGGTAATATCCTTATCTACTGCTTGCAACTTTCAAGTCCATCATTCACTGGGTCCCCCCCGAATAGCCCCGTGAGATAAATAGGTCAGCTATTACGATCTCTCTGACATATGAGGACACTAAAGTTCAGAGCGGTTAAGTGACTTGTCAAGGTCATGCAATAATTGATGAATTTGTGACTCACGCCGGTGCCTTCTGACCTAATGTAGCTCCGTGTTCTTTCTATTAAGCCGTGTTCTGTGGAACCTTATTAGGAATTCTTTGACCTGTAACTGACATTATTTGATCTCTTTCTAATATGGTATTTTTTTTTCCCCCAACTGGATTATTTAGAGAAGTGTGCATTAGAAGCTTCCAATTCACCTGAGCCATTTGGAGGGGGAAATCATCAGCTCTTTGTTTTCCTGTCACACAGAGGTGAGAACTCACAAGGTGCCACATGAAAGCCGGAGTATATTCAGTGAGCAACGCAGGATTGCAACAGCAAACAGATGACCCTCCTTAATAAGAAAGTCACCTACAGAGATGTGGGCAAGGGCTGAGGACACCCCCAGAACAAGGCACCGCCCTTCCCCGTCCCCCAGGGCTGATCACAGTGGCACTGTTACCACCCCTAGGCCTGCAAAGGGAGGGACCAAAGACAGAGAAGGCTGTTATTGAGGGAACCATTTTGAAAGGACCTTACTCAAACAGGAAAGGCAGCCCACACTGACCCAGGAGAAGGAAGCCAGGTCAGGAAATACCTTGACCTTCCTCTCCTGAAACCAAACCCAGCCAGAACCCAGAAGAAAGGGAACCCTCGATGTTTTGATTAGTGACACTAGTGCCAGAGGACCGAGCAGGGCTGCTGGGGGTAGAGAGTGGGTCTGTGGGGCCATCGGCAGATGCCTAGCATTCACCACTCATGCAGCTGCCTTTTATTAGAGACCCCAAATCTATGACTAAACATGTCCAAATCCAGGTACCCTTTCAGTTCTTTGGGAGTGGAGTATCTACTTTGGCTTACCCGAGCTCCTTGATACCTGACCTATTTTCTATTTTCTGTTGGGTCCAACTGGCCCACTACCAAGTAAACAAAGTGGAGGGGAGGCAGATAGGAAGGACACAGTGGCATTGATGCCATTAGGCCTGCCCACCAGTTACAAGTCAAGTCTGTATTCAGTATTATCCTGAACCCTGAGTGAATGTTGGTTTGACTTTTAAAAATGAATTACTTTTCTTCTTCCTCATGATTCTCTTGACAACTGAAGACCGTCTCCATGGGGCAGCATTGTGCTTTGCACACATTGATATTACAGAGTAAAAGCCAGTAGTCTGGCTCCCCTTTATCAGAAAACACAAGGGGGTTTGTGCTGAGAAGTTAGACCACTGTCTTCCATCCAGTAGATCCATGTTGGTCTCTGGAAGTTCCTTCTCCATTTTCCCAGGTCCCTTTTGAGTCTCTTTCTCTCTCTCTCTCTGTCTCTGTCTCTCTCTCATTGTTCAGATCACATGAGACTTGAGGCTCTATTTTTGATACAGAAGAGGCCCCAATATCTGAGAGATGGTGTGCTGGTAGTTGGGCTGGGGGTCTCCAGTGAATGCTGAAGGAAAAGCCATTGCTGTGACGGTCCTGTGGGAGGGTCACCCTGTCTTTTCTTCAAGGTCAAAAGGATATTTGTGGATTTCAATGGGTTGACTTGGGCAAATGGATTCACTGTGCTTGAGACTATTGGAGAAGGCTTCCTAGCGCTGTGTATGTGTAAGAATTAATTTTTCTAACTTTTTTTTTTTTTTTTTTTTACCACATAAAGGTCTTCAGATTGGTAACTGAGGAAGGCCAGTCATGTGCAAATGAAGTTTGATTAATTAGCATTTTAAAAGGAATGTTTCAATGTTGTGGTAAAGCAGGGATGGGAGCCTTTTTCTGCCAAGGGCCATTTGGATATTTATAACATCATTCACAGGCCATACAAAATTATCAACTTAAAAATTAACCTGCTGTATTTGGTCAAACATTTAATTAACACTAATGCCTTGGCAGGGCCAGACTGAATGATTTCTCAGGCCTTACATGGCCCTCGGGTTGGACATTCCCACCCCTGAGGTAGAGGAACCCTTCTCTTGAGGGAACAGAGTGCAGGTAAACATGTAAATTTCATGAGAATCAAGCCTGAGCAAATGCTCCACGAATGTAGTGTCCATAGTGAATCTTTTTTAATAGGTATTATTATCAATAGAAATCTAGTTTGAAAATCATTGTTTTCCTTATTTAAAAAAAAAATTCCCATTAAAAGGAGTTTACATCTTATCTCCACAAGTTATTGTGACCCGTGGCACCAGGGCAGCAGGCTGGCAGACACACTCCCCTCTGCCTCTCTAAGCTGCCCAAGGTATGTCACTGCAAACTATGAAGAAGTGCCCAGGTCTCCTCTCAGCAGGATTTGAAATGTGCACTTTGCCACTTTTGTTGTCACCTGCCTCTGAATGTTATCAAAGGCCCAGAGGCATGGAATTGAGGGTATAATTGTTGGAGTGGCTTAAAAATTGCCAGCCTCGGAGCACTAGCCCACTCCTGGCCCACGTTCGAGTCAAGAGCCTTGTCTTTGGAGAACATACTTTGTTCTCAGCTGCACTTTTCATCTGGCCCCTGTGCCATCTCACCACCTTCTCCCATTTTCATTTGAGAAGAGCAATGTGAAGAGGATAATCTTCAAATTCTTGCGCTTTCAAGACAGGAAAACTTGAGGAAGAGGAGAGGGATGATGATGTTTACAACCTGTGAGGCAATTTGGTGGGTCTGGTCATGAAATCATGTGGAACGTAGAGTTTTATTTGGTAATGGTTTCTGATCCAGAGAGAATCCGTTCTGTATAACTAGTATTTCTTATATATTCTTCATCTCAATAAAAGTTGTATTTATCTGGCTAAGTCATCTTCTTACTACGAAAATGTAGCTATGCAGAAACATTCTTTCTTAGGTACCCTCCTGGACATCTCATTCAGGACCAGCATCTGGCAGAAGGTTATCCATGGTTCTTTCCTCATCCTAAACACCTGTAGCATCCATGCAGTTGATGATGGACCACTGATCGGTGCTTCCCTCCCTGACCTCTCTCTTAAAACCTACTTCTCTGTATTTCTAATGATCTCCTGAGCATCTCCATTTGGCCTTAAATTTCTTATTTTGCCTTCAAATCCATTGCCTTTGCTCTCTATTCCAGCAAATGGCATCTCTATCCCCCTAGCTTGAAAACCTGACTGTCATCCCAGACTTGTTCCTGTCCTCTGAGCCCTCTGCAACCTGTCAGCAGTGCTGTCATCATTACTTCTGTATCCATGTCAATCATTTCTTCATCTCCACTCACACTGTCCATCCCTCGCATACAATCTCCAGTGAGTCCCCAAACCACACAAGATGAAATCCAGCTTCTCCACACACTTCTAATGTTGCCTCTCAGGTTCACTTTTTGCTGTTTCCTTCATTCCATTCCTTTCCCCCATCTTTTCCAAATTATATACATGCAGATCTCTGAAATGTGGTCCCGTTACCTAGGCCATTGCTCAGGTACTTCCTTCTGCATGGAATGCTCTTCAATTCTGTCTAATTCCACACTCCATTGTGTAACACTTGCTGGATTTCAGGCTTTGTGCTAGGAAATTGAGATACAAGTAAGACGTGGCCCATATTATTAAGGCCTACGCAGTTTTCACAGGAAACAGAAATGAATCAGTTCTGTAGAAAGGGATAGGCCAAGATGAAAGTAGGTGCAGGTTGCTAAGGGAGCACATGGCGTTACACCCACCTGGTCATGAACCTCCTCCTGACCCAGCTCTAGCAAAGGCTGGCGGCCCCCTCTGTGTTGTCAAAGTGGCCTTCCCACACTTACCTTGGGAAGTCTATCATTTCATAATGTATTTGTGTAAGTCTGCCTTCCTATACTGAAAGCAAGAATAATGTGCTAATGTGCCTTCGTTATCTTTAGAGCCACTGTGTCAAACACACGTAGTAATTATTGAAGAACTGAAGGAGTAGTACCTAAACCACAATAGCAGCTTTGGGAACCTTGGCAATCAATAAACTAACATATCACAGCCAGTTTACCTTCACATTTTATTTATACAGTGATCAGTGTGGATGAGCATTGCATCAAACTGTTTGTTATCTATAATAATAAAAGCATAATATGCTAATTAATTGGTCGTCCTTCCAGATGAAGAAGGAGCTGTGAGGGAAGCCCGGGTCCTAGGTGCTGGAGGGAAGGAAGCTGGTGCTGGCAGCAGGTGGCGGGGAGGGGAGGCCTACTCTTGCACGAATTCCATGCATTGGGCTTCTAGTACGCATATAAAAGGTTATGTAGTGAGGTCCCAAAGTTGTTAAAGAAAAAAAATCTCCAATTCATCTTGATTTTTGAATCATGGATTTATGGGCTATGAACATACCTTATTTAGAGTCCAAGTTAAAAAATTGTGGGAAAGCTTTGAAAATGTATTCTCTCATGAACTTTTATGAAGTACCTAATATAGTTGCACAAAATAGATACTAGCTAAATGTCTGTTGAAATGGTGTATTTCTATCAAATTGTAACACAGCATACTATAAATTTTGATGACACTAGCAGGTTTTATTTTTACAAAATGTTCATGAATTCTTGACTACCAATATTGTGAGTATATGTATATTACTAAAGATACACAAAGATTAAAAACAGGATGGAGTTTATCACAGTGACTATAAAATATTGAAATTATTTTCAAACTAGGATTAGTGCTATAAACTCAAAGATATGTGGAATTTAAGATTTGCCTTTCTGAATACTGATAAATTATGAGTACTGATAGAAACCTACCTTCCAAATTCATTTTATTCTCTAAAAATGCTACCCTTCAATCTAATTTGGTTTTTCATTTGTTTGTGGGGGGGTTTTTTGGAGCTAGTGCCCATTGATGTTCAGTATCTAGGCTCTTTTACTAATCATAAGACCCTCTGTAAATCATTTACATGTTCAGAGCCTTGGTTCTTTTTATTTTTATTCTGGGGAATAATCCTTGCCTACCTCACAGAAGGAGAATGGGAAAGTTCCTTGTAATCTGGTAAATAACCTACAAACGTGATGAGTTCTTATTATTCCAGGCAGAGAGAGAACAACGTGAACAAACGTAGAGTGTGACATTGCATCTTAAATTTAGGAAATTGCACGAGCTGGGGACTGCCCAAAGGTGGGTTGAGATTTATATTTGATTCTATAGTCAGTGGGGAGTCACCAAAAATCTTTGAGCAGGGAAACAACATAATTAAATCTAGGGTTTAAAAGCTAACTAAGGGTGAGTTGGTACAGGAGATATTGGCGACAGGGTAACCATGTATTACATAATCTAGGCAGGGGATAATAGGACCTGATTTACAGCCATAGCTGTGAAAACAAGGAAGAAATGGCAAAATGAAAACTCATTTGATAAATGGAATTAAACATCTGGGTAGTAGGAGGTAAGGAATAGTCAGGCTAGTTGGTCAACTTGAGCTGAAGCCTTTGCTCAAAAGAGGAAACAAAGAAGAAGATGCAAATGTAGAAAAGGATGAAATACATTTAGTCTGAAAGATGCCAAGTTGTGGTATGTATAGGCGTTATGTCCTGCCTTGTGCCTGGCCAATTGTAAGTGTTCAATAAATATTTGATGAATGCATCAGTGGGGAATGAAGAATTAAAGGTTGGGAGACATTTAAGGGGAGCTATTCAGAAAGGATTGGAAAAATATTGTTCTACAGAGAGGAAAAGAGTCTAGAAATAGAAATTCTGAAGTCAGCAGGTAAGCAAACAGTGTCTTTGAGATCTGTAAAAAGATTAAATGAAAGAGAACTGACTCAACTCTAAGAGAATAAGATTATGTATATGGCACAGAGTAGAGCTCAATAAATAAATATTTGTTGAATACATGAATGAAGGAATGCCATTTTCAGGAGTAGACGAAGAACAGCTGGGCATCTTGTAATAGCTCTTTGTTTTGTCCCAAGTGTTTTATCTGAATCACAGACTAAGTCTGCAATTCATCATCTGGCTCCCAGGAGAAGAGTGAGTTATGTGGCTTAAATGTAAAGCAACCCCAAGGATTTCTTCCCCTTGTCACTCTCACTTCCATGCGTTTCTTTGTCCAGTTCAGTTTTCTCACTTAAACCTATCATAAAACTGCAGTTATAACAAATCACTCTTCCTTTAAGACTGCCTATACTATGCCCAGGTAATGTGGCTCAGTGGTTGAGCATCAACCTATGAACCAGGAGGTCATAGTTTGTTTACTGATCAGGGCACATGCCCAGGTTGTGGGCTTGATCCCCAGAAGCGGGCATGCTGGAGGCAGCCAATCAATGATTCTCTCTCATCATTAATGTTTTTTTTTTCTCTCTCTCTCCCTCCCTTCCTCTCCAGAAAAAAAAAAAAAAAAAATGTCCAGAAGATGGCCAGTCAACCTGGCCTAATTAGCATATTACCTTTTTATTAGTATTGGTAGGATCTAGGTGAATATGACAAGAAAAAAGTAAAAGAAATTCTTGAATTGGCTTAATAAAAAAAGATCATCCATAGTTTAAATGCATTTGTTATTTGTAAAAATCTGGGAGGTAAGGAAGAGGACTCTTTATTCTCTCAACTTCTTCAGTAAAACATTATTTTATGAAAGTAGTTTACTGTTTTAAAAGTGGATTCAGTGAAGAGTAAAATATGTGTTAAAGCTTCTAAATAAAATGTCATTCATAGTTAAGTGCCTTTGTATTTATAAAAACCTAAGAGAAAATCTTAAGGAAAGGAAGAGAACTTTATTTTTTCAACTTTTCTAAAATGTTTGCTTATTAATGCAACTTTCAATTTAAAAATGTTTGGAATAATTGATGTGTGGAATTAGTCCCTAAAAAGCAAAGAAAATCGGGCCTACATGGTATATGGAAATAGAGTTTACATTGATGCATGGGTCAAAGTTGCGTATAGACAAAAAGAAGCAGTAAATTCTAGTGCATTACATCTCTGCCACAGATAATGTAGAACTTCAAGTTTTTAGGAAATCTGGCCTATTGTAAAACTCTGTCTTTAATAATATTAGCACATTGCATATGCAATATTAGCAAACTCAGCATTTGTCCATCTGAGTTTCTAAAAGAGGAAATAAACTATTTATGTGGCCTTCTGCACTGAGGTATGAAATTCAAAAGAGGTTAACGTGAATAACTAAGAATCAGAGATAGATTTTGGTCCAGCTCAAATATTTGGAATTCCCTAGGAATTGAGTAAAGAAAATAATATCGATATTATCCTCCAACTCGGCATTATCTGCTTCCAAAAGAAACAAAACAAAAAACATCAGAGTTTTAAAGAGGCCCTCCCTCCTCCAATGTGTGTCTTCCTGTTGCAGTTTTCCTCTTTGCTTTTGTTGGCCTTCCTTAGGCAGGAACCCCATCTCTAAGCTTAGTTCTTGATGTTTTTTTCTGGGGGGCCAGCAAAGGACAGTGTACACCATCTAGTGGCTCTTCTAGGAACTGCAGCTGCCCCGGCAAGGCGCCTTGGACCAGGATGTAGCCTGGGCCTCTGCACCCCCAGCAATGAACAGACTCAGTTCTCCCTTCAGCCCTTCTTCACGTGCCTGAGCGGCGCTGAAGTGGTTGCCACAAATTCCAGAGGGAAGGCCTCACAGCACATAGGAGATTCCATCTAGGAGGTTGATTTCAATAGCTCACCGTTAGAACCCCACTTTGTCCTGACTACGTGTCTATAATTACTCAGCTTTAATGAGAAGGGGTTACGTGCCTGCTTAGTACCAGAAATAATATGAATGCTGTAACAGTTGGTTATGTCATGAAGTGAGCGACTATGATGGAGGAGGAAGTAGGTTCCATATGCTAAGGGCATCGCTTCTCTACATCGTCATGGACAGTCCTCTGCCAGGCTGAGAAAGCGAGGAGAGCCGGGGGCTGTGGCTAAGGGTCCCTGAATCCCCTGTCACCAGGCACATCCTCTGTGAACTGAATATATGATGTCTTCTATATACATTGGATTCGTAACTACCATTCAGATGTCATTAGTAAAAGAAAATTACTAAATTATCGGTAGTTTATTTGTTGTATAATGTTCAACTAACAAATATTAATATATCCCTGTCCTCTTGGAATCTGGGAAAATGTATTTATATTATAGATTTATATGTAAATTACATAAAAATATATGTTTAAGAAACATAAGGATCCAGATTTCAGCAGTTCTCTCTTATAGAAATTTGCTGTAAGATGGTAATCTTTCATATTTTTTTAAGATAACTATCCTTACAGAGACAATAAAGCAACAAACAGACTGTCAAATTACAGCAGGAAGGTTAGGGAGATATGAAGGAGATAAGAAATCAACTGAAGGACTTGTATGCATGCATATAAGCATAACCAATGGACACAAAACTCTGGGGGGGGGGGTGAGGGCATGTACAGGAATGGGGGGGCAATGGTAAGATATGTACACATATAATACCCTAATTAAAAAATGGGGGGAAAAATAAAGATATCTATCTTGGTATTGTTTACCACAATAATTAATTGGAACCAAATTTGTGTTTGACAATTAGGGATTGTTGAACAAGTTTTAGTTTGCCCATAGTGGAAAAAAAAAAAAAAAGGCATACCACTATTTTAAAAAATTAATCAATATCTGTATTTATTGAAATGGAAGTAGGTTATCACATATTTACAGGTAAAAAGAGCAGGTTGGAAAAGCATATATATTATAATCCATTTTTATATATGTATGTGTGTAGACACAGAAAAAGTCTAAAAGCATATCTTTCATCCTGAGAGGGTAAAATAAAAAAATTTTACCAAGCATACTAGAAGAGAAAGTGCAAGGATAGATAGCGTTGGCACTGACTTAGGTGGGAAGGTGTTTGGGGGAAAGCGGGACTCTCTCTGGGGGCATGTGGAGCTGGAGAGCCCACCTGATGTCCAGGTGGACCTGGCAAGTCATGTGACTGGAAGATCACTGGGAGGGAGTGTGGGTAGAGGTGAAAGGGGGCAAGCACGTGGGACAGGCTGAGTTTACAGACTGAGGTGATGGCAAGCAACCAGCAAGTGTGCAGACCAGGGAACAGCCAGGCAGGCTGGAGGAGGGCCCAGAGAGCTTGGTCCCCCGGAAGGACACCGGTGAAGGAGAGAGCTGTGGACTATGTCAGTGATGGACCCGGTGAGCACACACTGAGAAGGACATCCTGCTTAGCAATGTGGACGTCAACAACAGCTGTGTCAGTGGAAGGAGGAAGCTAAAGTACAATGAGAAAGGGCTTAGGTGACCACGGAAGGGGAAAATCGGACATTTTGAGTGGAGACAACTTTTTCAAGGATTATTTATGGAAAAGAAACAAAGAAATGGAATAGGTGGGAAGAAGAGTATAGTGAGCCAAGATTTTTTTTTTTTTTAAGGTGGCAATGTAACAGCTTGTTTCTCTGCTGATGGGAGCCATCTGATATGGGGGAGGGGGGGAGAATTAATGATGCAAGATGTGATAACATTTCTGGAAAAAATATCCTTGAGTAGTACAGAGGAAATGGAACCCAGCACACAGATGGAGGTCTTGACTTTGGAAATAAGCATGGACAGTCATCTGTCCTTGGTAACAAAAGAAAACAGAAAGAAAGGCCGAGAATGGCTAAGTATGCCGGTGAAGGTAGTTTGGTACATACATTCGGGAAGCCTGGAGGGGTTCTTTTTTAAATGTTCCTATTTTCTTCATGAAATAGGAAACAAGGTTATAAGCTAAAAGTACACCGGAAAAGCAGATGTTAGAGAGTGGAGAAGAGGATGTAAAATGGTCATTTAGGACAGGTCAGGAAACGTTCTGTAAAGGTCAAGATAGTGCATATTCTGCCCTTTGCGTCTGTCACAACTATTCAACTCTGTCCTTATAGCAAGAAAGCAGCCACATAGCTCATGCAACGCGACTCAGTGATTGAGCATTGACTTATGAACCAGGAGGTCGCAGTTCGATTCTCAGGCCACATGCCTGTGTTTTGGGCTAAATCCCCAGTGTGGGGCATGCAGGAGGCAGCCAATTAAGGATTCTCTCTCATCGTTGATGATGTTTCTCCCTCTCCCTTCCTCTCTTAAATCAATAAAAATATACTTTTTTTTTTTTTTTTAAAGAAAGTAGCCACATAGATGGTGCATAAGCTGATGAATGTGACTGTGTGTATGTGACTATGTTTCAGTGGAACTTTATTTACAAAAACAGGTGGTAGGCCAGATTTAGTCCACGGGCCATAGTGTGTTAACCCTTGATCTAGAACAATAGGATAATGAGTGGTGTAGGGAAACACAGTGGAAATTTCAGGCAACAATAACATGAATTTCATTCACACGACCTAGCCACATTCAAGTTGCCTTGGTGCTGATATGGGGCTGGATACAACCAAGATTTGGTTTTGTTGTGCAGGCAGGAAGAATAGAGAAAAGAGCAGGAGAGATGAAGTGTATGCCAGGCAATTGTTGCAAAGATGGGCATTACAATCTAAGCTGAGTCAAGAGGGGCATAAGAACATGAGGGGTGGGGGTGTAAGGGAGAGTGAAAGGAGGTGTTAATGGATTCAGACCTTGTTACTAGCCTTTGATGCTCACATCCTTTTTTTGGAGGAAAAAGGACAATTCATTAGCTAATTTATTGAAGAGTAAGAGCCAACTAGTGACTGCAATGATGTCACTTTGTTGAGTGACAATGTATGGAGTGGCCATCCTTGTGTGGGAGAGAGATAATGTGACTCCCCATTTTGTCAACCTGAAGGGAAAGAGAATCCACATTCAAGTGGAAATGGTGTTTGAATGATAGTCTTGCTCACAACAATGTCTAGATTCTGGCTTAGGAGGATGAAACTTAACTCCCTCTCTTCATCCCCTCTATTATATTTTAAATTTTTTCTTGTCTCCTCTCTCTCCACAAATAATACATATACACATTGTCATTTTTAGTTAATGGACTTTCTGTTTTTCTTTTGATGTCTCCCTCTAACCCCCTTTATTTTATTTTATTTTATTTTATTTTATTTTATTTTATTTTATTTTTTCTTTTCTTTGCCTCTTAGGCTTTATATGTATCCATGTTTTTCTGGAGTTGACTCTTGATGGAGTTTATATTTTTCACATTTTCCCCATATGGATCTTTCCTCTTTTGTTGGATTATTGGTCTGTAAGATGATGGCTTTTAATTTTAGCCTAAACATGCCCATGTGATGAGAGGATGTTAGCAAGATCAAAGGACAGGCTCTATGCCCTGGTCAGACCATTCATGCTCTACTCCACTTCTTAAACCTTCAAGGCCTCTCCGCTGAGAGCAATAGACGCTTTCGTATTCAGGGACCTCCATGACCTCATCTCCTACTATTTTTCCAGTTTTACATCCCATTGCTCCTTAAGCCTTACTTCACTCTCCAGCCCCACAGAGCTGCTCACAGTTCCCCAGCCACCGAGCCATTGTGCACACAGATGCATTGACGAGAACTCCCTGAGCCCCTCTCCAGCGGTCCATTTCCCACCCTCCCTTCAAGGACCAACACAAATCCACCTGGAGCTATTATTTTTGAGACAACTAAAACAAAATTACTCTTCATTTGCCTCACCTTCCTCTACCCTTTGGATTTCTATCCCATCATAACCTTCCATCTGCTTAGCATTTCATTTTTGTGTGCATGTAAATCCACACCCCCCCCACCCTTGCTCTGGCTGGTGTTGCTCAGTGGTGTGGCTCTCTCTCTAAAAAATTCAATAAAAATATATTTTTAGTTTCCTCTATTGGATGTGAGCCATTTAGTCAGGCACTATGCTTATAGTCATCCTTCTTTCATACACAGCACATAGTAGATGTCTAATATATATGAACTAAATATGAAATGAAATAACATCCTTCTCATGCAATGTGCATTGTTAGAATCTGAGTTTATGCCACTAAGCATCACCAATATAACTCTTGAAAATTTGGGGGCCTGTCACTTCATTCTATCCACATATCCAGATGTAATCACCTTTTGAGAACCATAAATTCCTATTCAACTAAGCAAAAACTGTGTTTTAAGTTAATTCTATATCAAATCCATGCCTTAACAATGTCATGCTTTTATTAATTAGTTAGCTGTTCACGTGAAGGAAAGTGACTTGTTTAGAGATGTTTTCTTCTTAGTAAAATTAAACAATGTAAGAATATTTGGTGGAGGAACTAAAGAGGACAATAAAAGAATTAACTTTTATAGTTTGCCTGTAATAAGCCTGGTGTTTTATGTAAGTTATGCAATTTAATCAAATTCTCACAATAACCCTGTGAGATGGATAGTATAATCCACATCTTACTGATGAAGGAAATCGAGGCTTCTAAACTCACACAGTTAAGTGATCAAAAATGTAGACCTGTATGACACTATCTTCCATTTTAAATGGTAAATTGCAGTAAGTCTCCAATATTGAACAAAGTAGCTAAAACCATATGCTTTTTATATTATTGTTTCAGTTTAACCAAATAATTTTTGCCATCTGAAATTTCAAAGTATTGCTTACAAGTTACAGAACTCAACATTACAAACTATTTTGCCATTAATTTAACACATATTTATCAGGTGCCTACTGTGTGCAAGACATTTCTCTGAGCACTCAGAGTTCATTGGTGAGCCAGATAGTCAATCATACATCTACACAGCTAACCTATTATTATCGCCTACTTATGTAGCTAATATGCTAATAGAGAAATAGTGTATAAACAAATAAAAACCTGAATAATGATAGACATCATTAAGTGCATTAAGAACTCCGAAGTGGGGCACCGGATGGTGAATGACAGGGGAGGCCTTTTGAAGCGGGATTGTCAGACAAAGTCTCTCTTTCTAGCAGACACCTGAAGGAAGGGACGGAGCGAGCCGTGAGAATGCACAAAGGAAGAACGAATGCACGTGGGAATGTGTTTGTGGTGCTGGGGAGATGGAGAGGAAGCCAGCATGGCTTGAATTCGAGTGGAGGCCTGGCTTCTGGATTGTCTGAGGGGAGCGAGCTCCAAAGGGAAATGGGGTTGGGGAGTGGGCCAGCTCCTTCCTTTTACCAGCGCCCATGCTCCCCAAACGCATTTTCTCTGGCTCCCACAAAATGGTTAACATCGCAATCATCCGATTATGAGGTGGAGAATGTTTTGGAAAGGAACCTAATTTTAATCATCAATGTTTATAAGATAATTAAAATAATGTCACTAGGGCCTAGCCCAAGCTTTGGCACAGAGTCATAGTAGGAACTCAGGATTTGTTAAATCCATGTTTCTTTTACTGACCGTGACTTTTGCGGCTGGGACTATCTGGAAAACATTCTTTTAGTCTTATGATTTAGCTTAGGCCTTTCTTTCTCTCGGAAGTTTTAGTGACTCCCTGCCTGGTGCTTCTGGCGCTTGCCCTATAGCATTGCCTGTCCTGCCTGCGGTTCATGGATCCTCTGTCTTTCTGTGCTGTGAGCTCTGGACGGCAAGAACAGCGCCCAAGTGATCTTTCTATGCTCAGAGCTTAGTACAATAACCAGTAGTTCCTCAAATGCATATTTGTGAATGGAATGAGTGAATGAAGAATGAATGAGTTGGTAGACAGATGCTTCCTCAATGTACCTTTCGCTATCTCATGGGTTATAAAGCATAACTAGAGTTTACATTTCCACATCGAGTGTGTGTGATCTTTATCAGAATCCACTTCCTAATGAATTCCCATGAGGTAGACCTCACCCGTTTCCTTCCTCCTCCCCTCAATAAGTTGGAACAACTGTGGGGCCAGCCTCTAAGGGAGCGGAAGCGATTTCACAGACGTTGGTGCTGTCCTCTTGCTAGTTCATCCACAGTTTCCATAGCGCTGGCTCCCCCGACCTTTGCCAAGGATTTTATATTCACGAGTTTAAATAACATGTGTTGCTTTACTAGGTTAACCCATTTACAGAGTTGACTGGAATAGATTGTAGCTTTTATTCCCAAAGGTGGTTTTACTTTCCAAAAGTGAAAATAAAACTATTTTTAATGTCTAAACTAACATACCAGGAAGTACCCAAAATAAAATAGCTGATGTTATCATGACAACCACAATTTAGGGTTGGTCAGTGAAAATATCCTAATTAAAATAAAAATGAGCTGTTTTTGCTTTAATAGCGAACAGAAGGGCTATTTTATTTAAGTCTCACTGGTTGTTGGCTCCCCACCCCACATACAGGGCTCAGACTCTAACTGTAAGTCAATGAGGACCTGTTAGAAAGCTTGGCTGGCACAAGCAGGCCTGGGATAGTTCCTAATGAAATATATCACAGCCTTTGGAGAACTTGCAAGTCCCCCTGCGTTTAAAGCTAACATGTGCACTGCACAGAGGGTGACATCTATCCCAGAAGCCCAGGAATCCTGATCTAAGGCACCCCTTCCTCCTCTCTCCCCTTTTCTTCATTCAGTTCTTCCCTCAGGCATATTTCCGGTTCCCATCACATGTTCTTCAAATTCCAGAGACGTGAATTCCAGTCTCCCTTAGCTGGCTAGCATTCACTCATTTATGCTACTAATATTATTGTTTCCCTAATATCTGTAATTCTTGTGTTGGGTATAAAGGCTATAGCAGTACAGGGGTCTGACCCAGCCTTAGGTTCTGAGCACAATGCTGGGCAGAAACCTATAAAGATGGCATGGTCTGGCCTCAAGGACCTCACAGACCTTATGGGGATGATACTCAAAGACACTGGTGGTTAGCTGTGTCATGATTTGGCAAGTGAATAGTGAAGGTAGGCCTTCCGTACAGTGCTGGGCGGGGGGGGGGGGGGGGGGGGGGGGGGCGGGGGGGGGGGCGGGGAGGGTGACAAAGCAGCACTGGCTGTCGGGACACACTCCCATAGATACAGTGTTGAGCCAGGACAGAGAAAAAGCTCTCTTGGGTTTTGCACAGCCTCCAAAACTTAGCACGCGTGCACGTGTTTTTTGTTTGTTTGTTTTCAGATGTATGCATCTTGAACTCACTTCAAAGACTTTGTCTGCAGTGGGACGGTGGGCACCCGGCCCATTGTGTGCAGAGCAAGTTGGGGCCCGGGGAGGAAGTGTTGACAAGCTTTGGGTTAATTCAGAGCCTCCACCAGCTCAGCACTGGAATCAGACCATGTGAACTTCCTGCGGGATTTAATTTTCCAGATGAACTGTCCGTGCTGATCAAGTCCTCCCCGATGCAAAGCGCATTGCCGTTTATTAGTCGTTTGCAGAGATAGGACAACCCAAATGTGGCAGGAAAAAGGGGCGGAGCCTGTGCTGGGGATGATCAGTAATCTCCATCCCGCACTGCCCGCTGCCAGATGTTTGATCATTTGTCCACTTCTATCTGAGTAGCATCGGCCACATCGCTAGACCTTCGCAGGTGGAGGGATTAAACTAATGAGGGCATTTTAAACAGTTTTGTTTCTAAGTTACACTGACTGTAAAATTGAAAAGAAAAGAAAAAGTAGTAAAGCAAACAAACAAAACCTCTACAATCCCATGGCAAGGAATGCTCATTGAATATTGTTAAAGTGAGGCATCCTTCTTTCAGGTTTATATATTTTTTTTCAACAGCATGTAATTGCTATTTAAATTTACTCCAATGAGTAAATATTTTCACAAATAGGTATTCTAGCAATGCCATGCTTTCAAAAGAGCGTTTATTTTGCCAGTTAAGATAACTCCATAGAAAAGCACTTTACAGACAGAAATAAAAGAAGTACAGGTAGCATAAATTATGACATCAGGAAATGAAAATCCAGCAGAAAAAAAAATCTGTAAAACAAAGATGGATTTTAAACATGAAGGGGTGCTGGACCTGTATCATAATTAAATCAATGCAGATTTGAATGTTAACTAGATCCCAGTGGTTCACCTGCCATATGGGCAAAGGGACAGGTGCGAAAAGGGGTTCAGTGTGATGATATCCAAGAAAATGCACTCATCCCGTAGCCCAGAGCTTCACGTGGGGGGATCAATTCTACAGATAAACTCCTGGGGGGAGGGGTGTGGTGTAACCAGAACAGCTGTCAGCATGTGTCCCCTTCTCTCCATCCCGAGACCCCTTCCTGATCCAGCATCCATCATCTCTCACCCATGCTGCCCTCTCTGGTCCCCCTCTCTTCCCTTTTCTACCCACATCTTAATCTTTATAAACATAAACCAGATTATGTCAGTCTACTGCTTCAACCCCCTCCAGTGTCCCCATCAAGCTAAAAATAAAATCCACACACCTCTCCTGGTTTATCAACACCCACCATGCCAGCCTCCGCCCGCCTCCCGACTTCCCCTCCCCCACCTTTGGCCCTCGCCTCTGCCCCAGGCACGGAGGCTTCTCCAGGCTTCTGGGGCACACCCAGTTCATTCCACTTCAGTGTCTCCGCATGGGTTCCTTCCCCTTATTTTCTCACGCTGGCTCCTTCTCACCCCTCCCATCCTCCCTTAAGTACCATTCCCCAGTGAGGCCTTCCCCTGGCCACCCAGCCAGAGTCCTATCCAGACACTCCCACTCGAATGCCATGACCCGTTTTGTTTCTTTGTAGATCACGTCACTGCCTGGCTGTGTTCCCATGTGTCCCGAGTCTATTTGTTTATGTTCTGTCCCTGTAATGTACGCACTGCGAGAATAGGGACACCATCAGCGGACTTCCGGTATATTCTCAGCAAACGCCTAGTGAATGTTTGTAAGGTGTGTTGAAGGAGTTGATACATGGCCGTCAGAAGGCATGGAACACACTGCAGCATACCCCTCCCATGGAACTCTGTGCGGCTGTTGCAAGAACATAATCCAAGGTTGTGCTGTGGCCAGGACTGCACCATGCACCTTGTAGTGCCCTGGGTTTCCCCTCGACCTCATCTCAGACCCCACTGCTCCTGGTCTTCCTGCTGCTCTTGATTCTCCCCGCACCAGGGCCTCTGGGCCTTTGCACTTACTGTTCCTGCATCTCCGTCCTTCCCTGCGCGGTTCCCTCAATCTTCTACTCAAAAGCCACCCACACAGAAAGGCTTTCCCTGACCGCTCTCGAAGTCCTGCCCCCTGTCCTTCCCTGTCCTCTGACCCTGCTTTACTTCTCTTCATGCTCTTTGTCCTTAAAAACAGTGCCTGTCTAGCTGTGTACATGTTGCCTAGGTGCTTCTCCTGACCGGAACATTCCTGTTCCTCTTCCTCACAACCTCCCCAGCAGGTAGAATGTCGCCTGGCGTAGGGTAGCCGCTGAAAACAACAGCTGGTTGGTGGGGAGTAAATAAATGAATGGATTCTTGAATGCAACAAAGCGAAGCCCTAAGCATTGTGCCCATTGAACACTACTGCCACTTGTGTGAAAGGAAATGACTCCTCCGCATAATCTCTCTGGAAGGTAAACCAAGAACATGGTGCCAGTGATGGCCTCTGGGGCAGAGAGCCGAAAGGCTGAGGCTCAGGAATAGGGAGGAAGACTTAATGGCCCTCCATACCTTATTTCTTATAAGATAGTGTTTTTTACCATGAACACTAGTTATCTTTTCAAAACAAGGTAGACGTATGTCACATTTGACAGTTTTACAAGTTTATGCGTTTAAGGCCAAGAGCAAATCAAGGCCCTTATAAATGTGACATCAACGTGATAAATACCCGGTCATCCGTTATTTAGTGATTTTATGACGTTGGCATGGCCAGATGACCTGTGGGTTGGGTGTCCGTGGACATTCTGTGGTTGTGGAGGGTTTCCGTGACTGTCTCAGGGGAGGAAGGCTTTCCGCAGCGATGACCAGGGGAGGGAGGGGAAGTGTCGGGATAAGGCCTTCGAACACACAAGCCCCTGCCCAGTGCACATGCCAGGCAAAGCGTCTCTGTGCCTGAGTCTCGGTGAACCCGCTCAGAGGTTGAAACAGGTGCTCATTGCTTACAACGCTGCCAGTGGACCCTCCCCCCCTTCCCTGGCATGATTGCTCCCTGTTTTCCTTGCTTCTTCAAACAAATGTATCCCACTTTAAGAAAACCCACTATTTGAATATTGGATTTCCAGAAGAACAACAACAACAAGAAAAACACTTTAAAGGAGTGCCCACTTGCTTTAATTAGGATTCCTTTAAATATGAAAATAATAGACATTTAAAATAAGATTTAACACACAAAAATGATAGGGAATTTCAGGAATACCATCACTGAAGACACAGGTGCTGGTCATGACTCGCTGGTTGGGTGCACACACCTACTGGGAGTCGGTAGAGTGACATGGGTAGGAGCACGGGTGGGGGTCCAGAGAGCCCTGTGTTTGGGTCCTTCCTGCCACTCATTAGCTGAGTCTGACCTTCCACAAGTGACGTGACCTCTTAAAACCTCAGTATTTCTTAAAGAAATAAAACGAGTGCATGATGCCTCCCTTGTAGTTAGCTGTATTAAATGAAAAACATAGGTAAATACAGATAGATCAGATAGAGGTGTATTTTATCCTGTATTATATCTTACCATACATTATAATATCACATATATTTCCTTCATTTCTGCTTGCCTGAATGGGAGCAAATGAGTGGCAAGAATAAAACATGTTATTATATTTTCAGCAATATAATATAGGTACCTACATGTAAATATAAGTGTGTGTGTGTGAGTGTGTGTGTGTGAGTGTGTGTGTGTGTGTGTGTGTGCGTGTGTGTGTGTGTGAAAATATAGATATAGCACCAGCATAGTTCCTGGAACATGGTAGACATTTGGTCAATGGTGGTTACTGTTGTGAAAAGTAACACAAAATGCTCTTCACAAAGACTAACTTTATGCATAACACTCCAGGCTATTTTACCGCACTGGTACAGAGAGGAGGGAAAGCCTGGATAACTGATAGCTCCATGGCCTCAAAATGATGGGGAAACAATTAGCAGGCACATACGTGACTGGTTGCTGAGATTCAACCTGTAGCCATTGCTGACATCTACTGAGCGTGGGATGGCTGGCCCCTCCGCAGAGTCAGTGCTGGGACTCCACAGCCTTCCCTCGTTTGCCGTAGGGTACCACCTGTTCTTGCTTTCTTCATGAAAAACACCCCATGCAAACCTTTTATTTCCCTTCCCAGGCAAAGATGGCATTTCCCTCCGAGTGAGAAGGGCAAAAATGATACACATGGCTTCCAATTTCGAGACTACATGAGTGCATTCCCACAGGTGACCAAAGCTCTCTTCTTTTCCCGTGTTCTGGCCTCCCCGCCTCCCCCTTTCCTTCCAGCGCTTGTCGCTGGTTTAATAAAAGTTGAGAATCCTCACCCAGGGCCCCGCAGCCACGTGTGAGGAGACGCTGAGTCTGGTCTGAAGGCGCCTCTCTCCTGCTCCCTGCGAGTAAAGTGACCTTTCTAAGCGGAGGGAAGTGGGCTCCGATGACAGTCGTGATGGATGCGGTCATGTTCACTCAATAAAATAAGGCCCAGTGCATTTGAGGATAAATCAGGGGAATGTGCAGCCCCACCTGTCTGTCTCCATCACTCATTTCCACTGTCACTTTCACAGCGGCTGATGGATCACAGTTGCTGTAAAATTAGACAGCCTTTAATCTCATTTCATCCTGATTAGCTTCTCTTTACCCTTTCCCTCCGACTCACTGACTGACACGCTAAAAACGCGCACGGGGCCGCCCGCGAGCGCGGAGCACGGACTTCTCCCCCCGCACCTGCGCGTGAGGGCGCGGCGAGGGCCCACCTCCCGGGAAGCCCGGGGAGGGTCCGGCCGGTCTGCTTCGCTATGTGAAAGGTGATCCGTAAGGGCAGGGCCTCCTGCCTCTTGGAACAGGTGTTTGCCCTTGCTCGCTGCCCCTGTTGATTTCACTTCCCTTCAGGTTCGATCAGAAACCAGAGAAAGCAGGTCTTTTGCAAAACGCCAACCTTGATTTAATTTAGATTCTCTCCTAATAAACTCGGAGCCTGTTACATCCAGAAGAATTCCAAAGAGCTCTTGGGTGTGTTTATAGCCTCTCCATTCATGGTGGTAATTCAAAAGAGACAATAATTCAGGAATGAGAATATAGAAATATTCTGCCAACAAAGATAGCATAGGAGGTTTAAAAAAGTGTCGATAAAGAGGAATATCTTCAAGTAGCCTTTACTTCAGTCACCTCCTCCCTCATTTCAAAGGTGTCAGTGGTTAGCCTAGTGCAATCGTTTCGTTTGTTTGCATGAAGCATAACAGGAGGAGTAATCACATGAAAAGGGGGCTTCAGAATAAGTCATCTATTACTTCCTTCACTTCATTTCTGCTGCCCAAGTGAGAGCAAGTGAATGGCAAGAACAAAATACAAGCATGGCTGTATTTTCAGGGACAGTGCTGTAATATAAAGCTGGCCTTCCGGTTACAAAGAAGAGAATACCATTTGTATTGCTCATAAGATGCGGGCCTTGAACGGGCCAAAAATTATAAGTAAACGTTGGAAGAGGGTCTGCCATCGGCGAGTTGGCTGTAGCCGGTGGCCTCTGTTTTTCCGCCCATTTCTTCCGTGAGCCGATGGCCATCGAGGCTAAGAGTTGGCGCTGACCAGCTGACAGGATGATGGACGGAGTCACATCAGGCCGTTCATGAGACACATAATGTATATATGGGTAGCGTCGTTGGTTGTTGGTGTTTTGGAACCATCCTCATAATCCAGACAATGACGAGTTCATTTGAAAAAGAAAAAAGCAAGGATGTTCAAAACCTATCCAATCTTAGTTGCTCAATGAACCCAACATCCACTCTGCTCCAAATGGATTCTAAGAAGCAAAGCTGCAGAATCTATCTATCTGGTTGAAAGCTTTTCCCAAAGAGATAACTGAGGGTTGAGGAGGAGGGGGAGAAGGGGGAGGGAGGGACATTCCCAAGATGACCCTCTGTGTCCATCGACCTAATTAATGGACCTCCCAGACCAAGGGCACCCCCAGTTCCTCCTCCATTATCCCCGAAATCAGGGCTTTACATAGCAGTGCCTTCTCCCTCTTGGCTGTCGGCTCAAAGGACAATGAATGGTCACAGCAAAAATAAAAACGTGATCAAATCATCAGAACTCCTAGAATCCTGGAGTAAAATGCTCCAACAAAATGGTTTGCTCTTTCAGAAACTGCATTAGAGGTTTCAAAGCTTTGCCTAGGAATTCCTTTTAGTTGCATACCTTAGCCTGCCTAAGCACATTCTGAAAATAATAATAATAACAACAACAACAATAAAAACAAAATAAGATGAGAGAGGGATGTCCTCCAAAATGCATCGGGTGTCAGACAGGGGCCCTCTCTTTCCCTCCCCCCCCCCCCCCCCCACCCCCGTTGGAGGGAGCGCCAGAGGCAGAGCTGGCCTTGGCGCATATTGATTTCCCAGCGCACTGGTTCCTTAAGTGCTCTGCTGATCCGTGTCAGGCAATACGTTCCCTGCCCGAGCGTGCACATCGCCTCCCTCTCCCCGCACCTAGATTTAAGGTGCCCATATGATGAGCCGAACAAGGACATCATTCTACTCCGGGTGTCGCCCGGGCCGAGCCACCGCGCGTGTGATAACTGATGCTCGGCCGGTCACATTTACCATGGGAGATGACACGGCAGAGGTCAACACCGCACTGCACGTCGGGGGGGAAAGGGGTGACGGGGAGGGGGACACGGGCGTCCTGTTCTGGTTGCCTGTGTCTCCCAAATGAAAATGTAAATGAGAACCAACCCCGAGAAGCCTGGCTTTCACGGGCTCCTGGCTGCCGCCCCCTCTCCCCCCGCAGCCCGCGCACTGGGGCAGGGCAGCGGGATGGATATCCGTGATGTTCCGGTGGGTTTTATCTTTGTTCCAGAAGAGTTCCTAAGCGGAGAGCTAGGCAGTGTGTGATGGTGCTGCTAATGACATTGTACAGGAAATTGAGCGTGTGCCTTTGGAGGAGGCATTAAATCAGCAGGACCTTAATTTAAAAGCTGAACACTGTATGGAAAGCCGGCCCGCTGGGTGCTGGGGGACAGACAGCCACCCAGCACCCCCAGTGTGTTCACGGAGGGATCGCCAGCAAACTGAGGGGGGCGGGGCCTCTGAATGCCCGCCCCTCCCACCCCCCTTGTGTGCAGAGTTAGCTCCTCCAGGAGGGAGCCCGCCCTGACCATTGGGAGCCCCAGTCCCTGCTTCAGAGCGAAAGCCCCACCCGCAGGCCAGGGCGGGCAGGCTGAAGGCCTGCAAGCAGCAGTGACAGGCTGTTCTTGACTAATTCATGGGCGAACTTGATGTAAAATTCATCCAGAGGGGCCGGGCCTGCCGGCTGGGCACGGCCCCCTGAGCCCCTGAGGTGGGCGGGCTCCCTGCTCTGCTGCTGGCTCGCTCCTTCCCAGGGACTTCGTCTCACGTTCTCTACCCTTTGGTGGAAGCAAATGCCTAGTGAGCCACGGGCTGGAGCCAAGATGGCGAAGGTCATGCATCTGTGTTTTCTTCTTCGTTCCAGTCATGCCCTACAACAGCGCCCACCACTGCGTCGTGGAGGTGGAGAACTTCCTGTTCGTGCTGGGCGGAGAGGACCAGTGGAACCCTAATGGTAACTAAATGTGTTTTCTATTTTTTAGATATATTTTTGTTTATTTCAGAGAGGGAGAGAGAGAGGAACATCAATGATGAGAGAGGATCATTGGTTGGCTGCCTCCTGCATTCCCACTGGGGATGGAGCCTGACTCCCCAGCATGTGCCATGACCGAGAATCGAACCGTGACCTCCTAGGTCAACGTTCAACCACTGAGCCACTCCAGCGGGGCCTGATGGTAACTATTTTTATTTTTTTATTTTTTATGATGGTAACTACTGAACAACGCAGTAGCAGCTGGCCCATGAGTCTGTGTGCCAGGAAAGGCCCTGGTGGCTACAGCATCTTGACCGTGGGAAATGTGTGTCTATGCCAGTGACCGGGGAGGAGTCAGTGAGGTGGCTGTGCAGGGAAGGAAGGTCAGGCCTGAGGTGGCAGAGGATGGCCACAGGGCGCTCATCACAGGCTGCCTGGGGCTCAGCTCTGAGCTGGCACTGGGCCCCTCTCCTCACCGGCCCTCGAGGGATGGGTGCCAGGCCCCTGGCCTCCCCAGAACAGGGGCCAGCAACAGCGCTGAGAATTCCCCCCCGCCCCCATCTCCACCACGGCCTCCCACCCACAGCGTGATCTGCCGTCGCACTCACAACGCGTTCGCTGAGCTGCTTTGCAGCTTCTATTCCTGGGAACCCATTGGAGGTGGCTCACCTTTCGCTGGCTCCTTCCACAGCTCCCCGCCACCCCGCCTGTGGGTGTGGGTATGGGCGCTTCAGACATTCCCCGCGGAGAAACGAAGCCTTTTGACACATCTCCCGGGGCCGAACACGAGGGGGACCTGGGCCTGGCAGAACACGCACCAGGTCGGGGGGGGAGGGGGGAGCTTGCACGTGGAGGGGGAGCTGTGGCTGGACCTTCCGTGTAACAGGGATGCTTATGGCCGAGAAACCACAGAACAGCTGGCAGGTACACGTTTTCACTTTAAAACGCCGAACATCCCGATGAGATGACTCGGGCAGCGTGCGTCTATTTTAGCTCGGATGCTCTCTCAGCATCTGCACCAGGCGGATTATGGAGAATGGGCACATCTGTTCACGCTGGAATGTCTTAAAGGAGTGCCACCCAGCCACCTCCGGGAGCGTTTCTCCGAAGCCAGGGCACATTCTTCCCGAGACCTGCCGCCTGCTGGTTCCCGGCTCTCCTTGCTGGAAAGGGGACAGTCCTGGGCCTTGAGAGAACAGGAGCGAAAATGATAGGTCATCTCTCTCCTCCAAGTTTCCTTTGAAATGACGGCTTTGATGGTACAAAGCCTCCCGCTTCCCCCCCACCCTCATACCCCCAGCAAGCGCCCCAATTGCTGCCTAACCCGTCCTTCCTCGCCAGTGATTTCTGCTGACCGGAGCGTCTATAAGGGAACGTGCTGTCACTAGCATCAGGCTGATCTGAGCAGTGTCTGCAGAACCTTCTTTTTAAAAGCCAGGTCAAAGCTACTTCCTGACCCAAGGCCCGGCTGCAGCTCCCGTTTCAATTGTCCTGATCAGCACTTTCTCCCACCCTCAGGCTTAACTGCTCCACACCTTCTCTCTCAACTGCCTTTCTCCACAGCCTCCCTCCTCACTCAGTGTGCAGCCTCTCTTCTTAGTCCAATCGCAACAGAAGCAATCGAGGATAAACATCTGTATCTTGCTCCTACCAAGTCTATGCACATGTATCTGTGGCTACCCATGTATCCTGTCTTTTCTCCTATGACTGTCTCTGCCCCTATCGAAGGCCTGTTCTTCACTCCCTCTTGCTTGCTCAATCACTTTTGCAATATATTTCCAAACCAAATAGAAGCTTCTTGAGGAGGTATGTCCTCCAGCTCTAATCATCTTCTTTTTATGGCAGCAGTTCTAAAAAGCATTCTCCTACCCTCTTTTCCCCGATTTCTCATATGTTAGTCTCCTGGAGTGGTCCCCACTCAGGCTTCCATCCCCACCCGTCCACGGAAGCCGTACTCTCCAGGCCACCACCATCCTCCCTGTGGTCAAATCGAATGGTTAGTTCTCCGATGCTCACTCCTCATTCTGAAACACTGCTTGACACGGCTTCCAAAATGCTACACTTTTCCTCCTATCTCTGACAATGTCTTTCCTTGTCTGGTTTTCCTTCTTCTGACCCAGGGCTAATTCCCAGGATTTGTATTACCTTCCATGGTCATACCCTCTGCCTAAAGGGGTTTCCTTCTGTTCGATGACTTTACATAATATTTCTGGAATAATAATGCCATGATTTGCACCTACCGCCTCATTTAGCCAGTGGTCTGCCAGGTGCTTCCACTTTGAGATCTCAAGGTCAAGTCCAAAGCAGCAGAACCCTTGACTTCTCTCCTCAACCCCCAAACTACCCCTGCTGGTTTTCCCCACCTCAGCAAATCGCATGGCCTTCTGTCCAGCTACTCAGGCTAAAAAAACCTGGAAACCGTCCTTCATTATCTCCTCTTTATCTCAAACTAACAATCAGAAAATTTTATTGGCCGTTTCCATGCAATAGATCCCAAACCTGACCACGTCTCACTGCCTGAACCTTCCTTCAGTGGCCTATTGATAGCTCTGCTGCTTCAAGAGCGGCGCCTCTACAGTCTGTTCTTCACACAGCAGCCAGAGAAGTCTTTGTAAGAGACACATTAGGCCCTATTCCTTGCTTACTCAATACCCCCACAGGCCTGTCTTCATTTTTTATGGACTCCTACACTAGTCCACAAAGCACACTGCTCTGGGCCTTGACACCCCTCCGACTTCTGTCCCTGTCGTTCCAGCGTTCCTGCTGGGTTTGAATTCATGAGCAGCTCAGGAGTTTCTGCTCCATACCCCACGGCCTGAGAGGCTCACGCTGCACATATTTGCATGGCTTGCAAAAGGCATCTGTGACGTTCTACCTAAGCTGGCCTCCCCTCTACCAATCCCCGCCTTCATCTACTTGATGATATAGTCTATATTAGTTTATTCATTTATCAAAATAGGAACTTGGCCTTCCCTCCCCCCATTATATCCTCAGAATCTAGAACACAAAAGACACATAATAAGTACTCAATAGATAACTGCAGTTAGTAATTGGGTTTTGTATACATGCCTATGTGGAAACATGCATGTACATGCACGCATGCACACAGGCACACATACATGCACATGCATCTCAGATGATTGTCATTTCAGGTGCTCCACAGAAAATGGAATACACTCCTTTGCTTCCATTTCCTGGTGACAATCTGTGTGTAAAGTAAGAATAATGTTAATACCTCAGAGGCATTGCTGTGCTTATTGGGTTCAGCAGAGGGGATAAGCTGGTTAACCAGCTCCAAAGGTTCATGTTCCCCATTCAGCCCGTGTACCTGCGAGAGGGCACAGCAACTGTGCTTCCCTCAAACACACACACACACACACACACACACACACAACGTATAGATTAAAACTGACTTCTTTAAACCTCGTATTGTGGCGATCGCTACTATTTCCACAGGGAGAGAGGTTCTCCCACTCCTGGAATTCTGGGGTCATTTGAAGAAGAAAAAAAGCAAAAAAAAAAAAAAAAAAAAAAAAAAAAAGCTCTAGCTGGAGATACCACACAGGGCAGTCTTGGAACTGATGCTTTATAGGCGATAACTCCCTGTTTTTAAAGCATAAAAACACCAAAGCCTAGAGTGTTTTACCCTAACTTTGGGATGAAACTGGTTTGACAAACATATTTGCTCTCATTATTAGGGTTCATTTATTTTTATCAGAACTCATTAAAAGGGGAGCAAAAAGGGAGGGAAAGGGAAAACCAATGGAGGTGGCTCGTTTTTTCTTCTACTGACTCCACTTCCCAAACCCTGTTAGGGAGTCCCTCTGCTTCGTGCATCTGTTTGGTAAGCCTGAGAGCAGAGCTGTCTTATAAAATACTGTTAAATGTGGAAAACCACAGTGGAATGAATCCAGGTTTTGTGTGTATTTTGCAGGAAAACACAGTACCAATTTTGTCAGTCGATACGACCCCCGCTTTAATAGCTGGATACAGCTCCCACCCATGCAGGAGAGGTAAGTGTTTGTTTCTCGTGTTGGAAACGCCGTGGTGGCTGCACAGGAGGTCTGGGTGTGGAAGGCCTGCCCGGATGAGGCATGCTCAGGGGAACAGGGAAAGGTATTTGAGGCAACATACAAACCTTGGGCCGGCCAATGTGGATGAGCTGCCTTGGCAACTCAATGGAGAAAAATAATCAAGTCAATGATTTATCCTCGCGTAGGAAGAAAAACAGTTTTCTGGCTGTCCTTCCTTTCCCACATTGCATTGGCTTTGGGGCAAGCAGAGCTCCACTCTCACTGGCTGCCCCACTCTCCTGGGCTGTGATATATTTATTTATTTTAAATATATTTTATTGATTTTCCACAGAGAGGAAGGGAGAGGGACAGAGAGCTAGAAACATCGATGAGAGAGAAATATTGATCAGCTGCCTTCTGCACACCCCCCACCGGGGATGTGCCCACAACCAATGTACATGCCCTTGACCGGAATCGAACTTGGGCCCTTGCAGTCCGCAGACGGATGCTCTGTCCACTGAGCCAAACTGGTTTTTTCCGTGGCTGTGATATATTTAAATCCTAATGGAAATATAAAACATCGTGTTTACAGTGATGTGCGTTTTGATGCTCAGATTTCAATATTAAACTTTTCAAGTCACACTGATTCAAGTCCTTCCCATTTGCCTCCTCAACTGTCTTTCCATCATACATTCAAGAGCCTGTCACTTGTTAGCTTTGAACTAAACAGTTTTGTGAGGGGTCCTCTCATTTTTTATATACCGTGTTTATCTCGCTCAGTTCTTGTGCCAGAGGACATGAATGACAACTCCACTTCCACCTCCTGGGCTCTCCTGGCTGTCCCTTAGGCATGAGGCCGTGACTCAGTGCGCCTATGCAAGTTCGCAAGCTAAATTTTCCGCACTTGGTTCTTTTCAAATAACATCTCCACATCCTCTTGAGCAAATTCCTCAGTCTAATTGTAACAAGAATCAACAACCTATTTTCTCGATTGAATTATTTAAGGAATAATTTCTTATTTCTTTCATGACCCTTCAAACGGTTCCTTTTTTTTATTTTTAAAGCATTCAATCAGATTGCACTGAGATCACATTAGATCCTTCATCATATATTCCAAGTTAAAAAGAAATTTTCAGGCCTAGCTGGTTTGGCTCAATGCATAGAGCATAGGCCTGTGGACCAAAGGGTCCCAAGTTCAATTCCAGTCTAAGGCATGAACCTCGGTTGCAGGCTCCTCCCTAGCCTGGGCCCTGGTCAGGGCTCTTGCAGGAGGCAACCAATCGATGTGTTTGTTTCTCTCACATCAATATTTCTCTCTGTCTTTCCCTCTCTCTTTTCCACTTTCTAAAAATCAATGAACAAATATTCTTGGGTGAGGATTTTTTTTTTTTTTAAATAAAGGAACTTTCAGATTATGCCATTCATTAAAAAATGGACATTACTACAGAAAGACTATAAAGAAACTTACTTTCTATCCCACGTACACATGTTAAGACTTTCTTATAAGAGACTAAGAGCTACACACTGAAAATAACGAGGCACATTATGTGGAAAGGATCTCAGACACGTTTAGGAACGTCTAATCAAAAGGTACGTCCACAGATGACTCTAAGCCAGCTGATGCACTGCCATGCCACTCAGCCTTCCCGTCCCTATGCCGGGGCACATGCTAGTAAAAGCCTCCGGGGGGTCTTTCTTCTTGTGTCTCACACGTGGGGCTTCTCTCCTGGTTGCTGTTATCATGGCCCCATCACTTCATCCACACCCTTTCATCCACACCATTCAAAAAAAGTCTCACTGAAGCCATATTTTTAAAGTGAGCATCAAGACCGTATTTGAGATGTCAGCATCTCCCCACCCTGGTCCCCTTCGCTGGGGGCTGGGCGCCACGATCGTTAACCTTCACGCCGAGACTTCGGGAGGCATCACTCATGTCGCGGTCAATTATCTCGCCGTGGAGCCCCTCGGGATGAGAAGTGTTGCTGCAAAAACCTAATTAGTAATTTTTTCAAATGTGCATTGTTTACTTGATCCTCGATAATGACTTCCTCGGAGGCACTCTGGCCTCTCCTGGCGGGGTCCGACGAAGACGGTTCTGAGCAGCTCATTGACCTGATAAAAGGGCCCTCCACGGTCCGTCGGCCCCCGCCAGCCGCCGATGACAGGATGGACGGTCTAACGTTTCTCCGCGAGTCATTATGGTACATCATGTCAGGGCCCTGGTAAGAGGGTTGTTGTTTTTGTTTTTTGTTTTTTTTTACATTGAGAACAATCAACTCGACAGAGCAAATAGAGAGCTCCTGGCCAAGCGGAGGGGCACAGGCAGCGCCCACGGATGCCCGTCTGTCTTCCAGCTCCGCGTCTCCTATGGGTTGGCTGACCCGAGCAGCTGCCCACAACTGACAGGGAGATCTTTCTGTCTTCGCTGCCACTCAGAATAGCAAGAACGGCCACTTATCCGCATGTTCTAATTGGTGATTAAACAAAGAGGGAGAAAACCAGAACATATGAGACACAGGCTACACATCAGAAGAGAATTTCCTTGAATGTTGGAGTGAGTTCATTCGCATTGTATATAGATCATGAATCAAACCACCCACCAGAAGTTTCCCAGGCCACCCCACTCTGTTAGCTGCCACCAGACTGCTAATTAAGTTGCCAAACGAGCTGAGGAGAATAGAAACGAGTTGGAAAACACTCCGGGGTAACCCGTTCTCTGAATCACAGGGCTGGCGGGACTGGACGCCTAGGCCAGCTTTCCTCATTAGCGCATCCAGAAGAGTATGACCCAATGCAGAATGCCACCCCATGTCCCCGGGGAAATGGGCACACAGCCTCAGTCAGGGCTTCTCCAGCACAGGTCCGCTCCTGGACTGCATGCTGCTGCCTGTGAATTTCCTGACGGAAATGATTAAACAAAAGTATAAATTTAAATGTCGTGCAGAAGGGTTGTTTTGGTCTCGGATTTGGGATTTGGTTCTTCAGAAAAGATGAGGGCAAAATATGAAAACTTGACTCAATTGAAACATTTTGGCGGCTTTAAGGTTTTTTTTTGTTGTTGTTGTTTTGTTTTTTGTTTGTTTGTTTTATAAAAATAGACATTTTAGGTACTATTCTTATGGAGATCTTATTCCCTAGCTAGTGGGGGGAGGGGAGAGAGAGGGGAGTCCCACCACCAAAGCTTGAATAGAGGGTTTGCATACTTATCATGACTGATGGGAAGAAAAAGAAAAAGCCAGTTTGGAGAACAGAAACAAAGCATGTGTTTCACAGAGCAAGTGAAATTTAGCAGCAAATACATCAGAAATTTCCCAAATTTAACTCTGTTTCTGGAAGCCTTACAAGAGACAATATTCTGTTTGAAAATCTATTGTTGCTTTAAGCTGATGATGAAATTCAAAAATGCAAGCTGAGATGAGGTGGTGATTATTATTCCGTCTCAGGCTGTAGATATAAACTGACCACCTCAAGGGTCAGAAGGACACAGGAAAACTAGTACAATATTCGGGATTTGATGCATGTTTGTAAATGTTACCGTTGTCCTTTGTAACTTATCTCAATCCTTTGAGCATTAGCTGTGGCGATGGAGTAAGGAGGATCTTGTAGCGGGGAGAGATGATCAATTCAAAATACACTGTAATCCCACTAAGGAATCTTTAATCATCTAACTTTTCCAAAAAGAGCTAAATCACCCACGCCAGGTAGGAAGAGGCAGGGCAGGGAGCACACCCAGGAGGCAGATTTGCACCTGGAGCAAAAGCTCACAGTGGCTGGCAGGCCCTGACCCAGTGTGTCTGTGACCTGTGTTGTGAAGGCTGACTCTGGGCACGCAAGGGATGGAGTCAGAGACTCTGCGTCCTCGCTGCCGGAAATGCTAACAGGAATACGCACTTTTCGCCAGGGAGGGAAACCTATGGGCTGTTGTTTCCCATTTAGATCCTAACAGTGACACTGTGTGGATGAAGCCAGGAGTACACACGGAGCATCCAATCAGGAACACCTCGGCTGAAAGAGCCAGTCCTGGCAGGCTGCTCAGGGCCTCCGTGGAGAAGGAAAGGGAAGCGAGAACTTTGAAATGTAGACGATAAAAAGGATATCACGCTCCCAAAGAGGGATCTTCCGAGTATGCTCCACTACCAGCGCTTGCATGGAGCGTTTGCCTACTTGTCATGATTGATGGGCATTTTTTCTTAGACCAACATACTAGTATAGTGCATAGAAGAACTCACCACCTTACTGCCCACAGAGTCCAAATTCCTTTTAAATGGCAGAGTAGTGAAATTAGTAAACTAATTATTTCAGAGGCTCCAAGACCTGTCACAGGCTCATCTGGGAAAGGAACCCTGTTCTATCCTGTTTCAATGGTGCAAAGATATATCAATGTCCACATTTTTATAGACATGTGTCAGTTTTCTCAATGAATCGTTTTAACTGAGGAGGTAAAATCATCTTGACTTATCCTATTTCATAAGAGAGCAGTAGAAATCTGGCCAGAGACATGAAAAGATTCATCTTACAACTGAAACTGGGTACCCTTTGACCAACCACTTCCCCACCTAGATGCACTTAATTTTGTAATTGTTTTTAAACCTAATTTTATACTTCAATGAGTTTTTACTCCTCTATCCCAGAAAACTCTAGTTTTTTTAGGTTTGTGTTCCTTTGAAAATACAATTCAATCTTCCTCCAAAACCTTTCTCCATATTCTTTCCCAAAAATGCACATACGCAAAACACATTTTAGAACAATTTCAAAAGAGCTTTCTGGACTCCTCAGAAAACACAGCCGGGGTTAACCACCCTTACTTTGTGAAATCTGTCCCTCCTGCTCTTCATTCTCCTCCCTACATCCTTTTTCCATCATTGTTGTTCATCCTCCTCCTGAATTTTCCCCAGCACGTATGTGGGTTTTTTTTTAAGCATCAAGAAAAATATAGGAAAGCTGAAACTGGTTTGGCTCAGTGGTAGAGCGTCGGTCTACGAACTGAAAGGTCCCGGGTTTGATTCCGGCCAAGGGCATGTACCTGGGTTGCGGGCACATCCCTAGTAAGGGGTGTGCAAGAGGCAGCTGTCTATGTTTCTCTCTCATCGACGTTTCTAGCTCTCTATATCTCTCCCTTCCTCTCTGTAAAAAATCAATAAAATATATTTAAAAAAAAATATATATATAGGGGGGAAAAAACAAATATAGCCAAAATACTACTTTGAGACGGTGAAGAATAGCCGAACCATATGATCCCACAATCCCACTTCTGTACATATGTCCGAAGGAACCAAAGTCAGTATCTTGAAGAGATTTCTGTACTCTCATGTTCATTGTAGCATTATTCACTATAGCTAAGATGTGGGAACAACCTTGTCTGTCCACAGAGAAGTGGGTAAAGAAAACAAAGGTGTATGCATAAAATAGAATATTATTCAGACATAGAATTGAAGGACATCCTGCCATTTGAAACGGTAAGTCATTATGCTGAGTGAAACAAGCCAGATGGAGAAAGACAAACACTGTATGATGTCACTTATATGTGGAATCTTAAAAATGTTGAGCTTAATGGAAACAGACTAGAATGGTGATTGCCCGGGGGCTGAGTGGGAGTGGTCGGTTGAAGGGTACACAATTTTAGTGGTGAGATGAATAAGTTCTGAGGATCTGATGTCTGCTGACTATAGTGAATAGTGGGTTATACACTTGAAATTTGCTAAGGGAGTAGATCTTAAGTGTTCTCATAAAATAAAAATGGAGAGTAACCATGTCAGGTGATAGCTGTGTTAATTAACTTCATAGTAGATACCCTTTTACAATGTATGCATGTATTAAATCATCACATTTTACATTTTATATATGTTATAATTTTATTTGTCAATTTTACTTCAATAAAGCTGGAAATAAAATAAAACTGAATACATCACCATATATAGCATTTATCATACCTATATGGTAATAAGTCATCTATACAAATAAAGAATTTAGTTGTCACTTAAAATGTAGGGGTGGGCAAAAGAAGGTTTACAGTTGTGAGAAAGCAAAACAGGATTTATATTATTATTTATTATTGTATTGTTTACTTGTATTTGTTTTATTATTATTTCATATCCTTACTTATGATTTATCTTTTAGGTAATGATGGATGATAATTTAACCAATGAGCAACAAAAGTGGATACTGTAAACCTACTTTTGCCTCACCCCTGTGTGAGAAAAATATATATGCAAATATTTTTAAATTTTATTTTTCAATTACATTTAACATTATTTTGCATTGGTTTCAGGTATACAGAATAGCATTTAGGCAATCATATACGTTACAAAATGTCATCCCCAATATTTCAAGTAACCACCTGCCACCATACATAGTTATTACAATATTGTTGTGCATATTCCTTCTGCTTTACATCTTGGTGACTATTTTATAACTACAATACCAATTAATACTTCTTAATCCCTTCACCTTTTTCACCCAGTCCTTCAACCCCTCACCTCTTACAGCTGTCAGTCTTTTCTATTTTGTTTGTTTATTTTGTTCTTTAGATTCCACATATAACTGAATTCACTTGGTATTTGTCTTCCTCTGTCTGACTCATTTCCCTTAGCATAATACCTTCTAGGTCCATCCATGCTGTTGCAAATGGTAAGATTTTATTATTTTTTATGGCCAAATAATATTCCATGGTACATGTACCACAGCTTTTTTATCCACTCATGTATTGATGGGCACTTGGGTTGCTTCCAAATCTTACCTATTGTAAATAATGTTGCAAATAAACATAAGGGTGCTTTTAAATTAGTGTTTGGGGTTTCTTCAGATATATACCCAGAAGTGGAATCACTGGGTCATAAGGCAGTTCCATTTTTTATTTTTTGAGGAACCTTCACACATCTTGATGGCTGATTTTGAGAAATATATTCAGGTAATATTGACTGATGGGTCCTGAGCATGAACCACACACTGGGCACTGTAACGAGCATTTTACATGTGTATTTGCAAATAAAGCGTAAGAAAGGTACCATCACCAACTCCATGTTACAGATCTAAGTCTCAGAGTGGTTAAGTAGAGTATCAAAGGCCACACACCCAGTAAGTCGTAGAGCCAGGCAATCTTATTCCAGAGACCAAACATTTCATCAAGATGCTACAAAGAGGTTTGGGCTCTTTGTAAACAGAACTTGGAAAATCTCCAAATCTTATAGGTGTACCTGATAAAAACTTCTGGGACTTCTCATTTTCCTGTTGACATTGCCCAAGAGGCTTAGCATCAATTTTTTATGAAGATCATAATTCATCACACATAAATTATACTCTCTCTAAGAGGCTCGGCATTTAACAATTGTACTTTGTCAATATGGGACCACCTGTTATCCTTCTGAAGATACTAGAGGCCTGATGCACAAAATTTGTGCAAGAGCAGGCCTTTCTTCCCCTGGCTGCCAGCACCAGCTTCCCTCTGGCACCTGGGACCGGGGCTTCCCTCCCAACCCCAGCTTCGTTTGGAAGGTCGTCCAGAAAGACTTCCGGTCTAATTAACATATTATGCTTTTATTATTATAGATAATTCTAGAAGCATCAGTGAGAAAAAGAAGCAAAGGATCCAGGATTTCAATTTAATTTTCCTAATCTTTATTCCCCCTCAGTCCTCATATCTTTTTTTTTTTTTTTTTTTAATATATTTGTATTTATTTCAGAGAGGAAGGGAGAGGGAGAGAAAGGTAGAAGCATCAATGAAGAGAGAATCATTGACTGGCTGCCTCCTGCACACCTCTACTGAGGAATGGAGCCCACAACCCTGGTATGTACCCTATCTGGGAATCGAACTGTAACCTCCTGGTTCAATAGGTCGATGCTCCACCACTGAGCCACACCAGGTGGGCGGCTCTCATATCTTATTAGTTACCAAGTCTTGCATCTTTCTTTAAAATACCTTTTTTTTCACCCTTGTTCATGTCTTCTACTAAAATTCTGGTTTACACCTTTAACACCTCATTCCTGGATTATGGTCTGCCTCCCATGGGTCCTTTTGTCTCCGATCCTTTTGACACAGCTTGCATCTTATGCTTTTGGTGACATAATGAGACACACTAATAGAGGCTCTCTAGAAAAGAGACTAAAGCATATCCCAAAGCTTTGTAAGAATCAACACCAAATATTACACAGATGTAATTCCTGCAATGGGTTATATAACAGCAACTTTTCAACACTACATTCAGTTCACAAAAGTTTCTCTATTTGCCATAGTACTGGGTGGTGGGGGGAGGGAGAAAAAAGTGATAATTGAAGAAAAATTTTGATGATGTAGTTCTCTTATAAATTGGGAACAATGACCCTTGAAGGACCATAAAGAAAGTGAATGTCAAGATAATTTATTATTGTTATATTATCTACCTCATTTTTCACTTTGTCTTACTGAGCTGTGATATCCTTCCAGGGTACCAAATACCCCAAACATTAGGGAACACTTTTCCCAGTGTCTGAAGTAAGATAAAAAGGGCTCCAACAAAGAGTTAGTGAATTGCCCCTCTGCTGTTACTTTCATATCAGAAATGTTCATGGGAATGGGCCATGCATGTGGTCCCTGTGGAAGGTCTCGGATCGAGAAGGTTGCTATCTGTGTGGTTTCCAAAGGATTACAACCCTTTCTGAAGCTGAATGCACCTCCTTTTCCCGACCCCTGGGCTCCTTGTGTGATTTACGGTGGGTTGTTGTTTCCATCGTAGAAGAGCCAGTTTCTACGCGTGTCGGCTGGACAAACATTTATACGTTATTGGTGGGAGGAATGAAACCGGCTATTTGTCCAGCGTGGAGTGCTACAACCTGGAAACAAACGAATGGCGTTATGTGTCCTCTCTGCCACAGCCTCTGGCAGCTCACGCAGGAGCAGTGCACAATGGGAAAATCTACATTTCAGGCAAGTCCTCCCCCCACTTCCTGCTGCCAAGTTCAGTTCCCAGGCACTTTCCTGACTGGTGTATATGTGTTTAATTCACAGGGGGAGTACACAATGGAGAATACGTCCCGTGGCTATATTGCTATGACCCTGTGATGGACGTCTGGGCTCGCAAACAAGACATGAACACAAAACGCGCCATCCACACGTTGGCTGTCATGAATGATCGCTTGTATGCAATTGGAGGAAATCATTTGAAAGGTCTTTTTTTAAGAAATCATAATAACACTTGCATTTCACGTTTCTCGCTAAGGGGGGTGGGGAAGGTGTCTCATCAGATAAACATAGTTCATTTACCAGTAGCACTGGGCAAGCATCTATTTTGGCTCCTCTACAAGATAGGATTATTTTTAATTTACCACACATATTAAGGAAATGAATAATAATGTCTACAGAAAACTTAAAAACGAAAGCATTAATAACTGAAAAAGCACAAACAATGTGTAGTAACAATGAATTCAGTAAAAATAAATTATTCCTTATCAACTAAGTTATAGTAATGGATTTTGTCCACAAAATTGTTTTCTCTAGTAATCATAAAAACTTTAGTCATAGCTGTGCAAAGAAGCTAGTGTGTGATTTTTCTTAGGGAAAACACTTAGAATTTCATGTCTAAATTTAAATTTAGAATTATCTCTTTTAAGGCCCATCTATGATTCTCAAAGTTTTCCTATTTGCTTTTTTTTTTTTTTTTTTTTTTTTTTTTTTTTTTTTTTTTTAATAAAAGCACCTGCTTAAAGCACAGCATTTTTAGAGCCATGTCTTGGTTCCTCTCCTCCTCCTCATGTGTGCACGACTACATATTTTGTAGTGTATGCGCACATATGTAACTTTATGTGCAGTTCTATGACATTGAACTTGATAGGAAAGCAGAGAGATGAATACTATTAAGATTGTTATTGCTTTGGGCCTCAGTTTCCTCATCTGAAAATTAAGAAACTGATCCTTGAAATTGAACGAAATGAGAACGAGGCCATCTGGGTCTGGTAGATAAGGCCCATCTGAGCACTTATGTTTCAATTAGATAGACAGCTTTTAAAAAATGGCTTAGACATAGACTTTTTCTATTTTTCTACATACATATTTACCCCTAAAGATAATAAAGACCAGACAAGTATAACTTTAATGTGAATATATCCAAGTTCATATTGAATCAGAAGTGTCATTTCCTGATCTCTGCTGCTCATCTTAGAGGTCTCCCGATGGAGGAGGATTGTAGTTACTGCTGCTACGCTCCCCCTTCATTTTTCTCCTTTGCTGGCACTCCTTCATGTCAGCACACACTTCCTGGCCCATACATCCATGCGTTTTATATTAACTCAGTAGTTGCCTGCATTAAAACTTGATTTCTACTAATTTCTTTGCACAAGAATTCTTCTTTTAGGAACTTTTCATATTTATGTTTATACTTAATATAAGTATGTTTTATACTTATAAGGAAAGATTTGAGTAATGACAACTTAAATGAAAAATAGCACACACACATCAAATTAGGCTGGCTCAGGGAAGCCTGTGGCTTAGAGGAAAGGGTGTGGACATTGCATCTAAGCTTAGATTTGAATTCCAGTTGTGCACTTAAGTTGTGTAAGACACTCTCCCTCACATCTGTAAATGGGATAGTGATCCTTTCTTTGGTAGTTGTGAAGAGTAGAGTCTATAAATTTAGTTGGTACAGAGAAGGCACACACATTCTCATACGATGCCTCTAGGGCCTTAGAACCAGGAATTTGCCCAAACCTTCATTCCCAGTATGTATGCTTCAAAAACTGTCACCAATTATCTTAATGGTAAAGGAAAGAAAATATGCCACAGAGTTGCAATAAGCACATTACTCTGTTCCCAAATCTATGTGATTTCTTTTATGTAAAAAATTGGTAGCTTGAAATACTCTGTCAGCCTTTTCAAGAATGAAAACTATTCTACTTTTTGGCCTACCTTGTCAATTAATTTGAAGAGTCCAGTATGTCAATTTATTTATATTGTGTGCATTAGAATGGTCAGCTAGCAAATATCCATACCATACATTTAACTAGGAAAAAAATTCATTAAGATTTAGTTTGCTCAATGACCACAATACTCCCACTAGGGATTTTTTGACTGCCTACATTAAAGATCCAATAGAGTCCCGTAACCTAAGTTGTTCTCTGTGACCTAGTGGTGTCCCAGCCACTGAGAAACTTTATCAGAAGTGCCGGGAGAAGCCCTTCAGTGGGAGTTAGCCCCCTACTCGAAAGGAGGAGGAGCAGCTCAATGAGGACGTTCCATGCTCCAGCTGTAGCCTCCCACGATTCCTTAGTAGATATGGAACCGGTTCACATTGTCATGGCTGTTTATAAACATAGAGAGGCTGCCAAAAAGGTAAAATATGCTGAACAACAAATTTTAATTAGTTAAACATTTTGAGAAGTTTAAAGATTCATTTAAGAAAAGCAATATAGCCAGGACCAGTTTAGCTCAGTGGATAGAGCGTCGGCCTGCAGACTGAAGGGTCCCAGGTTCAATTCCGGGCAAGGGCATGTACCTTGGTTGCAGGCACAACCCCAGTGGGGGGGGGGGTGCAGGAGGCAGCTGATCGATGATTCGCTCTCATCGATGTCTTTAACTCTCTCCCTCTCTCTTCCTCTCTGTGAAAAATCAATAAAATATATTTTTTTTAAAAAAGCCATATAGCCCAGCCTGCGTGGCCCAGTGGTTGAGCATCAACCTATGAACCAGGAGGTCATGGTTCAGTTTCAGTCAGGGCATATTCCTGGGTTGCAGGCTGGATTCCCAGTAGGGGGCATGCAGGAGGTGGCTGATAAATGGTTCTCTTTCATCATTGATGTTTCTCCCTCCCTCTCTTTACTCTCTGAAATCAATAAAAATATATTTTTTAAAAGCAATATAGTTTAGTCTATAAAAGTGAGGGAGTTTAGACTATAAAACTGTAAAGCCTGTTCACTTAGATTCAAATCTCAGTCTATCTACTTATGGTCATCTGACTTACTCAAGTCATTAACTCTCTCTGTCCCTCAGTTTTCGCATCTATAAAATAAATATAATGGTATCACTATCTCATAGGATGACTGATGGGATTAAATTAGTTCATTTGTAGAAAGTGCTATAATAAGCTAGTTGTTTAGCTTATAAAAGCACTCTATAAAATGCTTACTTTATTATTAGTTTAAGCCTTTTTAAAAAGTTTCAATAAACCATTTTGAATAAAATCTACCCCCATATAATCAACCAAGGATATCTAGTCAGGTATTCTCACTTTCAGTCAATCTGGAACACCCAGAGTCTGGTTGTTTGTGTGCTGTTTGTTTGTTTTAGGTCTTTCTGACACTTCTAATTTCACCGTGAATGTAAGCATGCATGCCTTCAAGACCGATTATCTGCTTCTGCCTCTAGACCTTTTCTGAAAAGAAGCCCTGGCCTTCGGGTGGGACTGTGAGAGTTTGTCTTTTGTGATTCCATTCTGCTGTGTCCCTCAGGCTTCTCCCACCTCGATGTCATGCTGGTGGAATGTTATGACCCAAAAGGTGACCAGTGGAACATTCTCCAAACTCCCATCTTGGAGGGCCGCAGCGGCCCTGGCTGCGCAGTGCTTGACGACAGCATTTACCTCGTGGGAGGCTACAGCTGGAGCATGGTACGTCCTCCTGCTCCTCCTCCTCCTGGTTTATGCTTACTTCTTTGTAAATTTCATTTCAGCTTTTTTCTTTCCATCTTTATTGCTGAAAGAATTCATATGCCCCCCTTCTCCCCGCACTGACCTCTTTTTGCCCGCCCCTGCCCCCCACCATGCCTTCACCACCCTATTGTCTGTGTCCTTGGGTTACACATACAGTTATGCATAAATGCATACAAGTTCTTTGGTTGTTTCCCTCAAAATGTGTTACCACCCATGCATGTACCTTTTAAGAGCATCATGCTAAAAGAAAGAAAGAAAGAAAAAAAAAAGAAAGAAAGAAAGAAAGAAAGAAAGAAAGAAAGAAAGAAAGAAGTAATAATAATAATAAAGAGTATCGTGCTTAGATGCCAACAGTCAATTACTTTAGTAATGGAGTCAGTGTGGTTGCAGTAGAGCTGGCTTGCTCTTTGATCAGCTGTGTTATAAATGGGTTAGCTCTCTGGTTCTCTCCTTCCCCATGCTTTGCAATTCTGGCTTTCCAAGGAAAAGTCAGACTAAAGTGGCTACATCAATGTTCTGTTGAAATTGTTGGGATAGGAGAGTCTGAAAAGTTTCTGCCCAGTGAGGCATGAAAACAGAAATCCATTGTTTAATATCCACAGGTTCTGTGGAGGATGTGTCATTTGCCATTGTGCTTCACTTTCCCCCCTTTGTCAATCAATTTCCAAATGCACCCAACATTCAGAGTCCAGTGGGCCCTCATTAACACACCATCCAACTTCAACATCCGTCCACATTTCGCCACACTTACCTCATTTATCCTTCAAAATTGTTTTACTGAAGCAATTGGTAGCAAATTCTAGACATCACATTATTTTATTCTAAACGTGTCAGTATTTAACCTTTTAAAAGTATTCATTTATCTAAACACAGTCCCTATCACACCCAACAAAATCAACAATAATTGCTTTATATCCAAAATAATATTCTCATGAATATTCTCCTATTCATTTTTTAAACATGTATTTTTCAAATTCTGTGTTAAAAGGTGTCTCACGTGTAGTAGTTGCTAGCTCTTACACATCTACAAGGTGCAGCCTTGCCTCTCTCCCACTCTTGTTCGATGCCTCTGGCCAGCTGGGAAAACAGGGTCTATTACATAGACCATCTCGCATTCTACAGCTAGCCGACGTCATTTAAAAATCATCGTGTGTCCCTATTCCCTGTAGACTGGAAGTTAGAGATAAAGGCTTAGTTAAATTCAGCTCTTCTTTAAAAAAAAATTTTTTTTCTGTTATTTATTTTTGGCAAAAACAAGTGAGGCTCCGTAATTCAACCAACATCACATCAGGCATCTACCATCACTTTTTAAAAGATGACTTTGCATCTTTTTCTGTTTCTATGTGTTGGTTTTGTAAGATTAATTCGGGGTTATAACCATATGAGTTTACTTCTTTTTGCCTCTAACAAGGGAGTCACGTGAAGTTGTGGGGGGGAGCGTTAAGAAGATATTAGTTACACGGAGGCACATGTGTATTGCCACACATAACTAGATAGCAGTGCATGTGCCTGTTTGCCAGTGCCAGTGGCTAGCCACCGGAGTCCCCGGATTTGGAACCAGGCTTCCCTCTCAGAAGGTGATGGTGAGGTTGGTGGGGACTTTTGTCTGTCTGTTCCCTGTGACACAAAGAAAGCTGCTTCGGTCTGGGAAGGGAAATGTTCCACAGGCACTAACCCCGGAGGTTGACAAAGGGAACAAGCTTAGTGTTTGTTCCCCACGTGGCCTCTTGAAAGCGAACCAGTGGATGTGCGAAGAGATCAGCACGCTGTCGCCTGCAGCTCATTTTAACCCGGTTCTGAATCCCGGCGCTAATCCCTTCGACAGCAGTGACATAAAAATGGAAATGTGAGCAACGATCTAAAATCCAATTTACTGTAATCATTTGACTATTTCAGGTGAAATTTTTTAAATGTAACCCAGCAGGATAATTCCTTTTTTTTTTTTTTTTTGTGGTCAATTATTTTAAGGGATTTGTTGATTATCCAGGATGTTCTAGGTACTTAACTTTTCTTATTAGTTACACACGCATAAAAACCGATTTTAAAAATTGGTCCACCTCAAATTTCCCATTGGATTAAAACAGTGGCAGACCCGCTGCTTTCATGCCGAGGTTTTGAAACAAGAGCGGAGAACGGGCCTTTGCTTGGCGGGGTACCTGTGATCGATGAGCTGCCCTGGCAGGCTTCCGAGCCGGCGCCCTAAGTGCTCTGTTCTGCCTTGCAGGGGGCCTACAAGTCGTCCACCATCTGCTACTGTCCCGAGAAAGGCAGCTGGACGGAGCTGGAGGGAGACGTGGCAGAGCCCCTGGCAGGCCCAGCCTGCGCCCCGGTCATCCTGCCCGCCTGCGTCCCTTACAACAAATGACGCCAGGAAGCCCCGGAGTGACAGCGCCCCGCTCCGGGACACGGCGACAGGTGACATCGCGGCTAGAACTAGGAACGATGCATTCGAACCGTTGCAAAAGGAAAAAGACCTGCTCCCGAGCAGATACTGTGTCTGTGACTCAGATCACCACCCACTCCCGGCGGTGACAGACTCTTCCATTTCAGACTGGTTTGAACTTGTCCCAGCTTGACGGAAACACCTCCCCGTGGATCTGAACTTCCCAAAGGAGGAAGGAAACACACAGGCGAGCGCCCGAGAGACGGGCGATCAGTGTTGTGCGTTGTAGTCTACCTGCATGTGGTCTTTGTTGACGTTTTTGGGGATATCGTGTTCATGAATGACTCAGAATGGGACCCACTAAAATCCGCACCCTGCATTCCAGGAGTTGCCACTTGATTCCGTGTTCCTAACCTGTGGCTCCGTCACAGACTCCCTAGGCAACACGGTTGTAGAAAACCCTGGCAGGTTCAAGAGCAGCACTTCTGTTCCTGTAGAACCTGATCTATGCCGTCTGCCCCTTCCAGCCTCGGGGATGAGAGAGGAGTAGGAGGCTGGCTCTGGTGGCAATTGCTCTCTGCCCTGGAGGCCCCATGCTAGCCAAAGTCATCGTTTCTGTGTCCTCAATTTTGTCTGAAAGATTAAAAGAAAATACACTATGTCACTATTCGGTCCATGGAGTCTTGCTCTTTTTATTTATTTATTTATTTATTGTTTTACAGAATATAAGCCAGTAGTGAACACCCGATATTTGCTCCCAACGGTAGGATTGGCAGGCAAGTCATCCATGTTGTGTATTCTGTTGGGTAACATATCTGACCCAAACTTAACCCACAGGAAAACTGGGAGATAGCTTTCAGGAATTCAGGAGCAAAAAGAAAGAATAATTTCTGTTACGACAGTCCCAGATGTCTCTCTGTCCCTAACACACGACCTACGAGAGCCACAGGAGCAAACGATGGCTCCTAACAAACAGGTCCCCCTCGTCCTCACTGTGGCTCTACAAATGGCTCTAGATTTGGCTCTAGAAAAGCACATGACTCACCCTGGTCATTCCCCCAACTCATCCTCCACATTTGTCACCAGCAGAGGCGCCCGAGCTCAGCGTGGTGGGCAGTTGCTGGGTTTTCCGGAGCCCAGGGAGGAAGGCAGGAGGGCAGGGGATGGTCTCCATGGGGCCAAACCAACAAAACTGGCAGCAACAGGAGTTGGATGTTCAATCTCTTCGGATCTGGAAAACATCTGATAGGTGTCAATAAAAGCCTAAAGTGTTTTTTTAGTCACCCAGAGATGTCTGCGAGCCCCTTTAGCACATGTGGCATTCAGGACAGCAGCCTGGGAAGCCACGGATGGAAACGGCCTGGCGCTGAGCTCTCCCCTCGGACACGCCCAGGCGGACAGGTGTACCGGAATCTGCTGCGCCTCTACAGTCAAGTGCAATCTTCGTTGTTTTTGTATTTATTTGTATGTTCAGATCCAAAGGATCCGTTGTAAAATATATATAAATATATACCCAGTGCAATCAGCCTTCATGTCCTTTTCCTTGAAAGCATCTGAAAATATAGAAAGCAAGAAAAGGTACAGTGTTCTGTGGGAAAGTCCCAGCTGACGCCCTGAAGAGAACTAGGTCTGCTCCGAACCTTTCGCAGTCACCTGTCACCACCCCGTCTGAATGTCACCGTTTATACTCAGATTTTTGCTTTCCTTACACGTGTTCTTCATTTATGTTTTATTTCTGACTAAAATAAATAAAAAGCATTTATGAGGACAATAAATAAAGCTTTCTGTACTTCAGAAGGACACAAATTATTAGTGGGAAATAAATAATTAAGTCACAGAGGATGTAAATTTTGTACAATATTAGAATGTGTAAATGAAGCTTGCTTGGAAGGGGGGAAACTTGAAATAAAAGCTTTATGTACTAATTCAATTGTCTCTATCTTCCTACTTATAAAGCCTATGTATAAATCTCTACATTGAATTGTTTAAATGTTTGTAACATATAAATGCCTAAGTGTTTTTTATTCTGCAGTACACTTTACAAGTGGATTTATATACTTCCTGGCAGTATATAAATGTACACAGTATGGACAATGCTAAAAAATATGGAATGTGTCAGGAAAATGTTGAGTTAAAAATAATGAGTCGAATCAGGTTTTCTAACTGTTCGAGTGTTACAATGAGGCATGACTTACCCAAGATCTAACAACTAAATATTTATAGAAAGTATTGTAGTAGAAGCACCATATGTATTAAACAGTATTTGCACACTTTCTAAAATAAACCACACATTGAATTAGATATATTCTCTAAATATATACTATTTCATTTTATTTTTTTTTAAATCTGAAAAAGAAATTGTGCAGGGCAAGGAAAGAGGCTGAGGCAGACCATAGGGGAAACTTAGGCATGTATCTGCAGGAAGAAGGTGGGCAACCTTCCAGGGAAAGAATTCTGAAGGGTCGGAAGCTACTTCCTGAAGCTTCCAAGCCAGAAAGAATTTACTTCCATGCTTCCTAGCTGAATCTACCATTCTTAGGGGTCAAACTCACAATTCAAGGGTTATTTGATCTTCCTGGTATTCCATGAAATCCATGGTGGGTTCTGTCTCCTTCTTTCTCCTGGCCCTTCCCCTCTGCACCCTGGCGTACCAGACCGGAAAGAGCCTCTCTCTAGGATAGCCTCCGTTACCATCTCCTTTAGACCCAGTGGCTCCTTTCAGCAGGGCTTCTTCCAAATGCCCCGAATCCTAATTCAAAGCTATTATATCAACAATTAGAGGCCCGATTCACAGAGATTCGTGCCAGAATGGGCCTTCCTTCCCCTGGCTGCCAGCACCACCTTTGCTCTGGCCAGAACTGCCTTTCTCCAACCCGGAGCCGCCTTTCTGCCTTCCCACACTGTCCAGAGGCCTGGAGCAGCTGGAGTAGGTGCTGTCACCATGGGGACGATGCAAGCATCCCTCAACATCCCCCGGGCTGCTTGGTGCCTGTGTATGCAAATTAACCTGCCATCTTTTTTGGTTAATTTGCATACTCCTGATTGGTGGGCATCATGAAGGTATGGTCAATTAGCATGTTACTCTTTTATTAGGTAAATATTGTATAATACTAGTAGCCCTGTGCACGAATCCGTATGCCAGTAGCTCTCTGCAGGGCCTGGCCATTCCTTGCCTGCTGCCCAGAGGATCTCTATGGCCCAGAGGCCATCCATGGCCGGGCATGAAATGCTGCATCAACGCTGCTTGTCTGATGAGAATGCTGCTCATGCTGCCCGCTCTCAGCGGCCACCTCCCACCCAAGACTGGGGGGACTCCGGAGGGGCTGAGGGAGGACTGGGCACTGCCATCTTATGGCTATGGGTGCTGCCATCTTTGTTATGGGGTGATGATTAATTTTCATATTACCCTTTTATTAGCTAGGATTTCCACTAATGAAATGCTTACTGAGTCAGGCACTATGCTGGGCATTTTATTTGTGTTTTCTGTTTACTCTGAACAGCTCTGTAAGGTAAATATTATTCATCTTAAAGGTAAGGACACATGCCCAGAATAGATAAGCTATTTTAGTAAAGTGTAACAGCTGAGAAGTAGCAGATTCACACCAAGGTGTTAACCTAAGGTCCTCCTCCAATCACCATACTCCTTCCTGCCCACAAAGAAATTTCTTAAATCAACCACTTGAAGTCATGTGGGAATTCCTAGTAGATTGGCTGCTTTTCCCACATAGGAAAAGAATGTGCTGGAGGAAAAAGTGCACACTTAATGCTGATGTGTTCCGGTTAATTCGATATTGATGGTGAGGATGAACTGCTGGGAAGCACAGGCGTGGGCAGAACCAGCAGGAGCCTGCTCTGTGACCTTGAGAGGTTCCAGTTGTGTTGTCTGTTTTGGAGTGATCATCTTTTCTTCAAATGACTATTGTGAAAATCACGTGTAAAGACACTATTCCTCATAAACTCTGAAGTAAAATACACATCTCTTAGGATGCGATGACCAAGTTCAATTGTTAGCCTGGCGTGGGAGAGACCCTCAAGTCTGGCCTCAGCCTCACTTTTAAGTCACATTTTTCTTTTCTAGTCTGTTCCTTAAGCAACGTGCATCCCTGCTTTTCCACACGCACAGCTATGCTCTTCCATTGTGCCTTTTGCTTGTGGGTGTTCTCCACTGGGAATGCATTTCAGGCTCCACACTACCTAGTAAGACCCTGTCCTTCAAGGTCCCCGTTCAGACTCCACTGCCTTCCTTAAGGTTTCGAGATCACAAGTCTCCGGTGATATGTTTCATCTGACTTCCTATGGCTCTCTTCTTTTGTCCATTTAGTGCTATTCGTCAGATTTCGTGTCTTACCCTCTTACTAGAACCAGGGTTCTTTGAGGGTAGGAATAATGTGCAATATGACTTGAATAAACCATAAAGCCATGAAATATTTGTTGAATAAAATACTTTATTTAATGTGTAATGTAATCAATTATAAACATTTTGGGAAATACAGCGGGGTTGGGGGGGGGGGAATTACCTTGACTTCACCAACAACAGAATAACTTTTACTTTTGTAGGGATATTTGCACTTTTTGCATTGTATACAACTGAGTTTACATCTTGGCATCTTCACGTTTTAGCATTTCACAAGCATGTTTCCATGAAACTAGGTGGTCTTTACAGGCATTGTTAACAATTTCACAGGATGCTGGTGCACATTTCAACAATGGCCACTTTTGACTGATGTCCTGGTGTCACTCACAATCCTCAGACAGCATACTGATTTTTTACAGAAAGGAAGGGAGAGGGATAGAGAGTTAGAAACATCGATAAAAGAGAAACATCAATCAGCTGCCTCCTGCACACCTCCTACTGAGGATGTACCCGCAACCAAGGTACATGCCCTTGACTGAAATTGAACCCCAGGACCCTTTAGTCCACAGGCTGACACTCTATCCACTGAGCCAAACCGGTTAGGACTGGACAGGATTGCTATGTGTCCTTTCTGACTCCCTCCCAGCAATTTCCCTCCACAGATCATGTTCTACCCAACTGCCACTATTGTTTCACCGTAACAAACAAGTCAAAATATATGAAGCTCCTAGCTCTCCAGAATTATGGCGCATTCAGTTCATCTCTGGCCATTTTCCTCACCTCACATTTCTGACGAGAAATGCTCCAACTCCAAGCCCTTTCCGGATAGTTGTGGTGAGTTTTACTTTCCTTGTGAATGGACCTGGACCACCAAGACTCCACTTCAGGCCACATGGTGCTCATAGACTTTGGCAGGAAGTTCTTTTCTTGTCTTACAGTCTTGTCTTAAAAGCAACGCAGACAATTAAAACCAGCTGGGATGGAATGCCACACAAAATGTATTCATTTATTTCCCAACATGATTTGCCAATGTTAATCCAACTTTCAGGAAAGAAGGAAAAGAAAGAGCTTTAAAGCCAAACAGCCCTGGGGGCTACACATCTGATGGGAAAATGTAACCCACATCTCTAGGTAGCCATCCTTAGGGCGGTCATCTCCTCCTCTGAATTCTTAGAATGTTGCCTGCCTATCCTGTTCATATAACACCTCTCATGTTTTATTATATAGACAGTGTTTTACTGTATTCTTATGCCTTATTTTCACTAATCCCCTTGCTATAGAATGGACAATGCCTAAAATGTGCTTTTCCCACAATGTTTTGCCCATTGTGGAACTCAACAAATGGACATTGGATTCTAGAGGCATACAGAACTCCTAAAGTAGCACAGTCATTTCGGACTCAGAATTCTATGCTCGGAATCTTGAAAATGTAAGTTGTACAATACATGGATTTTCTCAAAGACAAATCTGACTGCTGCCCATATGACAAACCCTGTCTCTGTGTGCAAGATAGTTGCCTTTGTTAAATTAACCATGTGTTCCCTATTTAGTGACTGTGAAAACCAGAATTTTAATGCAAAAACCCTTGTTCGGTTGTATAAAAGCCCTGCTTTTATGAAAATCTTGGCCCAGTAAAATAAATGGGGTAGTAGTTGTGAAATTCTGGCATCCAGCTCAGAAAATACAAGTGGTGAGGATGAGTATGTAATAAATCTCTTGGTATCCCCAAGCAATATATTCAGTATTATACTATCAGTCTTTCATTCACTTATTCCTTCTACCCTGGGCAAAGCTGTATGATATGCCCTGTTGAGAACATAAATATCTATAAGTCACTGTAATGCAAGGTACATGGCATAAAGAAATACAAACAAGGTGACGTGGGAATTCTCGAAATGATGAATTTATGTCCGACTAGGGAATCTGGGAAGGCAGGGCCAGAGAAAGTATACAAGGTCAGTCCTGAAAAATAGGTAGAAAAAAATTCTTCTACTAATGTTTGTAAGATAATCCTTGAAAATAAAGTAAATAACAAAACCAGTTTCATATGGAAAACTACTAGGTAAGATATTCTAATCATCTCCAGTTTAGTATATTACATGCTGGTATAATTAATGGAGAAAATGAAAAAGTGTGAGGGCAAGGACTTTTCATGTTTAGCTAGAACAAGGCAAATCTGCAGTAGGGCAAGGGCAATTCAAAGCTATTAAAGTAATTAGGGTTTGATGAACTACAGTTCCACAGAGAGAGATAGTGTTTGGAGGTGAGCTGATGATGGCCAGTAACTTTTTTCTCTGGGACATTTCTAAGTCCTGGCCACAAGTTGTCCAACCTTGGCCCGTTCAGAGGACCTACACTGTAGGAACCAGAAATTGGCCAACTCTTAGCTGTCACACAGAACTGGAGTGACAAAATGAAAACCTGAGGGAGCCCTACTCATGCAGCCAATTTCCCCTGAAGGAAATCTCTGGAGTTCTGGTGTTACACAGAACAATGGGGAACTAGGCCCCAAAACTTCTAGAAGGCAAGAAAACGTTTCCACCATTTCACAGTGCTTCTGAACGAAAGACTTGCCAGGTGGGGAGATCAACTTCAAATACATGGCTGCTCATTTGCAGATTGGAAAGTTGTATGAGTTAGGAGGAGAAAGAGTTAACCTGAAAACCACAGAAGGGAAGAAGAGTTGAGTCTTCAGACTTCAAGAATGAGAAGGAAAGACCAGACTCTCAGCCAAAAAGCCCAAGAGAACCTGCCCTAGGATTAAGGACAGACCAACAATGGACTGAGAAATATTGAAATGAGCCCCAGCCAAGCTCAGTCCCTGGTGGAATAATCCCCTTCATGCTCCATCTGCATAACAGAGAAAGGCAGAAACCTCTGATAGAAGATAAGATTATATGGAGCCACTACAGTTCTTTTATACATAAACAGTATATTCAGTCAAAAATTACCAGACAAGAAAAATAATAAAACAAAGAGTCGAAATAGGCCCACTGCTGATCCAGAGTTGTGAGTTAGCAAACAAATAACTATGACTGACACGTTAAAATGAAGAAAAAGTAGACAAATAAGTGAAAGGATGGAGAATTGCACCAAAGAATTAGACCTTTTAAAGGTCAAATGGTTATCTTAAAATTTAAAAAGAAAGAATTTGTTAAATTAAAAACTCAGTGAATGGAGTTAATAGTAAATTAGACACAGCCAAACACAGGATTGGTAGACTGGAAGAGAAGTTAATAGAAAACAACTAAAAATGAAGTCCAGAGAGAAAACAAAGTAGAAAATTATAGTAAAAGAGACTTCTGGGACATGCTCCAAATGTCTACCATTTCATCATTATCATTCCAGAAAGAAAGAAGAGAGAGGATGGTAAATCCATATTCTAAGCAATATTGGCCAAGAATTTTCCAAAATTGTTAAAGGATATCAACCCACAACCCCAAGCTGAATAAAGATAAAATCACAATATATCATAGTAAAATTCATAAAAACCAAAGGCAAAGAATAAAAAGTCAAATTATTTTTAAAGGAACAATTACACTTTCAACTTAGTTTTCAACAGAAATGATGGAAGCCAAAAGACATTATTATGTGCTGAAAGAAAATAAAAGTCAACTTGGAATTTATATCTGTTGAAAAAATTCTCTGAAATCTGAAAGAGGTCTTCAGGGGGAAAAAAATTATCATAAATAGAAACATGAAAAAAATAAAAGAAAAGAAAAAAAAGAAAGAAAGAAACAGGAGGGAATTGAGAACACAGAAAGGATTAATATTTAGGTAATGATAAAAGAGGAGTATTGGCCATACGAAAAGTAATTATGGTTTCTTGTACCATTATAACAATGATATAGCAGACCAATTCAAAGGACAGGAGGGCGGGGAAGAGTTTAAATGTTCTAAGTTCCTATCACTGGTAGGAAAGAGATAAAAGTAAGAATTTGTAATAAATTAAGGAGGCATATAGTGATCTCTAGGTAAAATGGTAATCATTAAATGAATAATAAAAAGGTAAAATTAACAAATGAAGAAGAGAAAAATAGAATAATAAAAACATTTAATTCAAGAAAAAGCAAGCAAGGAGAGAAAAGAATACAAAACAGACAAAATAAAAAAAATAATAAGATGAGAAATATTAAACAAAATGTTCATAATTTTATTAAAGATAAATGGACTAAATATTTGTAGTCAAAAAATAAGATTGTCAAACTGGTTTGAAAAAAAAAACACCATATGATGCTTAAAGGAGACAAAATTTAAATATAAGAATAGACATAAAGAAAGCTAATGTGCTATAATACCATTTGATATAGTATAGAGACAGAATAAAGTCCACCAAAATGGGCATGATTTATTAAAAGCCTAGCAACTCTGAGTTGGTAATATTTTGGCATATTAGATGCTGTTTTGCATGTTATATGTCAGTTGTAGGTAATAAATGTTTTAAGAAATAATTTTTTAGTTAAGTTTATTTGACATGAAAGAAAAAAGAAAAGATAAAAAAGATGATATTATAAATAGATGATAAGTGATTAAATAAATAGGTGACAGATGATGATGATGATAGATAGATAGATAGATAGATAGATGATAGAAAAATAATCTTGCATATTTATTATAAACTCTCCTAGAATTTACATCTATTGCTTATATTACCTCTGATATCAATTAAACACTCGGATTCAGATCTTACTCTTTAAAATGCAGCTAAGGCAGGTTAGAGAGATTGTGTGAGAAGGGAGTAGTTAATGGGAGAGGCAGATAGTGTTAATCAGTTTCAAAAGGCTTGTTCCGTCAAAAAAAAGATTCCGCTCATCCGCAGGAGCCGAAGTCACAGGCCCTCAGAGCCGCATTCTGTGAGTGTCAGCGTTCCACACCAGTTACACATTTCTGAAGTGCCATCAGAGCAAAACTCTGCCCTTAATGTGTAAGCCGACGCTGCTGTGACTAAGACTGCAATTGGACTGGGACAAATCTCTGTGATCTTGATATATGAAAATCCAAATGGATGGTTTCCATAGAAATGAATAAAAACCTTTCCCAATTACTTATTTGGAATTAATCCACCGCAGCTCCACAAAGCAAACACCTTTGATTAGGCTCAGGAAAGCAACCAATGAAAAATAAACGGAAACTGTCCAATAAGGTGCGGTGGCTGCCGTCACTAACAGAAAGTCTTCAGCTAAGGGAACACCACAGTCCGCAGCAGGAGCTCTGGGATCACACAGGCTGGGTTCAAATCCTGACCAAGCCGCTGCAGACCCATGACCTGAGGCTGGGCCTGAGGTTTCAATGCTATTCTACCAGGTTTCCTGCCAGGCGGGGAGGTCATGGGCGTAGCGCCCAGGCAGGTCAGGGATCTGCACAGGAGCCCCAGAAACACTCACACCCGGGGCCCCCGGGGTAATGAGCTCTGGCAGCTGAAGCCTCCATCTCGCATGGTGGCCCACCTGGTGCCCAAGACCTGCAACCCCTTCTTTACCCCCACCCCAGGAGGTCCCAGGCGCTAGGAAGTCAAGAAGGGGTTGACTGGTCGTTGAGGCTTTGACTTCATGTTGGACTCACACCTCCACGGTGAGCACCACACTCTTCCACCCCACACCTTCCTCTGTGACACGTCTGTGACACCCCAAACGCCTGACCGAAGTTGGGTCAGTGCTTGCTAGACAGTGGAGGGAGCTCAGGAGCAGCTCTCCCAGTTTCTGCTCCATCCTCACGTGTCTTTGGCTCACGCTGGCTCTAGATGGGCCATCTGTGAGTTCTGTGTCTCACCCCCCTGCTGTCCCTTGCCGGTGGCCAGCACCCAGTGGTTTTCCCCATGAACCGAGATGATGCCAGAGTACTCCAGGTCTAAGATTTTACAGGTATTTTCAGTTTGTTTTTTTTCCTTCTTTTTTCAAATACTTTACAGTTATCTCCCACTTGGGTCTAATTCAACAGTATTTTTTAAAGCAACTCTCTGGTTCTCTCCTAAAGAATCATAAAAATGAAATTACTGCCCCCGCCATGCCTCCCCAGGGGTATTCTCTCACTGTGTTACAGACCCGCTAGTGCAGGTCCAATCCCAATGGATTTGTCAACTGACGTGAATATTTAGGTGAGATTATTTGCATTTTTTCTATAAAGTTTGTGTTACTTTGTAATAAAAACAATATGTTGTTGGAAAAAAAATAAGTGATTAATCTTCTTATAATTCAAAAATCAGGTAAATAAGTTCCTGTTTTGTGATTTTAAAAAAAAATTAATGTTTCAGTGTTTCTTAGCCCCCTTTCTACCACCACAAAAAAAAAAAAAAAAAAAAAAAAAAAATAGACATCTTGGCCAAGGCTATGTTTTTATTCACCTCATTTTCCCATTGCACTCAGTACAATCCTGGACCAACTTCTTCCAGTTTCAGGTAGTATTTAGGCTCAGGAAACACAAATCTTCACCATCAATGAGAATAAAGTATAACTGAAATTGGGAAATTTGCTGTGTAAGTTTTACAAAACAAGTACATTTTTGGAGAACATTCTAAATCCAATTGTGAGGGTCTGAGATATTGAGCTCTGTTGTCCGGGTACATATTCAGCTGGTGGAGTCAGTTCATTCATGAAACAACGTGCCAGGCATTTTCTCTCACCTGGAGAGGTAGCCCAGTAGTTGAGTAATTGCTATCCTGTTTCATGGTAAGCAGGTTGCCTGGGTTTTGAGAATACTATTTATGATTACCTTGGACCTCTGTCCTGCCAAATTCAATCACACACCTGCACAGCTGTAGAGAGATCTGGTAACAAAAGTGTGTGTGTGTGTGTGTGTGTGTGTGTGTGTGTGTGTGTGAAAGAAACAGAAGTATTTAAAAAATGTGTACACCCTGAAGTAAAAGCATTGTGCCTTTGTATATAAGAGACTGCTCCTCATCTATATGCTTGCATGCTCACCCATGTGGAGAAGCCTACAGCTTTTGATTGTATTCTAAGCCAAGGAGATATTAAGTAGATATCACAGACCACATGACATGCCAGAAAGGACACGGGAGGGGAACTTGGGAGACCACCCACAGGCTCCATCACTGACAATCCAATTTCTGCACTTGACTTTGGCTCCCTGCTTAGAGCGCCAGTGGCTGTGCTAGCAAACTACCTGGAGACGATGATTTCTCAGAGGACCCTGCAAGGAAAGAGAAACCTGCTGGAAGGGAAAGGAGTGCACTCAGGATGAACCCCACAAGGGAAATTTTTCTGGTAATGGCACAATTCTGCTCTCAAGTGAGTCCCTCTTTGCTTCACTTTATTTTGTACGTGTTATCTCCAAGACGTGATTTCTTAATATATAATGATCTTACGACGTAATTTAGATCTTCGTGTATAGCAGTGCGATATGCCCTACACCAACCGTCTGGTGCTACATTGTTTAGCCGGGGTAGGTCTTCTCATTCGCACTTTTCCATATCTCTGTTCAGAGCCCGACTTGGTGATGCAGGGAGAATGCAGCCTGCGTGATAACGGTTGTTTCAAATATCCCAACAAGCCCCCACACAGCAGCTGCGTCAAAGGGCTGGTACTACTCATCAGATGTACGCTTCTTTCTACCAAAAGAAGTGTGAAGTACCTCATCCTATTCCCCACATAAAAGCTGATAGGTAGAAAGAGCACGATGATGGGTATCAGGCAGAGCCGCAGCAGGAGGGAGGAAAAGGGGGAAATGGACCGGAAGAGGTGGAAGAGAAACAGGAAGTAAAAAGTGCAGGAAATGGGCAGGACCTGGAAAAAGCAAATGTGGACAGAATCAGGACAGCCCATTCTTTAGTCATCATCATGACTATGAGATATAACCCATTGCTTTTCTGCTTGGTCCTCTCAATCTTTGTTTCCATGGTTTAGTTCGGGTGTTTAACCATGTGACAGGTGCTCAAAAGAAAGGAAGGAGAGGAGGGAAGGAAGAAGGAAGAAAAGGAAAGAGGGAAGGAGGGAAGAAGGGATGGAGGGAACGAGAGATGGGGGAGGGACGGAGGAAAGAAAATTTGGTGATGCATCTTGTCTGTGTTTGGTGGGAGGAGGACTCTTCTATAGGGGAAAAAAAAATTTATTATCTGGAGAACGTCTTCCTCTGGGTCTCCAGATAAAAACATCACAAAAAAGATTCTCCTCTCCTTATCATTTGTAAATTTTATGGGAAAGTTTGCCCTTGTTTGAGGTCATGCTCTCATCAGAGACGTCCAATATTTGTCCACTGATGATGTGGTTGCACCTGAACCTTTATTAACCTGTTCCTACTTTGCCTGTGAATCACTTTGGGAAACAAAATGGGCAGCAGGTTCTAAGCAATGAACTGGCCCAAATTGCAAGTTTGGATACAGCCTTCTGGCATCATCCAAAAGTGTCTAACATTGAAATTCCAGCTTCAGCGAAGTGTACGAAAGCATATTTTAATTAATACAAACCATGAGGTCTAGCTATGTGGTGCAAACATTCCCTTTAAAGAGAAAAATAATTGCAGAAGGATACAGGGATTTAACCACACTTACAATTTTCAAAAAATTTATTTCTAATGAATAAAGGAATGTCACTTTACCTGAAAATTAAATTTAGTTAGTGACTATGAGAAAATTATAGAATGGATTATGCCAGTAAAGAGGAAAAAGTCAAAACATTGAAGGCAATATAATATTAAGAATTTCTTGCAGAATACTATCCATATAGGATTTTAACAGAAGGATTTCTTGTATTTTTAACTCTTAACTTTTATCTGAAATTCAGCACAATATTTGTACATAATAGGATGCTATTTCAAAAGGTATTTGATTCCAACAGAAATGTGGATGCCTTTAAAAACTCATAGACAACACTTTATAGTAAAAGTAATTCAAAAGATACAAAAATAAAAGATGCAAATCTGAAAAACAAAACAAAAAGATTTTCAACAGAAATAAATACAAACAGATAATGTTATATTGCAGCTATAAATACCACTCCCCCAAATTTTAGTGACTTAACAAAAATTTGTGTTTCACTCAAACTCCACTGTGCGTCAAGGTGACCCTCAGGAGTCTCCTTTGGACACTGAGGAAGGTCACTGTGAAGCAGGGGCCCCATCCTCCTGCAGCTGAGCCCTCTGGAGCACATGATCTCCTGGTTCAATAGAACAAAGAAGAGTGTGGAGAATAGCACACCAACATTTACGTGCCACTGCCCAATACTCTTCTGTTCACATGTCATTGGCCAAAGCAGATCCCATGGCTCTGTCTTCGGGATAAGGAAATTTCATCTTTCCTGGGAATGGAGAGGGGATCAAATATATTGGCGAACAAGAACAGTGTCTAGCACTGAGAGTAAGAGCAGGTTGTGGAGGAGAACTCAAGCTTTCTGACTATTTTTTAGGATGACTTCATGCCAGGGATTGCTTCAGGCATAACCTGATGAGTGGGACTAATGTCTGGAGACAAGGAAATCATCTGCATCTTTTTACCATTCTGCTGTGCCACCTGACTGCTCTCCTCTTTCCATGTGGAACCCTCTGGTACTTCTGATTCACCTCCACTCTTATTTAAAACATTCACTGCTCCTGGGAACCAAAATCAATCCTCCTGGACCAGGTAGAGAACCCTCTTCTGTGATTTCATACCATCCTGTAGTCACTCCTCTCTACGGGTGTGTACACATACAGACAACATGTTTTGATGCATGTAAAATGCCATGTACTTGACACCTGGTAAATGCTCTCACCTGAAATGCCATCATCATCATCATCATTATCATGGCACCTAGCACTTTGCATTTATTAATTTAACAGATCACAAGCCTGAGATCCCAAAACCCTGCCTCTTAACTGAGGACACAAACCACACCAGGTAACTCTGTTCCCACTCAGCTCATACCAGCCTTAACTGCTGACCTGGAACTGGGCCCCTCACAGCCTCTGCTTTTCAATGGTTCCATGCACCGCCTTTTCCACTAACCCCCACATTCCTTTGTGTTCACCTTTTCCCATATTTCTTCTTGGACTGTCACAGTATGCGTAAGCTCTGTGCCTTTTAGTAACACAGACACACATTAGTAAGTGGTTTTATTTGCAATGAAATCGATATTAGGACATCATAATAGATACATGAAAGAAGCAAATGTTCGAAAATGGTCTCTGTCCACTTCCATGCCCATTAATAAAGTACCGTCTCCTCCCTCCCATTCTAGAGAATCCTTTTTCCCACACCCCACACAGCCATCATGTGGTGTGGATGGTTACATTTCAAATCCTATTTTTCTAATATTTTTCCACTTTGATTTTCTACTAATTCCACAAAGCTGATTCACTGACAGACATCGGAAGTTATTCCATCATTACATAAGAATTTGCACATATAATATAAATATGCATATGCACTTCTGTACATGTATTATGTCGTTCGGCCAGCCATATACCATTTTAAACGTTCTCTTTTAAGAACTACATTCAAATTAGTGCATTGTATGAGAATAACCAACGCCAACTATAGCATAAATTCGCCCATTGTTATGTGCCTTATTAACATTCATTCCAGAAATAGGTTTATTGAGATATTCTATAATATACACCTGGTTTTCCTGAGAATCGCTCGTTGCTTCTCTGGGGTCAGAGTGTCTTCTCCCTGCAGGATAAAAACTCTGACCTTCTCATCAGTGCCAGCCATGAATAATTTTACAGCCTCTGCAGTGGGTTATGTGCTTTGGAATTTGTCATTGGCCTGTGGAAAATTTATTATATTCTGTGAACTTATTACGCATGCTGTAAAACGTGGGAAAGCTATGGCCCCTATCCGGTACCCTCTTCATCCCAACAGCACAAGCAAGCAAATAAAAATCATGCGTCACAAAGATCGCTTTCAATTTCCTTCATTTCTTTGGAGGATTATGATGTCATTTTTCAAAAACCATGTCCTGGAGCTCCGGTCTAAGGAGAGCCTGTGGTCATATGAGATTAGAGGATGGTTCACCAAAGAAATGAGTTTTGAGCAAGACCCACTGGAGCAGAATTGGGGCCATACATCAGAAGGAAGGCTGAAATGGAGCTTAGCATAAAAGAACTGTAACACCGGCTCTTTAGGCAGAAGCATCCACTAGATAAAACTCTAATTTCGGAGTAAAGAAATGGTTAAGTGCCTGGTCCTTGCTCTTAACAGCGATGAAGCCTGTGACCTCGGGCAAATGACTTCACCTCCACAAACTTCTGTTTCCCAGGGTGTGAATAGGGTGAACGCTCTGTTCTGTGCTGCCTGCAGGGATGCTGGGAGTACCTGGAATAAGATACGCAGTGAGCATCTGAGATCTTAGTTGTAGGACCCTGAGCACTTTGCTGACACCGACCTGCAGAGCTGCCAGGATCTTGCACAGGCCCAAGTCCTGGGATTTTCTTGTTCAGCACATGCAGGAGAGCAATGCTCCCTTTGCTTCTCACCTACATCATCTTCCATTCCATGGAGAGAGTGAACATCCCTGCAGTCAATGCAGGGGGTCTGGAAAGAGATGATGAATTCCAGGCATTTGGTGTTGAAATAAAGTATGAAAGTTGGCCTCGCAGGAGAGGGTTAGGCATGGACAAGACACCCAGGTTTTCAGTCTTTGTACCCGGCATCAAGTCATTCCATCCCAGAGTCAGCAACAAAGGCCCCACAAGGAGAGAAAAGATCCACAGAACAGAAGGGTTGCACTTGGGTGAGAAGGAAACAGATCACCTTCGCGGGCAGACTCTCCAGGTAGCAGCACTGCCCGCAAGCTCCAGAGCTGTGCTTTCCAGCACGGGAGCCACTAGCTATGTGTAAATCAATAAAAATTGAATAAAATTCCATTTTAATTTCTCAAGCTTACTAGCCATCTCCACATTTCAACTGCCCAATGGCACTTGTGCTTTGTGGCTCCCATTTTGAACAGAAAAGACTCAAAGAACATGTCAATCATCAGAGAAGGTTCTAAGGGACAGTTGGCTAAGATGTAGGTTAAAATTAAGAAAGATTAAAGCTCATAAGGTATTTCCTAAAGGAATATTTGTTACTTCCTGCTCTGTGGACTATACACAAGTAATGTATTTGCTATGCAAGTAAAAAGGAGTAAAACTGTGTAATGGGGTTAAATATTGGAATATCAGGTTTCATATAAAGACAAGTGAGTAGGAAATTAAAGAGTGCTGGTACAAGAATCATTTAATTGCCCAATCTAAGGGACCGAGGCCAGGCAAGATCTTAATTGAAGCCAAAAATGAGAACAAATGGATTTTGAGAAGTAGGAGTGGTAGAAGGATTTGAGATCTGGATGTTGGTCAGCGATGAATACAGTAGGGGGATAAGGTAGAACTAAGGAAAGTGGAAATTGAGTCCAGCTCCTGAGTCAGGGATCTCGCTTGATCTTGAAGTAGAGCATGTTGCCTCACCCGTGGCAGCTGAAATGGAGCTGAAGACCACATTCAGGAACTACAAGACTAGGATTTTGTAAGGGCCATCAACATGGATTGTTCTGACTTTTTGTTATAAATATTTCCAAGCTTATATGAAAGTAGAAAAATAGAATGAGCCCTGGCATACTTTTAACCCACCCATTGACAATTAATTACTCGTGGTCAATCTTATTGATGTGGATTTTAATGTCACCAAGTCATTGGAAGGTCTTGGTGTAGAAAAAGGAAAGTGAGGGTGGGTAGTAATAAATGAAAAAGGATGGGACCCCATCCTCCTCACGGTCAACACTGGTGACTAAGAAGAAGAGGTAAGATTCAAAAGAGGAGCAGTGCGATGTTCACTCCTGCAAACAATGGAAAGCAGCAAGCACAGCATCTGGCGTGTAGGAGAGACTCAATAAATAAGAGGGCAGAGAGGCATGGACAGCGGGGAGAGCCAGGAGTACCCTGTCCTCATGTCCCTGCATCTGCGGGGGATTAAAGCAGCAGGAAACAGATACCATGAAAGGATAACCCCTTTGGGGAAAACTTCAAATGTTAAAATATTTAGGTTGCAGCCATGGATACAGTTCCCATAGATGATAATTCTAATAACCCAGCCAAGCCACATCACATTCATAAAACGTTGAGCAAAAACAACTCAGCAGGAAAGTTAGCTCCCTGCTGGTATTTGAAAATTAAATGCAGCTACAAGGACCGGCCTGTGTTCCTGTGACTCCAGCTGGCTCCCATCACCCTTTGCAGTCTGTCCTGATGGGACCTTGTCAGCCTTGCCTCTGCACTGCGCCCTGGATAAGCACATGAGGGCTGCCCGGGCCAGGCCCCGGCTATGTGCAAGGCCCTGCACGCCTCCCACCCACTGCTGCCCACGGTCTGCATTGCAATGGAATCTACAAGTGACAGAAGCCCACAATCACGTCCACAGCTGCCTTCAAGGTTGGCCTCTTGAGGTGTTCTTTGTCCTCCACATCTAAGTGCCACACACAAAAGCACGGCGTTGGTATTCCTGGGCATTTAGAGCCAAGATCCTAAATGTTCCTTCCTTTTCCCAGAGGAAAGCACGCCCAAGCCTCCAGGCACCAAGAAGTCCAATGTGTAGGTTTCGTCAGACATTTTCCTGCTTCGTTTTCAGTCTGCGAGTGTGTGGAGCCGGTCGGGTGGGTCCCGCTAATACATGTGGTTTACATTAATGCTATTCATGATGCTCATCCCGGCTCCGCAGGAGGCGGCTCGCCATATGGTATGCATGTTCGCGTGTTGCTGAAAAACACTCAGAATCCCCATTTTTAAGAAGAATGCCTCGATTGCGACGTAAATAAAACACATGCCTCTGCATTTGTGCCGGGAAAGGCCATTTTGAACCGGATGAGCAATGCTGCAACCGTGCCCTCAACATCAAAGGCTGAAATCCAGCGCCTTCCCAGCCAGCACTGTGATGGGGGGCGGCTGCCACCTGCAGACCGGGCGGGCGCCCAGGAGGGGGAGTCTCCAGTGGGTGAGAGTGTGGCGGCTACTAGGAGGAGAGTGAGAGATTAAGTGCAAAAAAAGGGTGAATTTCCCCAGCACCTCCCTCGCTGAGGACACGGCGCTCATCTCGGGCGGATACCAAGCGATGCGGTAAAGCAGCAAATTAGAAGAATGTAAATTCTTCAGCAGGAATTGCACGCAGGGGAGACATGCCTCCTAATGCTCATATTTGTTTTCATGTAAATAATGTACACTCTTCCTAAAATCGGGCCAGGAAGGCTTGAGTAAGATATCGAAGTCCAAGATGCATCATGTGCCGGACCCCCAGCCAGCAGGGCCCGGCCAGCCTGCCCTGTGGCTCCGCTCCGTGCTGGGACCCCACAGGCTCCATCTCTTGCTCCCTCTCCTGTTCTTGGCGGGCACGTGTGTTCATGTGCTCATTCTCTCTTCCTCCCTCTCTCTGACTTCTTATTACACCAAATTGTGTGCTAATTGCTGGAGCGATCCCAGATGATATCATTTCTATTTTAATTGGTGTGACTGCTATTGTCATTCCTTCCCTGGCCCTCCGTTTGTCACCCATTTGTCGCCCATGCAGGGATCTGGTGATGCCCAGAGCTCTCTCTGAGGTGAAGGGGGATCCCACTTTCCTGCAGACCAGGGCCCGTCAGATCATCAGGGTGCATCTTAGTGGCCTGGGTTCTCCCCCACATTCTCTTAAGACCCAGAGACTTAGGACCAGGGCACATCTCCCCATCTCCCAAATGTTCTTCATTGGCTTTCTGTGAGCATCCTCCTCCATCTCATACCCCTAACGGCTTTCGGCACATGTGGCCCATCTCAACAGTTAGCGCCTGGTGGTCTCCACTGGGGACACTGTTCTCGCCTTTGCCTCCAAAAGAAACTAAGGCTGCACGGGGAATAAGTGCCCCCACTGTGTGCTGCCTGCTGCTGTGTGCTGGCAATTAGGAAAGCCCAGCCCCAGCTCTGGAGGAGATCCTGGCCGACCGAGGGGCCAGACAAAGAGGTTAGAGGGCTTATAGTCCAGCGCTCAGAGGCAGTCAGCACAGAATGGGTTCGATGTCCCAGGAGGTCCCTGTATCACTGACGTCTAGGACAGGACAGACGGGATGAGGAGCAGGTCACAGGAAGAGCTGGGACAGAACCCTCTCGGCAGAGAAGAAAGAGCAGTGCATGTGTGGGTGTTGGGAGATACGGGGGAGCCGCTGGGGAGGCCAGCAGAGATGGGACAACAAAGGCCACATACTCACAGACGCTCCAGGACTGTGTTTTTAGGTTGAAGCATGTGACATCACCTTAACCAGAAACTTCTGGCCTAAAAACAGCACTTTCATATGTTACAAGAATAACATTACATTCCTCTGTGTTTCCCAGGCATGCTACCAATAGTTCCTTTAAAACACTTGGCACCCCCTTACCCCCATAGACAGTGTGTCAGGTAGTTTCATCTGTGGGAGGGAGGGGTCAGGCCCTCGCTGAGGCCACTCCTCCCAGGCGGTTAAAAATGAAAGCTCTAATGGAAACTTCCCGCCACATGAGGCTCTCGAAACACTTGAGCTGTCTTTATGGCCGATCGACTCCGGAGACTTCCTTTGTCAGAGTAAGAAGTCAGGAGTGGCTTTTCACTGGTGAGATGAGTGGTGATGGAGATGAGGGTATCGACAGGCGGGTGAGGACCGGCGAGCCCCAGGCTGTGCGGGTAGGAGTGGCGCCTGAGGCTGGCTGCGGAAATTGTCCCGGGCCCTGCTGCTGACTCGGGGTTCTCCTCATCTGCATCTGGGAGATGCCAGCTGGATCCTGCAGCTCAGTGACTGCCTCTTTGCCTTCAGTGAACCGCCCCGGCGAGGAGCTTGGGAGCACCTTAGGGGCTGGAGCCAGGATGCCATCAAGCTTACAGGGCAAGTCATATGACTCCTTTGTGTCTCCTCCGGCGGGGCCTGGGAATCTGCATATGTATGTCCCAGTCTGAGAGAGCTATCCCCTTACCAGCTTTCAGGTGCTGGAAGTTACTAGTACTTTCCCCAGAAAGCTTCATGAGACTGATTGGGCTGGTACAAGCCAGTTCCCATCATCCCTCTAGCACAGTGCCTGGCACAGCAATAGGCACAAAATGAGAAGGCAGCTGAGCCCTTAGTTAAATTAAGGTTTGGGCACAGGCAGAGATAAGTAGGAATATGGTTGCATACTGGCTAAGAAGAGAAAGTGAGTGATACATGAGGGAAGGCACTTTCCTTCTCCCAAACAAGGGAGAGCACAGCCACTGGCTCTCTCAGAGGTGGTGCCGTGTCAGAATAAAGGCCGGCCCTGGGAATTAGGGTCTGGCTTCCACAGTAAAGAATGTTTCATGAATGGGCCCTGGAATTCTTCTGGTAAAAGAGTTTCCATCGAGAGAAGGACGGTTCAGAAATCTTCCCTTCCGATCCCCTTGGTTGATAGACAGGGAATCGGAGGCCTCGTCGTCTCTCTGATCATCTGACAGTTGGTGGTACCATCTAGGTTTTCTCATTTCTACCGTGTTCATTCCACCAGACAGCGGCCTTCAAACTGGTTTGTGTGCTCATCACAATCCCCCAGATGGCTTGTTAAAATACAGATGTAGGGAGCACCCCGAGAATGTCTACAGGGCTGGGCGGAGCCTGAGAACTCGCATTTCAGATGGGCTGATGTGGCTGGCCCAAGAACCACACTTTGAGAACCCCTGTATGACTCTAGATTCCCTTCTTGCTTTGTGACTATTCCACATGCCACCTTCCAAATATGCCAGCTTCTTACAGTCTGGGTCAGCTCCACGCACGTGACCTCCAGCTTCAAGCTGAACCGATGTACCCACAGCAGCCCTCCATCTTCTCGTGGCGAGAAGCTCGAGGCCCTGCATTCTTCCAGGTTTAGCAACATCCCCCTTCAGGGAACTTCCAGGATGTGCTTTGTTTTCTTCTTGAAATGCTGGGCTTCTGTGTGGAAGAACAGCAGGTTGAGTTGGGTTCATATCCAACTGGGTCTGGAAGAGCAGGTCAAGGCTGAAGGCAACCAGTTGGACCCAGTTTCACGGCTTTGACTTCTGCATCCTGAGAAACCACGTAAGCCTGGGAAGACCTGGAAAGCATGGGGTTTGACTGGGCACTTCAGATGACAGAACCCAGAGATTGCCTCGCCATACATGTGCTCCCATGCTTTACGCCCAGGACCAGGCAGACAAAATAACACCGTCTCCCAGACCCTCCTGATCTCCTGAAGGGGAAAGAGTGGGAGACAATCCATTATCTCATGGCGGCAGGTCCTCCAATAGCACAGGTTCACTCAACATCGTTTCGTTGCATTCTAGTTGAGATATAAGAAATGAACTCTTGTTCATATCCATAAGTCGATGGTAAAATTGGTTGTATCCTATGGATTTCGCTTAGTCACAGAAGCCATAGACAACAGTAAGTGACATGTACTTCAATCAAAGGCGTTTCTGCGCTGGAGTGAGAGGAATGGAGTTGTGCTTGAGAAATATTGGGGGGGAGGGGGCGGGGAAGCAGCTTGAGGGAAGGGAAAACATGTGGGTTTCAAGGCAGTTTTCTTGCGATAGGGTTGCTATGGATGCCCACAGGCAAAGGGTCGGGAAGAAACACTGAGGAGAGAGAACAGTTCCTGCCTGAGGAGGGAAGAAGGAAGCAGAGCCGGTGGAACTGCCTGAGAGGGTGTGGCTTGCTTTTCCTTCCACTTCTCATCCCCTCTGCAGCCCTCCTGGTGGTCACAGGTACAGAGAAACACCAGGGGGAAAGGAGAAGGGGCTGCTTGAGAGAGATGGTCCCGGAAGAGGCAGGAGGAGGGAGTATCAAGGCATCAAGGAGTTAAAGGAGATGCTCGTCTTTCTCAGAGACCTGAAGATGGAAAGTGCCTCTTTGATGTCCCTCATCTCCCTGTTTGATGCCTTTGAAAGTCAAGCGCCCAGTGCTCTCCCTCCTTGAATCCCAGATCCATCCCATTCCTGCTAAGTAAACGTGAAGAAATCATCTAACTTCCCTATTTATAAAAGAGAGAAAGCAATGCCTACTTCAGCAAGACTCGTGAAAATCAAGTGAGAGAAGATAAGTCAGAAACAGTACCTAATGTATTATATATTAGGTGCTCCTTAAATAATTTCATTTCTTTCATTCATGTCTTTTCCCCTCTACCCCATGAACGGTCTCACCTGAAGGTCCTTCTTTCTCTTACCTGTGATTATATAACACCTTCGGAGTTTAAAACCCCCCTAAGAAAGCTACATTTTCCTCCAGAAAAAGTGCTTTTTCCCTTTCGCCTACCTTTCAGGGAGCTGACTGGCCATTTGAGCCCATCTGTGAGTTTCCTCGGGTGTGGAAGTTCAGTGTTAGAGGAGAAATCTATGAAGCAGGATTTGCCACCCAATCCATTGGGGGCTAAAGGAGAATGTATAATTTATATACATTTATGTTTTCACTGTTAGCTTTGCATGGGTCCAATGTATATAATGTTGGTACTGTAATACACATATATTTTAAAATACATATACGCTTATTTGGGGTCCTCATATTGACTGAAGGTCACTCTTCAATTACAACCCACTCAGAGGGACATCAATATTTTAAGTAACCCAAGTATGAATAATAGAAGAACAGAAGAACGTAAGGACATTTCAGAGTGACCAGGATGGACAAGGCACTCTGGCAGACAGGAAGGAGCCGGGCCTTCCTGGAGGTCTTCGTGGTCATCCCTGAGTCACCCCACCCCTACTTTTGTCTGCAAGGCGAGCCCCGAGAGCAAGGAAGGGAGAGAATGACTGCTATCCTCCGAGCCCACAAAGACAAAGAGAGAGGATTTATTGCTGCTCAACACTCCAGGCCTCCCTCGCCCGCCATCCCCCACTCCCCCTTAAACAAATGCTGCTTGTCATCGCGATGATGATGATGATTGCAATGCAGACCAGATCCTCTGACGAATCGGAGCTGATGAAGCCTCCTCTCAAGTCGAGAGAGACTGCACTATTCCCAGGCGGCCTGATTTATTCCTGGGAAGTGGTGACTTTCCAAGTGGAACTCTGATCCCCGCAGAGCATCCCCATGGTGCAGGGGTGGAAAGTTAACCCTCAGAGCACACGTCCCTGGAGCAGGAGTGCAGGGATGGACCCAGGTGTGCACACAGGTGGCCAAAGGCGGGCACGCAGCAGCTCCCACAGCATCTTCTACACGACAGCACGTCCCGAAACTCAGATGTGCCTACCAATCTGCTTGAGAGCATGAGACATGGTTCCTGGCCCGTCTCCAGAGATTTACATGCCCTGGTTGGGGCGGGGCCAATGGAAGTGCCTTCTAACAGGCTCCCCAGGGACAGCTGGGCTGTGGGAGGTGGTGGCCATTGCCTTCACCCTCCCAGGGACAGCAGGCACCCTGGTCAGAGTCCCGGCCTTCAGTCCTCCTCCTCGTGGGTCTCTTTCTCTCTGTGCTCCCTGCTTCAGCCTCTTTGGCTTCTAGAATGAGCTTTCTAAAACCTGAGTGGATCTGTCATCCCTCCACTCAAATCAAGGCTGACTGGGAACTTCCATTAACTCTGCGAATAGAACCCAGATGGCTTCACGTGGCGCAGGAAAGCAGAGTTAGTAGGTCTGCTTTGTTTTGTGTTCACCCCCGGTAGCACCCGTGGGGGGAGCACACACCGTCTCCCCTGATCCTGTGAGTGTAGGTAGCTGGATATTCCTAAAGCCCTGGGGGCAAAAGGAATGGCCTGGTACAAAGCCCAATAAACTGGGAAGCGGAATCCAATACTGGGCTTGCTTCACGAGGAAGCTACCACTTCCCACGCCTCAGGGGACCTCTGTGTCCTGAGTCAGGCAGGAAGGATTGCTTGGCGGTCATTGCCAAGGGCAGATGAGAACCAGCAGGGGAAATTCTCCGCTGGGCACGTGCCCAGTAAAGGCCAAGATGGCACAAGGGGAGATGCTGCTACCATGAGGCAGTTGTAGTAGGAATTAAAGTGATGACCTTAAAGGGGGGTGAGGTGGGGGAGGGTCTAGCCCTGGGAAAGGACCAGATTGGATAAGGGACACAAAACCCCGGAAGATCTAGGAAGTATAATATATTGGTTAGGGGGCAAACCTATCAGACGCCTGAGAAGATTGGGAAGTTGATTGGTTAGTTGGGAAAGGGCACCTGGCCTTCCCCAGTCCAAGATAATATTCACCCAGACTTCTCCAAGCGCCCTCTCTCTGCCTGGTGCGCCAATGGCATTTGCTCACAGGTTCTCTCTCAGAGCCAGGCAGGCCTCACAGCGCCAGCGGGATTCACCCAGGAGCAGAAGCTAAGCCAGCGGAAGGGCATAGGGACATGGACTGAACCGAAGGTGAGAAATGTCTGGCCCTGGCTCTATTTCTGGGTCTGAGGAAGACAAGGCTGAACTTCTCCCACCAAGGCTGGAAGGAGACGTGCCTTGGGGACCTGGGGACTGCCTCCCACTTCCCCCCAAATAACCCTTACCCTCAGACTGCATCCTCTCACGCATGGGTCTCCAGATGCTCTTCTTGGGCTCCGTGGAAGGGCTCCGCTTCCACCAGGCCCCAGGCTCTCCTTCTTCCTGGCGGAAAGCCTGAAGGCACGCAGGGCCAGGCCACGTCCTCCCAGGAGGTCAGCTCGGTGACACTCACCCCGTGCCTCCTGGTTCCCCTCCCCTGAGCCCAACACCTTGCACTCAATTTTTTTCCTTCTCTTACTTGCTTTGGATGAAATGAAAGTCCTCCTTTCATAAGAACAGTGTGGAAGGAAGATAATAGAGGGAGGAAGGAAGAAACGCATTTCCTAATCACGCCCTCTGTGGAAGCGAAGCCCTGTGTTCTCAGTGTGGCTGTGCTGAGAGAATCGGCGGCACGTGGTGACCTGGTGTTGTGGTCACAGCCTCCCTGGCACCTCTTCTCTTGGGTTTTCCTGGTCAGGAGGCATCAGTGACCCCAACTGGTTATCCCGTTACCCATCCTCTGCGCTGGGGGTGGGAGAAGCGGGCACTCGGTCTCAGCTGTGAAGAGCAAAGACCCCTGCAGACTTCTCTCTGGGTAAGTGCCGCTGAGGGCAGGCCGCGCGGGGGCTGTAAACAGGCAGCTGGGACAGTGGAGTCTCCTGGGACAGCCTGAGAGGGCCTTGCTAGGACATCCTTCTCCAGAAAGCAGGCCAGACCCCTGACATGTCCCAAACTGAGCTCCAGTCCTGCCTCAGAATTTGCCTCCACCATGCTGGGCCCTCTACTGACAACCCCAAACCACAACTTTCAAACAAAAGGCATTCAATTCTTGAGTTTTAGAATTTTTATTTCAAATAAAAATTGTCAATGGGCTTCCGTTAAGAAACACATTTATCTGATTCAGTATCTCAAAAACCTAAGTTTATTGCAGGATTTATTTACATGTTTATTAGAGAAAGACCAAGATATGAAAACTGGACCTTCCATACACATATGTCTATAGATATAGATATAGATATAGACATAGACATAGACATAGACATAGACATAGACATAGACATAGACATAGACATAGACATAGACATAGACATAGACACACACAACATACACAAAACTTAATTTGCTTGGGATGCTAACAGCCTCATGGGTACTGTTACCTTATAAGAACTGGATGGTTGGCTGCCTTTATGGCCTCGTTTAGCATCTCAGAATGGGAACTACTTTGGTGAGAAGGGTTACTGCATGACTCAGCCACTTAGTCAACCTGACTAATTAGCATTCTGCCTCCCATTAACAGCATTAAAAACAACAACCGGGGCCCCACCTACTTCTCTGATTTCCAAACAGCCCTTTTCAGTGTCAAGGACAGTTGCTGCCCCCTGACCTTGGTGAACTTTTGGCCTCGTTCACGCCCTGAAGAAGCCCTCCTGCCACCTGTAATAGAGAAGGCATCATTTTCATCGGCCTCCTGAATTGTCAGCCTCCCAAATGGTACTTCCAGAAATACAATCCCAAATTAAAATTCTGTGTCAGGAGGAAAACATTAACCGAATTGCAACCGTTCTTATGAGCTTCATTTAACTCAGGTGCATAAAGTTGAGAAAGCAAATTTGCATAAAGCTTGTTTTGAGTTTTAATGTTTCTCTTTTCTTGGGGGGTGGGGAGTTTATATATATATATATATATATATATATATATATATATATATATATATATAAACATTCATACCTGTGTAAGGGCTACTGCTAAAAATTAGATAAAAACCACAAAATTAAAATTCAGCATTTGCTCCAGGGCAGTGCTGAGGAAAAAGGAGAAAGCCAGCTAAATATTGAGAAAGCATAACTGTGTGGATTGCGTGCTATGCAAACTTATCAGGTTTTCTTTTACTCAAAGGAAGAAACGTCAACAGCAGGTGCCTTGAATGAAAGTGGACTCACATTGCCCAGGAAACAAAGCAATGTCTTTAGTCTTCTTAAGTTTTCATTTTCCGCTCTCTTTTGCTGTAAAAATGAGGGGAGGAGCGAGTCCCTGCGTTATCTCGGGGAAATGTTGACAGTCATGCAGTCATTTGATAAGCATGTTTGTGCCCTTTGTCCTGCTTCTGTGCTGATGATATCACCAAGATAGACATGCTCTCTGACAATGACCACCATCGGGGGAGACAGCTACAAAAAGAGTGACAGAATGGAAGTTACTAGACAGGACCAGAGCGAAGGGATGACCTGTGTGTAGGCAAAAGGGTTGGTCAGGGAATGTGTTCCAGAAGAAATCACTCAGAATGTGGGCCTTGGGCCTGACCAGTATGGCTCAGTGGTTGAGCATTGACCTATGAACATGGAGGTCATCATCTGATTCCTGGTTAGGGAACATGCCTGGGTTCTGGGCTCTATCCCAGTGTGGGGTGTACAGGAGGCAGTTGATCATTGGTTCTATCTCATCATTGATGTTTCTATCCCTCTCCCTCTTTCTTCCTCTCTGAAATCAATTATTCTATATAATAAAAGCCCAATAAAAGCCCAGTGACCAAATGGCAGAACGACCGCAGCAGGCCAACTGGACCTCCACTAGTGCATGAATTTGTACACCTGGCCTCTAGTATATATGTATATAAAATAAACTTAAAAAACAAAATCAGGCCTGAGTTTTTTCTCTACTTCCTTTTAGAGCCAGGCAAGCACTTCCTTTATATTAATAGGTCTGGAGATTTCCTTCTTCTTTAAGTTACTGAGTAGTGGCTAGGTTTCAGATACTGAACTAAGTATGTTCTATGCGTTTTCTCAATTCTTCTTCCAAGACCGATGTGCAATAGGTTTCAAATTACCCTCTTTGTTATGAGCTGAATTGTGTCACCACAAAATGCATAATGAAGGCCCCCATCCAGTACCTCAGATGGTGACTATTTTTATAGATGGGGGCCTTTAAAGAGGTAATTAAGTTCAAATGGAGTCATTAGGGTGGGCCCTACTTCAATATTTCTGGTATGTTTATAAGAAGAGGTGACTAGAACACACAGACAGAGGGACGAGCATGTGAGGACACAGCCAGAAGTGGTCTGCGAGCAAAGGAGCGAGGCCTCAGAAGAAACCAACCCTGCCAACGCCCTGAACTTGGATCTCTAGTCTCCAAAACTGTGAGAACGTTCGTCTCTATTATCTAGCCACCCGGATCGGTGGCATTGTGTGATGGCAGCCCCAGCAAACTAAGGCACTGTTGTTGTTGTTGTTGTGCAGATAAGGAAATGGAGACTTAGAATCGTTACTGAGTTACACAGAATGTGCCAGAGACAGGATTTGAGATGGGGTCTATCTGACTCAGGGCTCCCTTTAAACTCCCAAGTGTGACTGCATCCTGGGAGCCCCTGCCTGAATCCCAAAGGGAATGATTCCCTTTGCACTGCTGCCCATCCCTCCACAATCCCCTTCCTCAGCTTTCCTACCTCATTCACCACAAACTTCCACCTGCGGCATATTCACTTCCGAGTGGGACCCAGAATCAGAGCCGATCCCATGGGAGATGAAAAATAGACACCAAGGCAGTTAAAATAGCAATCCCAGGACCATGTGAATGACAAATGACAGTGCAGATGACAAAGAAACGGCTGTCTGCCTCTCGGCCCCACACCCCTTTCTCCCTTGCCACTTGGCCCCTGCAGCCTGGCTTCTGTACCCATGGCTAATCTGAAACTGCTCTTGCCAAAGTCTCTTAGTTCCCAAATCCAATGTACACTATTTAGTTTTTATCTCATGTGACATATTTGTACATCATTGGCCATGTCCTTCCTTCTTAGAACATGCTTTTTCCCTGGTGTTCTTGGCCTGACTCTCTGGTTCTCCCAGTTCTTGCTATTCTTTTTCAATCTTTGCTGGCTCCTTTTCTTTATTTGACATTTCCATATTGGTGAAACCTGGATTCTGTTCTCAGTTCATCTTCTTTCTCCCTACATACTCAACCTTTATGATGGCAGTCATTCCAAGGATGTAAACCCCCACCTATCACTCCTAAATCTTTATCTCCATTCCACACCTAGTTTTGAAGCTCTAGGCCACATGTGTCAAACACAAGGCCCGCGGGCCAAATCCGTCCCGCCAGGCCTTGCAATGTGGCCCGCACCGCGCTGTCATCACTGCACTCCGCTGCGTTTCCATCACAATGACAGTTTATGACTGTTCAGTAAACCATTCGGCCCGCGATTTAGGCTGGATTTTAGATTTTGGCCCCTTCTCTGATTGATTTCGACACCCCTACTCTAGGCTCATAAATACAATTCAGCAATTTCCCCCAAATCTATTCCTTCTCAATTGCTATTCTTGGTGAATTGTACCCAGTTCCCCAAGCCCCCTGGTCCGCAAACTGCAGCTCTCGAGGCACATGCGGCTCTTTGGCCCCTTGCGTATGGCTCTTCCACAAAATACCAAGACCTGGGCGAGTCTATTTTGAAGAAATGGCGTTAGAAGAAGTTTAAGTTTAAAAAATTTGGCTCTCAAAAGGAACTCCAATCATTGTCCTGTTGATCTTTGGCTCTGTTGACTAATGAGTTTGCCGACCACTGTGCCAAGCCAAACACATAGAGTGCATTAGTTTAGGAAGTTTAGGGTTGTGGAATCATGGGCATCTTCATTTACATTCAAGTTCCATTATCTCTTACTTCATTCCTTTGAGCTTCAGTGTCCTCAGCCATAAAAATGAAAGTAATAATAATAACTACCTAAGTGGCTTTTATGAATATGCAATTCCAGTGTCCCCCAAGACCATCCTAGGATCCCAAGGTGGGCTAGACCAACTCACAGCCAGTAAACGCACAGTCACAGTGGAAGATACAGGCTAAAGCCAACACACAGAACAGGGCGCAGGGCAGAGTCCAGGGAAGACCAGGCGTGCAGCTTCCAGTAGCCTCTCCAGGAGAGCCATGCAGAGAGCACTTCCTGCTCAGCAGCAATACGTGGGAAACGCAGGCAGTACAGCCAGGAGCCCCCGAGCCTTGGCATCCGGAGATTGCAATGGGATTTGGTCACATAGACATGGTTGGCCACTCACATGGCTGACCTTCCTCTCCAGCCTCTTCAGAGGTCAAGTTGACACTGTGAGGCCCAAAGCCCAATAAATCCTATTGTTAGCATAGACTGTTTGCATGACTCAGGGCCTTTCAGTAAACAAAGCTATTCTTTTTTTTTCTTTTTTTCTTTTTTTTTTAGATTTTAAAATTTATTCTCAGAAGTGTAAAAGTTTATTAATTAAAAAAAAAAAAAAAGGAAACTGAAAAACCTGATGTACAATACCAGCTGTTGATTGTAGCAGAGTCGGCAATATGGGAGGGGAGTGGACTGACCATTCTCAGGGAAAGGGGAATGGTGGATGCGGGAAGAGACTGAACACAAACTGTGCACCTATGGATGATCAGACACTATACGTATCAGGCTAGCGGCTACTCCCCTGAAACTGTCCAGGGCCAAATCTTTTACTACATGCAGAATGAATGAATTCATGCAGGGAACATGTCTAGCACAGTGCCAAACACATGTCAAGTGCACAGTAAATGTTAGTTGTTGTTAATATTGTGTTTCCCAGAAAATAAGACATCCTCCAAAAATAAGACCTAGCGCATGGAAAGATAAGACATCCCCTGAAAATAAGACCTAGCGCAACTTAGGGAGAAAAAAATTAATATAAGACTCTGTCTTATTTTCGGGGAAACAGGGTAGTTATATCCTGTGTTCTTTTTTCTTTACTTCCCACGTTTAGTCAGTTAACAAGTCCTGCTAACGCTATGTCTTCTTTTCCTTAATTATCTTCTCTTCTTTTCATACCACTGACTTTATGTAGAGTGGAGGAAATATCGAAATGATATAATAGGAAAATATGCTTTCACAAAAAGGTGAATTTGGGGGGGAAATGCCAAATAAAACATCTCAAAAAGTACTTTTGAAATTAAGAATTCAATGGATGTCATAAGCATCATATTAAACACAGATAAAACAAGAAAATTTTCATTTTTAATTATATCCTAAATTTTTGCACATTTTAATAAGGAAACATGCAAACGGAACTATTCAGCACTATTTGAAGTAGTGAAAAATTAGTCAATATGAAAGTGTATGAGAAATAATGATGTATTTTTACAATGGAATGCTATTCAGAAGTTAAAATAAATGAACTAGTAGTACAAAGAGTAAGCTACAAAGAGTAAGCTACAAAAAAATGAAGCCATTTATGTAAATTGCTCAAACTCAAATATAACGCTCTGCAATGTATGTTCAATGTGTAAGTATGGGTCAAAAGGCTCCACACTGGCTATAGAATGTCCTTTTATCTAGGAGATAAGGAAGTAAAGAAAGGGATTGTAAGAGCTTCAACTGCATCAGTTGTTCTATCTTTAAAAAAACACCTTTTTAAAAATATATTTTTATTGACTTCAGAGAGGAAGGGAGAGGAAGAGAGAGAAACAGCAATGATGAGAGGAAATCATTAATTGACCGCCTCCTGCACATTGGACTGAGCCCACCACCCAGCCTGTGGCTTTTTGGTCTGCAGGCTAATGCTCTACCCACTGAGCCAAACCAGCTAGGGCTAAAAAAAAACAACAAACAAACAAAAAAACATTTAACTGGATCAAATACAGCAAACAATCACCATGGATTACTTTCAGTCCTGCAAATGGGTCATGTTCAACATATTGCTTAGAATTACCATATGATCCAACAATTTCCCTCTAGGTATATACCCAAAGAAACTGAAAACAGACACTCAAACAGATATTTGTGTGCCCATGTTAACAGAAGCATTATTCACAATAGAAACAACCCAAGACAGAAATAACCTAAGTCCCCATCAACTGATGACTAGATAAGTAAAATGTGGGTTATACATACAACAAAATAATATTATTCAGCCTTAAAAAGAAATGAAATACTACTATTTGCTACAATATGGATAAACTTGGAAAATTTATGGTCAGTGCATAAGCCAGACACAAAAGGACAAGTATTTTATGAGTCCATTACATGAAATGTCTAGAATAGGAAAACTCATAGAAACAGCAGGTCGATTAGAGGTTAGTGGGGCTGGAGAGAAGGGGAGAATAGGGAGTTATTGTTGAATGGTTAGCGTTTCCATTTGATATTATGGAAAAGTTTGGAAATAATGGTGATGGTTGCCCAACATTGTAAATGGAATAAATGCCATTGAACTGTACACATAAAATGACTAAAACAGCAAATTATATGTTATACATATTTTACTACAATTAAAAAAATTAATATTGTAATAGAAAACCATTGAACTGTTATTTTAAGTGGGTTAATTATAGGGTATGAGAATCATATCTCAATAAAGCTGTTTGAGAGATTTATTGCAAGAAATTGACTTAACACACTTGTGAAGGCTGAGTAGGCAAGTTGGAAATCTGTGGGGTGGGCCTTTGGGGAGGGCTGGCTGAGTGCCGGTGGGGGGTCCAGCCAGCCAGCCCTCCCCAAAGGGGGTCGGGGTAGAGGAATTCTTCTTCCTCAGAGAAGCATCAGAACCACCCAGGCTGTATAAAGCAATCTTCCTTTCTGGAAGTGCCTGACTATACATTCCAGTCACATCTACAAAATGTCTTCCCAGCAACAAAGGCTAAGTGTGTGACTGAATAACTGGCTGTGCCCTAGTCAAAGCGACATCTAAAATGGACCATCACATTGTGGTTTATAGTAGGGGTGCATCTTCTTCCTGTCCTTGACATTGACATGCATTCAAAGTCAAGTACTTCAATAGAGTTCAAAAGTATCCAAGAGTACTATCGAAGCATTTTGAAATATATAAATTATTTTAATGTGTGATAGGAAAATTGTTAGTGTTATAATTACTCAGTGGCTTTTAATATCTCCTAACAAAAGATGAGGATTAATGGATTTTTAAGTGTCTGCCATAAAATCTGCATCTACCCTTTAAAATAGTCTATGAACCAGGCAGTGAGCTTAGATTGAGAATATTAACATTAACTGGAGACCCAGTGGATGATATTTGTGCATGGGGAAGGGGGGTCCCCTCAGCCCAGCCTGCACCCTCTCCAATCCGGGACCCCTAGGGGGATGTCTGACTGCCAGATAGGGATAGGGCCTAAACCGGCAATTGGACACCCCTCTCACAATCTGGGATCACTGGCTCCTAACTGCTCACCTGCCTGCCTGATCGCCCCTAACTGAATCTCCTGCTGGCCTGGTCCCCCTACTTACCCCCACACACCGACTATCATCCCTTACTGCCCCTCCATTGGCCTGGTCACCCTCAACTGCCCCCCTGCCGGCCTGGTCATCCCATGCAGCCTGCTGTTCAGTCGTTTGATCATCCCTCACTGCCCTCCCGCCCCCCACCAGTCTGGTCACCCCCAACTTTCCCCCCTAACCCCCCTGCCAGCCTGGTCACCCCATGCAGCCTGCCGTTCCGTCATCTGTCTGTTTTGGTAGTGATGGAACCTGGCTTTTTATATATTAAATAAGGCCCAACACCTAGCCTCAGAGAGTTCCTTCTCTCTCCTATTTATACAGCAATGAGATATGGTCCTTCCACAATCACTAGATAATGGATCCCACAGGCAGCCCACCCTGGCTCAGCTGTCTATGCAAATACCCTCTACTCATGGGCTTCAGAACCTCAGGTGTTGGAGTGTACAAGTTGGAAAACAATAAGAAACAAAAACACCTCCTGTTCTTTCAGAAAGATCAGAGCCATTTCTTTGTGGTATAATTCTTTTCATGACAAGCTTCCCAAACCAAAACTATGCCAAAGAAGCAGAGGCTAGACAGTAGTTTCTGAGGTGTGAGAAAGCAATGGTGCCAGCACCTGAGGTAGTTGATGAACCCTATCCCCCACCCCCACTATTACTGGGTGTATCTGTCCTCATCCCTTCTCCACATTCTTGCTCTGAGCTTCTTTTCCACTCTTCCTCTCTTCCTTCTCTCCTGCCTTTGCATGCCTGGGGCCCCTTCATTGTGTCCTTGGCCATTGTTAAGCCCCATCATGGCACTCAGTTAAAGAAAATGCCACAGGCCATTTCTAACCTGTTGGTAGAGAGATGAGGAAAATAAGAGGGGGGAAGAAAAACTCTGCTTAAGATGAAATGGTAAGAAATGGGAAATCTAAAGTTTAGTTTTCCTTAAATTTCATTAACGATGTAATTTTTTAGCAATGTTCCATAATTATTTCATGTGTTTTTTTATTGTGGTTTTTTTTGTGTGTGTGTGTGTGTGTGTGTTTTAGGTTAAGAGGGATTTTTTATTTGGAAAGCCTCATTTGAGGACTATACATAAAAATGGGAAGGATTGTATAATATATTAAAAATAAAAAAATGGTAAATAAAAAGGTAAGGTCACACCTGCTTACCTGTCCTTTATCTGTTGCAACCATTGGAGAATTATTTCATGTTGATGACCATAATGAACTATCAATGACTTTGTTCTTTTAAGAAACTTTATTTCATGAAAATACAACCACTACTACGATGCGGCAGCACATTCTTTTCTACATCTTTGGGGTACTTGTCCCCATTTTTGCTGCCTTTCAGTATTGAACGTCTTTTGAAAAAGGAAAATCAATACTGAAACTGTACAGTCTCCACCTTTATTGAGCATCAGGCAGCATGCGGCCATGCGTGTCAACTTAATTGTGAACAAATAATTCAGAATTCTATGAAAATTAATTTAATTACACTCTCAATATTCTTCTATTGACGGAATGCGCATGGAACTCCTTTAGGACAATGGCATGGCTTATGAAGTCTAATTCATATGAGTCAAGGGGTTTGTTGTTGTTTAAATCACTAAATGTCTTATTTCTCCCAAAAACCATTGTGTCCAAGGGAGTGTTTCAGTGCTGTTTGAGAGGAGAAACTGGGGCGAATATACTAGTAAGTCAGAGGGTTCCTCCTGAACATGATAACATGTTCCAGTGTCATCTGCCTTCCGGCATCAGGACCTCAGCGCCATGTTGGATGCTGGTAGGCAGCACACACCCCCAGCATGGTGTGTCCCCTGGCATTTCAGCTGAACCAATACCCAAAGGACCCTCCCAGATGGATGTCACCAGGCTCTGGGCAATTCGTGTCCAAAGTCACATTAATGTTGTCTTCCTGCGGCTGCACCTTGACAGCCTGATAAACAGAGGCCCTGAGAGAGGTGTGAACGTCCACCATTTATCTCAATGGGCTGTTAACTTTGAAGCCTAATTATGATCACTTAAATGCCAACACTGTTAATCATCTCCCTGCTGATCAGTGTACCAGAAACATGGCCACAGCAACACTCTCGCTCTTCCCAGGCTGCTGGACTCAGCGGTCAGGTCCCTATAAGGTTCTCCCTCCTCCCAACTGGTGGGCGGAGCTATGACATTGCTGGCACCTGTCACAGAAACATCCCCAAGACATTGAGCCATCGATCAGCACCTGCCAAAGTGTCCTGGAGCCCACCCCTTCCTGTTCTGCCCTGGGTCCAACCCTCTCCTGTTCCTCCCCTTAAAAAGACCCCCAGACCAGCCACGTGCTGCTGATCCTCCATGTCCAGGTTGCAGCCCGGCTGGGTTCATCCCCACTCCTCAACTCCTTCAATTCTGACTTCTCTACCTCCATAATGAGTCCCACTCATTACTGGGGAATAAACTTTACTTTGAAACTCCTTGGTGGTCAGTTTCCTGCGCCTCAAACCTTACAGTCCCGAGGGCTTTTTCGGGATGTCCCCTCGTTAGGAAGGTCAGCCGTGGATTGCTCAAATGGGTACATCCAGCCCTTGAGCGGGCAAAGCACCTATTACTGTGTTGAAAACACAGAAGAGAAATCGATATCTGTTTTCATTTTATTTGTTGGCTTTTAAACACAACAATTGAGTTTTCTTTGTGGTCATTTCTTAATGATGGTTGAACCAATATTCAAAAAGCACCAAACCGACGGGAAAGTTGCCCTACTTCAAAATCACAAGATAACATTAAATGGGGGGGAACTATAAAAGACCACTACTTGTTTCTAGATTACAAACATTTAACTCCATAAATTACATGATTGAGAAACTCAGCCCTGTGTTATTGTGTTGTTGTTGTTGTTGTTAAGTTGAATATGATTCAAAGTTGAGTATGATTCAATGTTTTGCAAAAAGTAAGCTGTGGAGGTCGTTACATACCAGGCTATGGGGCTGGAAGTCTGATCTATTTTGCAGATTTCAACTGAACTTAAATACTAGAATTCTGTGGGCAGGGGAGCCGTACCCAGTACTCCTGGCCACTGCCTGTTCTGATACACCCACATTTTCTGAGTGACGTTTGGCAGCAGTTCCCTTGCATTGAGCTGGAGCAACTTGAAACAGAATGCCTTTAAGAGGGGCTCCACTGGTACCATTAGTCACTGGAGAACCAGAAGGCACCTTCGGCCCCTCCAAGGCTGGGTGCTCTCCAGGCCTACATCCCTATCCCCGCCCTCCCCCACCCCGCCCCACACACACACATACACATCCTGCTCCCGCTCAAGAGCTATCTTATATTCTCCAATGATTAAACAATTTCATTGAAGAAATTAAATTACATTTAAATTATTGACATTTAAAAAGACTTCATGTTAATAATATCAAAGAGGAGAAAGAGAAAAGGACATACTTAAAAACCAATTATCCTGACTGAACTCAATCTTCCCATTTGCCTGCAATTCATAAAATGATTCCAGCTGTGTGTCTGTGGGTTTTGCTGCCAGGAGTCCTTCAGTGAATAGTCCCCAAACCAACCCTATGTCTTTCTTGATTCCCCTCAGGAATCTTTACAGTAAGCGCTTCTGTTTTTCCTCTTGGGAACTTCAGGATGATCACATGATCAATTAAAAGGCTGTGGAACTTTTGTTAGAAGTGCAGAGGGCAATGGCCCTGAATCTCCCCTCTGAGTTTGGAAGTGCTGACTGCAGAGCCCTAAGCCTGAGGTTGCCTTGCCTGCCTTCCCCAGCCATAAATTCTTCCGACTTTCCTTCCTCGGTGCCTGCTCCCCATCTTGCCTGCGGCATCTCTGAGCTCTCCTGCCGGTAACCATGGGCTCTGATGTACCCTGGACTCAGGGACAACCTCCTCTTCGTCCCAGGGGATTTGGGACACTTTCTGGCAGCACTGGGATTCAGCGTTAATGCAGCCTGACTTCCATCCCTCCAAGCACCTTGTTCCTGAGTAACTGAGTTTCTGATTCTAGAAGACCCATGCTCTAGGACAGTCTAGTCTCTCTTAGGTTCCCTGCTCCCGAATCCCTTTCCTCGCAGCCTGCCCACCTCCTCAGTTCCTCTTGAACTGGGACCTGTTTTATTTGACAGCTCATCACCAGCTCCTCAAAGGGAACTGCACTTCTCCCTCTGGACTCACAGAAGTGGTGGGAGGTATAGGACTATGACCTGCTTCCTGCTACAGTCTGAGCTCCACCTACACCCAGCGAATTTATTCTTTGTTTATTGATGTAACCAGTGGGTGTTTTGTTTTTTTTAATATATATTTTTATTGATTTCAGAGAAGAAGAGAGAAGGAGGGAGACGTAGAAACATCAATGATCAGCTGTCTCCTGCACAACCTGGGTGTGTGCCCTGACAAGGAATCAAACTGTAACCTCCTGGTTCGTAGATCAACCCTCAACCAGTAACCCACACTGGCTGAGCACCAGTGGCTTCTTCATCACCAAATTCAGAAGATTATCCTTAATTCTCATTTTATTCCACCTTTTCTCCAGTATTTAACATTGTTGAACACTCTTTCATGATCCTCTCTCCCACCACTGAAAATTCAGTGTCTTTCATATAAAAACTAAAGGCCCGGTGCATGACATTTGTGCACTGGGGGGGAGGGGAAGGGGAAGGCGCCCTCAGCCCAGGCTGTGCCCTTTCATATTCTGGAAGCCCTCGGGGGATGTCTAACTGATGGCTTAGGTCACTGCGCTCACCAGCCGTCAGCCAGGATTGTGGCTGAGCAGAGCTTCCTATGTGGGAGCACACTGACCACTAAGTGTCAGCTCCTGCATTGAGCATATGCCTCCTGGTGGTCAGTGTGCATCATAGCAATTGATCATTCTGTCGATTTGCATTCTAATCCTTTTATTAGATAGGATTCCGTTTTGCAGTTAATAGCAACATCTTTCTCCTCAGAACCCATTAAAAATCTGAAACTTCCAAAAATCCCTTCCATCTCCTCTGTCCCCAAATTCCACTGTCCCAAATCCTGCTGATCCTGCACCATAAGAGCCTATGTCTCACGTTCACCTCTGCCATGGCCTTAGCTCAGGGCTCAGCATCTCTCAGGCCTTTGGAGAGACCCTGCCCAGCCTCTCCCCTCCTCTCATCCTCCACCTCCTTGTCAGGGAGAGCTTTCTAAGTTGCAGGTCATGCTAGAAGCAGGTCCAGGTGTGTGGATCCTGAAGATCACCCCATTTAGAAGGCCTTCTGTAAAAGGAAGAATTTATCTTTCAAATTTTGCAAAAGCATAGGACCATTAGCACATTGCTCAGGATCTTCCCTGGTCTGATGAAAGCATTCGATGGCTCCCTACCAGTTAGAGGGTGGTTGTAAATATTTCAGCATGTATTCTCATAATCACAAGACTATTATCACACACTTGGCACTAATTCCATGTATATATATAGTCCATCTTGTAATCCCACAATTATTGCCCAAATATCTTTTTATAGCTCTTTAAACATTTGTCCATCTGATTTATGACAAAGTTGCAAAAACAGTTCTATGATGCTGGTGCAATTGCACATCTGTAGGTGAAAATGGATATGGAAACAAATCTCAGATCTCTACAAAATTAACTTATACTGCATAAGTGACTTAAACAGAAAACAAGAAACGGTAAAAAATAATTACAGAATGATGAAGTCTAAACATTTTGCATTAGAACTCTAAATTACATTTGTTTATTCTCTGCTTGATTCCATAAAAATTTTAAGGCTGCTAACATGATGGGAGAAATTTAATTATTTTTTTCATATATTTTTATTGATTTCAGAGAGGAAGGGAGAGATAGTGATAGAAACATCACTGATGAGAGAGAATCATTGATAGGCTGCCTCCTGCACACTTCACAAAGGAGATCGAGCCCACAACTCGGGCATGTGAGCTGACTGGGAATGGAACCATCATTCTGGTTGATAGGTCGATGCTCAACCACTCAGCCACACTGGCTGGGTGGTAGGAGAAATTTTGAAGGAGAGATGGTGTCCCTTACATTTTGGGGTAACCTTTGCTGGTAAAAGCTTTCATTTGAAAGCAAATGAGCTTTTCATAGTTCAGCTTTCATTATTATCTTTTTTAAGATCTTAGTTTTCTTTCTTCAAAATGTTCAGGCAAATTCTTCAAAATAATGTGCAGCCTTGTATGGGTCATTTTTTGTTTTTGTGACTTGCCTCTTTGAGAGCATCTAGTCCTGAGCAGTGAAATCTCTCCTCTCATCACCAACTCCAGGCCCATCTCAGAACTCATGTCATGGCTGGCCGGCGGGCTGAGGGCCCTGCAGGCACATTGCTTCCCAAGAGCCTGTTCGAGCAGCAGGCCTCCTGGGACACTCAGGAGCACTCACAGTCTGGGTGGTAAGAAAAGTAATGGTGAAACTTGCACAGAATCCATTTAGGATGTGCTTGCTTCACTCCAGCTTTCCAAGCCAAAGAGCCAGATCTTACCAGTTGAGTGCAAAATGCATGTCAATTAATAGGAATGTGCTAAGAGATCACAGTTGCTTTTAAAAACCCTTGTGCAGAGCAAGGAAATGTACCAAAAGGCTTACAATTGTATCTTCAATTGAATTTACAGAGATAAGCATAAAGAATTTAAAAAGACAGCAAAGACCAGGGATGTTTCTCTAGCTTGAACATCATGTAGTCAACCAGAGGACTTTGTCACTATGTACCACGAGGATTCCACGCTTCTGGCACAGTCCCAGTGCAATACTGGAACCTTCCTCTGAGTAGATACTCCTAAACAAATACATATAACAGTTTAACTATGATAATCAGGAGCAGTTTTACTAGCAGCTATTTTATATTGATGATCAATGCAAACTGCTGTTTATTTCAAACTAGAGACCTGGTGCACGACATTTGTGCACTGGGGCGGGGGGTGGGGGTGTACCTCAGCATGACCTGTGCCCTCTCACAGTCCAGGACCCCTCAGGGGATATGTGCCTGATGGCTGAGGTCCAGTCTCTGTGGGGAGAGGGCCTAAACCGGCAGTCAGACATCCTCTGAGGAGGTTCTTAGCACTGCTGCAGAGGTGGGAGATGCTCCATCCACGGCCACTGTGCTCTCCAGTGGTGAGCCAAGCTTCTGGCTTAGCAGCACTCCCCCTGTGCGAGAGCACTGACTAGTAGGGAGCAGCTCCTGCATTAAGCATCTGCCCCCTGGTGATCAGTGTATGTCATAGCAAATGATTATTCTGCCATGTGATCGATTTGCATATTAGGGTTTTATTATAGAGGATTTTTCTTTAGGATTTTACACTTTGATACTTTCCTACACTGCTGTATTTTGGCTTCATACATATTTTGGAGATAAAATTCACAGCACCACATTTAAGTTGTGCAAATCTGTCCAGTTGAAGTCACAGTAAAGATATTTATTTGATAGGCATTTAAATTAACCTATAAAGCAGTGGGATGTGTGTGTGTGTGTGTGTGTGTGTGTGTGTGTGTGTAAAGCAAGAGCAGGAAGATGAATAATAACACCATTTATAAAACTCTGCATTAAGTGTTTGACATTCATCTCATTGAATCTCAAGTTTATCTTCAGTAAGCAAATAGACTTAGAGAGGCAAAATTTCTTACCCAATAATTTGGGCACATATTGACACAGCCCATGAAAGGCCATGTGGAGAATCCGGATGCCCTAAGCCAGTCTCCTGGGAGCCCCAGACAGGGCAAGCTGACATTCCTTCCAATGGCTACTGTCTATTCTTTGCATGCTCTTTAGGATTATACAGGTCAAAGAATCATTGGTTCTCAAATGTTTTTATGCAAATATAGCTGGGTCCACAGATCAAGCAGTGAGAGACCCAATCTTCATCAATATATATCATACAAATCAATTCCCCTGACGGAACTTGAGGTAAGAACCAGAGAAATAATCTTGTTTATGGGAAAACCAATCAATGGACAGAAATCAGAGGTGATTGTCCTCCATCTTTTTTTTTTTTTTTTTTTACCAAAATACTTTCCTCAGAGTATATGTTTTACTCTATATGTTCTATTCCAGGCAGTTTGGAATCATTTCCCCTGTTACAGTTACCTTTGATTCTAGTATAGTTTACAGTTATATAACAGCACATGTGCAGAGCAACAAAAAATGTTACTGACCCAAACCACATGATCCTACCTGGGGTCACACAGGAAAATGTACAGTGCTGTCTAGTGTTCTGAGGTGAAAGAAGGCTGTGATTTACCTTAAAGGGAAAAATACACGTTAGAGAATTTTTGTTCAACAATGAGTTACAAGTGTTGGTTGGTCATGAGTTCAATGTTTATGACCCAACAATATCTAGTAAATAAGTTGTCTAATAAAATGCACATATAACACAAGGGTGTGTGCTGATTGGTTGACAAAATATGTTGTGGCCAGAGGCTCACAGGAACCTAACCCTGAATTTCCCCTAGGAGCAGTGGATTAGTACTCACTAATTCAGTGTTTTTGGTAACTCTAGACCTAACTGCTGCAGATAATGGGAATCGGCTGCTAACATGATGGGAGAAATCTTTGGGTTGGCACACAGTTCACACATCAGAGAAAGCAAGGCCCTGTTTGTTTTCTCTGCCAACACATGAGTTTCATTTTTTTTAAAGATGGGATAGGAGGAAGGAATAAATACTAGTGAGGAGGAATAGGGGAAATTATGGTTGGAAATAGCCTTTGAATTTTCCCAAGTTCTTATTAAAAACTAGAGGTGCGGCCCTAACCAGTTTGGCTCAGGGGATAGAGCATCGGCCTGTGGACTCAAGGGTCCCAGGTTTGATTCTGGTCAAGGGCATGTACCTTGGTTGCGGGCACATCCCCAGTGGGGAAGGTGCAGGAGGCAGCTGATCAATGTTTCTCTCTCATGGATGTTTCTAACTCTCTATCCCTCTCCCTTCCTTTCTGTAAAAAATCAATAATATATATATTTTTTAATATTTTTATTGAATATCCCCCAGCCTGCATGCTGCGATCAGAGCCTGTGGGCTGGAAGATGGAAGGAGGAACCAAGAGATCAATGCCACCTGCTTGCCAGCCAGTCCCCAGTCCCACCCTGCCACCACCCACCCAGTTCCCTGCAGTTCCCCATTCACCATGCTATAATTGAAACTGGGCTTGGAGGGGGGGGAGGAAGGAGGGGGACAAAGAGGTGAGGCAGAATTCCACCCGCTCACCAGTTCCTCCCACCCACTTCCCTGTAGCTCCCATTCACCATGCTGTGATGGAAGGAGGGCCAGGGGATGGAAGGAGGGACCGAGAGGTGCTCAATGCACCTCATAACAACTGGTCCAGCAGTTGTTCGGTTCGTTATGGTCACTGGCCTTTTATTATACAGGATACCAAGGATTTCTCTCAGAGCGTGAGAGTCAGAAAAGAATAAGACAAAGGGCATTCCAATAGCAACTGTCCTAACCATCAAAGATTATATACTTTTCATTTTACAAAGTTTTGTTTTTATTGTTTTCATATGTTTTTATTGTTGATAGTTCGACAGACATCTCCCATTTCCTTCTCCTTCAACCCCTTCCACTCATTAGCTGCTCCATTGGCTGTCCAGCCCTACAATGAAGTGGTTCTAAAGAGATGAGGCCATAGTAGATTTCCAAAGCCCAGCGATCCGATGCTCAGGATAGCCCTGTACACACACACACACACACACACACACACACACACATATACACACTACACACACACACACACACACACACACACACAAACATATACACACTACACACACATACACACACACATACACACTCCACACACACACACACACACACACACACCCTTCAGAGAAAAACCTCCCAAATTCTGGAGAAGTCGCGGGCATCTTGTAAAATTATCCCAGGACACTGTTTTTTTGCTTAGCTGAGGGATCGGGGGAAGGGGAGGAAGGAGAAAAATATTTTTGAAAGATTGCAAATCTGTCCTCAGGTCACATACAAATAGACAGACCACATGGTTCACATGTTCCTTCTGTAAACTGGAGGCGGAGAAAGCCTGAAAGACAAGTAAAGCCCTTCACTGTACAATCTGCACTGAGGCCGTGAGGCGGGCAGCGCACCACAGCACGTAGGTCCTGCTGGCAGGGGCTCAGGGGCACCGAAGAGGGGTTCAGGCCCAAGGTGGACACTGGGTAAGGCAATGCCAGGCTCTAGGGAAGCAGGGAAGAGGCGGGCCCAGGCAGCAGGCATGTTCACTGTGCTCCCATCGTGGAGAGACATGGACTCTATTCGGAATGAGCTGCTGGTTTCAAGAGCAGGCACACAGGAAGGCCTCTCCCCTCCGTTCCTGGTCTCCCCCGGGCAGCTGAGGATGGAGGCAGCCCGCCCTTCTGGAGGGAATACACTTGCTGCTGCTGCTGCTGCTGCTACTACTACTGTCATTAGTGCGGTTCTGAGCAGTCTACTTCCTTCACACGGGAAACATGTATTGATGGACTTAGTCACCTGATCAAAACCCTTCCGGATCTCCCAGCGCCATCAAGAAATAATTGGGGGGGTGACCTGTGGCATCTGCAGTGCTCACCACGTGTCACCAAGAGACATGAGGTTTGTAATTTACATAGGAATCCCCCTGGGCCTGCAGGTCTGCCCCTCGCGGGGAGGGGGGTGGTGAGCGGCAGGTCCCTCACTCTCGCCTTCCCGGCAGGAGGTGGCATTTATCCTGACCACTCTGTCTGATGCCAGAGACTCTCGTGTCTTTACAAAATATTTTTCTATTCTGCGGGATCGGGCGGCACAGCTCCAATACGTCTTCCTCCGTGGCTGCCTTTCACAGCCCGTGCCTTCACGAGGCTTAGATGAGGTTCGGGTGATTCATGGCGCTTAAACTTCTCGGAGCACTTTTTCAATTGGAAAATTCTCCCAAACTGGATGCACCATCAGCGCGGCTGTCCATGCATAAACGAACTAGAAGCAAAACAATGAGCACCATTTTTTAAAGCCTACGCTTAAGCCAAGAAAAACAGTTATATCACAAAATGGTAAAAGGCCGTATTTTTCAGTTTCCAGGAGTCTCTCATGGGGAACGTGGCCCATCTTTGTCTAAGAGTCCCCTTTTTCCGGGCGCTGTAAATTGCAAACAAAAGAAATAGTTTATATGCAGTTTAGCTTGTTTTCAAGTTATTAACATGATATATAACGACCTAAGTAATGCCACCTGCTGTGTTTATGGAAAACGGATCACCCCTCAAACCACATTAATCCTTTTCTCCATTCTTTGGAGGAATGCTTGGAAAGTTTTTGTATGTTAGGTGGTTTTCTCATTATTTATATATTTTTAAAATATATTTTATTGTTTTTTTTTTACAGAGAGGAAGGGAGAGGGATAAAGAGTTAGAAACATCCATGAGAGAGAAACATTGATCACCTGCCTCCTGCACACCCCCCACTGGGGATGTGCCCACAACCACGGTAGATGCCCTTGACCAGAATCGAACCCGGGACCCTTGAGTCCGCAGAACGACGCTCTATCCACTGAGCCAAACCGGTTAGGGCTCATTATTTATATTTTTATTTGTTAAATAGGATGATAGTTCTTTAACTTGTTATGATGGAGAAAATGATCCCTAAAATAATGGCCTCTAGTTTCAATCCATAGGTAAGCACTGGGTAATGGAAAGAGTCCCCCAGTAGGCCTCAAGAGAGGCTGGCTTTAACCGAAACCGGTTTGGCTCAGCGGTAGAGCGTCGGTCTGCGGACTGAAAGGTCCCAGGTTCGATTCCGGTCAAGGGCATGTACCTTGGTTGCGGGCACATCCCCAGTAGGGGGTGTGCAAGAGGCAGCTGGTCGATGTTTCTCTCTCATGGACGTTTCGAGCTCTCTATCTCTCTCCCTTCCTCTCTGTAAAAAATCAATAAAATATAAGTAAATAAAAGAGAGAGAGAGGCTGGCTTTAGTTCCTCTCAGTGCTGCCTCAGTCTCCCCAAATGTAAAATGGACACCCCAAAAGTTTCCCATTCTGCCCTGGCCAGTATGACTCAGTTGGTTGGATGTCGCCCTGGGCACCAAGAGGTTTCTGGCTCAATTCCCGGTCAGGCACTTGCTCAGGTTGCAGGCTCCATCCCCGATAGGGGACGTGCAGGAGGCAGCCAGTAGATGCTCCATTCTCGAATCAATCTCTCTCTCTCTCTCTCTCTCTCTCTCTCTCTCTCTCTCTCTCTCTCTCTTCCTCTTTCTCTAAAAAGAAATTTACAAAAAAGTTTCCCATCCCAGTGTCAGAGCTATTTATGCTTTCGTCTACCAAGCACTTATTGAACACAACTGAAAATCAGGAAAAGCAGCGAGGGCCTTGTTAAGAGTCAGGCCTTGTAGGCCTGATGCATTATGAACGTGGGTCCACTTCTCCATCTATAAAATGCTACCCCTCCTTGTGGTCCCGGGGGTTCCAGCTTCCAGGAGGCTCTCCTGATTGCGGCCCACCTTGGGTGAGCCCTGATTTCAGCAGAGGTGTTGGTATTCCTTTAAAGGGCTTGCCTTGTGCATACTCAGGACGAACTGTCACTTGCATGATATAAATTAAAGGGCCACAGAATGTCCCCTGACCCCAAACCATAGGAGTAAAGTGCTTGCCAACCCACTTTCTTCACTTGTGAGATTTAGTCCTTTGGGCTATTCCTTTCTAAGCAGCCATCTGTAAAATTCCTCAGGAGATAAGATAGATTGGGGCATTGACTCCTAGAGTAAACCAAGGAACCACACAGCAGCATCTTCAGAAATAGCAAATGTCCCGGGGCTACCTGAGAATGCCAATGTCCATAGGGCTCGGGAAGAGGAGGTGGGAGCGGGGACAGTAAAGGAAATGACCATCCTCTACAGTTCTATTTCTGACGCAAAATAAGTTCGGCTGGAGCATGGCCAGGTGTTTCTGCTTGAGTTAGATTTATCAGTATAAAAGTAGCTGACTGTATGTAATTTTTCCAGGTTCTTTTCAGTTTGATTACTATGGGGAGCACATATTTATTTCAGGAGGTAGGTAGTTGCTTTATCTTTCAATACTTCTCATGGCAGATCAACCAAAGGACTTGTATGTGTGCATATAAGCTTAACCGATGGACACAGACACCAGGTGGGTGAGGGCATGAGTGAAGGGGGCTGGGAGAGGGGGGGCAATGGGAGATTAAGGACACATATGTAATACCTTAATCAATAAAGAAAAAAAAAATACTTCTCATAGCTTGTGGCTCACCCATAAAGTAACATTTAACTTTTAGCAAAATCTAGCCGCCATCTTATGTTACTGGGGCTGTTCGGTTGGAACAGGCTTGTGGGGGATACTTTCATTTTAGAAGGTTTTCCTGCCCCCACCCCCCCTTTGACAATAGGCATAACTCAAGACTATTCCCAAGAGATTTCGTGTTGTAATATGCTTTACAGTCTTAGAACATTGGGGAATAACCCTTGACTACGAATGAGATGTCATAGTCAAGACAGCCAGATTTCCAAAAGCAACCGCTTCCTGAATTACCCATGAAAACATCTTAATTGGGAATGAAGCTATAAGATAGATAAAGCTACGTAACTTGGCTGAGTCCCTAAACCCCGTGGTCGGCAAACTGTGGCTCTCCAGCCACATGCGGCTCTTTGGCCCCTTGAGGGTGGCTCTTCCACAAGATACCACGGCCTGGGCAAGCCTATTTTGAAGAAGTGGCGTTAGAAGAAGTTTAAGTTTAAAATATGTGGCTCTCCAAAGAGAAATTTCAATCGTTGTCCTGTTGATCTTTGGCTCTGTGCACTGATGAGTTTGCCCACCACGGCCTGGTTAATGCCTCCCACCCTGGGGTCCCGGAACCTGGAGACACAGGGTCCAGGAATCCGGAGTGATCCAAGTCAGACCGTGGGGCACGCCCTTTCTCCCAGGTGTTAGCGCGCATGGATGCTGTCAAAAAAGCTGAAACACAAATCCATTCAAAGCACGGTGACTGACTCTACAAATGTCACAGGGCCCTGCCTTCCCTAACATGGGAAGGAGCCCTGGCGCTCCGCAGCTGGGAGCGCGGGTCCGGATGCAGTGCCTGCAGGGTTTGGGGAGATGAATCTGACAGCCGGGGAGCCAGATCCATGCCGCGGGGACACCTCCAGGCGGAGCGGTGCGGACCGGCCCACCCCCAAAGCTGAGCGATTTCTCCGCAGCATCTCCAGGCCCGGCCAGACCTGCAAGGCGCGGTGCTGAGCCGCCCGCCGCAGGGACAGCAGCCTCTTCCTCTGGCAGCTCCTCTCCCGGTTCCCTGGCCACGCAATCGGCTCCCGCATCAGCACCAAGGGACCCGCTCAGCGGGCACAGCCGCATGGCATCCTTTCCAAAGTGCCCGGCCCTTCCCGCCTCTGCGGGGAGCAGCCCGCAGCGCCCTGCGCACGGGGGCCCCCTGGCGGGGCTGCAGGGGCTCACGCTGAAGCAGATCCTCCACACAAAAAAAAATACAAAGCACAGGAGGTGACCCTCAGGAGGGCCTGAGATGCAAGGAAATGTTCTCTATCCAAACCCCTTCATGCAAAACACATGCAAACACCGACAAAGCACGCTCAACAAGCTCAGGCAATGACACCGAAAAGAGGAATGGAATATAGGGACAGGAGGGAACATAAAATAAAAATACAGCGTCCACCTAGGAAGCAGGGGGTCAGGGTTCCATTCCAGGTCAGGGCACAGGCCTGGTTGCAGGTTCCCACCCTCCCGGAGAGGGGGTGGGGGGGGGGGGGAGAGACACGTGCAGGAGGCAGCTGATTGATTCTTGCTCATCGTTTATGGTTTTCTTTCTCCCTCCCTCTCTGAGGTCAATAAAATAGGAAAGAACTGAAGCCTAGAGGTTAGCTGAATTGTCCAAGGATGCACAGTGAGCCAACCAGGTGTTAGCGCTCCGCCACACACGGTCCCCCTGGTCCCTTCACACTGCGGCCTGTACTGTCAGCGGCACATGAACTTGAAGTTCTCTTGTCTGCGGCGCCACTCCCAGCATGCTTTGGGAAATGTCTCTCGTGGCCTGACATACTGTGTTCAGATCTCTCTTCATCACAGGGGACAATATCACACCTGTATTTAAGAGCACTGTCTTACATACTTAGCATGTAAAACAGGTAGATCTCATATTAAATATGTTTACTATAATAAAATAATGTTCTTAGTTGACAAATACAGAGTGATGGAAAAGTAGGTTTACAGTTGTGAGCATGCAAAACACAGATTTTATTCTTGTATTATTATTGTTCATTAATTATTGTGTTATTTTCCATACAAATAATTATAATCCTACTTTTGCCCCTCCCTGCATATAAAAAAATTTTCATCCAAATAGGAATTACATGAGTCATAGGAGCCACCCTTTTTACCACACAAACTCAACCACTTACACAATTTCAAACCAAGCCCAAATAATTCTTAGATAAAAGAGGAAATCAAAACTGAACTGCAATTCATTTGGGTATTAACAAAATAAAGCCACTATAGATACAAATATATAGGATGGGGACAAAGAGAACAGTGTACAGACTTAAGTAAATTTGTTAGAAAATAAGAGTTGAAAATAAATAAATTAAACATTCAGTCTAAAAAATTAGAAAGAGAATTACAAAATAACCCTGAAGAAAGTAAAAGGAAGGAATTAATAGTAAGGAGGTAAATAAATAATATAGACTTTAAAAGTAAATGATCAAAACTATCAAAAGCAGGTTCTTTGAAAAGAGCAGTTATGTGTGGCCTTTAACACATATATTTGCATTATTAAGGAAAAAAGAAAGAAGATACAAGTTGGAAAAGACAATAGGGATAAGAAAGAATAAGTAGGTATAGATATAAAGAAAAGTTTAAAATTACAAAGGAAGATGCACAGGTGCATACAGAAAATTAGAAAATTTACATAAAAGACACCATTTTTAAAGAAAATATAAACCAACAATTCAAAATGCACCATAAAGCTCAATAGATCAACAGAGAAGAAATGTTAGGTCAGTCACATTTTTATTCCTACAAAAATGCAAACGTCTTGGCTGACTTTATAGGTAATTTCTACCAATATTCTTATTTAAAAAACCATAATTCCTATATCATTTAAATTGTTCCAACACATAGGAAACTACACTTTATTTAATGAATTATCAAGTATTAATTATTAACAGTCATTAATGAAGTATTCACAATAATGAAAATGTTAACAATATTTGTGTTCCACACTTGCTCCCCCCACCCCCCAATATTCCAATGTTTATTCGTAAGGAGACAATAGTATCATTATGCCGACAATATAATTACCCTTCTAAAAATATATAAAATGATTAAGTAAACAGTTATTAAAATGAGCAAATATGGCTTAATAAGGTGTAGAGAGAACACTGACTTTACCGGTGCCCACCCTCCCGCTGACACACCAATGGGAGTTTCTGAGTTCCGTGTCTGAACCCTGAGCTCTCATAATTAGCTGATTTAATAAATGCCATATTGACTGTCTCCTGGGAGTAGACTCTTTAGGGAAGACATATGAACGATTGATTGATACTTTGAATTTTTAGTATTAATTACATAATGGTTGCTTTCATATTAAGAAACAAGCTGCAGATATTTTCAGAATCGTAATCAATGCCTGTTTATGATGCTTGAGGGGAGGTTTTTTTGAAGAACATGGGAGATTTTTATCTGAAATCAGTGAGCTGTCTTGATGTTTCTTATTTTTTGCTGTTTCCTGACCAGTTATGAAAATTGCTTGAAATGTCATATAAAGACGAAGAACTCAGGCATGCAATGGATATTGACTTGTATATTTTTCACTAACATTTGCTGACCTTTTAGGTCAATATGTTTTGAAGTTTACTTAACAAGTCAATAGAATTTATTTTAGTTTAGACTTCAATTGCCAGAATTTCCCCCTTTTGTTGTAAATAGAAAACCACTGCCAGACTCTATTGACATAAGTGTTAAAAACTAGTTTCTTTGTAAATTATAAGCACCCTGCAATAGTGCAGTGTTTTTTATTTTTTCAACCTGAAGCATATTTAAGATGACCCTTTGTCTTTTGCCCCTTCATCTCATGTGCCCTTATTCCCTTTAAAGAGCTATAATGTCTGGGTAAAGCTGTACAAACAATTAAGCTAAATCATTTTATAAGCAGTTCTATGAAATGCAAGACTGGTTTTTTTTCTTAAGGTCCAAATGTGTAGCTCAGCTTACATGAGCATATAAGCATATTTTGCTTAAATTACATTTCCATCTGACAATATTAATTTCATCAAAGAAGCTTAGTATAAAATTAATTGTAGCTATCGCTTATGTTATTTCATCTCGCCCCTTTCATTGAAGCTTCAATGAGAATTCATCAACTGAAGGGCATGATTCACATTTTAACAACAATCAGAATGGAAATAACCCAAACTACTTTTCCCCCCTCCTACTAGAACTCCGTGACTAAAGACTTATCTCTGAATGTCGTTGGAATTGTAATAATATATTGTGAGGATCGGGGGGAAATGCTCTCAATGTCTGTAATGAGAGCACATCCAGTCAGATTCTCCTGCTGACAGAGAACATTTCTGTTTCATTGACTTTGGGGAATAACCTCCCGCAATTGTCTGAGAAACAAGTTCCAAGAACAAATCGGAACAAGTGTGCAAATGCCATGCTGTTGAGCATGAAGACAAGGGTATCTGCTTTTACTCACTCGCCAATTCCAGAACATTCTGCTCTATAAGCAAAGTGACCTCCACAGTCCAGCCATCTTCTCCCTGCCCCGCTTCCCAGGCGCCCACTGCTGGCAATGAAGTTGGCCCTTCTAGGTACTGGCCCTGGGGGGCATCCAGGTTGCAGGAAGCAACCACAGAGCAGGTAAAAGATGGCATGGACCTCAGGCATCTAACTAAGGAGAGAGACTTCTCAGGACAGTCCGCCTTTCTGCGGTGTCCATGGGCCAGGATCGTTGTAAGGAAATGGATTCCATGCCCTGAGCTTCCAGCAGTGTGTGTTTTCCTCAAGCTGACCTGCCTGAGGACCTGGGAGGGTGGCCCTGGTTCTCCTGCCCCACCTCCCTTCACAGTTACCCTGCCCTGTGGGGCTCCACTTCCGGAATGAAAGTTGTGGGGTGTTTCTCTCTTTTCTGCGTCTAGCACGGAAAAGGATCAGGTCTGGTTCCTGAGTGGAGGAGCTGAGGATTAAGAAATAAAAGAAAGAGCCGAAACCGGTTTGGCTCAGCGGTAGAGCATCGGTCTGTGGACTGAAAGGTCCTGGGTTCGATTCCAGTCAGGGGCATGTACATTGGTTGTGGGCACATCCCCGGTGAGGGGTGTGCAAGAGGCAGCTGGTCGATGTTACTCTCTCATCGACGTTTCTAGCTCTCTATCTCTCACCCTTTCTTTCTGTAAAACATCAATAAAATATATTTAAAAAGAAAGAAAGAAAGAAAGAAAGAAAGAAAGAAAGAAAGAAAGAAAGAAAGAAAGAAAGAAAGAAAGAAAGAAAGAATTAAAAGAAAGGAAGAGACCAGATAGAAAGATAGAAACAAAACTGGTAGCTGAGTGGGATGACATCCTCAATGATGGAGAGGCAGAGACCCTGAGCCACGCAGTGTATTTATTTTATACCCCCCAGATATCAGGAAGTATCACTAAAACTTAGGATCAAAGGAGCATATTTGCATTCTCGAGTGGGCCCGAGCATATCTGGTGCTTGACTGGATTTACATATCTAGACCCACTCCTGACACCTGGACAAATGAAAAAGCCAGTACTGATAGCACTTCCCGCCTTCTTGGGGAATGTGTATTTGAGACCCAGCTCTGCCAGCCGCCTCGAACTCAGCTGACAACAATTTAGAGAATGTCCACGTGCCTTCCCGGGCGCCCTCTACAAAAGTCTTACCTGAATGGAGCTCTGGTGAAAAAACTTCCAGGAGGACACAGAACAGAAAGATTCCAATCATGGATGGAGGCCAGGCCTCCCTCACTCATTGTACTCATGTAAGGGATGGGGAGGCAGGCGTGAGGACTAGTCTCACCTCCCGCACCCCAGAAGGAGCACTCTGAGGGAGGGTCAGGGGAAAGCCAATGTGGGTGGGAACTGGAGGAGCAGTGCTGGAGGAAGCACAGGCCGGAGTGTCTCGGTTGCATGTTTTGCACGATTCTAAAAGAAGGAAACATTTCCATGGTTATTTCTACTACATGGCAGTATATCTTTAAGTAAAAGGAACACAGGGGGAATAGGTAAATTAATGTCTTATATTTTCTTATGGTATTTACCCAAGTAGAAAAAGCATTGCATTAACCTATGTTTTGCATTAACCTTCGCATTACGTTAGCTGCTGTAAACACATATTCATTTTTAACCAACCTCTCACTTGTCTGCATTTGCCTCTATTCATTTATTCCAGAAACTTTAAAGCTGAATTAGAAGTAGGTTATGTTATAGAATTCTACTGTAAGTCATGCATTTAGGCCTAATATTTAATTCATCTCTTAATTTGATGCATCTTTAAATTTAATGTGGCATTTATATACCCTACAATTGATATTGTCCATATAGTTTTTTGTGACAATTTTTATAAAAATATAAACCTATAGTCTTAAAAAATACCATCCTCTTACATGTAGATGTCAGACAAAATGTTTCTAAAGTGTATTGTAGGGTATGATATCTTAAATTCTAGAAAGCCAGTTTCATTTCATTTGCATAGGTTCCTCTTGTGCAGATTCAAATCTATTTTAATTATGTCAAATATATAGTTATAAAAATTATATTTCATTATGAAATAAAATTAGAATTTATTTATACATAGTAATTATTAAGTATCATAACATTAAAAACTGTAAGATGACTCCCAAGATATTTTAAATTTGGCATTGATATCTAGATCTGTGTTCATAAATGATGGGTAAATTCCTAAAGTACAAAAGTCCAATTACACAGAGTTATTTTTTATCTCAGTTTTATATAATTTTGGCTCCATAAACAAGAGATCTCTAAGTTAAAAATTAATAGGCATAACTGATAAATTATATTAAAGTCTTTTTAATATACTGTCCAGATCCTTTTGCAAATCAGATCATTTTCAATTCTTTTCTTTTACAAAATTAAAAATCATTATGATGTCATCAGATGTAAAATAATTAAAAACATTTTTTACTATAGATTGCTATATTCTTTTGGCATGCAACTTAGAATTTCAAATAACTGGGTGCTATTCCTATATCAAAATTATTTTCCAACTTCTTACCAACTTTGTCAGCAAATTTTTTCAGTACTTACATCTAGATTAAGAGAGAAAGGAAGAGAGGAGAGGTGGGGAGGAGGCAGAGTAGGGGAGAGGAAAGGAGAAGGGAGAGGATGGGAGAGAGAGAAACTTGAAGTTGAACTCTGTCATGTTCTAGTGATAAATTACAATATATTCATCTATAGATTCATAAACTGATGGGGCAGGGGAGAACTGCTTGATCCATCACAATATCAGATACATTTTCAACAGACTTTACATTTTACATTTAATAATTGTAAATTTTTATAATACACTGAGGCCCAGTGCATGGATTCATGCACTGGTGGGGTCCCTCAGCCTGTCCTGCAGGGATCAGGCAGAAATCATCATTGACAGGCATGCATTCTTCTCCATCCTTGGGCCACTCAAAAGCCCACTTAGATGTGTGTCCGTCTAATCATTTGTAGCTTATTTGCTGGTGACACCCACCCACGCATATATTTTTCTCTTACTGTTACAGAAGTGAGGTATGCCTTCTTGTGCATTAAACTAAAACAAATAAAAAGGTTATATTAAGAATCATTACTTTTGCCCTAAGTGAGTCCATCTCTCATGGGGTCTAGAGTAGATAGAAGTCCTATACTTAAAGAATAATAACACTTTGTATGACTTTGCCATTACCACAGATTGGTTTCTTGAGTTTTAGGAATTCTTTTAGGAATGTGGAAGCAATCAAGCTACATTATCTGAAACACCATTGTCTAAATGCACAGCTGACTTAAATATTGTTTTTAAAAACCACGACTTTCAATGTGATTTTCATGGAAACTATGAAAAACAATTATCTGAATTTAGCTTTCGGCAAATAAATAAATAAATAAATAAACCGTTAGCCTTTTCATTTCATTGCTTCTATATCTTTAAAAGTAATTTTAATTTTACGAATTTCAAATTCTCTTTTTAACATGTCATTTTAACAGTGACAATTTTAGAGCAATCCATTTATCCTGTAGTCCATGCTATTTCTTACGCTAAGCATCCTACCATCTTAAACACTATTGCTAACTCATTCTGTTAGTTTCTCTCTGAGTATCAGGAGAATTGATTTGTCTAGAGGCCAAGGACATGCAGTAGAGCTGATGGATTTTCAATGATACACGCACAAAGGCCAATCCACATAATAGTATCAAATACTCAACCTTTAATTCTATTGCTTTAGCCTCTTAGTTTTGAGCAATTCTTCTAACTTTAAAATGATCCCTCTTTCCCCTATCCTGTGCCCCTATTATAACTGCCTCTTGCAAGAATATTTGAGACTAATTCACGTTAGAGTGTAACTGATTGTTTTCACTGTGTGGGCAAGGGGATATAGGCTGTTCCCGCTGAATTGAAAGTTAATCGTTAAGCTAGAAGAATGGCTTTTCTACATAAGAATTTCAGATGTGGGCCTGAAAAAAAGATGTTTTGGTGGAGAGGACTTTCCCATCCTGAAACTCAACTTCTGTCTTCTAGGCCATTAGCCACGGAGCAGGCGAGCCCACCCTGCATGGGACCCTGGGCGTCTCTGGGAGAAGAGCCCAGCCTGCATACTCGGTGCCTTCAGATAAAACTGCAGGCATTTGCCATCGCTTTAAGATGTAGAACTGCAAAGGAACATTCACGAGGCTTTCTTTTCTTCTTTTAATTTATTTGGTCACTCCAGAAAAATCTATTGAACACCTACTGTGTGCCCGGATGGATACTAAGTGCTGGGAATACAGTTGTGAAGAAGTCCATGGCCTTAAAGGAGATAAATCTAATGTGGGGGGCTGGGAATGAGCAGCTAAACCATACAATAAGAGAAAGGCTGTGTTGCCAAAGCCGGTTTGGCTCAGTGGAAAGGTCCTAAGTTCGATTCCGGTCAGGGGCATGTACATTGGTTGCAGGCACATCCCCGGTGGGGGTTGTGCAGGAGGCAGCTGGTCAATGTTTCTCTCTCATCAATGTTTCTGGCTTTCTATCCCTCTCCCTTCCTCTCTGTGAAAAATCAATAAAATGTATTTTAAAAAGAAAGAGAGAAAGGCTTTGTAAATGGACAGTAGTGGCTTCCAGAAGAATAGAAGAGCTTCTAACCCAGCTGTGGGAGGCCAATGAGGGCGTCCAGAAGGAGGTGATGGAGCAGCCGAGCCCTAGAGGGTCAATCAGGGTGAGCCAGGCAAAGGGGGAAGAAGAATATCTGAGCAGAGTGGGTGAGTAAAGGCTCTGGGGTTGAGAGTGACCGTGTGTCACTTGGAGGACCATTTCTACAATGAGTAAAAGGGGGGAGGGGGGTCCGGCAAAAGGGGGAGAGGGGAACTGGGAGGGAAATCAAGGCCCAGTCCCGGAGAACTCCATAAGCCACTAACAGAACTTAAATGTAACCCTGAGGCGATGAGAAACAATTGTAGGGTTTTCAACAGGAAAATGACAGAACCAAATATACAGCCCAGAAAGTTTATTCTGGCAGCAGCACAGAGATGAGATTAACGATGGGCAAGCTGGCGCCGGGAAGCCAGTTAGAAGGCCGCAGCAGGAACCAAGGTCAGTGATACTCGGGCTTGAGCTAAGGTAGGAAAGCTGAGGTGGAGACGAGCACACGGTCACAGCGTTATCAGGGAGTGGGTCATCGAGTGGATGGGGTGGTGGTCAGGAAAAGAGGAGTCCAGGATGACAAAGGAACAAAGAGTGTAGTACCCCTTGGTATGGAAATCTTGAAAAAATAAACAGTTGGGTTCAATTTGGGATCCTAAAGAAAGGATGCTGCAGCCCTAGCCGATTTGGCTCAGTGGATATAGAGTGTCGCCTGCAGACTGAAGGGTCCCAGGTTCGATTCTGGTCAAGGGCACATGCCAGGGTTGCAGGCTCCATCCCAGGCATGCGGAAGGCGGCAGATCAATGATTCTCTCTCATTATTGATATTTCTATCTCTCTCTCCCTGAAATCAATAAAATATAAAAAATAAAAAATAAAAAATAAAAAAGGAAAGGCTGCTGAGTACAACTGCAGCTACTGTAACTCAACACCAGGGGGCGCCAATGGCATGGCCTGCAATGGGAATGGCCTTTCATGGAAGGGCCTGCCCAGACTGTCCAAACTACATGGTGCCCTGGGTGGGGATCAGAAGAGACACTCTCATTGAAGATGAAGACCTGAGGGTTATTAGCACCTAAATAGTATTTGAATCTTCAGAGTAGATGGATTCCCCCATCGCCCCAGAGAGTAAGTAGAATACGAGGGCCAATAATCCAAAGAAACTCTGCTATTTATTGAACAGCAAAAGGAGAGAAATCCGAAAAGCACACTCATGCAAGAGGATCCAGGGAAAGTAGAGGAAGCAAAGAGGGGAAAGGTATTTGCAGTTTAGGTAAATTGCCACCAGGTGGAGTGTGGTCTCTAAATTAGAATCTCTTCTCAGAATTGAAAATTCCCCGCAACTATCCTGACCTGGTCTGATAAGATGCTTGCCCTTCAGTGCTTCACACATTAGCGTTAGGCCTACATTCTAAATCTCGCCCTACATTCTAAATCTCGCCCTTAAAAATCAGACACAATCATGCTGCTCTTTGTTATGTCAAACTCAGACAGGAAGTCTTAGAAAGAGCCTATTCCCTAGGGTCGGGCAATTCTGATTTCAACCCGCAGGTCCAGGCTTAGCTCTCTGACCTTGTCACTTAGTCTCACTCGGCCTCTGTTTCCTCATCTGCAAAATGGTGACTGGTGTTGTGTCACCAACGCAGGGCTGCTGGGAGCAGGAGCTACGCAGCACCCCAGTGGCAACTGCTGTTCTGTGGCAGGCACTCTGTTAATATTCTCTCTTTGACAGGATCGCATCTGCGACAATCATTTGCAGGGTAAGAATTTGCTTTTGCAAGAAGCGCTCCCCAGAAATTGCTGGCATCACGAGCCTGGGGCATTGCCACATCATCAGGAGCCACCAGGGGGCGGTGTTGCCTCTAAGGCGATCCCAGGTCTGGGGGTCCTGGGTGCTGAGCAGGGAGCCCTCTGCTCCCAGAACACGGCTTTCCGTCATGTTCGGATCTTATACAATAACAGTCGCTGCAGAGTCCACCTGAACCGCTCTGCATGTGCATATCAATCGTCATATATGTGACTTGAAACAAGATTTAATGTACAATTAATGAATTGCCTGACCTTAGGGAATAGGCTCTCTCTAATACTTTCTGAGTTGGATGTAACAAAGAGTAGTATGCTGTGTCTGATTTTTAAGGGAGAGATTTAGAACGCAGGCCTAAGGCTCATGTGGTTCATTTCGGAATGTACAGCTGAATGTACAACTTAGGTACACGTCACATAACCTCCTGACTCCCTTCAACGGCCTTCAATTATTTCTTTTAATGTAATCCAACCTGGGCTTGTCATCCCCTCGAATTAATTGCAATTCATCCTTTTGTTGGCAGGAAACTGAATAGCCCGCGGACCGCATGCTGAACCTTCGCGTCTGGCAGTGCTGTCCACGGAGAAGGCGCCGGGTCCTGCCCACCTGCTGGGGGATTAAGTCCCTCATTAGGAGGCTTAGGCCAGCCACTTCAGCCAGCGCTCACAAGAGGATCTTGGCATCCAGATGCGGTTTCAGAGCCTGGCCCTCCTCCTCCTGCCTGCCTTTGTCCAGGCTGAGAAAGAAAACACCCGTTGGCCCCCGGAGCCCCATGACCCCTGACTGCTATTGAAAGCCTGGTTGCCCGAGCGACGCTGGCTCCTGCGCAGGCCCCTGGCTCCGAGCTGGCCGCTGCCGCCAGGCCAGCGGGCAGGCGCTCTGGGGCCTGCTCTCACGGCCAGCGTGGAGGGAGGGGTGCTTGGTGATCGGCAGCTGTCAAACATGTTCTTTTCTTCTTCTCAAACTGTTCAACAATTCTGAATGCTAAAACAACAACAAAAAAATACTTTAAAAAAACATATATATATATTTATTTTTTTTACAGAGAGGAAGGGAGAGGGATAGAGAGTTTAGAAACATCGATGAGAGAGAAGTATCAATCAGCTGCCTTCTGCACACCCCCTACTGGGGATGTGCCCACAACCAGGGCACATGCCCTTGACAGGAATTTTATTTTTTAAAAATAGGAAATTGTAAGTGTTGACGGGGATGCAGAGACGTTGAAGCCCTTGTGTACTGTGGGTAGGAATGTAAAATGGCATTGCTGCTATGAAAAATAGCACGAAAGTTACTCAGAAAATGATTTACCATGTGACCCAGCAGTTCCACGTCAGGGTGTGCACCTGAAGAACTGAAAATGGATCTCAAAGAGGTACAGCTCACAGCACAGGGCAGAGGCGTGCCTAGCTCTAAACTCATCTCCTCAGCCTGTGTGTCTTGATTCTGAGAAGCCCATCAAGTCCGGAGCTTCTGTCTGCAGCAGGACAGCCCGAGGTCCCCATGACTTTCTCACGGAGTCCGGGGAGGGGCAATAGTGTCCGAGGCTGTCTGGCCTGGGACCCCGGAGGACACTTTATAATGTGCATTCAGCATACTCAGCACCTCAGGGTGAGAGCCAGGACATCATGGAGGAGAGTCTTTTTGCTTACATGTTACCTGGAAAGCTGACCTGAGAAACCATGAGCATTGAGCAAAACCCGTCGCTGGCGCCCTCGTGCGGCTTCTGACCTCCTGAACGTCCTCTGGCCCGAGGCCCTCACTCCTGCCCTGCTTTCTAGGGAGCATTGGTGTTGGCCAGCCCGCCTTGGTTTTGTTTGTTTGCTCACAGCCCCCCGCTGGGCAGGCTCCCTCTCCCATTTCTTGTAACATTTGCTGAAAGAACAGGCCTCTGCTGCAGGGCCTCACATGAAGTCTCGGGTTCCCTGTGGCATGGAGAGTTTCCGCACCTCAGAGGGAAGGTAGGGGATGGTAGGGGTAAGGGGGACAGATGTGTGCATGCATATGAGCCTAACCAGTGGTCACATCACAGACAACAGGGGCATGTGTGGGAGGGATTTGGGTTGGAAATGGGGGGATGAGGACAAATATGCAATACCTTAATCAATAAAGAAATTTTTAAAAAGACAGAAAGAAAGAAAATACTCCTCCATGAAGTCAAGGACATGTGAGACAATAGGGAAAGAAAGAAAAAAAGAAAGAAAGAAAGAGCCGAGGGCGGGGCGGGGCGCCGGCTCCCTGTGACCTGCAAAGCCCCACGGATGTCACTGGGATCCTGGAGGTCGGGTGTCTCTGCAGCTGCCCCACACGCAGGAGACGAGGTGCCCGGCTTTTTCTAATGGCCAAGCCTACGAGTCAGACCGCTGCCCAGGTTCTTCCAGAAAGCGTGTCACAAGGGCCAGTTCAATCCCTAGCCATCTTCTCTAACGCTCACCCTGTGCTTTATTTTATTTATTTATTTTTAATATATTTTATTGATTTTGTACAGAGAGGAAGGGAAGAGAGGTAGAGAGTTAGAAACATCGATGAGAGAGAATCATCGGCCAGCTGCCTCTTGCACACCCCCTACTGGGGATATGCCCGCAACCAAGGTACATGCCCTTGACCGGAATCGAACCCGGGACCCTTCAGTCCCCAAGCCGACGCTCTATTCATTGAGCCAAACCGGTCTCGGCTCACCCTGTGCTTTAGAATCACCTCCACACTCAGGCCAGAAGATCTTCGGGCATTTGGTTTGATGGATGTTTCTTTATCAGGAAAAAAAAAATAATAAAATAAATAAATAAATAAATAAATAAATAAAAATAATAATAATAATAAGTGCTAGTTCTTCTGTGCTAAACTTTCTCCTCCTGTTATCAGAGCTCAGAGTGTTACTGTGGCTGTTTGGTTTTGCTTTGCTTGATTTTATATTCATTTATTTATTGCTGCAGAAGCTTTATTGTCTATGTGGCCCGATGCCCGGGAGAGGGCTCCAGGGTGGTTAAAAGGATGCCTACTGGTTCTGGGGAGAGGCTCGGCAGAAGGCAGACACCGGGGGTGCAGAGGGCTCCCTCCAAGGCCTCTGGGCTCCTCGGGCTCCTGGTCATCCTTGAGGGGGAGCCTTTCCAAGAGACACCGGGCAGCCCCGCCTGGGGCCGGCGTGGGGAGGGGAGCCAGGTGCGGCCCATCTTCCTGATGCGTTTCACCTCCTCGCCCGGAAGTGGTTCTCCTGGGAGTCAAGGAGGGAGTTTAGCATCTTTAAGAGACACTGCCCTCGGCTTCTCCACCAGCTGGGGCCGAGGCGCCCGCCCGAGCCGCGGGGCCTCGGAGGAAACAGAAGCCCCGAGCAAGGTGGGTGTGGCCGGAGAGGCAGCTGGCCAGGCGGTGAGGGCAGCCTCCACCTCGGGGAATAATTCCGATGAATCTGGGGCTCAGGTTGAGGGTTAAGGAGTTCAGGTCAAAACTTGTGCAGGCTGGTCTTGGAAGCCGGAGGCCGAGGTGGTTCGGAGGGGGGACTGGGGAAGAGGCCAGAGGGAGACCGGAGGCTGGAGGCAGGGTGTCTCTGGTCCGCTCCGTCCAAACACTAGTGAAGCAAGAGGCAGACCTGGGACCGCCCAGGGCACTGCCCGCTTTGCTTTATTTTTATTTTTTTTTAATTCTTTATTGTTTAAAGTATTACATGAGTCTTCTTTTTCCCCCATTGACCTCTCCCCGGTCACTCCCATCCCCCAGTGCTGTGTCCCGCTAGTGTCTGTGTCCATGGGTTATGCTCATATGCCTGCATACAAGTCCTTTTGCTGCTCTCTTACCAGCCTCCCCTGCCTTCCCTCTGAGGTTGGACAGTCTGTTCGATGCTTTCTTTTAAAAATACTTGACTTGTAGCAACTCAAGGGAATAAGGAGGAGAGAGTGTATAGTGACCATGAACCATGAACTTCATCCCATATAATAAAACCCTAATATGCAAATGGACTGAATGGCAGAACGACTGGTCATTATGACACGCACTGATCACCAGAGGACAGACACTCAATGCAGGAGCTGCCCCCTGGTGGCCAGTGCGCTCCCACAGGGCAAGCACAGCTCAGCCAGAAAGGAAACGGGGCTCACAGCTGGCGAGTGCAGTGGCCGGAGCCTCTTCTGCCTCCACAACAGCACTAAGGACCCCACAGAGAGCAGCCTACGCTGGCAGGAGGACACCCCCTGAGGGGGCCCGGACGGTGATCGAGCACCGGCCAGGCTCAGGGGAGCCCGCCCCACCCAGTGCATGAATGTTGTGCACCAGGCCTCTCGTATAAATATAATGTGTTTCGTTTTTTAATTTAATTTTCCCAGCAATGTAATAATTCTATAGATGAGGAAAGTGAAGCTCAAAAATAGATGCTGCTTGTTCCAGTAGGAATAGTTTTCCCTATTTTATTTTTTTTAAAAAAAGGGGGGGCTCGGAGAGGTTAGGTATTTGTTTACCATGATGTGGCTTGCTGAGAAGAGATCAGGATTTAACCCCAAGTCTGTCTGTCTCCATAGCTCTTGCTTGCTATGGCATCTTTGAGTCCCTAACAGGAACACATCAATGAGACGGGTGCCACAATCATTCTCCTTTTATTTATTTACTTTTATCTGTTGTTGGTTTTTTTTATTGATTTCAGAGAGAAAGAAAGAGGGAGAGGGAGAAGGAGAGAGAAAGAAACATCAATGATGAGAGAGAATCATCAATTGCCTGCCTCCTGCATGCCCCACACTGGTTCATAGGTTGGCACTCAACCACTGAGCCGTGCCGGCCGGGCCATTCCCATTCCATAGGTGGGGAAAACACGGTTTAGAGAAATGAAGTAACTTGCCCACAAATCTATGAAGCGTGCTGAAGAACACATGGAGACCCGGGCAGTCTGACTTTTTGAGCCACTTCCTGGACTATGTCCCCAGAAGCACCCTTAACGAATCTGCTCCACCGAAAACAAGGGAGAGAGGTCCTGAGTGCAAGGTACAAACTGCTCATTTCCGAAAGAGAGAGGGAAAGAGAGAAGAAGAAGCCACTCTGTGACACTAGGCTTGGCCACGGAACGTGGGCTCCTCCACAGATACGTGCGCACACCCTCATGGATGTTCGCAGAAGGGCCCGTGCACACCTTGTGGTGTCTCTTGGCTGTCGCTAGGCAAACCTCTGAACCAGAGGCCGAGGAGCTGTGGGGGAGGCCGGAGGCTCAGCCAGGCCTTCGGTTTGGGGTGACCTCACCCAGCAGTGCTCTGGGGCGGGGAGAGCTCTGTCCCATGAAGGAGGGGGCCATCCTTCACACTCGGGCCAGGCTGCTGCTGCCCGCCGTCGGGAGGGCCTGGCGGTGCCAGTTCCCAGCGGGGCTGGATCTGTGCCCATCTCCGGGCTCCGCTGCCCATGGTGAGCAATGGCGGGGACCCCGAAGGGCACGGGGACAGGGGAGGGAGGGGCGGTGCTGTCCTGAGAGAGGAGATCAGTCACAGCTTAGCTACCTCGGGGCCTCAGACAAAGCAAAAAGCAGGTCCCGTGTAAACTGACACCCTGGGAACATGCGACCCAGTTTCTCTCTGGCTTTGTCCGAGCAATGAAGAGGCGAGATAAGAAACGGGGAGAAGAGGCCGCGTTTTGAATGCTGGCCGCAGCTCGTGGCCAAGAATAAGACAAAGCAGAGCTCAGGCAGGAGCCCGAGCGGGGAGACAGGTCCTGGTGGGGACGCGTGAGATGGATGGGCCGCCAGCTCCTGCGCTTGTCAACAAGGCCATCCACCTCGGGGGCCTCCTGGGGGGACCGTGCAGGCTTTCCTCCCGGTGGGAGGTGAGGAGGCAGAAGGAGAGAGCGAGCCTCATTATGCAAAGGAGCCAACATAAGGCCGCTCTCCACCACTGCCAGTGCCCTTCGGAGAAGATGGGTGGTGAGGGGGTACCGGGGGTGGGGGGGGGGAGGGGGGCCAAGGCCCATTCATCTCATACAACCCGATTACCGGCCACAGGTGCACCAGCCCATAAACTCCCCGGAGCCACGGAGACCTGGGACAGCAAGCTCGCCAGGCTGCAGGTGGTGTGGCTTCCGGCTAATGATAGGTATTAATTATCCAGGGAAGATCGCAATGTGCTCGCGAAATGGGTGTCTGCACCCTCATCATTTAGCATCTCATGCCACGATGATAAAGCAATCATGACAGAATAATAAACAAGCTTCCTATTGATTTCTTTCCCTCGCCGAGAACTAGACTTTGAAAGTCAAATCACACCGTTTGGGGGGAGTGGGTAAGAGACTTCTCCAAGCGTCTGCGGAGGGCAGGGAGCCAGGTCGGCAGTGGGGAGGGCTGGGAAGAGAGCAGATAGAGGGAGGCGGGGGAAAGACTTCAGGTAAATTCTCTCCTAAAGTTAGGTCAGAATGAAGGCTGCAATTTCCCCTGGCTGGTCATAGTAGCATTTTGTGGATATGTTTAAACTTATCCACACCGGATGGTCCATTTGATGTTTCTCTCTCATTGGCGTTTCTCTCTCTCTCTCTCTCTCTACCTCTCCCTTCCTCTCTCCCTAAAAATAAATAAATAAATAAAATGTGTTTTTTTTAAACTGCTCAAACTGGGCTGGCCAGTGTGGGCCACTCCGTTGCTTGGAACATTGTCCCATACATGGAAAGGCCATGGGTTCGATTCCAGGTCAGGGCATATACCTAGGTTTCAGTTCTATCCCTGGTCCAGTCATGTGCTGGAAGCAATTCATCACTGCTTTCTCTCTCAGAAAAGAAAATGTCCTTGGGAGGGGATTAAAAAGGAGAGGTGTATTAGATGGTATGTGACTTCTATCTCCACAAAGCTGTTGCCAAAAGTACACCCATTATTGTGTTTAACGCCCAGCCCCTTTGGAAGAGCAGCTCCTTTAGGGGACCCTGGAGGCCCCCACGCGGGGAAGGCACGGTGAGGTCCGCTGTCGTGCACACGCAGCACCTGTCACTCCTAGGATGGCTCCAGGTTCTGCGCTCACAGGCCCTAGGCCCGGCAGGGCCGCTGTGGGAGACGGAAGTGGGCGGGAAGGAGCTGCCAGCGTGGAAACTGCCAGCAGGAGCACGAGGGCAGGAAGCGGTGGGTGGAGGAGCGGGAGGGGAGTCCTCCAGAGAAAATACAGGGAGCGACCCACCCACCAGCACCAGTGCCAAGAGCCGGCGAGATTCTTATCAGGCAGTTTAGTCAATTGCGCCTCATAAAAATTAAGCGCAATTGGGAAGGAGGATGGGGACCTGGGCAGCCAGGCGTTGCCAAGACTGACTTACCTGGAGCTCTGGAACAGCCGTCTGGGGAGAGGGTCTCCCAGGCTCCCTGTTTGCTCTCACACAGCAGGAACTCCTGGGGGCTGGCCCTGCAGCCGCCTCCCTCCTGCCCCCCTTGCCCGGCATTTCTCAACCCCAGCCCTGCTCAGTCAGTGTGTTGACAGATGCAGTTTTCAAAACATTGGCAAGTCCTCCTCGGTATGACTCAATGCTCTGCTTGTTTGTTTCTGATGGAGAGGAGGAAGCAAATACTCTTTCCTATTTCAAACAAAAAAAGAAATAATTTGATTATTGACTCACTCTTGATTGCTCCTGGAGTGCTGGCTCTGGAGACGCAGGCAGGGAGTCGCCCCGGGTGCGGGTGAGTTACGGTGTTGGTGCCCAGATCCGGTCCCCTCCGGTTCCTCTGGTTAGGGAGGTGAGGGTGAACCCCAGTCTGGCAAAGGGAGGCGGGGGGTGAAGGTGGAAAACCCTTCAAGTCAGATTCCCAGGAATTCAGAAATTGTGATAAATCTCACCTTGAGAAAATTCACCTTTCACTTATTCCTTTTTAATGCCAGGGGAATTAATAACGTACAGAAGCATGGGAGAAAACACTGTTTGAGCAAGCAATGCCTCACCTCGCTCAGGCACCAACCACCGCACGCGTCTGCGTTTCAAATGGGCACGCCGTCGCCTATATTTCATAAGCACAGTCACGAGCGAGCTCAGCCAGCGGTAGACGGCTTTTCTTTTTTAAGATTTGGACCATCCATCTTCCATGCATAAAGTAAAATAAAAATCAGGTCGAATTCCTTGTTAATTTAAAAGCTTATAGTCCAGACTCGGGTGCAATATGTGTGTTGCTGTGTTCTGAGATTAAATTCGTGTTCACCTGAAGGTCACCTCATTATGGAACCCGGGACTCTGTCAGGAACAAAGTCATTCATTCGGGAGACTCTCAAGTCCCCTGACCGCGGGTGTAGGTGACTGCAGGTGAAAGGAATCCATCGTCCTCTGGAACCCCAGCTTTCCCATTCCCCGGGAGCAGTGGTCGGCAAACTGCGGCTCTCGAGCCACAGGAGGCTCTTCCACAAAATACCACGGCCTGGGCAAGTCTATTTTGAAGAAGTGGCGTTAGAAGAAGTTTAAGTTTAAAAATTTGGCTCTCAAAAGAAATGTCAGTCATTATACTGTTGATATTTGGCTCTGTGGACTAATGAGTTTGCTGACCACTGTTCTAACTGATATCTCTTTCATCAATTCTACTGCTCTTCCCTAAAATCTTTGAGTATAAAAAATAAAAAAATCCCCTTATGAATGTAGAAATTAAAACTGGGTATCATATATTCATAAGGGCCTAATAGTGAATTTAGTAGACGTAGTCTTCCGTAGCTCTTTTGAATAACCTGATAGTTTAAAAATATCCCATTTAAAAATTAGCTTTTTAAATGAAAGCATAATATTACTTAAAAGACCTCATTGGGCTACTGACTTCATCACACAAAAGAATTTATTGTTCAGCTTTTGTTTCTTTAACAAGTACATAGAGAGATGCAAATAGTCAACTTCCCTATTACCATTCTGCATCAGAACTGTTAATTTTTAAAATGTGTGTTCTCAAACCACTTTTTATTTATTTATTTATTTATTTATTTATTTATTTATTTTAATATATATTTTATTGATTTTTTTTTTCAGAGAGGAAGAGAGGGATAGAGAGTTAGAAACATCGATGAGAGAGAATCATCCATCAGTTGCCTCCTGCACACCCCCTACTGGGGATGTGCCTGCAACCTAGGTACATGCCCTTGACCGGAATCGAACCTGGGACCTTTCAGTCCTGAGGCTGACGCTCTATCCACTGAGCCAAACCGGTCTCGGCCACTTTTTAAAATAAGGGTTAAAAGTGGCACAAAAGGCAAGCAAATTTCCTTTTTAACTGATAAACTAAAATGAAGCAGTACTCTCGCAGCAACTAATAAAGCATGTCTTTTGACATTTGTAAATTCAGTAGATGCCACTTTAATACAGTGTGGAAGCGGATATTGGTCTCCAGTTCATTGGTTTTAGTGTGCCCCGGTAAAGTGTCTGACTTGCATTTTTGTATCTGCCAAGAGGCCAGTTCTGACAGGACTCTCTTCGGGGGAAATGTACTTGGCCTTTCTGCAGTTTTCACTGACACAGAAAATAAACAATTTCTTAACATCATTTAGGATAATGCTATCTGAATCATAGCAAGTTCAACTCCAAATGAGGGGCACATGTCAACTCATGTGCAGAAAGGTACAATTTTACCACTGGCTGACTTCGTTCAGGGCAGGAACATTTAGCAGCCAGACTAACCAAGGCGAGCAGCCCATGTGACTGGAGAAAAATTTTCAAACACGTAAAAACAGCCAGCCTTGAATGTCCTCATTTCCACTTGTGTATAACATTTGACTTTAATGGAATGTATATGCACGTTGCTTCCTGCAATGTTGAGCATTAACCAGAATGCACCCTTATCTAGAAGACGTTTGATGATTTGGGTTGGCCATTAAAATGTTTAAATTGAGCACTTAAGTACAGTTTAGAAAATTATAGTCTCTACATTTGAAATAACCATAAATAAAACTCTCTTTAAATTATTATGGAAGAATAATGCTAAATGAAAAAAGCAGAATACAAAATTGAATCTACTCTGTAATTGCAACTGTATAAAATTGGTTATGCATGCGAACCAGATTGGGGGGGAAAATGGAAAATGTAAATGACTGATTTGTGCAAGAAGTAGATTGGAGAAATGTCTTTAAAAAAAAAGACACTCTACTTCTTATAAAGTTATTTGTACAATTTTCAAAAACATTGAAATTATTTTGGGGAAGAAATTGTTTTCTCTTCTTGGATGGAATGCCTTCATATCGCTGATGGTCATTTAAATGATCAAGACAGGAAAGGTTGTGTGAGCGTTGGAGAAACAGTTGCTCTCTTCTTTTCTTTGAAGAAATTTATTTTTAAAGCCCAGGATGTTATTGTAGATTCGCTAATGCGTGTTCTTGACACTGACATTATTGTTGCCATTCCATCACTAATATTCCAATTATCAAAAATACTAGTCTTTCAACCAGAAATAATCATGGAATCGTAATAAAGACAAATGAACTAAATTACTGATGAAGTTGAAAGTTGCAGTATGCTGATGACACAGCCAGCAGGAATTGTCAGACTAATTAACTCAGGGTCCAGCGGCTGCTGAACCGAATGCCAGAACTAGCCCAATCCAATGCAGGCCATGCCCCGTTACTTCACGGAGATGGGGATTTGCACTTAGGAGTAATGACCTGATGTCTTTAAAAAGCTCAGCTCAGTAAAACGGCCTGTGCCAGGGCTGTCGTCAGCAGATTGGCCAAGTTCTGACATCAAGTCCGATCTTCTCCATTCGGAAAGCTAGGGAGGCCAGCACCTTGACCCATGGTTTCCCTTCCCAGTCCTCCCTTCTCACGGATGTGCTTTCCTCCATTCACCGCTCTGAGCCTTCCCTCTTGCTGTCTCCATGCCTGCACTGCCCTTTCTCGCCACCTTCTCTTCACCGATGGGCATGATTCCTTTGTTACTCAGGTAGGGCGATTCATGTTTTAGAAATAGTAGGTCTCTTCGTCTGTATGCTAAGGTATTGAAGACAAACACATCCTGTTAATTTTTTTTTTAATTTAATCTGTCCATTACACTGGTGCTGGCGCAAAGAATGCATACAGCAAGAGTTTAACTGAACGAACTGACAGCATCATTGTAGGAGAACCTCAACATACATCCCCCTCTTTCCTTCATACGATACATTTATCAGATACCTACCACGTGCTGGGTGTGTGAAAAGTTCCTCAATACGGCCTCTCACTCTCCAGAGAAGTGCCTTTTTCATGTGGGCATGTTGACCTTTGCAAATATTTAGCACGGCTATTTTATTGCACTTAAAATAAAACTTCAACGGTTCTCCTGCAATCAGCTGTGCATTAGCGTGCACTGGCCTAATTAAAAGGCAGGAGCTGTAACAGGAGAGAGGAGACCGGCCATCCGCGGATTACAAAGAAATGAGAAGAGCAAAGCCATCCGATAAAGAAGGGACATTCTGTGCCATAACGGTCAAGTGAGCACTGTCAGACTCGTTTTCCTACTTGGACCCCCACGTATAACGGAAAGGTAGCCTTTTAAAAACCACATATTAATATGTTCTCTCCAGTTTATTTTTTTTTTAATCCTTTTAAATAATGGAAAAGGAGCCTTTTGTCCCAGGGTAGCCGTCAAGGAGGCCAAGACCCCAAATGTCTTATCCACTACATGTATCTTCTCTTTGGGGTTTCTTTAAACATTTGAGACTATTTTGACAGATATGCTCCCATTTTGACCCATAATTTCAGGTTTATCCAAGTAACTTTCAAACCATAATTAAAGTGGGTTTGCAACAAAAGGCTTCAACATTTTATTCCTCCTGTGATGTGCTACAAAAGATAATTTTTACTCCTCCTTTTTTAAAAATTTTACATGGAACGAAAATCAAATAGTTATATAGTTATTTTTAATACCTATTATTTTCTTAGAAGTAACTAGCCTCCAGAGGTCTGAGATACAGACCAGACCTCCTGTTGCTACAACTTCCCTAATAATTAGTCCTTGGCTCCTCAGTGTGAAATTTACTTTTTCAATGCCAATGATTTTTTATGGCAACCTTTTATTTAAATAACTAGAGGCCTGGTGCACGAAATTTGTGCATCCATAGGGTCCTTATATCTGGCTGGTGATCAGGGCTTTCTGGCTGCCGGCCTGGACCTTCCTTCATTCCATGCCGCCCCCTGGTGGTCAGCACACATCATAGCAAGCAATTAAACTCCTGGTCAAACTCCTGAGGGGACACTTTGCATATTAGCCTTTTATATAAATAGACCAGAGGCCTGATGCACAAAATTTGTGCACTGAGGGAGGGGGTCCTCATCCCAGCCTGCACCCTCTCTAATCCAGGACCCTTTGGGGGATGTCCAACTGCCCGATTCAGCCTAAACTGGCAGTCAAACATCCTCTCGCAATCTGGGACACTGGCTCCTAACTGCTCACCTGCCTGCCTGCCTGATTGTCCCTAACCACCTCTGCCTTGGCCCCCACACCCAGGACCCGGGCTTCCCTCCCTCTGGCTGGCCATAGGCACCTGGGATCCCAGGTGGCTTCACCTGGGCTGGCCATAGTCACCTGGGACTTCTGATCACCCCTAACTATTTCCTTACTGACCTGATCTCCCCTAACTGCCTTTGCCTAAGCCCCTGCACCTGGGCTTTCCTCCTCTGACCAACCACAGGCAGCTGGGACCTGGCGGGTTGGGAGGGGGGCCGTTTCCTCAGCCCAGTGTGCCACTTCTCACAGTCCGGGATCCCTCAGGGGATGTCCTATTGATGGTAAACTGCAGCCTGGCCTCCCTATGTGGAAGGCGACCAGGCTGATTAGGAGCAGGCACCACCCTCATTACCAGCTGCTGCTGCCACTTCCGGCTGCTGCAGCTGCCTGCCCTCAGCCCTCACAGCCACTGTGGCTTTGTCCGAAAGGATGTCTGGAAGACATCCTGTTTAATTAGCATATTACCCTTTTATTAGTATAGATTCCACTCTCTGCTAAGTTTCCTCACCTTCAGTGAGTCCAGGTGTCCAAAGGTTACCTTTATGCACTTCTTTTCCAGGTTCCTTGAAATTTCAAAGTTATGTGTCAATCCCCAGGCAGGTGGCTTCTTTCCGGATGTGAATCTCTTGTGCCTGGGAAATCCACGTGTCTGTGCCATTAGCCTCCCTGCGACATGCAGAATGACATCCCACAGCTCGTGTGCTGCTGTGGTTGAGGACGGCCTTCTGTTCTCTTTTGTCTAATGTGGCACTGGGAACGACTTTGAAAGGAATGAAAGAAGGCTTTCATCATTCCATTTCTTTTATTTTTTTACTTCCAGATCATTATGGAATAGGAAGTTTTTAACCCGAATTCAGTAGAAATCATTCAACTAGGGAGGAAAATGTTAGTTGTCTCCCATGGTGAAGGCGCTTGTTATATAAAGGAGGAGTGATGGACGTCTATAGAGTTTTCAAGACGGAACCAGGAGCTGACAGAATAAGTTATAGAAACACATTTCCACTCAGGCTGCTGTAGAGGCAGGAAGTTATTCCCCACCCCCGGAAGTATAATACTTTCCTTGGGGGATTCTTGGAATGAACAAGTTATTCTGCTGAATGAATTAATAAATCTGTGTCCATACCAAAACTTCTATGAGTGAAGGCTAATTACAGCAAAACGGACTCATATGGTTGGTTAGAACAAGGACACAGAAACCAGCTGTGTGGCTCAGTGGTTCAGCATTGACCTATGAACCAGGAGGTCATAGTTCAACTCCTGATCAGGGCACATGCCCAGTTTGTGGGCTCAATCCCCAGTCAGGGCCATAAAGGAAGCAGCTGATCAATGATTCTCTCTCATCATTGATGTTTCTCCCTCTCTCTCCCTCTCCCTTCCTCTCTGAAATCAATCAAAATATATATATTTTTTAAAAGGACAGTGAGAATGAACAACCTGGATTTCATTTCTGCTAGAGACAAGGCTGCATGGTGCCACCTGAGCGTTTTAACCTCTTCAGGCCTCAGTCTCTTCATCCGTAAAATGGCCATGAAACTAGTATCCTAGAGTCTTCGTAAAATATGCCTGTCAACTCGTATATAGTATGTCATAAATATAAAGGTGCTTTATATGGATTTCTTCTGTACTCTTTTATTTATTTTTATTTTTTAAATTTATTGGGGTGACATTGGTTAATAAAATTATATAGACAGATGGAGCTGGAGATTATTATGCAAAGTGAAATAAGCCAGTCAGAGAATGACAAATACCATATGATCTCACTTGTGGAATCTAATGAACAAAATAAACTGACGAATAAAATCGAAATCCATTAATTGATGCATGGAACAGACTGACAGCTGGGGAGGGGAGGAGGGGGATGAAAGAAGGTAAAGAGATGAGCCAAAGAACATATTTATGCTTAACCCACAGACACAGACAATAGTGTGGCGAAAGCCAGAGGGAAGGGAAAATGTGGGAGTAGGCAAAGGGGAGGAAAATGGGGAAATCTGTAATAGTATCAAAAATAAAAATAAAAATAAAATTTAAAAATGATGATAAATGCAAAAATTTATATAGGTTTCAGGTGTACAATTGTATAATGCATCATCCATTTGCATTTATTCCTCCTGTACCTTCTACCTCCCCCCACCTTCTTTTCCTATGGTAATCACTATACTGTCATTTTGTGTCTGAGTTGGTTTTGTTTTGTTTTTGTTTAATCCCTTCACCTTTTTTCACCCAGCCTCCCAAACCCCTACCCTTTGACAGCTGTCAGTCTGTTCTCTATCTCTATAAGTCTGTTGCTATCTTGTTTGTTAATTTTGTTCATGAGATTCCACATATAAGTGAAATCATATGGTACTTGTCTTTCTCTGACTGGCTTATTTCACTTAGCATAATATTCTCCAGGTCCATTCAAGCTGTCCCAAAAAATAAGATTTCCTTTTTTTTTTTTTTCAGCCAAGTAGTATTGCATAGTGTAAATTACCACAGCTTTTTTATCCACTCATCTACTGTAAATTGGCTATTGTAAATAACGATGCAATGAACATAGGGGTGTGTATATCCCTTCAGATTAGTGTTTCTGGTTTCTTCAGATACATTCCCAGAAGTGGAATCTCTGGGTCATAAGACAGTTCCATTTTTAATATTTTGAGGAAACCCCACGCTGCTTTCCACAGTAGCTGCACTAGTGTGTATCCCCACCAACAGTGCATGAGGGTTCCCCCTTCTCATCCTTGCCAACACTTGTTTGTTGAGTTGTTGATGACAGCCATTTTGACAGGTGGGAGGTGATATCTCACTGTGGTTTTAATTTGCATTTCTCTGATGATCAGTGATGGTGAGCATCTTTTCATATGCCTATTTTTCATCTGTATGTACTCCTTGGAGAAGTAGAAGTATCTATTCAGGTACTTTACCCATTTTTTTAAAAATTGGATTGTTTGTTTGGGGGGGGGTGTAAAAGTTTTTTTATAATTTTTGGATATTAACCTTTATCAGATGTATCATTGATGAATATGTTCTCCCATTCAATGGGTTGCTCTTTCATTTTCTGGATTTTTTTTTTTTTTTCTGTGCAAAACCTTTTTTTTTATTTTTTATTTTGATGCAGCTGCATTTGTTTATTTATTTTTCTCTTGTTTCCCTTGCCCAAGAAGATATGTCAGAAAAAATATTACTAAGAGAAATGTTTGAGATTTTATGGCCTATGTTTTCTTCTAGGACTTTTATGGTTTCAAGTCTAACAGTAAGTCTTTAATTCATTTAGAGTTTAATCTTGTGTATGGTATAAGAACGTGGTCTAGTTTCATTTTTTGCATGTGTCTGTCCAATTTTCCCAACACCACTTATTGTTTTCCCCCCATTGTATGTTCTTGCCTCCTTGCTCAAATACTAGCTGACCTTAAAGGCAAGGGTTTATTTCTGGGCTCCCTATTCTGTTCCATTGATCTGCATGTCTTATGGTCTATATGTTTTATGCCAGTGTCATGCTATAATATTTTGATTACTGTAGCACAGTGACACTTGATATGAATCTTGCATTGTGAGTAGTGTGGCACATTGAGGAGGGCACTTTAGCAGGTGACACTACAAAAAACACACACAGTGGCATAAAAAATATGTCAAATTAGTGGAATCAAAGTGCAGGATATGAGATCCAAGATGAAGTGAAAGTCATATGAAGGAGGGACTAGTATGCCATGTCAAGGTATTTGGACCATCCTATATAATAAAAGGCTAATATGCAAATCAACCAAATGGCAGAACAACTGGTCGCTATGACGTGCACTGACCACCAGGGGCCAGACACTCAATGCAGCAGCTGTCCACTGGTGGTCAGTGTGCTCCTACAGGGGGGGTGCTGCTCAGCCAGAAGCTGGGCCCATGGCTGGCGAGCACTGTTATGGTGGTGGCAGTCTCTCCTGTCTCCATGGCAGCACTAAGGATGTCCCACTGATGGCTTAAGGATGTCTGGGTAGTGGGCCTAAGCCATCAGTCAGACATCCCCCAAGGGCGCACAGACTGCTAGAGAACACAGGCCAGGCTGAGGGACACCCCCCACACCCTGCCCAACTGCACGAATTTCAGACACCAGGCCTCTAGTGTTCTACATAACTAAGAACAGCCAGTGCCCCCAAAATGACTAAAGGCATCTACTGCTAATTCAGTCTGTGTCATGGAGAACAGATCCCATTGAGAAAATAGTTCCTGTGTCTGTTTCCCTATTTAAGACTCTTCCAAAGCAAGGCCCCTGATACAAATCACATACGTGATGGAGGATGCTGTGCCATTCCTAATTATTTTAGGGTAATGTAGTTAGTTACCCTCTAAACTAGCACTAATTGGCATTGGAAGAGGTTCAGAAAGCAATTAGATATTACTTCGAGTAAATTGAATATGTTGTTCTTTCAATGTAGAATTTGTGTTGAATGATGACACTGAGTTAAATTGACATTTTCCCCCTGAATTCTAGCAAGTAATTCAGTCTCCTCCATTTTTTTTTTTTTTTTTTCAAATCTCATGGAAACAAGAGAAAAGACGCTAATGGAAGTATATTCCCTTACTTAGATCTGCCCTTGCATTAGGGATTTAGACTGAAAGCCCAATTAATCTTATGGTGAAGCTACAAACTCTAAGTCATATCTAATGAAATGAGTCATCTGCTTGGCTTCTTTCCTCATTTTTGTCCATTAAAACACAAGACAGGTAAACTTAAAAGCTTGTTTGGAGAGAAAAATTGGAGGGAACAAAAAAAAAAAGGGGGATTGTTATAAAGAGTTATTATACACTGTTCCTGTTTTTGGGGGGGAGGTCTTGTTTATGTCTTTGGGGTAAAAAGGAGATCAAGAAAAATACTCTCATCCTCTCTGTATCTGCCTGCCCATCGTAGGATTCTGAAATCTCTATTTAGCATGGGGGCACAGCTTTTGGCCCTCTAGCTCCACTGGCTACTAACACCTGACCTAAATGTTAAGGTGCTCTATGGCTGCTCCCATCAGTGTGTTTTGTGTCATAACTCAGGCGATTAGCAAATGAAACTGACCACCTCACTTTATTGTGGCCTACATCAGCTATTATTTCCCACCCAGTTTAACGGCTTTAAAAGCAGCAGACCTTTTTATAAGAATTCACAGGAAGTTAATCTGTAGGAAGTCTGCGATGACGTGCAAACATCTACTTGTTTAGCTTTTATAGGTTCTGGAATTGGATACAATTAATGGTTTGTCCGTTCAAATAAGTGTGTGGCTTAAAATGCCGACCTGGTCGTTTACTTCCGGAGACTTCTCTAGGGTTTGGCTGGAATCGGAGAAGTAGTCATTCCTGCAGGTCTTCCTGTAGAGCAATAATCTGGACATTTCTGGGAAGATCTGCTCCCTCGCTGGAGAGAGACTTTCTCTGGGAAAGAAGTGAGAGCACACACTCAGAGGAAGTGACTGTATTTGAGGGGAGAAGGGAAGACTTTACTGCACAAGTAGGATGGTTTAGAAGACCAGCCCTAACTATTATAGTTTGGCTCAGTGGATAGAGTGTCGGCCTGTGGACTGAAGGGTCCCAGGTTTGATTCTGGTCAAGGGCATGTACCTTGGTTGCAGGCTCATACCCAGTGGAGAGTGTGCAGGAGGCAGCTGATCGATGTTTCTAACTCTATCCCTCTCTCTTCCTCTCTGTAAAAAAATCAATAAAATATATTCTTTTTAAAAAGGAAGAAGAAGAAGACCGGCCTCCCAGACGCCAAAGAAGAGGCTGACCATAGATAATGAGAAACTCATAGCTCATTTTTTAAAATATTAAACAGGTATTTAAACCAGCAGTTACAAAGGTCTTATTATGTTTTAGACAAAAACGACCGTTCTGTCCCTTAAAGATTACTACGTCTATTGAGAGAAGTCAAAGAACAGTTTTTCAAAGATGCATCACATTTTAACACGGAATTTACTTAATGCTGTGGGAACAAAGATGCATGGGCCGGGGGTTGGCGCAGAGGAGATGACACTGCAGCTGGTCCTGAAAGAGAAGGGAGAGTCTGCAAAGCTGAGAGAAGACCCAACTGTTTGTGTCGAGGCCGGCCAATGAGAAAGGTCAAGTTCAGGGTGGCTGGCGGCCCAGCTCCTGAGGGAAAGCAGAATCAGACTAGGTGGGCAGATCACCTTACAGAGCAAGCCAGGGCAGGTCAACATCCTTCTGCAGGTGACAGAGGCCATTGGGGGTTTTAGGGAGAGAAGGGATTAGCTACAATCTGCCTTCAGAAACCTCACCTGGCATATTTAGAGGGTGGGCCAGGAAGCACCTTAGTCAATGGAATATTCACTAATTGATCACCATGAATGGATGACTCCAAAGTTTTAAGACTAGAGGACACTAGGCTTAGACTAATTTTTTAAAAGGAAGGGGTTATAAGTTAGAGTTGCAAAGAGGAGGGGTTATAAATTAGGAAGCACATACTAATTAGGATAATTTAAAGCAGGGTTCACAAAGTCATAAGCAGGGCATAGGAAGACGTAAAGGGCAGCTCAGGGCTCAGGGGGTAGTTACAGTACAGTTGTTACCCCGCCTGGAACTGAAGGATGAGGGGAGAGAGCAGGCACTGGACACTCCAAAGGAGTATTGTGGTTAATAGACCACCTTGAGAGGAGCCATGACCTTGAGAGGAGCCATGACCTTGAGAGGCAAAGTGTGTCTGGGACAAGGGTCACAGCCAACCTAAGCCTGAAAAAAGCTGAAAGAATACCTACCTTCATCTCACTATCCTCCCTCCCCCTTCCCCAAGCTCCTGCCAGGTTTCCTCTTCAGCCAAACCCAATCAGAAACCAGAAGCAAAAAGGGTTTTTGACAAAGTCATTACAGAACTGGAGATGATTAGGTCATGAGGTTGTGCTCATGAATGAGATTAATACCCTTATAAAAGAGACTCCAGAAAGCCCCTTGCCCATCTTCTGTGAAGATACAAGAAGCCCGTGACCTGAAAGACAGTCCTCACCCAACCATGCAGATCCATAATCTTGAACTTCCAACTTTTGGAAATACATTTTTGTTGTTTGGAAGTCACCCAATCGACGGTGTTTTGTCAGGGCAGCCCAAACGGACCAAGAGAGGCTCCGTGTCTAGAGATTCTGGTTCTCAAAGGGGGGGTGCTTTCATTGGGGTACACAGTTAAGAGCCCCATTAAATATAAAGCCACTGCTGGCACTTGTCTCTTTGGGCTCTTTGTGCCAGTAGACCAGTAGGTACAAAATGGGTTAACATACTGGGAAGGATAATTGCCCTTCCCAGTGATCATTAGAAGGGTATAGAGTTGCTGCTATATAATTTTAGTGTAGAAGAAAATGCTTGTCCCTGTGCCATCCCTTGCTAATTATTAATGGACAAATACAATAACCCCAATCTGATATCTAATTCACTGTGCAAATGCTAGGAGTAGATCAACTTGGATCAGGGTTAGACAAAAGTGGTGAGCTCGTGCACAGCCCCTACCCTGCCACCATAGCCTAGTACACATGTACTGGGGAGTCTGGAGAAAGATACCAGCTGGCAGTGACTTAATGAGTCACCTTGTCCACCTGAGTATGGAGAACCTCTTCCATTCTGAGGGGCCCTGAGGGGCATACACATGGGACACAAATTCCTTCATTCTCTGTTCATTCCTTGAAGTCCACCTGCATACCTCTCCCCACGTTCACATTGTGATCGATATCCCAATAGGCTGCTTTCCAAGTTCCTAGGTGTAAAGGCCTGTAATCAGATGCTCTTGGGTGACTGTTGAGCTATTTCCCAGGTCATTGGTCCCCCCCTGTGAGGTGGGCGACCACATGTCCTGCTCCACATGTTCTCTAGGGAGATCATGGGACAGCAGCCACCTGGGTCTTCCCGTCACCAGGATACCATGCACACCCATCCACAACCTGAGCCCACGTCTTTGTCTCTTCTGTTGGTACATCATAGAGAGGACTGAAGGAGAGGGGAAGTGCCGGAGGAACAAACATCCCTGGAGCCTGAGCCACTGGCGCTGCCTAGGCAGTCTGTTGTGCCTACTGGTCCTCCTTGGGTCTGGTTACATATATTCCAGACGTTGGCAAACCAGAGCCCATCGGCCAAATCCAGCCTACCTACAATTTGCAGCCTGTATTCTTTGAAAGCTAATATGGTTTTTACATCTTTAAAAGGTTAGGTGAGGAGAACAGAATAAGAATACTATATCATGACAGATTAAATGAAATGAAACTCATATTTCAGTATCCGGAAATGAAGTTTTATTGGAACCCAGTCACACTTCTTCATTTACATATTGCTTATGGCCTCTTTTGAGCCAGAGCAGCAGAGTTGAACAGTTGCAACAGAAACCTTATGGCCCACAAACCCTAAAATATTTACTCTCTGGCCCTGCAGAGATATAATGTGCTGACCCTGATACATGCTACTTCCATTTTACAATGGAATGTGCTGTGGACATCCAATTTCGTGGCTCAGTGAATCAGAAAGCACAGGTTTGGCAATTTGGACACCCTATGGTCAAGAACTAAATTTGTCCCAGGCCTGGAAGCCAGTCAGGATCTTCCTTGCCTTGAGCAGTTGTTGGCAGAAAAGGACAGAGCCTCATTCCAAACTCCAGAGTATCTGCTGTGACCCTCCTGTTGGACCTTGCTGTGTGGCATCTCCACCTGCCATCAACCCAGAAAGCAGACCATTGGTTTTGCTTAGTCACAGGGTCCATGTGGCAAGATGGCGGAACTTCAGTCTGAACTGGTTCAGACTCTTTCCTGTTTCAGATCCCAAAAAACTGTAAGCTTGTGGAGTTACCCTGAAAATGGGTTGATACAGCATGCCTAAATGTGGTATATGTTGATACAGCAAGTCTCAAAACCCCAAAAAGGATTACAAAGCATGAGTGATAAAAGGTACAACAGATTCTCTCTCACTTCAGGAAGGAGGTCCCAGTATGCTTTATTATTATTACTAGAAGCCCAGTGTGAGAAAATTTATGCAGTGGAGGCGAGGGTGTGTCGTCTCTCAACCTGGTCTGCCCCCTCTCACAGTCCAGGAGCCCTCAGGAGTGGAAGGTGACACCCCATCACACCTCTACTGCTGCCACTGCCAATAGTGCAAATCTCAGCCAGCCCTGGTTACCGGAGCCTCAGGTGGCCCTGGGCAGCTGGGCAACCAGGGGGCTGAGGAGACTTGTGGACTCCAGAGGCAGGCACCCTGATGGGAGGGGACTGGGCGCCACCATCTTGTGGCTATGGGTGCCACCATCTTTGAGGGCAGGATAGCAATTAGCATATTCCCTCCTTATTGGCTGTTGGCTATTTTTGAGGGTGGAACAGTCAATTAGCATTTTTCCTCTTTATTGACTGTGTGTGCTGACATCTTTGCAATAGCGTGAGAGTCAATTAGCATATTCTCTCTTATTAGATAGGATTGTTTTTAATCTTCACCCAAGGATATTTTTCCATTGATTTTTAGAGTGGAAGAGAGAGGGAGAGACAGAGAGAAACACTGATGTGAGAGAAAAACATCGATTGGTTGCCTCCTGCATGAGCTATGTGCCCTTGACCAGAATTGAACCTCTGGACCCTTTGATCCACTGAGCCAAACCAGCTAGGGCCCATGTGCTTTAGACCATCGGTCCCCTATAAACTTCACTGTTGCTTTGGCCCTTGAGTTTTCACACAGTTTCTCTCTTACCCTTGGGCAAGCATATGTCCTGTTCCTTCCATGGGTGTTGGTTCCTAATGAACATTTTAAACACTCAAATCCTTAGAGGGTGCTTCCTGGAAGCCTCGATTTGTGGCCCCTGTAGCATGATGGTGATGGCACACCGCTGCCCCTTCCGTGTCAACACAAGCTATTGCCACGGTGACCTGCTGATGGACATCGAAAAGAGGGTGTTTTCACATCACACCTCGGGGTCTGATGATTTGCTCCAGTGAAGATACCTCGCCTGGAAGCACAGCCATGCAGGGTCCCATCGTGTGCTTGAGTTGACAACAGCTCGCTGTCCTCTCCCACAGCCTGCCTTGCACTGCCCCAGCCCCAGGTGAGATCCAGGACATGCCTTCAGAATCACAACCTCTGCCTCTCCCACGTCTTTCAGAATGTCACTCACATCAGGATTGTCTCAGGGTGCAACATTTCATGACAATTTCTATTTTGAGAGATCTGTTCCAGAGACTTCCTCCATCCCTCACATAAAGGCCCTCACATCATGGGTCAGGGACTCACCGTGGGGGTTCTGCCATTCATTAAGTATCTATGGCTGTCATCCATTCTCACATTGGGAGGAATGTCACAGAGTGGGCCCACAGTCTCACTGGACACACCGTGAGACAAATTGGAACCCAAACTTTATCATTTAAGTTCCATTAGTCTTCATCTCACGGGCAGATCGCAGTTGCATTTTGGGTCTCCAGGGATTAGTGATGAAGTTCTAATTTCTCAGGCTCATGAATGTCTGCTCAAATATTCTCCTATTTGGCTGAGGTCACATTTCTTCCCTTCCATAAAGTCTGAATGCAAAATCCATCATCATCACTACAGGCTCCCCTGGGTAAGTACCAGGAGAAAGTTCTTTTTAAAAAAATGTATTTTATTGATTTATTTTTATTTGTTTATTTATTTATTTATTCATTTATTTATTTTACAGAGAGGAATGGAGAGGGATAAAGAGTTTGGAACATTGATGAGAGAGAAGCATCCATCAGCTGCCTCCTGGACACCCCTCCTGGGGATGTGCCCACAATCAAGGTACATGCCCCTGATCGGAATCAGACCTGGGATCCTTGAGTCCACAGGCTGACACTCTATCCACTGAGCCAAACCAGTTAAGGCCCCAGGAGAAAATTCTTGATCTATATACCTGTGGCTACAGAGCAGAGCTCCTCTTAGACAATTCCTTCAGGAGTCTGCATTATGTTTAGCAGAGGAAATTGGTAGGTGCCTACAAAGACCTACAGCAACCACTCAAGGTAGATTTCTTAGAGTGTTCTGTCTACATATGTCAAGCCACATCTGCCTGTGTGTTTTATTTCTAGGAACACTTCCTGATCAATAAGCTATTGTAACACATCCCAGCAGCTAGGCAATGTTTCCTTCAAAACATTAACATTGATATGATCTATGCCTGTGTTCTTAATTGTGTAATTCTATGTCCAAAGTTAAATTATTAGTAGAAGGAGCAATACTATGTTACTTGGTGGCAGGGGAAAACAATGGACTAATCCAAGGAGAGAATCAATGTGTCTCTTTAGAACTCAACCCAATCTTCTCTAGTGACTGTGATGTTCAAGTGGGTGACCATCATAGGCAAGGCAACGACACTGCCCAGCTGTCCCCGCCTGCAGGGCACTCACTCTCTCAAGGGATCTTCCCTCTACAACGTATAGTGTGGGGTTCACTTCGGAATTTACTCTTATTTTTATCTTAGGATTTAGGAGATTTTTTCTATCTTTTTACAATCTGATAGTTAGTATGTGCAACTGACCAATTCTTATGTCCTGGCCAGTTTGGCTCAGTTGGTCGGATTGTCATCTCATACTCCCAAAGGTGGCAAGTTCGATAACTGGTCAGGGCACGTACCTAGTTTCGGGTTTGTTCCCCGGTCAGAGCACATGGGGGAGGAAACTGATCGATGTTTCTTTCTCTCCCTCTCCCTCCCTCTCTCTTCTAAAATAAATAAATAAATAAACCTAACTTTGGGTAATATATATATTAAAACAAAAATAACATGAAGAACAATTTTCTATCCCTATCATTTAAACAACTACCATATTCCATTTTATTCAGGACTTTCCCCTGCAGGCCCGGAGCCCAGAATTCACTTACCGAGGACGTCGGAGAAGGAAAATACACCCAGCTATGTGACTTCAATGTTGCCTTGGAAATATTTGTCTCCATTTGTCCTCCCGAAAGGCCATGTTTCCTTAACGTTATAGTGTGCTCCTCCCCACTCACTAAGTCTGGGCTGCATTGGCGTGGAGGGCTGCGCTATTGTCAATCTGCTAAGCACCAGGAAAGAGTGCACTTAGCTGCTTTTAGTCCTGAGCAACCATGTCTCGTAAAAGCCTAAAAGGATCAGAGCGGGGTGGAGGGAGGACACAGAAGCCTCCGAGAGACTACCACAGGGCCTGAGCGTGTGTATGGAGAGTGCCTGCAAGACGGACTGGCAGCTAATGCTCATAACTGATGTTGCTGTCATTCGAGATGGATTGTGATAGTATGTATATTTAATGTACAACATCTGCATGAAATTTATGTCACATCCTGCTCCAGTGCCTCTGCAAACTACTGCAAAGAAGATCTTGCGGGGGGGGGGGGGGGGGGGGGAGAAGGGTGAGACTTGGCAGTTTCTTTCATGCTCTCTATAGAGATTCACCTTCATGACAAAAGTTCATGGTACAACCCCTTCTTAAGTTCCGTAAGAATCTTCAAATACATTTCTAGGTTTAATGTATTTTTGTATGAAACTTATTTTCTATAGTTAATTTATTTAGGGCTGTTTCTCCACAATTAAATTGCTGGGTAGGCACTTAAAGAGATATAGAAAATGGCCCACGATGTAAATAATGATTATACCAATGTACATTCCTACCCACAAGATCTGAGGAAGCCCATTTCATCAGATGCTGGACATCCAGTCTGCCCTTGCACTCCGCCAGGTTACCAGCATTGAGCAGGAGCTGGGGTTCTCAGCTTCGGGTGGTTGGGAGAGAATACAATCTGCTGGCGTTGTCACCGAGAAGTGGTGGGGAGCCGGAGAAGGCCAGTCGGCTTCATCCCGCGTCCTTTGGGTCTCTGTGGTCTGCCCCAGGTTTCAGCTTATTTCACAAAGCTTTGTTTATCTCTGCTTCTAAAGCATCATTTTAACAAATATTTATTAGCACCTGTCACTTGCAAGACACTAGCTTGGAAGTAAAAATATACACGACGTCTAGTGTGTCTACAGGGAGCCACGTCCGCACGCGTACCTGCACCTCTGGGGAGCGACGGCATGGGCAGCCTTTGTTCCGGACCATCGTTTCGAGGATGTTGGCACATGAACAGCCTTAGGAGGCGGACATACTGTCTCCCTTTGGAGCAGAGGGCAGGTTGGGGAAGTCTTAGCCTCCGGAAAGTACCGTCTCCTAGGGAACAGGTAGGTCAGCTTTGCTTGGTAAGGATTTGGCTCCCTAAGCTCAGGGTTTCTTCGCTCTAACATAGGGGTGTCGAACTCAATCAGAGAAGGGGCCAAAATCTAAAATCCAGCCTAAATCGCGGGCCGAATGGTTTACTGAACAGTCATAAACTGTCATTGTGATGGAAACGCAGCGGAGTGCAGTGATGACAGCGCAGTGCGGGCCACATTGCAAGGCCTGGCGGGACGGATTTGGCCCGCGGGCCTTGTGTTTGACACATGTGCTCTAACAAAACCACTGTGTGCACAGCATCCGCCTGGGCCACTCTGAGTGCATGAGAAACTGGGAGGACAAGAACCGTGCCAGAACCGGTTTGGTTCAGTGGATAGAGCCTCGGCCTGAGGACTGAAAGGTCCCAGGTTCGATTCCGGTCAAGGGCATGTACATTGGTTGCGGGCACATCCCTGGTAGGGGGTGTGCAGGAGGCAGCTGGTCGATGTTTCTCTCTCATCGATGTTTCTAGCTCTCTATTCCTCTCCCTTTCTCTCTGTAAAAAAATCAATAAAATATATTTAAAAAAAAAAAAAAAAAAAAGAATCGATGCAAACATGAAGTTCACCTGATGGGCTAAGAGTAACAAATCCTTTCTCTTCCCCAGAGTTACTCATTGGTCTCTTCCTCCCCCTAACTGTGAGAGGAATCATCATTCTAAGGCCCTCCTGGCCTGTCATTAGAGCAAGGAAAGTCTTATAATATCAGCCTGATACCAACTACGCGACTAGAATCTGTGAAGTGTGGATATTGTCAAGAAAGACTCTCTTTGTCCCTTCTGGGTGTCTTTGCTTTATCTCCACTCTGACCAGCTGACTGGATAGTTCAATATTGCACTCTTTAAAATATGTTTTTTATTGATTTCAGAGAGGATGGCAGAGTGGGGGAGAGAGATTAAAAACATCAGTGATGAGAGAGAGTCATTGATCGGGTGCCTCCTACATGCCCCGCACTGGGGATTCAGCCCACAACCTGAGCATGTGTCCTGACCAAGAATGGAACCGTGACCTCTTGGATCATAGGTCGATGCTCAACCACTGAGCCATGCCGGCCAAGCAATATTGCACTCTTATTTTAAGTTTCTAGTTGGCTCCTCATAATTGTCCGTGTGCACTACACGTACGCTTACCCAGACTGGATTCAATAGTTAGATCTGTAAGGTGTCCAATGAATTCATAATTGTTTTTTGGAGAGTTGTTTTACTCTATGAAGTGAAGTAATGAACAAGTGCTGAGAATTTTGCCTCCTTAATAAATATCTTCTATCTGTCCCTTATTTTTACCTCTGGAAATACAGTGTCCTGGATCAACCCCAACCCCCTATTGCCAGCTTCTTCTACTGTCTCCTGCTTGTCTTTTGTATCTTCAGTAGCAACCTCTTCAAATCTCTCTTGTGCACTTTCCAAAACTTTTCTTTTTCAAAATTCAAACATGACTAACAGATTCCTGCTTAAGACTCCCCAGTGGCTCCCATCACTAATGTCACAGGTCATTTAGTACAGTTCCTTTAAGATCGAGTTCAATTTCTTTCATAGGAAAGGGAAATCTCTCCTTGACCTAACTCCTGTCTAACCATCCAACCTCCTCTCAACCAGAACCCACCTCAAATCTCAAAAGTCAGCAAAGCCACGCTCATTATTGCTCCTCCGGTGCAATATGTTGCTTCTTGACTTCACACTGATCCTCGCACGTTCCTTTCCCCTGGTGTTCATTCCCCAGGCTTCCCCCTGAGTTCTGTCTTGGCAAATTTGTTCTATCGTGTGCTTCTCTACTTGTCCATCTTTCCAAAGATGTCTATAATGTTCTCATTCCATTTCTCGCCAAGTAAGAGGCTCCCCTTGTAGTCTCAAAATATCACCACACATGTTTAACCTTTACCACACTGCATTGTAATAATTATCTTTCTTGACGGTGTTTCTGGATTCTCCACTAGATTAAGACTTAAGAACAAGAACTCATCTTCACAGCCCTATTGGCTTGAATGGTACCTGGCACATAGTATTCAGTAAATATTTATTGAATGAGTAGAGAGTTAGATAGATAGACACATGAACCAAGAGTGGGAAGTGAGCTATGAATATTTATACAGCGATTAATCAGAGTACTTTTAAAATTTAAATGAATTGAAACATAGACTATAATATGATGCTCTTTTGAAAGGGCATAAGTTACCAGGATTAAATCTTCAACAATGGGATAGATTTGGTTGCTGTTCCAATAATCATTTTAAGTATTTTCTTTTTTTTCCTGCTAAAACTCCTATGTCAGATATGTACTAAATAAATTGAAACATTGTCAATATTTTCAAATTGGTGTATATATATATATATATATATATATATATATGTATATATATTTTTTTTTTTTTAATTTATTTTAGAAAGGAAGGGAAGCTTTGATGAGAAAGAAACATTGAATGGCTGCTTCCTGCACGCCCTCTACTGGGGATTGAACCTGCAGTCTGGGCATGTGTCCTAACTTGGAATTAAACCATGACTTCCTGGTTCATAGGTTGACACTCAACCACTGAGTCACATGGGCAGGGCTAGATTCTTTTTAAATGGCAAATGCAAAGCATTTATAACAGTAGAGTCCAGAAAGTAAAGAGCAAAGTTTATACTAATATTGTATCTCTTTCCCTTTTTATTGAGTTCATTTCCACTCTTATCCATTCAAAAATAGGTGACCAATGTCTTGAATCCTTGAAAAGGTTAACAGTACTAAGTTCAGGTGTGACCCTGAAGTACATGTGAAGGAAGGAAAAAGACACTATAGAGAACAGATTATATTTAATGATAAAATATTTTAAAATAGTAGATAGGACTTTATTTTATTTTTTAAATATATTTTATTGATTTTTTACAGAGAGGAAGGGAGAGAAATAGAGAGTTAGAAACATCGATGAGAGAGACATCAATCAGCTGCCTCTTGCACACCCCCACTGGGGATGTGGCCGCAACCAAGGTACATGCCTTTAACCGGAATCGAACCCAGGACCTTTCAGTCCACAGGCCGACGCTCTATCCACTGAGCCAAACCAGTTTTGGCAAAATAGTAGATAGGACTTTAAATGATGGTATTATAGGTCTTTTGTTTTCTCATTGGATTTTCCATATTTTAATAAAAATTTATAAAATATTATCAAACACCATTCTGGGGAAACTTTAAATGTTTTTGAGATGAGGGGACGGCATAAATTCTTTAAGAAGTGGGATTTAGACCGAGCCTGGTGTGGCCCATGAACCAGGAAGTCTGGTTCAATTCCTGGTCAGGGCACATGCCTGGGTTTGATCTCCATTAGGGGGAATACAGGAAATAGCCAATCAGTGATTCTCTCTCATCACTGATGTTTCTCTCTCTCTCCCTCCCTCTCCCTTCCTCTCTGAAATCAATAAAAACATGTTTTAGAAGTGGGTTTGAGAATAAGTAGGAAATGGACTGGAGAAGTTAAGTGTGAATTCTAAATAAGTAAACACTCTCCAGCCCAAATGACCAGGAGCCTGAATGACGAGTGATCAGGAGGAAACGGCTCACACTCTGGATGTCAGTCAGGTGTCCAGAAGAGGTGCCCAGCACAACCACCTTCTTCCTGTGTTCTCTCGCCACTGCTTCCTACCAAGAGGGCAGCCACAGCACACCACGGCCTCTCTCCCGAGGCTCTGTCTGCAGGGAACTGACCGCCTGACCCATCCAGGGAGAGGCTTAGAAACAGAAGCACCAAGTGTCCCTGACACTAAAGCGCCTTGGAAGCTTCAACTCATCCGAAAGCCAGCAGCACACGTGTATACACCCTGCAAAAGCATTGGACACTCATAACTATTTATTAATATTAGATATGATTTGGGCACTAATAAAAACAAAATTATTTTCTACCTGTGCTATCACCTAAAATAGGTAAATGTTTTGTTTTGTTTTTTAAATTCTAAATTATGTCATGAACCATAGACTGGTCTAGGTGGGAAGAACATCAGCTGGTCTACTTCATAGGAACAGACAGTAAATCAGTGCAATGAGCACAATTAAAGGCGGGACACACACACACACACACACACACACACACACACACATGTACAATGATAACACAGGAGTGGCAGCTCCGTGACAGACACAGCATTTCCAGGGATGCCAGGAGGGGGAGCTGGAGCAGGAGTTGCACAGCAGGACAAAGGCACTCCCCACTGAGAGAGCACCCCTTCATCCCTTCATCCCTTCATCCGGAGCAGCGACAGGCGTGACTGCCAGATCCTAGACTATGAGAAGGGAGGCACGCTAAATGAACTGGGAGGCAGACCCAGCCACATTGGGAAAGGGCCTCTGGGACCACGTGGGGAGACAGGCACTGTGCAAGGTTCCAGCCAGGGAGTGGCTTTCAGGTGAGTTCCAGCAACAGCGTGGCAATTCGTTGAAATGGAAAGGAGTTTAAAGACCCAGAGAACAACGAGGTTGCAAGCTACCACCCTTGACCGCTAGCACTCGATGTGACCTAGGACATTCTGATAGGAGGAAAACCAACATTGTAATATTTTTATCTGGCAAAGCTGATAATGCAAAAAACCAACCAGTTGTGTGTGTGGAAACAGTAGTTTCAGTTAGGAGGCTGGGAAGGGTCCCTCATGAGTCCCACTGTATCATATGCCTGATTCACCCTTGGGCTTACCGTATCGTTCCATCAACATAAACAGCCAGACCAAAAAAATCACCCTTCTCTGCTGATGTTTTTTACAGTTTAACCAAACCCTATCCATCTCACAATTAAGATCTTTCTGCAGAGTTCCATCAGAACATGAGACTTATATAAGAATCTGTATCTCATTAAAATTTCTTCCCTTTAATACTCAAAATGAAAAGGTGACCTTTTCTGCAAAGTCGGCAATAAGAGCAAAGTGAATGTAAATTCGCTATTGGTTAAAAATGTTGGTGGCATGAATACTTATACTTTTCATCTTGTCTGTAGGCCGTAAGTCATCAATCTTTCTGTGACAAGGAAGTATTTCTATTCCCTGGAGATTTTAAAGATCTAATAGCTGAGAGTTATTTTTTTTTTAAATATACCTACCACATAAAGTTTTAGGATAGGGGTGTCGAACTCAATCAGAGAAGGGGCCAAAATCTAAAATCCAGCCTAAATCGCGGGCCGAATGGTTTACTGAACAGTCATAAACTGTCATTGTGATGGAAACGCAGCGGAGTGCAGTGATGACAGCGCGGTGCGGGCCGCATTGCAAGGCCTGGCGGGACGGATTTGGCCCGCGGGCCTTGTGTTTGACACATGTGCTTTAGGATCTACTTACTGCTTAAAGGACCCCTGACCCTGTTTAGTTTAAAATGTTTCCTACATTGTTTTTGGAATCTGAGTTTTATTTCCAGAAGTGATGAATTATTTAGATAGAATGACAATTAGCTGATGTTTGCTCCTTATGGTCTTCAAAAAAATTTTAGGTGAGCAAATCTCAGAACTTTATGGAACTACTAGGGGGGCCCAGTGCACGAATTTGTACACCTTGAAAGGAACTGTGAGCCACAAGGCTGCAGTGGGCACAGGAGTAGGTCTCAACCTATCCTCCGTGCCCCTGCCAGGCCCTGGTCTCCTCTCTGCCTGCAGCCCCAATCCCACTGCTGTCATTCCCATGCCCTGACCTCATCAGCCCTGCTTGCACCCGCTAAGGGCGTGGAGCAATTGGGGCTGGCGTGGAAAAACTCAGCTGGGCCAGTGTGGCTCAGTGGTTGAGCACTGACCTGTGAAACCAGGATATCAGGGTTTGATTCCAGGTCAGGGCACATGCCCACTCAATGATTCTCTCTCATCATTGATGTTTCTCTCTCCCTTCTTCTGGGAAATCTATCTATCTATCTATCTATCTATCTATCTATCTATCTATCTATCATCTATCTATGATAGAAAAGAAAGAACTGAGGAGTGAGTGGGAGAAGGGTGTGACCACAGCTGGCCTCAGGGGCTCCCAGACCTCTCTGCCCTTTCCCTTAGCGCGCGCCCAGTGGTGGCGGCCTTGGCGGCCTCCTGCCCCGGTCCCCAGGAGCTGGCTCAGACCATGGAGGTCCTAACAGGACGATCACCCTCCCTTAGGTGGGTACCCTCCTCCATCAGCTTCCTCCCAGCTTGGGCCTCTCACCCTGCGCAGTAGCCCAAGCTCACTTGGGCGGACAGATTCCCTCCCAGCCGGTTGCAGCGTCAGCCGGTTGCAGGGTCAGCCGGTTGCAGGGTCAGCCAGTGTGCAGTGCTGCAGGGCTGCAGGGTGGGGAGACGCCGAGGCCCCTGCCGGCCCTGCCAGCATCTCTGCAGAGGAGCCTCCCAGCCGTTCCCTTTGGCCCGCATTAGCCACTGCGGGACGAGGGGAGCCTGACGCCAGGCCTCGGGGACCCTGAGACCCCACCCCCCACCCCCACCCCCGCGGGGCCCGGAGGAGCTGGGCGCGCGGCGCACCCACAGGCTGCAGGGCCCCGACCGGTCGGACGGGGGAGCGAGAGCCCAGCTCGCGGAGCGCCGGCGGGGCGGGCGGGAGCTGCCGCCGAGCGGGGAGGGGAAGGGAGGGGGGCGGCCGGGAGGGGCACCGGGAGGGACCGGAGGGACCGGGAGGCGGGGCGGGAGGCGGGCCGGGGGCGGTGTCTGGGCCGCGCAGGCGTTGCTCGCCCCGTGGCGGTCAGTCGGTGCTGGGAGCGCTGCTATGGCGCTGCTCGGACCCTCGGCTCCTCCTCACTCGCTCGGGGCGGAGGGCAGGAGGGGGCCGAGGAGGAGGCGAGCCGGCGGCCGCCGCAGCCACGCACCCGGCGCCGGAGGAGGCGGAGCGGGAGCCACCGCGGCCATCGCCGGGCAGCTCGGGGCTTGAGGGCAGCGGGGCGCCCGGCCATGCCCCGCGGCGGCCGCTGAGCGCCCCTTCCCGCCGCCCCGGTGCCCGCGCCTCCGCGCCCAGAGCGCCAGCGCCAGCGGCGGTGCGGGCGGCGGGCGCGGGGCGGGCGGCGGCGGGGACGATGGAGCCCGCGCTGGGCTGCAGCCTCAAGGACGTGAAGTGGAGCCCGGTGGCCGTGCCGCTCGACCTGCTGGTCAGCACGTACCGGCTGCCCCAGATCGCGCGGCTGGACAGCGGTGAGTGCGCCCCGCGGGGGCCGGAGGGGAGGCCGGCCAGGAGGGAGGGGGTTAGGCGGGGAGGAGGGTCCGGCGGGGAGGGAGGGGGTCCGGCGGGGAGGGAGGGGGTCCGGCGGGGAGGGAGGGGGTCCCGGCGGGAAGGGTGGGTGTTCGGCGGGGAGGGAGGGGGGCCCGGCGGGGAGGGAGGGGGGCCCGGCGGGGAGGGAGGGGGTCCGGCGGGGGGGGAGGGGCGGCCGGCGGGGAGGGGGGTCCGGCGGGGAGGGAGGGGGTCCGGCGGGGAGGGAGGGGCGTCCGGCGGGGAGGGGGGTCCGGCGGGGAGGGGGTCCCGGCGGGGAGGGATGGAGGGAGGGGTGCCCGCCCGGCGTGGACTCGGCGGCGCGGCTGCCGCAGCCCTGGCGCGGTCTGTCCGGCCCGGCCGCCGCGGGGAGACGGGGAAGCCGGGCCAGGTCCGGGTCATGGAGAAGGACGCCCGGAAAACACCAACCCAGGGGTGGAGGGACCCTCCGCACACGGTCATGTGGGAGGCCAGCCGTCTCTCCCGCCCGCCTCCCACCTGGGAAACCCTGGAGAGGTCTCTTAAGCAACTTTCTTACCAAATATTCCTGCTTGGAGGGGAGGGGGGAGTCCGCATTTGGGGTGCTCGCCCCTCTCGCCCCCACAAGGAGCAGCGGGTTTCAGGGGAAAGGCTCCTGGGTGGCCCAGGAAAGGGGTCGCAGGTCCCGGGGACCTGTCCTCGCTGGCTGGCTGCTGTGTGGGACCGGAATGGGAGTCACTTGGCGCCGGGTGTAGACCAGGCTTTCCGCAGGGGTGATGGCATGCTGAGGTCCCTGGTGAGCGCGTGTGCAGCCTGGAAATCGCCTAAGCCCCCGAAACTGCACGGATGGAACCTGAGCTAGGGACGAAGAGATGCCTGTAGGTGTTTCTTTAAACGGACCACCAGCAGCTAAGCAGACAGCCCCCCCCCCCTCATTCTCCTCCCCCCCTCCATTCTCTCCCCCAGCTGTTGGTCTGCGGTGACATATGCAAACCGGTAGCTACTGTGCATCCGGGCCAGCGAGCAGGCACCGCTCCGGCGGGGAGCAGTGGCCTGCGGGGTGGCCGTGGAGGTGTGGGGTTGTGTGTTGTCTCCTCCTGTGTGTGCACAGTGGCTGCAGTTGACTTTGGCTTCCCACCATCGCGGGCTGTTTGCAGAGGGAAGCCCGCCCTGCAGCGGGGCGGCCCTGGGGGGCCCTGGGCCCTGGGCTGGCTGCGGAAGGTCATGCTAGCCGAGTTAGAGGAGCTCTGAGCAGGAAGCTGTTAGTTATTCCAGGTCTCAGGGATCTGGGTGGCTCTCTCTCTCTCTCCTGTGGAGCCCAGGCCTGTGTCACAGGAGCTGTGTGTCACAGGAGGCGTGTCAATGGGCACTTTTCTTCTGTTCCTGATCTGTGTGGGGTTAGGGTTAGAATTGGAAGCTCTGATGTGACAAATGCCTGGAAGTTCAGGAAGCTGGAGGACAGCCGGGCCTGCTTGCTGGCCTGGCTGGGTGGGTGGTGGTCATGGTGGGCATTGGGAGCGAAGTGGGGGTTTTAAAACTGTCATGAAGTACAGATCCCCCCAGAAAGGGAGGGACAGGCGGTGTTTCCAGAGAGTTCTGCTTAGAATAGGGGTGGGAAAGTGTGTGCTTCTGCAGACCTGGATCGTGTGTGTGTGTGTGTGTGTGTGTGTGTGTGTATGTAGTGTTTCATTTCCTTTTTCCCTGTGCAGAATTGTGTCTAGTGGAAGGCTGTGAGCCCTGCTCACCTTCCCAGCCTGGTCTCAGCTCTGACACCCCCCTCCCCCCCCCACTCCGCAAAACTTCTTAGTGAGGCAGAGAGCACTGGGGCGGGCGTGGGGCGTGAAGTCTCCCCAAGGCTCCATTCAGCGGAAAGCTGAAGGAGGCTGAGTTCCAGTTGCCAGCATAACTTCCAGCGTTCCTAACCACTCTGCCGTCCCCGCCATTCATAAAAAGGGTCTGAATCAGCAGTGTGCTCGTCCCACACGGCTGTTTAACATCGGGACGTGGGTAGCCGGGCCAACACTGCGCCCTTTCAGACTGGGGGGCGGGTTTTGATCCCTGTGTGCAATTCCAATTCTTTATTGTGGATTTCTTATTGCCACTGAGAATCACAGTGGCACACACAACTCTGAAATCACAGCTCCATAATGCTTTATGCCTTGCTTCTGCCGCTTAAACATCTTATTTAAATGCTTCTTGCTTTGCGTTTAATAGCTGTGTAACATCCAGTGGGATGACTGTACCATGCAGCCTCGTCCCCCGTGGTGGTCAGCAAGCTGCTTTGTAAGTTGTGAGATAGTTAACGGACATGATTCGGTAAGTTTGGGTTAGGATGTATTCCGGCCTTGTGGAATATGCATGGGAGTCCTTTCCAAGTCCTTGGTATATACACACACATTGTCACATGGACTTAGAGACTAAAGGTGACACAAGAATTGTTAAGTATCTTTGAACAAAAACTTTGCTTGCTTGATGGGGAAAAGTGCGAGCTTACCCATTAAATATGGATAAACTTGGAAGCATCGGTCGTAGATTCCATGCTTACTTTTAAACATGTTTCATTCAGAACAGTGCTTAGGACATGCAGCCACAGTGATAAATGCACAGATGCTACATGGGGAATCCTCAGCTTCCTGCGGTCCTCGCCCTGTGTCTGTCCTTCTGCCGATGTTAGTACCACAGGTACATTTTAAACATACACACACACACACACACACACATACACACACCTTATACTTAGACGAGAAAGGTAGTCATTTTCCAAATCACTCGTTTTAAAAGACACTAGGAAGAGATTGGAAAACATGCCACCAGTTGACATTTTGCCAAGAGAAAAGTGTTGGCTAACTTTTAGGCAATCATTAAAGAACCTAAAACATCTGATTTCGTAAGTGCTGGCGACTGAATGCCTACTGTGTGGGGGTTCACCCCTAGGTGCGTGGTGCATATTGTCCGAAGTCCTCAGCAGCCTGATTGTAAGGACTGTGAGAACCCAAGGGTCGGAGGAATGGACATACCTGCGAAATGCTGACGAGGGATTCCAGCTGGCCTTTGGACTCAAGACAGACTGTGTAGCTCAGCATCCTACCTCCGCCGACGAAAGGGGAGCAGGTGTAGAGTGGGGCTCACCTCTGCTCTACACAGCCCCACTGTCTCTTGGGGAGCCCGGGGCCCGGGAAGTCAATATTTTAAAAACAGTGTAGGCACTGACTTAAGTGTTGGCCCCATCCATCATGTGTAGACCACGTCCTGCTTCCCAGAGGAGGGGCTGGAGAGAGGGAGGACGAGAGTATGAAATTGGAGAAAGAAGGGAAAAAGTGGAGGCTGAGGCCCAGGGTATGTCCCCATGTCGAGGTCACTCCTCCATACATTTGCCACACTTAGAATAGTAACTACATACCAAGGAGCACGCCTCCCGTCTGTGCGCTGTGCCTGTCGCTCATGAAATGCCAGTCCGATAGATGCATTCACTATTCCATCCCCAGTGGCGAGACCTGTCATCCTCTGAAAAGGTAAATACAGAATGAGTGAGCTTTTCTGGGCATGGCCGAGGGAATCTTCCTCAAGAACTCAGAGTGAAGGACTCTGGTGATTCTTGTGAGGAGTGAGACACAGCTGGGCAGCCAGGGGCCGGCCCCGGCCAGCGATGCAATGAGAGCAGGTAGTTAGGTGACCGCAGGTCTTAGGAGCTCGGCTGTGGGACCAGGGTCAGCAGGTGCTCAGAACTGCGCAGGCGGGAAACCGGTCCTGCTCTGTCCCTTCCGTCCTCCGTCTGGAGAATGTTCTGGAGGCTTGGTCTGGAACAGTGCTCTTCCAGCTGACTTGCTCCCCAGGCTCCTAAAAATCCTGTGACACTCTGTTCCCTAAGCACATTCTTTAGGCTAATTCCTGGAAGTCTGCATCCTAAATTTAAACAGTTGAAAGGATGTCATTTGCAGCATATTATACATACTGACCTTTAAAATTAAATGGCTACACGAATTTAAGAATTCTAATGGGATCTATATTTGATTCTTGGTATCAGTCGTGTGTTGTTGTTGTTGTTGTTTTAATGCATGAATACGTTCTTCAACAGTTAAAAAACTTGACACCTTTCGTTTTTCTCCTTAAATGTGTATTTGCCTTCCTCCTACAGAAGTCTACCCCAAGGTTTTATATTATAGGTTGTACGGTTTCTGGTGTGTTTTTATCTTTAAAGGTGCCCCGGTCATTCTGTGATACTTCCTGTGACAACAACACAAAGTATATAGATTCACACCCAGTGTTTTGTGTTACCTCTGGCCACAGGGCTCTTGGGCTTGTTTTCCGGGCTGTTTGACACCAGGACTTGGGGATTACCTGACTCTCAGAGGCAGTGGTTACCCAGATCAGGAGATCACCCCTCATGGTAGCCGATCCTCTTCCCCTGCCCAAGGCCTTTCCGCCCTGCCCTTTGGAGACCTGGAAGGTGCAGCCAGTGCAGGTCTCCTGCAAAGTGGGGGAAGGGCCTCGGGACGGGAGGTGTTGAAGGACAGCTCCCCTCCCTCCTGGGACAGGAGCCCTCACTCACATCCCAGGCAGACCACTTGTTAGGAAGCTGGGAACCTGGAGATCGATTCTCTTACAGGTGTGAGGGGGACCCCCGAGAACTGCTGGCATACCCCAGACATGTGTCCCAGTTCCAGGAACGCCAGTCTGGAGCTGGGAAAGAGGGGCTGTGGTCCTGTTGACCGGAGGGAAGGAGATCCCCGCTGGACTCAGGAGAGAGAGAGGAGGTGGGAGTCCAGGCAGCTGTTCAGGCAGATCAGCAGCAAGCTCTGCTGTCCAGCTGTATGTGGGGAGGTTGGGAGCGGGGGGAGGGGGGACTCAGAGTGGATTCTGATCTCCAGCTGTGCTGGGACTGGGGCACCTTGGCCCCAGCCCTGGCCTGGTGCTGCCCGCTTCTCTCACTTTATCACCAAAGTGCCTGGAGAGCCACGGGGGCAGGAACATGGACATTCAGACTAAAGAGAGGCCCCAAGCGGCTGTATGCAGATATAAGAGGTGTTTTTAGATCCATGCTTTTTCTTTGGAATTAATGTAAGTTCTCTAAGTCTGCTCCGCGGTCGATGTTACTGTATACTAGAACGCCCGGTGCACGGAATTCATGCCAGAGCGGGCCTTCCTTTCCCTCTGGCCGCCGGCAGGCACCCAGGACTCCGGCTCTCCTTGCAGCCCCCACCTTCATCCGGTCTAATTAGCATGTCTAGCTTTTATTATATAGATTCCTGGACTGTTTCCCTACAGTGACTTAGTATAAATATTTTCCCTAAAGTAACTTAGTATAAATCTTGCTTCGGGAAGATGCTCTGTGCTTCTGTGTGGCTTCATGTCCCTCGGCCTTCTCTGTTGAGAGAGGGTGCCTGTGCCCCCGGGGACAGAGGTGATGGCTGAAAGGATTTGGAACCTGGAGATCTGTGTTCAGTCCAGGCATTGCCATTTCATAGTCCTGCGGTCTTGGCCAGGCCCTCTTAACCCCTTTGGTTGTGGGTTTGGTTTGGTTTTTCACGCAGAAGAAATGGGCAGACATTATACTTTGCCCATGTAGCTCATGGTTATTCACTAGTTGTTTATTCAAGCAGCTGATGTTTCTGAAGCCCCTACCATGTGTCAAGTCTTGTTATAGGTTTTGGGGCGACACCACTGAACAAACCCGAGACAAACCCGCTGGCCTCAGGGAGCTTATATTTTTGCGTATCTACTTATTCTGATAATCACTGCAATAGTATAGGCCTGTTGTCGGCAAACTGCGGCTCTCGAGCCACATGCGGCTCTTTGGCCCCTTGAGTGTGGCTCTTCCACAAAATACCACGGCCTGGGCGAGTCTATGTTGAAGAAGGGGCATTAGAAGAAGTTTACGTTTAAAAAAAATGTGGCTCTCCAAAGACATTTCAATCGTTGTACTGTTGGTACTTGGCTCTGTGGACTCATGAGTTTGCCGACCACTGCTCTAGGTGAAATGGCATGTGTGTTGCAAAATGAGATGCAGGGAGGTGCCGGCCAGCGTGGGGCAGGCCTCACAGGGTATCGTTTAGGCAGCAGGAGTCCACCGGTCATAGATCTTCCTGTCCTTGTGCAGGTAAAGAAACGGAGGGAAATGCTCCGGGTAATGCTAGTCTATTTTCTTGTGAGGATTCTAGGTTATTGGTTTAGCAATCCATACGTTATTTTAAAAAAAGAAAAAGTGGTATAAGGTCTTCATCAGAGAAAGTGTTAGCAACTAACTCAGCCAAGATTGAGCCCGGGAGGAACCAGCGTGGGGAGTTAGGAAAGGAGCTCTTGCCGAAGCCCCGAGTTGCCTGTGAGTCTGGTCACATGCTTCCGAGTCTCGGGGACCCGTGTGGCGCGTTCTCACTGCTGCTTCTCCGGCGTCGGCGGGGACTTCCGGAGCACCTGTGCCTACGTAACTGTCAGGAGAAATGTGCCGACGGTCCTGTTATACATACTCTGGTTTCTTTCTTTCTTTCTTTCTTTCTTTCTTTCTTTCTTTCTTTCTTTCTTTCTTTCTTTCTTTCTTTCTTTCTTTTTTAATATATGTTATTGATTTTTTACAGAGAGGAAAGGAGAGGGATAGAACTAGAAACGTCGATGAGAGAGAAACATCGATCAGCTGCCTCTTGCACACCCCCTATCGGGGATGTGCCCGCAACCAAGGTACATGCCCTTGACCGGAATCGAACCTGGGACCTTTCAGTCCGCAGGCTGACGCTCTACCACTGAGCAAAACCGGCTTCGGCATACTACTCAGGTTTCTTGAGTCTTCTTTTGTATACTGTTCCTCTCGTCAAGTGACCACTTCTCCCATGGTCCGTGCCTAACGATTATGAAAAGGAATGGAAGAGGACCTTGGGGAGGACCGTGGATGGGGCTACACATGGAGGCCCGCCAGACTGGAGTCGGGCATAGCGCTGTTTGCTTTCCAACTAAGATGGCTGTTTTGAAAGTCTTCAACGAGTAGCTCCACGGCCAGTAGAAGTCTTTAGATGCCCAGGCCACCGGTGGAAGGAAAGCTGGCCCCACCACTGCGAGGGGCCGCGTCACAGTTGAAGGGAGAGTACGTTGGTCTCTTGTGCGTTTGGCTGCCTTTGTGAAACAGCACGCACTAGGAGACCGGCTTGTTAAACTCTTTTATTTCGGTTTGAGGTTTCTGTCTTCTCACTGATGGAGCTGCAATTCTAGGAAAACTCATCAGGTCCTTCTCTTTAGGAGGGCTGTCGTAAGAGCACCAGCTGTTACGTGCAGCCTGAAAAATAACTTTCCTTGCCCTGACCGGTTTGGCTCAGTAGGTTGAGTGTCTGCCTGTGGACTAAAGGGTCCCAGGTTCGATTCCAGTCAAGGGCATGTATCTTGGTTGTGGGCACATCCCCAGTAGGGGGTATGCAGAAGGCAGCTTATCGATGTTTCTCTCTCATCGATGTTTCTAACTCTATCCCTCTCCCTTCCTCTCTGTAAAAAAATCAATAAAAATATATTTTAAAAAAAATAACTTTCCTTGCTGGGTTATGTATTAGTTTGTCATACTTGGCAAAATATAAAATAGCCACTAAAATATTTCAGTATGTAGAAGGTGCTTGATAAGCATTTCATAGATGAATGTGTGAGCAAATTTCAGTATTAAAAATGTTAAGGTCCAACATATATTACTGAAGCTGACTGTGACCTCCACGGGTCTGAAGTCGAATTTCACTTCTGTTTCAATGGAGACAGTCTTTATTCATATAAACATAAACGTTGGGACTAAGATGGTGGGCCCTAACATTAGCAGTTAGGAAAGATAGAGTAGGAAAGCTGGATCCTCATAATGAAACCATGATTCTTAGGGTTATTAGTTATCAATATTTTAAATTATTTCTAGAAATTACAACTTATTTTTTAATATATTTTATTGATTTTTTTACAGAGGGCAAGGGAGAGAGAGAAACATCCATCAGCTGCCTCCTGCACACCCCCTACTGGGGATGTGCCTGCAACCAAAGTGCATGCCCTTGACCGGAATCGAACCTGGGACCCTTGAGTCCGCAGGCCGATGATCTATCCACTGAGCCAAATCGATCAGGGCTACAATTTATTTTTGGATGTTTTTTGCTTCCTTGCTAGTTCTTTCATTCTGAAATAAGATGCTGCCTTTACCCATGACACATAGCTATGTCATTGAGTTTTTAACCTTACATGGCCTCGAATGCCATAAATCCTTGGCACTCGTCAACTTTTACCACAATCACGAAAAGGCCCGGTTGGCTATTCAGCTAACCACTCAGCCATCCTTGTCTCATCTTCTCAGGGCACCAAGGGGATTTTACTTCTTGGCAAAGCAAGCCACTTGGTTTATATAGTGTCACAACCCTACAACGGCTAATTTGGTACATTTGTCATTGCCTAGAATAGCCCAGGACGGACTTGACACCGTGGTGTCTTACTCCCAGACACTGCATTTTGTCTGCCGTTTCAGGAACATCGTGCACAGCGAAAGGAGGACAAAATGCCCACCCTCCCCCCCACCCCCGCCCCACACCCCTTTCTGGCACCGTGGGTGAATTACGGATAATTACAAGGCCAGTCCCTGTGATAGATGCTGCTCGTTCTTAAGCCTGGTTTGAAGTATTTACTTGTTAATTTATTTATTTAAAATATATATATTTTATTGATTTTTCACAGAGAGGAAGGGAGAGGGAGAGCTAGAAACATGGACCAGCTGCCTCCTGCACACCCCCCACTGGGGATGTGCCCGAAACCAAGGCACATGCCCTTGACCGGAATCAAACCTGGGACCCTTGAGTCCATAGGCCGAAGCTCTATCCACTGAGCCAAACCAGCCAGGGCTGGTTTGGAGTATTTAAACATACTTGGGCTTTTGGACATCATGGTTGTTTAATGATTACCTGTTTATTGCATCTGAAACGCCAGTCTCAGTTGGGAAGACCTGTGTCCTTGGGGTTCATGTTGGACCCCTGCAGGGCCGGAGCCTGGCTGTAGCTCAGAAGGGCCTGCCGCGGCCTATGAGCGGGGCCTGTGTCTGCATCCCTGGCCGCCCACTCAGCACAGGAAAATGTGCCGGGTCAGGGCTTTTTTAAAGATGACTGTTTTCTCAGTGCCAGACTTCAGGCGGCAGGAAGGAAAATTTGCTCTTGGTAATGAGGTCACATGGACCTTCTTTTCCTTCCAGCGGGGAACTGGGTTCAAATATCACAAGGAACCAGACCAGGGCAAATGTTTACTTTCCTAGTTTTAAACATAACCTGTTACCTCATGGGTAGTGAGGAAGCACTGGTTAGAACAGGTTCTGTCATCCATTAAACACACACACACACACACACACACAAAACAGGTTAAAGGAATGCGGAGGGGGCCCCTGGCATGGCCCAGGCGCCCCCTGTGCAGGGCTGCTCCTGGCGGAGGGCTACTCCGAGCTCCTTCTCTCTTCCCTCGGCAGCGCTGGGCCCAGGCGGTTGGCGTCCAGGAACCCACATCCCTTCCATCCTCATTCCTGGGCCTCAGCCTCTTATGTGCCAGGATCTCCCGTGTCCGTCTGTTTCAGGCTGACATTGAAAGTAACGCCAGATCCATGTCTGCCTTGGACCACTGTCCCACAAAACCAGGCAAGCGCCAGACCCAGGTTAACAGCAATTTAATTAGGGACGCGATGCGAGAGAGAGCTGTCGACGGTTCAGATTCCCCACGTAAAGTAAGCGGCATCGAGCTCCAGGCAGATGCTCCGCTGCTGTTTTCCCGTGTTTATGTTTGTCCCATCTTTTGGTTCGCTAGCAGGAAGGGAGCCGCTGAGAGGAGCAGTGTTCACAGGCTCCTTGTGGCCAGGCGCATCAGACAAGGTTCATTTCAGGATCCACTCCCCACCCTACCCCCTCCCACACCCCACCTCACCCAAAAAAAAGTGGCTTATGCTCACCACACAGAGCCTTCTTCCTTTTCCACATGAAGGACGTCTGAAGGGACAGCGTCCAGGACTGACCTGCGGAGCCACAGAATCAAGGGCAGATTGCTCCTGCGTTTCTGCTCTGGCATCCTCAGCAGAGTCTCCTCCTCCTCCTGGTCCTCCGTGGCTGCGGGAGCTCCGGCCCTCACGTCTGCATCCCAGACAGCAGGCAAGGCAGAGGGATGTGGCTCGCCACCGATTCCTCGCTGCACATCACGCACGCCCGCTGTGGGCGGGAAGGCAGGAGCTGACGGCTCCTCTGTGGGCGCTCTGCCCGGACACTCCTGCTGCGGGAGGAGAGAGCATTGGCTGCTCAGAGCCACCTCACGGCCTCTGCCACTCACACTTTGGCTCTGACGCCTTCACTTCTTCTTTCCTGTTCAAAATTCTCTAATAAAATAGTCCTGCATCGGCCCCTGGTTCCCTGGCATGTCTTTGCTCAGGTTCTTCCTCGGCCATGAGAGTATGAACTTCTTTTTATTTTACTCTTTAGTGTTGAAAGTATTTCATATGCCTTTCTCCACCCCCTCCCTTCCACCTCCCCTCCCCCTCACCACCCCATTGTCCATGTCCGTGGGTGATGCATATGTGCAGACAAGCTCATTGGTTCATCTCTTCCCACCCACGCTCCCCTGCCTTCCCTCTGAGGTCCGACAGTCTGTTCCATGCTTCTGTGGCTCTGGGTCTATGTTGTTCCTCAGTTTATGCTGTTCATCAGATTCTACATATGAGTGAAATCATGTGGCCATGTGGTACTCATCTTTCTCTGACTGGCTTAGGTCGCTTGGCACGGTGGTCGGCAAACTCATTAGTCAACGGAGCCAAATATCCATAGTACAATGATTGAAATTTCTTTTGAGAGCCAAATTTTTTAAACTTAAGCTTCTTCTAATGCCACTTCTTCTAAATAGACTCGCCCAGGCCGTGGTATTTTGTGGAAGAGCCACACTCAAGGGGCCACAGAGCCGCATGTGGCTGGTGAGCCGCAGTTTGCCGACCACGGGCTTAGCAGAACAGAGAGGGTGAACTTCTTGCCCCAGCTTTCTTTGCTCTCTCTGTCCCCCAGCATGAGCGAACAGCCTGAGTGGTTTTCCTGAAGGGCCCCTTTATCGGAGGTGGAAGCACTTCACAAGGGAACCAGGCAAAGGTGTGCACTTGTGGGAAAAATTGTTGTAAGGCACCCCTCGCATTCTTTTTTGGCGTGCGTACTTTTACATGACTTGCTATGTAACCATTATTAACATTTCCCTGTTGTGCATGCATAGCATGTAAATGGAGACTATGTCTAAAAGTGACACCAAACTATACATGAAACTGTATTTAAATTTTGCATTACATCATCAGTGTTTTCCTTCCTTAGTAATATTCTTTGAAAATAAAACTGTCATGAGTGAGTGGTATGCTTTTATTACCAATAGAGGCCCCGGGCGTACATGAAATTTGTTCCTTCGGTCCGGCCTGCACCCTCTCCAATCTGGGACCCCTTGGGGGATGTCCGACTGCCAGTGTAGGCCTTGCAGGATTGGGCCTAAAGCGGCAGTCGGACATCCCTCTTGCAATCCGGGACTGCTGGCTCCTAAGCACTCACCTGCCTGCCTGTCTGATTGCTCCTAACCACTCTGCCTGCCTGATCACCCCTAATTGCTCTCCTCTGCCAGCCTGATCACCCCTAATCACCTCTGCCTTGGCCTCAGCCACCATGGCTTTGTCCGGAGGATGTCCAGAAGACGTCCAGTCTAATTAGCATATTATCCTTTTATTAGTATAAATAAACCATTATTTGCCTGATAATTTTCCAGTTGTTAGGCATTTGGTTGTTTTGAGCGTCATGTTTTTGAGGATGTCTTTGTAGCTAAATTTGTCAATTTCACATTTCATTATTCGGGGTTCCTGGAAATGGGGATAGTATTCAATATTTATTATTTTTTGATTGTTGATATGTATTGCTCCCTTGTACCCAGGAAAGTTTATACCATTACCAGTGAGTGAGTAGAGCCTAGTACTTAGTATATCATTGGATATCATAGGAGTTATATAGACTTAGCTAATTTAGACATTTTAACAATTGATACTTATTCCAGTTTGTATTCTTTGATTACTAGTAGGATAGCATCAATAATTTCGTTATATTTTTTTGTGAATTTTCTGAGCCATTTGTTCAATTTTTTGGGAGAGTTGTTTTTCAATAAAAATTAAAACCTAGTGTCCTTTCTGATGGTTTTATGCAAGATAGTTATACAGGATCTCCAGGTTTCATATGAGTTTACTCTTTTTAAACTTCCATTCTGTTTTTCTAAAGTTGTATTTTTTTTTTTTACCTGTTTCTGAGATTGAATGACTGTAATTACTCTATTTTCTCTGCCAGCCTGAAATGGGATGGAAGTGGTGGCCAGTCCTCTGAGAGAAGGAATCCCCGTCCACTGTAGGAAGTTAGATAACCTCATGCCAGTCTTGGTAAACTCTGTTGAGTATTTACAACTATCATTGTATTTGAGTTCAAGTCACGGGGCGGTCCCCACAGACACATCGTTGCTGATCAGTTCCTGTGCTTTGTGTGAAGCTAAGCTGATAAACCAGGTTTATCCCTTTGTGGTTTAAAAGAATAAAAATAAATTGACAAGTTCATAAAACAATTCTTTTGTAATCCTCACCCAAGGATTTTTTCCATTGATTTTTAGAGAGAGTGGGGGAGAGTGAGGAGAGAGGGAGGGAAGGGAGGGGGGCGGCTAGAGACAAACAGACAGACAGACAGACATAGATATGAGAGAGACACATCAATTGGTTGCTTCCCACACTTGCCCTGACCAGGGCCAGGGGTTGAACCTTGCAACCCTTTGGTACATGGGCCTATACTCTATCCACTTAACCACACCACCCTGGACTATAAAATTAAAAAAAAAATTTTTTTACATGTAACTCATAACGAACTCTTTTAAGTTCTACATGCTGTGCCATTGGAGTTTTGTACACAAATTCCTGTTCTCTTGAAAGAGATGGACTATAGCAACTTGTGAGCCTGTTGACGCTTAGACTGTGTGTGAAAGGATAAGGACAGATTTACAGGTAACGTTCAGACTGGAGAGAAGCAAACATGATAGGTTGAATGTCATTTCATTTCTCCTGTTGAATAGCTCTATAAACGTCAACGTCAATGTAACGGCTATGAGGGAGAAACCCAGAGATAAGAGAAGAGGGGTCTAGTTTAATTTTCTTTCCATGTATGGGCTGTGATTGACGGGGAATAAAATACGTATTCCTTTACCACATCGGCACCTGAGGACTATAAATAGTATTCATCAGAGGGTTGAGGTGACAGTTGTTGATAGTGAAGTACTAGCTGGCTTTAAGATTATCTTTTAGTGCCCTTCCCCCCCAGTCCCCAGCCTTCTCTCTCTCTCTCTCATATATATATATCATATCCTCATCCGAGGATATTTTTCCCTTTGATTTTTATTTTTTTTATTTTTTGTTTAATTTTTTTTTAGAGCATGGAAGGGAGGGAAGGAAGGGGGGGGGGGGGGGAGAGAGAGAGAAAGAGAGAGAAAGAGAGAGAGAGAGAGAGATTGGTTTCTTTCAAACACTCCCAGATCAAGGCCAGGGATCAAACCTGCAACCCAGGTACATGCCCTTGACCAGGATTGAATCTGAGACACTTCTGTGGCAGGGCTGACTTCTAACTTAATCGCTCACCTGCCTGCCTGCCTGCCTGCCTGGTCACCCTCAACTGCCCCCCTCTGTCGGCCTGATTGCCCCTAAATACCTCCCCTGCCTGCCTGGTCGTCCCCAGCTGCCCCCCTTACTGACCTGGTCACCCTCAACTGCCCCTCCCCCCCACCAGCCTGGTCACGCCTCACAGCCCCCCTGCAAACCTGGTTGCTCCACATAGCCTACTTATTCAGTCTGAGGTCGTCCCTCATGGCCTCCCCACCAGCCTGGTCGCCCTGCACAGCCTGCTTGTTCAGTGGTTTAGTTGTCCCTCACTAACTCCCATCCGGCCTGTTCGTAGGCAGCCATCTTGTGAGGGCCTGAGGATTAATTTGCATATTACCTCTTTATTATATAGGATAATTATCCATTTTAACATGGATAGACAAGCCTCTTTTCCCTGTGTCTTCACTCTTGGCTAAGAAATACCTCCCTGACCCCTAGGTTGTAATTGTACTCTCTTAGATATTCTAGGAAGGTGTATGAATTTTTTAATGTAAGTCTTTAATCCACCTGGAATTAATTTTTGCATATGACGTAAGAATTTTATTTTCTCCCAGACTGCTGTGGTGCCAACCCACTTATTCAAAAGAATGCTTGACTACTGGATTGAACTATTTTTGTTGAATTTATTTTGCTTTGTAACACACGTCAGCCACACCTGTCTTGGGCTATGATCAAAGAACATAGATGGTTAATTAAATCTGAAAACAATCCTTTATTCCCCAGAGTTGTGACTAAGTGGTCCCTCCTCTCACTTTACTTCCCACCTCATCCCCAGTGGCTGCAGGAGGCCTGAGGTTTGTTCTCCTGGAGAGGTTTGATCCATTTGAAAGCCAGCGCCTCCCTGTTGAGCCTGGGAAATGATAGTAACTTGTTATATGCCTCCTGGAAGCACAGTCCAGATGCTTTGGCAGTAAGTTCTCTCCAGGGAAGGATTTGTTTTAAAATGATACTTGACTAAGCTGCCGTGTGTGTGTGTGTGTGTGTGTGTGTGTGTGTGTGTGTGTAAGAGAGCCTTTCAGAATTCAGGAAGCATTTGCAAGTTGCACTTAACTTGAGACTCCTTTCATTGAAAGTGCATTTCCCCGTTATCTTATGGATGATGGGCACGCTTTAACACACGACGCATGAATGCATGTGTCCATTGCTTTAAAAATCCCCTAGTGACACCCAGTAGGTCGTTTTTAAAGACCTAGAGCAGATTTCTCTTCCATTTTTCTTACCACCCCGAAGTGATGAACTTGTCTTCCTGGTTCCTCTTAATTTCACATGCAAGGACCAAAGTTAAATCTTGTAAGTGAAAACATCGGGCAGCGTGGGCCTTCGGTCTCCATGTCAAATCCCGGGTGGTGGGCTTACGTAGAATCGGGGAGAAGAGAGAACCCACAGCACCCATCCTTCTCTGGGACATTCATTTCTTTACTCCGTGAAGTTTGTGTACAACTACGACCCATCTCAGCCCTGCATTTGATGAGGGACTTTGTTAGGGGGGAGTTGGGTGTGTGGGAAAACGGTGTCACTTCTCCTTAGATGTGTCCTTCTCAACCCCTCCCCCCGAGGGGGCCGGCTCGCTCCCTGCTCTTGCCGTGGGCCCTGCACAGGGTCCAGGTGCCCCCTGATGGATAGAAAGCTCGTCTGAATGACTCTGCCCGGGGTCTTGGACCTTCCACGTATCTCACAGGTGCACAGTCTCTTCTTCACCTTCGGACCTGCCAGCCGGTTCCGGACAAGAAGAGAAGGGACAGTCCCAGCAGCCACCCACTCCTGCTGCAGCTCAGAGTTTCCAAGCGCCTTCCCCGTCTCTGACCTCTCGGATTACCTGAAGCCTAGCAGAGGCCCTATATATATATGTCCTATCTAGGACTTACTGCATTCTGTGTAGCTACCCTGACCTCCTGGGAAGAAGGTGGGATTATCCTGAGGCTGGGGGAGGCCAGCGCGGCTGTGAAATGTCGTTGGGAGAGCCCTGAGATTCGGTTGCACTGTTCGGATACAAGCTGTGTGTCACCACCCCCCGAGGATATGTCCCCATTGATTTTTAGAGAGAGTGGAAGGGCGGGGAGAGACAGAAACAGCCACGTGAAAGAGGCACACCGATTGGTTGCCTCCCACACGCGCCCCAACGGGGCAAGGGATGGAGCCTGCAACCAAGGTCTGTGCCTTTGACCGGAATCAAATCCCATGACCCTCAGGTCCTTGTGCTGACGCTCTAACCGCTGAGTAAACCAGCTAGGGCACAAGCTGTTTAACTTGTCCTGATGCGTCATGAGAAGGTATTTTAAAATGGAAATGAACACGTTTCACTGATTCTAAGGTGCACGTTTTAGATTTCCTGGAATTGGGACATGCCATAACAAATGGCATGTCCTAGTTTAATCAGCTATGCCTTGGTGGTTGTAAAATAACAACTGTGTGACAAGAGATGGCATCCTGCATGGCAGGAGTGGTGGTCCTTCCTGGGAGCGCCTTTGAGGCCGACATTTAACGGGCAAAGCACACGTGGGCAGCGAGGACTGTTCGTGGTCGCCCAGAGCAGAGGGGGCGATCATCGAAGCTGAACACGAAGGGCTGTTCTCTGAACTACTGGTCTCTGTTGGAGGAACTATCAGGGCTCCATTTAAATTTAAATGATTCCCTGTCATGTTCTCCCATGCTGTGATTTCTCCTCTTGCTCCCTTTCCCCCTTCAAAGAGCAGCGTGGTGTCTGTACCCCCAGCAGACTCCGACTTTGAGAGCAGGGACCGTGTCTTCCATGTTCATCCTTCTGCTTCCAGCATCCAACACAGTTCCAGGACTGTCCCTGAGCCACACAGAGGTGTCCCCTGGGCCTGATGTACGGGCTCTTCAGTACCCACACATCCACAGTGTAGTGGGTCCCCCAAAATTATGTCTGTGTCCAAAGGGCTGGAAGGTGGGTACCTTATTTGGAAAAGGGGTCTTGGGGGTGTCATGAGCAGTCTTTTCTCTTTATCTTTCTTGTTGGAGTATTACACATGTCCTCTCTGCTTTTTCCCCATGGACCCCCGCCACCCCGCCCCGCCCCTTCCAGGCCTCCCACACCAGGGTCTGTGTCCATGGGTTTTGCCTATGTGCATGTAAGTTCCCTGCTTGGTCCTCCCCTCCCTCCCCCTCCCCCCACAGATGGCTCTGAGTGGGCTCTAAATCCAATGACAAGTGTCCTTCGAAGAGGAAAAAGGCAGAAGGAGATTTGAGACAGAGAGGAGACCGGACTGGAGGGATCCAGCCCAAGGTCAAGGCCTCCCTGAGGGGGGCAGGAGGAGTCTCCCTGGGTCTTGCAGGAAGCGGAGCCCTGCTGGCGGCTTGAGTTTGGACTCGGGGCCTCCCAGTGCTCAGTGTATGAAAACACCAAGGAGCTGTGATGTGCTGAAGTCTGACCTTTATCCTGTGGCTAAACTGGTGGCTTTCCTCCCCCACCCCCACTTCCAAATGACAGATGGTGCCTTAACACAATCCACTGGTGCCCCAATTTTTATGAACTCCCATGTAAAAATGAGCGCATGATGAGTTACAGCAATGTTACAGCGATGTGTGTTCTGAGAGCAGGTGAACTTCTCCATCAGTACCCGTCTCCCAAGGGGCTCAGTGTACACGCTTTGGACCTGGTACACATCCTTTTAGCTAATGATATTCTCTCTCTCTCTCTCTCTCTCTCTCTCTCTCTCTCTCTCTCTCTCTCTCTCAGAATTTGAGGGAAAATTGAATCCACTCCAGTCTTCATTTTAAGAATCAATTATTTCATAGACTCGAACATTTTACAAAATACTGCTTGTGAGCTACATAGTCTACAGATAGTTCTATGGCCACATCACACCTCGAGACCAGCGTGCAGACCAGTGATGCGTCTTGGCAGCTGGGAGGCCTCACCCAGGGGCTGCTGACCAATGCTCCTCAAATGCCCAGGAATTCGAACCCCGAGGAGATGAGGACAGCTTTCCGTATGGGAAAGGCCCAGTCAGATTTAGTCTCCAGAAGGATCGTCCTGGCACCATTTTGGATGTTCCTTTCCAGCAGGAAACATTTGGAAACTGTAGGCTTGTCATCAGAAGAGAGGTGGCCTCTAGCCCAAACTAGATAAGGGAGAATATGGAGGGGAGGGGATTTTGAAGGTGAGATTCCTAGGACTCATGCTTGAGTAGGGGGCATGAGAAAGAGGGAAGTGGTCTTAGTTTGGGGGTTACTGGCTCAGGTGCTGATGCCTCTGGAGGAAGAACCCAGGGGGTGGGGGTGCATTTGCTGGGGCAGTTGTGGGGACAAGCTGGGGGGACTCCTCCTGCCTCTGGTAGCTTAAGGAGACGATCCCCCCAATCTCGGCCTCCTCTCTGTCTCAAATCTCCCTCCACCTTTTTCCACTTCGAAGGACCCTTGTCATTGGACTTAGAGCCCACGTGGAGCCATCTGTGGGGGAGAGGGAAGGGGAAGGATTGGCCAAGCAGGGGTTGACCACAGTGTCAGTACCTTGCAACAGCAGAGGTGCATCTGTGCCTCGTTCTCCTACGTGTTTGTCACGAGTTGGCTGGGGGGTCACTATCCTCATCGCAGGGCCCAGGCCTGTGGGCCCGGTGCATGCTTCCACATGTGTTGAGGCAGGAGAGAGCACGTGGCAGATCACACACCGGCTCCTTCTAGCTTGTGCCCAGAAGTGATGCCCCCAACTCCCCTCTAACATTTCACCGTTACCATGGCCATACCTCACTCTCAGGAGGGTAGAGATCTGTCGTCTTTCCATCTGGAGTCTCCTCGTGACTCCAGTGACGACGGTGGTGATGAAGGTGGGGGAAGGCTGCATGTTCATCTGTTGAACACGAAATATTTGAGGAAAATTCCATTCGGAAGAAACTGGGAATCTGGGCATGCATCTCGAGAGCATTCAGGGCCAGAGAAACAGTATGGGAAGGTTTCAATGTCATGGCCATGAAACAAGCCACGCGAGTGAATAACTTAGAGCCTGTTCTAATGATGGTAAAAAGTCAAGGTTAATCGTTTGTGGTTACCAATATGGCAACCCCGAGGCCATGTTTTTCTAGTAGCTTATTATAGACTTTTAAATACGTTTAAGTAACTGTTGGCATGGAAGTGGAATTAATCACTTAAACGGAATTTAGCTTTTTCCAACTCCCAAATCGCTGACTCGTGTTTGGTCATTTAAAAGGTGCCTTTAGATTTTGCAGTGGGATTTCAGCCAACTTTCTGACTCGGCTTGGAAGAAAAAATATTGCTACAAATAGCCATGGTAATTTGGATTGAAGATCAGTTATAAGTTGATGGATACTTGGATTGCTGGGTACTCAGAAAATTGGAATACCTTATAAAATGTTCTGACTGGCTGTGCTTCAGACAAACACACAAGGCTCACCTGGCTGTAAAGGATGCTCTTCACAGCTCCAGTTCCCGGCAGAGGGAGGGGGTTAACGGCGCTTTCCCCCTTGGCCAGAGCGCGGACAGAAGGAGACATGCATTTTCTAGTCTCCTTTCTCTCAAAAGGTTCTTGCGCTTTTGCCTGCCCAACCTCCATCGAGGGTCTCACTTTTTAAACTTTTCATGTGGATATTTGTGATTTCCCCAAATAACCTCTCCTCCCTTTCAAGATTATGCACTTCTCAGGAAAACGAAAAGCAAATGAACCTGTTTTAGTGCGCGTCGCCGTTATTTCTTTGAAGGCGATTCTGCAGAATCACAGTAGCAGTGATGGTAAAGATGCTGGTTTAAGTAAATGAAATTTTATTTTAGAAGACAGTCCCACCCATGTCATCATGGGTCCACGGCTGCCTCTGTGCGTCAGCAGCAGAATCGAGTCCTGGGGGCACGTGTCAGATAGCCCACACAGCCTAATCCTTCCTCTCTGGACTCACCCTGGCCCTGAGCCAGCCGTGCTTGCCCCGTTCTCTTCGGGAGAAGTGTCGTTTGTTGACATGGATGGAAGCAGATATGTCCATAGAGGCTGGAAAACTAAGGCGGACAAGACCGGTCTCCCCGACACTCATTTGGCAGTGGTTTGATAAGTGGTGGCTAGCTCTTTGCAGATGGGGCAAGAGCTCCAAAATAAACCCCTGGGGACAGACAGTGTCATGATTCTTTATTATTTGTATCCGGTCTCTGCGTGAAATGGCTTACCTTTCCCCTGAGGCAGGGTCTCCAATGCCCTCCAGAGCGTACCTCGTCCATGCGGGCTGCATTGTTTATGCAACACGATGCAGTCTGCATTGTTTATGCAACGCGACATAGCATGGGACCAGGACAGGAAAGCCACTCAGTCACCACAGAGAATGAATTTTAACAACATCGTTTCTAAGTTGTGTGGTCTCTTTATCATCCACAGACCTGTCAGGGACGCAGGAACAGTCTATAGCAGGGGTGGGAACCTTTTGCCTGCCAAGGGCAATCTGAATATGGATAACATCACTCTCGGGCCATACAAAAATTACCAGCTTAAGAAGTAGCCTGCTATCGTTGGTCGAACATTTCATGAACTCCCCTCGAATGCCTTGGCAAGGCCAGACCAAATGGTTTTGAGGGCCTTTTACAGCCCGAGGGCCAGACGTTCCCCACCAAATAGCAGTTGGGGAACATGCCCGCAATCTGTGAACTAGTGGGAAGAACAAATAAGCATTTAGGCCCCTGTCCTCAAGAAATTGAAAATCAAATGCTGTGTCTTTTGTCACTGTCATTTTTACAACTGTTACAGGAGATTTGAGAGATTTAAGAAAGAGAATTGAATCTATACCAGTCCTGAGAGGTATTAATAATCATGGATTGCTTTTCTGTAAAGCAAGTCTAGTTTTACAGTAACATGATAAGAAAGGGGAAAGCCACATGAATATGCTTATATTTCTTCTTAAAATGTTCGCTTTTCAATAAAGCCAAAGAAACTATGTTTTAGAATATGGAGAGCAGGGTATATGATAATACCAGTAGGACTATGACCTAAAATTGCATTCTCTGAATCGTTTTTTTGTTTAGCAAGCTTTTAAAATACGCAGAAATACATTTTGAACATGGAGAATTTTGTTGACTGTTTTTGAGATAGCCAAGTTAACTGATTTCTTCTTACTAGAGCTATCCATCGTAAATTGCAACCAGAAAGAACACTTAGATTCGGCAGTGCATATTCAGAGATTCTTTGGCTTAAAACCCGGACGTATGACTTGTGTAGTAGCTGTAAATGAATGACCAGAGACCAAGCACTTCCTGCTTCCTACTGCATGTCAATTGGACGGTGACGGATGCTGCTGATCCGAGGGGAGCCGTGGGACTGCTGTTTGTGTGTGCTTGCCATCGGAACAGCTTACAGAGTTTTAAAAGCAGCAGAGTCCCATGGGCTTGGGGCTCTCCCTGCAGACAGCACAATTGGGGCCTTTGATGGCCGGGGCCCTGGGGCCTGCTGGGATGATGTATTCAGCACCCGGCCCTTAATCAGATACCGCTGCCCGTCACCGTGGGGAGATTGCTTGGTAACCCACCAGGGCTGGATTTTTCTGCTTCCATGCCGCACTTCATTGAGTTTCATCATCCGTGTGTCTTGAAAATTGTAACTCCCATGTGTCCTTACCTGACTGTTCTAGGAATTGCACAGGGATTTGAGAAAGTGTTGGTGGGAGCAAGGATAATCACTCTGGAAGCCTCGGACAAGTCATCCGCTGAGCTCCCAGGTATCGAGGTGTGTAAAAGGCAGAAGCCCTGGTACCAAATGCATCGCCTTCCTTCCGTTTTTGTTGTTGTTGTTGTTGTTCGCTCGCTTGTTTTTTTTGTTGTTGTTGTTTTTTGTGGGTTTTTTTGGAAATTCTTATTCTTTGGGGGCCCTGGTCAGAACTGGGTCTCCACCCCAATTCCCTCTGGACCTGGCGTGTGAGTTTGGGAAGTGAAGGAGCCTTTTGGAATGTGTGTCCTTCTGTGAGAATCCCAGTTTGGTCTGGGCAGAGTCCCCGTCTGTGCCTCTTGGCCCCGCAGAATTAATAGCAGTGCCCCCGTTCATGCTCTGAGGGGTCCTGGTTTGGGCAATGTGTTCTATGGATGTCCCGTTTGTGGGTGAAAATGGAGATACTGTGAGGGTGTGACTGCATGAAATAATGTGAAAAGGAACATCTCAGTTGCTTTGATTCACAAAATACAGTTTTTTGTTGCAGTGGGCAACCTTGGATTCTATAATAACATTGAATAATTTTATTGTGTGTGTGTGTGTGTGTGTGTGTGTGTGAGAGAGAGAGAGAGAGAGAGAGAGAGAGAGAGAAAATACATGCTCTGAGGAAGTGCTCTGAGAACTGGAGAGGCTGTTTTGGTGTAGCCATTTACTGTGTGTCGGTAATCAGCCTTCTCCATATTTTGAAAAGAATAATTACTCCTGTATTTGTGACTTTTGAGATTTTTCCTGCACAGCAGTGTCCCCATCTGTTATTTGAATAAATCTGAAGGTTGCGCTCCCCTCGTGGCAGAGCATCCGTTAACATTTAGAGCTTTTCTTTTGATTAGCAATGTGCATTTTTACCTCCACATGGCATTTCCTGGGATAACAAGGTTTTGCTCCTGAAATGATGATTTGTGAGAGTAATTTCTATCATGCTACTGTTGTCTCATGATTTTTCTTAGGAAAGATGAATCCATGTGATTTTATTACACATGCTAATTAAATGTACTGTAGGGATTTTAAACTACTTTTAGGAGGTGGAAATAATTTGTTACGCTATAGTAAGACGGTTGATTTTGCATTAGAAGATTTCAAGACATACTAAACCCATATTTGCACATCGAACTCGGGCAGTTTGAACTAGGCATCGTTAGCTTCAGCCATTCAGCTTGACTTCATCATCTTTCATTGGAAGATTTCTAGTTTATATCCAAAGGCAAGAAATTATTAATTCATGAATTCTAAGTATTACCATAGACAATAATTTCCACAAGACTTTTTATTTATGTCATTCATTTCTCTCTTCTTTTTTTCAAATAACAATGTGAATATGTGGGTGGTGCTCTCCATTTGAGGGGCAGGCGCTGTTAAGCTTTTCTGATGAGCGATTTTACATGTTCAAGGACAGCTCGTCTGTGTGTCCCAGGTACTTGGTCTTGAAAGTATTGCTGGCATTTCAACCCATATGAAAAGACATGAAACGTTTAAGGAAAAAAACTCCATTTTCCACTTGCCTATTTGGTCACTGTGTTTGGCCGTTTGCGGGGGGCGGGGGGCGCACTTTCTGACAGACGGTGATTAATTTCATCTCCCTAACCTCGCGCTATTGTGCGCGGACGGACCCGCGTGTTCTCTGTTACAGCCCCGAACACAAGTCCGTGTATGCTGGAGCCTCTTGCTCTGTTAACCTGAACAGTTGCTCTCTGTTCGAGAACAATCTCTTCATTTTCTGAGAACATTTGTTTGGGATCTTTCAGTTGAAAGCATCTCTCTTCCCATCGGCCTCTTATCGGCACAATGAACAAAGCGGCCGCGGAGAGGGCAGACGCCGGAGGCGTGCAGGTGACTCGGGACCGCCGCGTCCCATATGCTGCCAGGCTTGGGAACGCACCTCCACGTCGGACTTGAGCTTGGGAAACCCTGTGACCTCTTTCTCAGGCACATGGCCACGTTCCCTCGTAGAGTCGCCTGTTATTTTTATCCATTAAAACAGGGTGGCTTTCGGTTCCTTACTAATGGCTTTCATAGGCTTAGTTCCATGTTCTGTGACATGGCTCCTTCTGGAAATAATGTTTTTAAATGGGAGGCTACCAAGATCTCTCTTTTTTTTTTTAAATATATATTTTATTGATTTTTTACAGAGATGAAGGGAGAGAGATAGAGAGCTAGAAACGTCGATGAGAGAGAAACATCGACCAGCCGCCTCCTGCACGCCCCCTACCAGGGATGTGCCCACAACCAATGTACATGCCCTTGCCCAGCATCGAACCCGGGACCTTTCAGTCTGCAGACCGATGCTCTACCGCTGAGCCAAACCGGTTTCAGCAAGATCTCTCGCAATACAGTTTATGTTTTAAAAGTTCCAGCTACCCCGGATTATCACACAATGAATGAAAAGCTGAAGTGTAAGTTTGGCACGGAATTCAGATTCATTGGTTTCTATTTTTGGTTATTTGTTTTATCTACTTAGCTTTTCGGGCCGCTAAAGAATTTATCTTGTTATAAGTAGCTTAGTTTCTCACTTTATGGTGAAGAATATAAACATGGAGACATCGCTGCTAATGCTGTCCCAGTTGTGATGCAAAGGGTAGTGGGCGAGATGGAAAGCCATGCAATGGGTTGTCAGCAGTGTTGACCAGAACAACGGGTGTTCAGTACCGATTTTTACTTTCAAATGAGAGATCAGTCATGACTTTCATGAAGCACTTCTATCACTTAGTTTAGTCCTTGGCCAAACGGCCTCTGGACAATGCAGAGAGTTTTTTTTTTCCTGCAGAAATCGCCGTGCGCACCTGCCCGGAGCGCGGATAGAAGGCGCATTCAGCCGCGCGGGGTTAACCCCAGGGGCCGCCAGGGACTGCTCGAGGCCGGCACCGTGACCTTTCCGAGGGCCGGGGCAGGCTGCACCGGGGCAGGAAGTTTGCTGTCCCTCGGAATGCGAGCAAAAATATTGGCACATTGTGTCTCCCGAGGACTGAGAGGCGGGAGGGTGGGCTCCGGATGCACAGCCTGGCCCTGTGGGCTGGCTGGTGTCCGAAGAAGGAACCCTTTCAGATTCAGATCTGAGGACAGAAGCAGAGAAGCAGAGCCGCAGGGGGGCCGCCTCTGTGGCCGGGTCCGCGGCCAGGCTTCTGGCTGCTGGAAACACGCTGGTGTCCGGGTGAACAGCCGTGAACAGAGGACCCACTCGGTGTGGGCCTGCCCACAGCAGGTCACGCCTGTCCCTCTGCTGTCCGTCTGCTGCTGCCATTTCTTCCAGCGCTGCACTTAGGAAGCTCACACCCACTGTGTTTCTCTCTGCACCAGCGGTGTCTTTCTGTGAGTGGCCTCGTTCATGCTCACAGCAGCAGCAAAGGGAAGTTTGTCACTGTCCCGCCTCCCAGGGGAGAATGGTAAGGAAAGGTTGTCCAGAGGCTTTTTAAGGACTATAAATACTTCCTCCACCAGGGAGAGGAAAGATGAGTTAAGATGCTGTTTGCAAAGCACCTGCAGCCATGCCTGGTCCACCCTAGGAATTCAGGACAGATGCTCCTTTCCCCAGGCCTTCGCCAGCCCGCTGGGCGTAGTAGTCCCTCTGAAGGATTCCGTGACATTTTACATCTACTGAAACACTATCCCCTGTTTAGCTGTACTGCTTTCATTTATATATCAACACTTGTAAAAAACCAAAACAAACAAAAACCAAAACAAAAAAAACACACACAAACTTTTATTCTATGTCATCATTGTTGTTGTTTAATTACTACCATTATATCTACTTTTTAAAAAAACATTATTGTTAAAGTAGACTTTGCTGGATATCCTGTAAACCTAACCACCACATATAATGTTTCTGCAGAAAATCATCCCATTTTCATTATCACCAATCCTATCTAATAAAGAGGGAATATGCTAATTGACTTTCATGCCCTCAAAGATGGAGATACCCAAGGCACAAGATGGTGGCACCCAGTCTCCTCAGTCCCGCCAGGGTCTGGCTTCTCCACGCATCTGCCTCCAGATCCCCCCAGTCCCCTCAGCCCCCCAGCCATCCAGAGTGAGCCTGAGGTGCAGGCAAGCCTTGTATGGCGGCTGCCCAGCTGCCCTGGGTCTCCCAAAGCCAGGTATTGCACTGCTGGCAGTGGCAGCAGCAGAGGTGTGATGAGGGCATCGCCTTTTCCTGATCCACAGGGTCACCTCCCCCACTGGAGGGCTCCTGGACTGTGAGAGGGGGCAGGCTGGGCTGAGGGACACCCTCCCCACCCCCACCCCCAGTGCATGAAGGCCTCTAGTTTAATAATAAATGTTGGAAAGAGAACTTCTGCTTTGTTCTTTACATTTATATTTTGAAATAGTTTTAGATTTATACAAATCAAGAAATAGTATTGCAAGTTCTTATATAGCCTTAAATCATCTTCTCCTCATAACCGTAATGCAGCTATCAAAACTACAACGTTAACATTGGCCCAGTACTATTAATTAGACTGTAGACTTCCTTTGGATTTCACCAGTGTCTTCTCTATTGTCCTTGTTCTTTTCCCAGATTTAATCAGGATCCCACATTAACATTCAGTTTTCCCATCTCTTTAGGCTTCCGTAATTTGTGACAGCTCCTTGGTCTCTCCTTGTTTTGGGTAATCTTGATACTTTTGAAGAGTTATGGTCATTGATCTTGTAGAATTCTCCTCAATTTGGATTTGTCTGATGGTTTCTCTTGACAAGATTGCAGTCGGGCATTATTGGGGAGGATACCACAGAGATGATGGTCTCTCACTGAGTTATATCAGTGATACGTGATGTCAATACAGCTATTACTGGTGATGCTAGCCTTGATCCTTTGGCCAAGCTAGTCTCTGTCAGGTCCTCTCCCTCCCCCCCCCCCCCCCCTTTTTAAGAGTTAGTTCATTTAATTTTTTAATTTTTATATACATACATATGTATTGATTTCAGAGAGGAAAAGAGAAATTGAAACATCTATGATGAGAGAGAAACATCTATTGGCTATCTCCTGCACCCCTCCTATTGGGGATCGAGCCCACAACTGGGGTACATGCCCTGACAAGGAATTGAACAAAGACCTCCTAGTTCATAGGTCAGTGCTCAACTACTGAGCCACACCAGCTGGTTGTGGCTTCTTCACTGTAAGATTACTGTTGTTCCCCTTGTAACTAATAAAACTTTGGGGGAGACTCTTTGAGACTATGCCTATGTCCTCTTTGTCCTCAAACTTGGCCCACTCATTGTGGATCGGTGGGTCTTGCCTGCAGCACTTAGGGTGGCGTTCTTGAAATAGTGGTTTTCTATTTCCCTCATTGCTTCCACACGTAGAATTGGAATCCTTCTCTATAGAATCATGAGTGTTTTTTCCTTTGGGTTATGCCCATATTATCACTATTTGTTGCTTCAGTTATTCCAGCTTTGGCTGTAGGGAGTGCTCTTGTTGCCTTTGGTGGCCTTCATTGTGCCTCTTTCTTTGTTTTCAGCCCTTTCTCACTTTTTGACGCCTTCAGATGTTCCAAAGGCACTTTCTATTTCCCTGCCTCAGCCTTTGCATCAATCACTTCCTCAAAGAGGCTGGTTCCTTTTGATAAAGAGATGTTGATTTCGACAGGGATGTCCCTGCGTCTAGACCTCTCAGCAGAGTGAAAACATATATGTATGTAAACTGGCAATGTGTAAACACATCTCTCTCTCTCTCTATTTTCATATCCACTGTACATGAGCTTGGGGATTCAGACTGCATAACCTGGGATTCATAGCTAGCACAGGGTTCAGTTTAACATTCCTCATTTGCTCATTTAACTTCTTTTTCCAGCAGTAAGAAACTGGCTTTCATTATCAAGAAGCAATTGACCATATCTGTGTGGATCTATTTTTGGATTCTCTATTCTGTTCCATAGATCTTTGTGTCTGTCCATTCACCAACAGGACAGTCTTGATTCTAGTAAGTCAAAATCAGGTAGGGTGAGTCCTCTGACTTTAGTTTTCTTACTCAAAACTGCTTGGCATTCCAGATTCTTTGCATTTTCCTATAAATATCAGCATCAACATGTCTGTATTTACCAAACAAACAAGCAAACAAACAAACAAAAAGACAACTCCTTCAAGGATTTTTATTGTAATTACATTAGATTTATCAATCATTTTGGGGAGAATTGATATTCTTAATCATAATGAGTCTTCCAATCCATGAATATTCTGTCTCTCCATTTGTTCACATTTTCTTTGCATTTCTTTCAAAGGTTTTTTAGCTGTCAGCATAAAGATCCTATACATGTTTTGTTAGAGTTATGCTTGTCTGTTTCTTTCTTTGGAAACTATTGTAAGTGGTATTACATTTTATTTTTTAATATATTTGTATTGATTTCAAAGAGGAAGGGAGAGGGAGGGAGAGATAGAATCATCAATGCTGAAAGAGAATCATTTACTGGCTGCCTCTTGCATGCCGCCACTAGGGATGGAGCCCACAACCCAGGCATGTGCCCTGGCTGGGAATAGAATCGTGACCTCCTAGTTCATACGTCAACACTCAACCACGGAGCTACACTGACCAGGTGGTACTACATTTTAAAATGTGTTTCCATTTGTTCATTGCTACAATACAGAAATTGGATTTTGTGAGTTAACTTGGTATTTTTCAATCTTTCTTATTAGTTTAGAGAACTTTTGTATATTTTTTAGGATTTTCTATGTAAATATTCATGTTCTCTGCAAATAGGGACCACTTTAGTTCTTCCTTTCTAATCTATGCTTTTTAATTTCTTTTTCTTTGTTTAATTGCAATGGCTAAAACTTCCCGTGTTATGATGAATTAAAATGGCAAGAATGGAGATCCTTGCTTTGTTCTGGATCTTAGGGGAAAACGTGTGTTCTCTTTCTCAAGGCCCATGATTTAGCTCTGGATTTTTATTTGTTTTTATTTTTTGTAGATGTCCTCTATCAGATTAGAAAGATTCTCTTTTCTCCCTAATTTGCTAAAAATTTTTGTGTGTTTTTTATTTATTTTTATTATGAATGGGTAGTGAATTTTATGAAATGCTTCTATATCAGTTGAAATGATCATGTGTGGGTTTTATTTCTAGTCTATTAATGTGGTGAATTATAGTAGTTGACTTCAAGTATCAATCCAGCCACGGAGACCCACGATAAACTCATCACTGTAGCACGGCCACAGGCAAGGTCCACAGATAAAAAGTGGCAGAAATGGCCTGTTACTATCACTGTTCATATTTCATTGGTGACTTTTACCTCTAGGTTTATGTGGGATGTTGCTACAGTTTTCTTCTCCTGTACAGTCTTTGGCTGATGCTGGTTTTATGGTAATTCTGGCCCCATAGAATGAGCTAGGAAGTATTTCCTTCTCTTATGTTTTCTAGAAGGGATTGCAGAAGTAGTGTTGTTTCTTCCTTAAATGTTTGGTAGAAACTATCTGGGCTTTGAGATTTTTTTTAAGGTTTTCTAACTATAAATTTAATTTTTTAAATAGATGACTACTCAGGCTACCAGTTGTTTTCTTCAGTGAGTTTTGGGTGTTTGTGGTTTTTGAGAAGTTAGTCTGTTTCTTCTAGACCAGTGGTGGACAAACTCATTAGTCAACAGAGCCAAATATCAACAGTACAATGATTGAAATTTCTTTTGAGAGCCACATTTTTTAAACTTAAACTTCTAACGCCACTTCTTCAAAATAGACTTGCCCAGGCCATGGTATTTTGTGGAAAAGCCACACTCAAGGGGCCAAAGAGAGCCGCAGTTTGCCGACCATGGATCTAGACTATTGACTGTATGTGTGCAGGGTTGTTTTTAAGAGTTCCTTTGTTTTCCTGCTCAGACCTGCCTTGATATCCCCTCTTGTCTGATATTGATAATTTTAATCTCTCTCTTTTGTATTTTATCAATCCGGCTAGAGATTTATCAATTTCGTTGATTTTTTCCCCCCCAGAAAAACTAGTTTTAGGTTTGATTGATTTTTCTCTATTGTTTTATAAAAATTAAGAGAAGAATAGTGTATTCTCTTTACCCCAATATGTACCATTTCTGTTGCTTTTCTTCATCCCAATGTTCCAGGTTACCTTCTAGTGCCATTTCTCGTCTGTGTGAAGAACTTTTCTCTCCATTTTTCTTCCACTGAGAATGTCTCTCCCCTTCATTTGTCAGGGTATCCTCACTGGACAAAAGTTCTTTCCCCTCAGGACTTGAGAAATGTTCTTTCTGCCCTCTATGATTTCTGGTGAAAAGTCAACAGTTATGTCAGTCTTTTTTTTTTTCCCCCTTTTTTTTCCTTATGTCATTATACTCAGTCTGCTTTCAGGATTTTAGTCTTTGTCTTAAACGTTCAGAAGTTTGATTGGGTGTGTCCAGGCATGGATTTTTATGAGCTGATTCTGTCTGGTGTTCGCTGAGACTTGGAACCTGTAAGTTCATATCTTCCAGCTTGCCAGCGTTTCCGCTGTGCTTTCTGTAGCCCTTTTTCAGCACCACCTTCCCCTCTCTTTCAGAGCCCGAGGACAGGGAGGTCCCACCCTACGGTGATGTCCCCGAGAAGCATGAGGACCTGGGCATTTTAAAAAATATCTCTATTTTTCTTTCTGTTGGGTCATGTCTATTGATGTACTGATGATTTCTACAAGTTTACTGACTCTTTCCTCTGTTGTTTCCATTCTGCGGTAGAACCCATCAGTTAATGTTTTATTTCAGTTGTTGAACTTTTCCCTGCTAAAGTTCCCATTTGCTCTTTCTTTATGTTTCCTGGTTTCTGGCAGACTTTTTATCTATTTGTTTCATGGGTGTTTCCTGTTACATCATAAACCACAGTCCTAACAGCTGCTATAAAGTCTTTTTCTAATCATTCCAGTGTTTGGGTTGGTGGCCATCTCTTCCCTTACACGTTGATGTTTTTTCTGGTTGTAGGCCACGTAGTGGCCCTGCTGAATGTTCTCTGATGAAACCCAGGGTCTTGTTTAAATTTTAAGCAGGACATTGATTTTTGGCTTCTCCTTGTGTGAGCAGGCCTTCCTTCCACAGCTTAGGTTCCGGTTACAGGTTTCACCCTGCCCTTGTCGTCTGGGTTCCAAGGTCAGCTCTGTCCTCACAGCCTTTGCAGGGCTGATGGGATCTGACCTCCCTGTGTCCGCCCCATCGTGGTCATTGGGTCTGGGCCCTGGTCTACCCTGTAGATCGGTTCTCGGAGTGCAGGTAGGCTGCTGAAGGTCAGGTGTAGGCTCTTCGTGGAGGTGAGCGGGGGAGTTCTAGACAACGGTGTGGATCACTCCCTCGAGCCGCCCTCCCTCTGGCATCTCCCTGGCATTTTCTCCCTCCTCTGGGCCCCCTTCCCATTGCTCTAGCCCAAAAGTCAACAGCTCCTGCAATCTCCTCTTGCCTGCACTTCTTTCCACAATCACATCTGTGTCCAGGACCACATTGCGAGGAGACACAGAAACAAAGAAACAGCAGCGATTTGCCCATTGTCTGGGGCCACCACTTCTCTCCTCGAGTTTGGGGACCTGCCCACCTCTCACTAGCCCCCGGACTGCTGAAGGCTCTGCCACATTCTCGTCCTGTCCCAGCTCTGTTAGCACCTCCTCTGTAAACTGAATCTGCGCTGTGCATCCTGCCCGGGTGGGGACCGCCTTCAGAGGAGAGGCAGTAGCACACTTCGTCCATCTTATTGCCAAAGAAACTGGAAAGGCTGGGTTCCAGCCGGGCTGAGACTAAGGCCCTGGCTTTCAACATATTTATTTATGTTCAACCTTAGTGTGTGTGTGTGTGTGTGTGTGTGTGTGTGTGTGTGTGTGTGTGAGAGAGAGAGAGAGAGAGAGAGAGAGAGAGAGAGAGAGAGAGAGAGAGAGAGAGAGAGAGAGAGAGAGAGAGAGAGAGAGAGAGAGAGTTGTTTTCAAAGCCACTAGTGGGAAGTTGTACTTGTGTGGTAATCACTTTTCCCAGTGATCCCCATACTCTCCTTTGGACCCCACCCAACAGCTGTGGTCCATTCTCATGGCAGGGCTAACACTCTGGCATGTAAATAGTATTCTAGGACTTGACTGGTGACTATGCCAATACCTTTGACCTGCAGTGAGCTTGCTAACCGAAAAGGACAAAGCTTTTTAAAATCTCATATGTCCTCCATTGTGATTTGGCATTTGCATGATAATATAACACTGTGACATGATGTTTGAAACCAAGTTGTTCATGTATCATGTTAGTTTTATGTTACTAGATCATCCATGACAATGCATGATTTCTGGTCTTCTTTGAACATATTAACCAATATTTGTAGTGTAGGAAGTGGCCAAGTATTTATCTCATTTTTGCTTTTACTGTAGGCTCACAGCAATTAAAGAATGTCATCCTAACCTAGCCGGTGGGCTCAGTCACTGAACACTGACCCATGTACCAGGAGATCACAGTTTGATTCCCGGTCAGGGCACATGCCGGGGTTCCAGGCTTGATCCCCAGTGTGGGGCGTGCAGGAGGCAGCTGATCCATGATGCTCTCTCATCATTGATGTTTCTCTCTCTTTCTCTCTCTCCCTCTTTCCCTCTCTCCCTCTCTCCCTCTCTCCCCTTCTCCTCTTCTCCCCCTCTCCCCTTCTCCCCCTCTCCTCTCCTCTCCTTTCCTCTCCTCTCCTCTCCTCTCTCCTCTCTGAAATCAATAAAAATATATATTTTTAAAAAGAATGTCATCCTACACCAGGTGAGCTGGAAAGTCTGTTCATTGATAATCAAAGATCACCTCTGGCTGTATTCAGTGCTTTTCATTCAAGAAGCCAACTGCCCTTTATCAGCATAGATTAAACCCTTATCAGGAACCCAAGCTGGAAACACAGCCAGGAACTGTGCTCCTGGCTTCTCTCAGGCATCTGCCCAGCAGGGTCTCCCCTTCGGAGCTGAGGGCGCTGTGCTGTGAGGCTCAGGGTCACATGGCAGCAGCAGAGTGCAGGATGGCAGGGCTGCTTCCTTGGAGGTGATGGGAGCTGCCCTCCAGGAAAGGATTGGTTCTGTTGGGAGCCAAGTTTTAGGTTTGCTTATTGAGGGCCAATGGCAGGGATCCTGGGAGGTGGACATTATTACCCAGAATGCTGAAGTGCTGTGTTTTTGTTTTTTTTTAATGAGCTTTTTATATTTGATTCTCCTGATAGAAATAACCCTAACAGGTAGGTCATGGGCACCAAAGCCATTCAGATGATTTAGGATATCACTGAGGAAACCTCCGAGGAGTAAAGTTCCAGTAGCTGATGTGGAATGATATATGGTTTTAATCTACCTGATTGCTATTGATATACAAAAGGCTCGCCTGAGATGCAGATTTGAAGTGGGGACGTTCCCTTTACTCTCGGATGGAGATAGCAAATGGCAGTGTGGCTAGTAGATTAGGGCCCCCAAAACTGACCTCGTTCTTTTGTCCCCCCACCAATCAAACGAAGTGATCACCGCAGGCTTCGTTTTTGGGTTATTTCTGAGGGGGAAGAGGCAGTACACAAAGAAACAAAAAATGTATTCTAAAAATGCTTTCCTACATGTGAACTTTCCCTGGGGCTTTGCAAATGTTACAAGCAAGCTCAGGCTACTCCATCCAAAAAGGAGAGGGCAGGCGTGTCCTGGGACCAAGGGCAAGAGCCTACAAAGGGCTACACCGAGGGACAGAGAAGATGGCAGATGGCCTTACTGGCTCACCGGGAGTCACGGTTGGGCACATTCTCCAAATGTGGTACCTGGGGTTCCTCCCCTGTGGGGAGGAGTGACATTTAATGGTGAAGGGCTGGACTACACAGAAACCCCAAAGCGATCCATGTTTCCATTCTCCAGCCGATTTCAATGAGCGCCTCTGATGGCCTGTAGCCTTTAGGAAGGTGACAAAATTTATCCAACCTGCAAACAAGTTTTCCATCTTTTCCATTCTCAAGCTGCCATACTGTTCCCACGATTTCCCTCCAGGTGGCTGCCCTGTGTCCCAAAAGATCACCGCATTCCTAGTGGGATTGTCTATTTTTAAAAGGATGACTTCTCTTCTTCTGACATAATCCATCCCCATTTTTAGAACACTCTATCGTACACTCTTCCGCCATATATAGTCATATTTTTACATGCGATTTTACCAAATTACACTATACCCCATCTCCTTCCTTTTCCTTGTGCTTTTGTGAGCTAGAACATTGATGAGACGTAAGAAATTTAGCTTTCAACTTTAGAAACTAAAGCTTTACCATGTCAATAAATGATGTGGCATTTTGGAAAGGTCGCATTTTTTTTTTATGGTTGGAAGGAAAATTGGAAATATTTGTGAGTCATTGTAGTTGTCTCAGTGAGTTTGATGCCAGCTTTCTCTCCAAGGTTAGATGCTAAATTTAAACACAGAGGATCTCTTATCTCTATATGCCTGGTTTTAATATTAGGCCATGACTGCATATAATATTACAGGCCTTTGGAGTAGAACTTGTCATGTGCACTTGTGGGTGGTAAGCATGTTCCTTGTATCAGCTGATGGTAGCAGTGTTACACCCAGACCAGGGCTATCTTTACGTGTCACCATTTGAGAACTGAGCTCTCCATTTCTACCTCCAGCTAAGGGAAACAGGAACTCCTGGTTCTCTCTCCAGCTCCTTTATTTATTTTTATTTTAAATATCTCTTTCTTGATTTTGGAGAGAAGAAGGGAGACACAGAGAGATAGAGACATCAGTGATGAAAGAGAATCATCAATTGCCTGCTTCCTGCATGCCCCCTACTAGGGATTGAGCCTGAAACCCAGGCAAGTGCCCTGATGGGAAATAGAACCATGACTTTCTGGTTCATGGATCAATGCTCAAACATTGTGCCACACCGGCCAGGGATCCAGCTCCTTTATTTATTAACAGAGTGGCATTAGATTAATTATGTCACCATTTTGAGCTTCAGTTTTCCTCACCTGTAAATTTGGGGGAAGGAGTTTATAGAGCTATTGAACGTTAAAAATAATACTTAACACGTTTTCTGGAAAATAACGACTTCTCACTAAGTGGTGGTAGCTATTAATTTTTGGTAAATGATGCAAAACGTGCCTTCACCAATGGCAGGGTCCTCGCCTCGTTGATGTGATGTCTGCTTTGTTGCTTTGCAGTTGCAACTGTATGTGTCTTGCCAAAACTTGGAGCTCCCAGAAGCTCTTGGGATGATGGGGCAATGAGGGTAATGCAGACTTAGGAGGGAACTGATGAAATAAGTGGCAAGCTCTTTAGCTCTTCCGGGAATATTATTAACATGGCCGGGTTGATTGAATTATGGAAGCTCTAAGTACAATTAAAAGGGGAATTTCTGTAAAATAAAGAAGATGGCAGAAATGCATTTGAAGGCTCTAACTCGCAGAGGAATCTAAGGCTTGCCACCGACTGTCAGACTTGCTGCTCCACGCGTCTCTTGGGGATGAGGCAGCCCTGGGGTCTTGACTGTGGGGCTCTGTGCTTGTGAGGTTGGCTCCATGCCTCCCCTGAACATCTAATGACTTAAAATCTTGGCCACCAAAGGAGCACTTTATCTTGTACTGTCGTGCATGTCTTGGTTCTCTGGCACATATTAGTCTCTCTCTTTTGCTTCTCCAACTCCCTCTTTCTCTGCTCCCAGGAGAGGTTCTTGGACCTGATCAGTCAGTCAGCAGATGACTGAGGCAGATTTCCCCACAATATTTGCCAATGAACTTGGAAGTACTGTTCACCTCGAACAGTGGTAAATTGCATCTAAGATAGGAACATCTTTCTCTAGGGAAGTTTTCACAATTGTCAAGTGGAAGAGTCTCCAAATAAACGTTTTGCCCTAATGATCGTATAATAAATGGGTTACGTAAACGTGTGCCCTATCCCTAAGTATGGAAAAGGTTCTTTGGGGGGGAAAAAAAAAGGAGGGAGATGCTCAGTTCATAGAATTTAAAAGGGAAATCTGTAGAAAGTCCTGAGTACATTGATAGTGGAATGCATCAGTGAGGGATGATAAATTAGTGTGCCAGCCTGTTGGGGTAGGAGCTGTGGAGGGGAGCGGCCATTTTGGTTGACACGCCCCTCCGTCACAAACACTAAATCAGGATTGGCACAGAATTTTAAGTGCCTTTTTCTTGGGCCTCACTGTTGTGATCTTTCTTTAGAACAGCTCTGATAGACCCTTTGGAAGGCTGGCCTGTGTGGACGGAGTCTGTGCCAAATCACAGCACAGAACAAGGGCCTGCTCTGTTTCCTCTGCTGGGAATAGTGCTTAATAAGTACTATTTGACAACATGCTGAATTAAGAGAATGTTATAAGGATGGTTCACAAAGGGAAGTGGGTAAAACATCTGATGTTTACAAGTTCTGTTTATATATAAGCTGATAGCGCCATAAAGCCATGCTTAAAGCTTTACTTTTAAAATTTTATTCAAGGCACATGAATATGCATGCTGAGGAAAACTGCTTTTATCTGGTTCCAAATATATACCTTACCTTGGTATAGCTGGTGCTATTTCAGAATCGGATTGTTTGCCCTGTTGGTTTGAAATGTATCAAGTCCTGGTAAACTGACTTATATGGACCAAATTCATGCACACGGATTTGTCAACCTTGACTTTGATCTTATCCTACTTTCTTATCTTAGTTTCTAACCATAAGGAACTATGATTTCCTTCCTAAATGGAAATTAGGATGATTCATATGTTTATGTTTCTCTGAATATACTGGAGTATTAAAGGTTGGTGAGATTTAATGTCCAAAAAAGAAATTACTGTTAAAGGTTGTTTATAATACCTCTGTTTACATTTCAATATCACAAGCTAAGTATCTCAAGTTTAGTTTATCTTATATTTCAAGATACATTTACCAGGACTCAATACATTTCAAACCAACAGGGCAAACAATCGGATACAGGAAGGTACTTCCATGGGACAGTCAAACATAGTTCTATTTATTATCAGATACCTGTAATCAGATACCGGTATCAGCACTATGAAATGACTTGCGTGTGAAAGTACACAATAGTCTAGTTTCTGGTTTTGTTTTCCAGCTAGGCTTCTCACTGACATGTGCTTTAAAGAGAAGATAGGCTGTAGACAATCCCTGATGCCTCTCGCACCTTAAAGATCTGCCCTTCACTGACCATGACCTTGTGCGAGAATTATAGTCTATCTGAATGCATGGGCGAAGAGCGATGTGGCAGGCAGCTGTAGGCTGGATATTCTTGTGACCTATTCGAAGTCTTGTCAGCTATGTAGCTCATGGAACACCTAAGTTTTTGCCTATTCAAATTCCTCCCCTTTCTTTTCCTTACTTAGGAGTACTAGTAAGTGCAATTCTGAAGAGCAGAACAAATGCCAGAGGGGAGAGAGAGAGAGAGGGGAAGAGAGAGAGGAAGAAACAGAACAATTAAATAGTGTTAAGTTTTCAATGCTGAAAAGTACATATAATGTAAGCTAATACCTTGCATTTTACTTTATAACTATCTGGCAGTTGTGTGACATTTATGATTCATAGAATACATTCATCAGCGTTCTCATGTAATCCTCACAACCATTATGAAAGAGGTGCTGTTCTTCACAGTTCACTTAGAGACAACGGCCCCCGAGATTATGGTGATTTAACTGGGTTTACGCAGCCAGTGTTGGGCCAGGATTCAAATCCGCCGGAGCCTGCAGAGCCAGCTGCTGGTCCTTCTGTGCTTCCTTGGATTCACTTCAGCCAGGTTTGCTCTGAAGCGACATCGAGAGAAACAGTCTAGGCCATTACTCGGCAAACTCATCAGTCAACAGAGCCAAATACCAACAGTACAACAATTGAAATTTCTTTTGAGAGCCACATTTTTAAAACTTCTTCTAACGCCTCTTCTTCAAAATAGACTCGCCCAGGCTATGGTATTTTGTGGAAGAGCCACACTCAAGGGGCCAAAGAGCCGCATGTGGCTCACGAGCCGCAGTTTGCTGACCGAAGGTCTAAATGAAGTGCACGTGCTTGTGTGAAACCTGAGCATCCCGCTGGCAGTGCGGGCCGGTCTGAGAGGCTCAAGGCTGAGCAGCAGGAGGTTGGAGTCCAGGCCCTTGTAGAGACTGTGTGGGCATTTCCTCTGGTACAAAGCGGAAGCCATTGGCTCTTCAGACGCCCTTCTTCTAACACTCTGCGATTCCAAATTTAATGATCACTGTTGCATTCAGAACTGTTGCTTTGAATATAAATATATATATATATATATATATATATATATATATATATGCCTCATATGATTAGCCCCCGTTTTTACATTAATTTTTTCTTAACAGTTTTTGCCTAAGATTGGTAAGCTTTGAGTTTTGTATTATGTATTTACAGAATCCCTTTGTGGTGAGTTGGAGAAAACAATTCTTAGACAAGTTCTATATTGTCACGTGGTGACTCTCACCCTGAGTTTGAAGAATGGGAATCACAGCAGAGTTACACAGGAATTGGTTCAGCCAACGTAAAATGAGTCTTAGTATTAAATACCTGGGCTGCCAAGACCTTGAACTCCCAGCCGGGCGTGGAAGGCAGGCCCCCAGAGACGAAATGTCACTGCGATTACAAGGACACTGGGCAAGATGGGTTCGGGGTGCCAAACAAGGACTTCCCCAGGAAAGGGGGTACGAGATGGAGGAAGGGTGAGGGGGCACCCTAGGCAGAAGGAGATGGATGTCTTGCATCAGCTTTGGATTCCACTCTTTGCCATTTGAATGGAAATGTTCTTTATGAACCTCCCGAAAAACGTGTGAGATCCTGGTGGTTCTTTGAATGGAGGAGCGAGTGCCTGGGTTTCATCCCAGCCAGGAGGGCGGTTCAGGGTCAAGAACATGAAATGCAAAGAGCAAAGGGCTCAGCAGGAGCCAGTGCCCAGGATACCTCTGGAGGGTAGAGTCAGACATTTCCCCCACATTGGGAACTGACTCCTTTCTTTTCAGAACAAGGATTCCTCTCTTCTTCCCCCTCCAGTCTAGCACTGTAAAGTACAAAGGAGCATAGCAAAGAAGTCTTGAGACCTAAGCATCACACATAGAGTCATCCTTTTGAAGCTATTTAAAGCTGTGATAAGGATATCAAATTAACTTTAAAAATCCAAGTGAATTAGTTGGAAATTACTTAAAACCTGATTCTTAAATATAGACTAGTAAGTTTTGGCTGCATTCATTTCTCAAATTTATCTGATTATAAGATTTTATTTGTCTCCAGAGTCTAAGTGAACTATAGCCTACTCGAGATGTTAAAAATAAAGCAGAATTGCCCTCTCACGTGGCTTTTCCACTCACTTTGGGTGAGGTAGCAACTGTTCTCATGGCCTAATATCTTAAAGTCTAAATTGGGTTTGATTGCTTTGAAAGATTGCTTTGAAAGTTACTCTTCAAGCACAAAGTTAACCCATAATACTTGACTCAAATTCTGTATCTGCTCTATACTAGAATAACTGGCTTCCTTCCCATATTACTATATATAGGGGAGGGGGAGTAGAATTCTAACACAGCCCCTTTGATCTCCATCCCTCGGTGTTACACCAGATAGTTACATTATAAGGCAAAGAGGATTTTGCAGATGTAATTGAGGTCCCTAATCAGTTGACTTTAAGATAGGAAGGTCATCTTGGTGAGCCCAACTTAATCGGGCAAGTCCTTTAAAATCAAGTTTTCTCTGGCCTCAGTCACAGAAAAGGAGCTCAGAGATCATCCAGGCATGAGAGGCATTCACCAGGAGACTGGGTTTCCATCAGCAAGACAGCCCTGGGGCCCCAGGGCAGGAACCCGAGAGCAGCCTTCAGGAGTGGAGTCATCTCCCATCAGTAGACAGAGAGACACAAGAATTTCAGTTTACAACTGCAGTGGAATTCTGCCAGCAGCAGGAGTGCATTTAGGAAAAGATCCTGAGCTGCAGGAGAACTCAGCCAGCCACCCAGTTTGATTTCAGCCGAAGCTGAGAGCCCCATCACGCCATGCCAAATTTCCGACCTTCATGTAAGCTGCTAAGTGTATGGCAACTTGTTATGCAGCAACAGGACACTAATACAGAGTCTCTCGCTCCATGTCTCTCTGCTAATACAGGTTATTGGACTTCCGAGTGGCCATGTTAGCATGTCTCAAGCTTACAGTGTGTTTTCCATCTGTAAAATAGCCCTGTTGAATCGAGGAGACTCCAAGTTCAATTCCCCTTTTCTCTTTTAAAACCCTGAGCCCCAAAAGAATAAAAAATAAATAAAACCCTGAGCCAAATCGTATTGGTTCTAGCTCATTGTGATGCTTGGGGCAGGTCCCACCCTCTTGGGGAAGGTAGAGAAAGCCTTGCTCTCTCCGTGATTATATTGTTCAAGTATCATCATGCGTAAAGTCATTTGTGAATGTGGGTTTCTGCCCCTTTTCACTTTGCTGATATAATTCTTGGGGATGTTATCACGCACTGCAGAAGACGTTTACCACATGATGCATTGCAGTGGGTCTGTTATTCCCATTTCACATGCAGAAAACAAGCCAAGGAGCGGTGTGCAGCTCTCCCATGGCAGAGATAGGACTGGGACCTAGACTAGCGGCATGTGTGGGCTGGGCCTCAGGCATTTACTCGTATGCTACCTAGTGACGAGGGGCAACAGACCACACGGTACCACCAGTGACATCTGTTAGCACGACAAGGAGAAAAGAACTCGTTTTGATTGTCTCACTCAGGGGAAAAGAACACAGGTTGTTAGTTCTGTTATCTGGGGGTTGTTCTAGTTTAGTGTTGGTTTTATTTAGACCCTCTAGTACAGTGGTCAGCAAACACATTAGTCAACAGAGCCGCAGGCCGACTGGCAGAGGGTAGGTTCTTGACTTCATGCAGGAAAAATGTCATCGCATGAGCCCAGGTGAGGGTGAGGGAAAGTGTACTAAAGCTGGGTACAGTGGAACACCGGCAGGATTAGCATAGAAGAAACAACAGGGGAGTCTGGGCTGGGCTGCCCTAGCTCTCAGGGAGTCAGAGAAAAGGGGGACTGTGGGACAGGTTCAGGGGTTAGCTTGGGATGAGCTGCCACTGCCTGTTGCTCCCCTGGATGCAGTGGCTGGCAACATTAGTCAACAGAGCCAAATATCAACAGTACAACGATTGAAATTTGAGAGCCAAATTTCTTAAACTTAAACTATACAAGTAGGTAGGTACATTGTTATTAACTTAATTAGGGTACTCCTAAGCTGGCCTTTGCTAAAAATTCAAGGGGACAAAGAGCCGCATGTGGTCGCAGTTTGCTGACCACTGCTTTAGGGTGTAGGAGATTTGTGCCTATGGGGGAAGAAGTGGGAAAAAGAATAGGGGGGGGGGGGGGGGGGGGCAGAGTGGTGGCCGCCCTAGGGGGAGAGCTTGAGCTGGGTTCTTTGTCTTGAGGCTTTCTCTTTTTCTCGCAGGCGGGAATCTTAGGGGAGGTCTAAAGGGAGGGTATCAGCACAATATTCACCAGTTTTCTAGGTGAGCACCTTCAGGGTGGTGGTCTGCACTGATGGGTCAGTGTCAGGCAGGAGGTCGTTGATCGTTGCAGTGGGTCTTGGTGTCGCCCACCTGGTTTTCTGGGCCTGGAGCTGAAATACAACGGAGACCCAGATTATCTCCAGGAAGGCAACCGTCCGTACCTGCTGTGAATGGCCAGCTTGTCTCAGTTTCCCTGTTCCTCTTGTCCTGGCTTACCGGCCTGTCTTACTACCTAATGGGTGGAGTCATCAGGTATGCATCTCGATAAGTGGAAGCAGAGAGCTGGAGGCAGGAAGCGGGTCCTAGGACATTTACCTGGGCACTGGCCTTGCCTGCTCGGCCTTCTCATCGCCGAGTGTCTGGAGGAGCCTGCCTGCTTCTGTGGTTCTTAGTTGCTCTTGGTCTCTGCATGCCTTCATGGCATGAACATCTCACACCGTGTGGTGAATACATACATCACATTAGCCAAGTGTATCATCTTACATGCACCGTCCCACACTGGGGAAAACACCAGATGCATCGCCCTTACTGAGGGAGGAATGTCTGTATCCTGGCTTTTATGGGATCGCCAAAGAGTATTTTTCTTATGTAAATATTTGCCCCCTCTCTCACCTGCCGGTAATGTGATTCCGTGCTACGTGCCAGGGATTTGCTATATTGTGAGTGTTTGTAGAAATACTGATACTGCTAGCTCTCCTGTTTTTCTAAAATTACTTGGCATAGGTTTCTTATCTTTTCAATGTGAGGTACAGTTCAGTATTTCTGAAATTTCAGATTGAACTTCAGGAGGCATACTTCTGTTTCACACAGCAAGGATCTATTGTGGACGGTTGAAAAGAGCCCTGTTGTCCGAGGGCTCATTGAAAAGAGGTAATCATATATCCCTAATCTCTCTCTCTTTCAAACAGCTTTCTCTCATTTCATTCATTCCTTTTTGCTTAGATTTCACCATGAAGTTCTTTGAGCACCACTTAGTGCTTTGTCGAAATCAATCTTTATCCTTTCTATTCTTGTCGGGATTTCACAGTAAACCTCAAAACATAAAAACGCAACAACTCTCTCACTTGCTTAGAACCCAGGATTATAGAGTATGTGTCTAAAAGGGGTTCTTAGACAGGGTAAATTTGTGGATGTTTGTTGAGGGTAGTAAGAAATCAATAGAAAATACTTAGGGGGGAAATGGCCTTTTCTAAATACTCTGCTTTCCTTGAGGCCTTAATGTTGAATGAGACTTGTGTGTCTAATTTATACTTAAACTTACTTGTGACTACTCACCAATTTCCACCAGAGATTGTTCATTGAGAAAGCACTTCTTATACCTCTACTCTGTGCTCAGCATCTCGTGGAACGCAGACGGAGCAGAAAAAGAGATGCTATTGGGCCCAAAGAATTGAGGGTTCCTTGTCTTTTATTCACCCAACGTAGATAGGTGTGATGGGGCTCTACCTACCTCCTCAGCATTTGTGTTATCACCCGAAACTTTCAATACTTTCCATCACTGAAGGAACTGGCAGCAAATACTAGTATTTGGCTTGATTTAAAGTCAGAGTAAATTCTAAAATAAAATGTCCTTTCTGATTAGGTTGGCTTATTATTATAGAGTCTTCTCCAAAGGATGAAGTTGCTTCCTTTAAATTCTTACCATGTTCAGGACACTGGGAGCTCCTACTTATGGTTGCACTAGCATGTCTGTGCTGCGGGTTCATGGCCAAAGTGAGGTCCTAGTAGAGGTGAGGAGAGCCGGCTATGAGGTCTTCCTTCTTTGTAATAATGGTCAAAGGGGTGCAGGCTGTAGATGGCCTTTGCTTTCTATGGGGCTCACTGTGTGACATCACTGAGGTGCTTAATGCTGGTACTACATTTTCCTCTTAATGATAAATTCTAGGAAAGTTGTTTCCTCTGTATTCCTCATGATTTATTTTTTTTTCTTGCCATTAATATAAAAACACTATTGTTCTCTGTACAGTAGGGATACTTGATATTTCACCATTTAGAACCATGCACCTAACTTGGTTTCATAAATAACTTATAGCCAAAGCTCATAATATATGTGAATATAACCATCCAAATGTGAGCTAACATACAACTCTTACCTGTAATTAGGTACACGTAAATAGTTCTATTAAATGTGTGACAAGATTTTTTTTAATGACTTTTGAATAATATTCAGGTCTTTATAGAGTACATTTGAGTTAGCAAAAGTAATTCAGCCTTCACAATTCCAAACTCGTTAGGAAGTTTGAAAGGAATTATCAGAAGCATAATATTGATGAATGCTGTGTCCTGTAAACCATGTGGAATTATTTTAAAGTAAAAACAAACATTAGATACCAGACATTGTTTCAATTTTAAAGGCTTAAATAGTAAGTACTTCTTTGATGGGCACCTTTCATGAAACTGGGTTTTTTTAAAAATCAAAACCAAAAGTTATGTTTTGTTTTGAAACTCACTTATATATTTTGGTTAATTATTGCAGATACTGCAATTCTTACTTTATTCCAATACTCCTGTATTAATTTAGACTTGCATTTAGCTTCAAATCACAGAGACCACAGCTGACAAGGAACTTGTATTCACGATATACAAAAGCCCCTTACAACTCAACAATAAAGCCAAATAACCAATTTTCAAATTGGGCAGAGGATTTGAATAAACACTTTTCCAGAAAGTAGTAATGGCTGATAAGATCACAAAAAGATGCTCAACATGCAAATCAAATTCACAGTGAGGCACACTTCACACCCATAGAGATGATGATAATTAAAAGATGGATAACCCGAGTTGGGGAGTTATGTGGAAATTGGAACTTGCATTCATTGCTGGTGGACCATAACATGGTGCAGCCAATTTGGCAAACAGCCTGGAGTTCTGAAAAAGTTAAATTTAGAGTTACCAAATGACTCAGCAGTTCCACCCTTCCCAAGGCAAATGAAAACATATGTCCACACAAGAACTTGTACATACATGTCCATTTCAGCAGTACTCGGTAATTTCCCACACTGTAACAGCCCAAATGTTCAGCATCATAAAACACGGTCTGTCCATACAGTCAAATATTATGTGGCCATAAAAAGGAATGGACTCACTCTACCACACAGATGAACCTTGAAACAGACACAGAAGTCACATATTTTATAATTTCATTTATACAAAATGTCCAGAATAGAAAAAGGTATAGATACAGAAACCAGAGTGGTTGCTTAAGGTTGTGGTGAGTAGTAGGAATGACTGTTAATAGCTATGAGGTTTCTTTTGGGGTGATAGAAATGTCCTAAAGCCTCCTTTTCTTCCTTCCCCTTACCTATCCTTTCTTTACTGGCCATGGCGTTTGGATTGTAGTTCTTTGGAACAAAGAAATGTTATCATAGTGCCATGTTCCATTCTCCCAGTAAATATTCCGTGTTTGGGAGATGCTAAAACAGCTAGGGTCTCATGCATTGAAAATATTCGAGGATGCTAATTAAATAGCATTTGATTAGACCCCTCGGTCTCTGGGCTGAAATGTCACTAGAACAACGAGAAGGAAGTTCAGTTCTAGCTGCCTGTGGAAAACTACAGCCCCTCCTGGGCGGGGTGTCCCAGGCCCAGTGTATCTCAGTGGCCCAGCTGGGTGTGGCCAGGCGCGGTATGGCGGTCTGTTCCCTGTGGTTCACTGAGGGATCCAGGCAGCTGGCAGTGAGCTGTGGGCAGCTTGTTCCCAGGTCATCCTGGGCATCGATGCTCGGCCCTGGGCTGAGGAGAGAGCAAGGAGGCTGTGGGCAGTCTTCGTGGGCAAGGCCGGGACAGGAAGTGGGAAATGTCATTTCTGCTCATCCCCTTGGTGAGCACTGGGCAGCGTGGCCCCCTGTATGGCGAGGGCACTCGGAAAGAAAGGACTCCTGTCTGGTGGCTGGCCGCTGCCAGGGAGGTATTTTATAAAACGTTGGTGTTGTAAGAGAAAAGTGGTGGTTTGAGTCTGTAGCTCCCCAGGATGCCTGTCTACATGGAAAGGGGCGGGAGGTCAAGCAAGCACATAATTAAAATTAAGCAGCTCTATTTATTTGCAATGAGGAAGTACACGTAAAATGTTATCGCCGGACCAGCTTTCCTTCAACATTGGCCAGATAAAACAATGCGCAGCCCTGCAATTAGATTTGTAGTAAGTAGAGCACAGATAGCACAGAGCCTATTAATGGGTCCATTGTTGATCTTATGCCCGTAATGGATAAAAACGCTGCCCTGTTCAGTAAATCTGATTCCCATTACACATTATTAACAAATCAAATTATTCCAGTGGGGCCTTATTAATCGGCCAACAAGATGCAGGTACCCACCGGAGACCAGTCCTACCATGTGCTGAGAAGGAAGCAGGCAAGTGGGGAGAAGAGCGTGCTTAGGAAACACCCTGGCGTGATGAAAGGAATGCATGCTGTGCGGAGGGCAGAGGCAGGAAGGGTTCTGGGAGCTGGAAAGATGGAAAGTGCACACCCGCCGAGGCACATCCCCACATTGTTGGCTGAGCCTGTTTCTCTGGTGTGAGAAGCAACACCAAGAATGAGGAGACAGCCGAGACCGGTTTGGCTCAGTGGATAGAGCGTCGGCCTGCAGACTGAAGGGTCCCGGGTTCGATTCCGGTCAAGGGCATGTACCTTGGTTGCAGGCACATCCCCAGTGGGGGGTGTGCAAGAGGCAGCTGGTCGATGATTCTCTCTGATCGATGTTTCTAACTCTCTATCCCTCTCTCTTCCTCTCTGTAGAAAATCAATAAAATATATATTAAAAAAAAAAAAAAAAAAAGAACGAGGAGACACAAATATGGAAAATCAAAAACAGTTCAAATGATTGGCTGCCCCACATCACAGCACATGGACTGCTTCAGACCCATTCTAGGTAATCCATATGTAAACGCACTACCTTGTGCGCTAGTTCATACCTTCAACTGTGAGGAATTTAATTGTAGCTCAGACAAAGCTAAAATAGTTTAGCATAAAAAATGTAAGATTCACTGTCCAGGGGGAAATGTTTTAAGTAAAGGTAAATGTGCTGTGTTAGAATATTCAAGCAAAATCGTGAGGCAGTGACTCTGGCTATTGTTCAGAGAGAATCTCATCTGACGGCATTGGTGATCTTGAATATCTCTATTCCTTAACTTGAATAACCGTGGTTCTCACACTTGATAAATATACAGACAATGAAAGCTTTTAACAAAGAAAAAAAATTGCTTGTAATTCCCACAGTGTTGTTACTTTTGTTATAATGTTATTTAAAAATATATAAATATTGCCCAGCAAGTGTGGCTCAATGGTTGAGTGTCCACTCATGAATCAGGGGGTCACAGCTTAATTTCTCGTCAGGGCACATGCCCACATTGTAGGCTCAGTCCCCAGTATGGAGTGTGCAGGAGACAGCCAGTCCATGATTCTCTCTCATCAGTGTTTCTCTCTCTCTCTCTCTCTCTCTCTCTCTCTCTCTCTCTCTCTCCTTTCCTCTTTGAAATCAATAAAAATATATTTTAAAAATATATATGTATATAAAATTACAAAGTTAGGCTCAGTTCCTCATGCCCATAGCTCTAAAAGAAATTTATAAATTTATCATAGACTATAAGCAAAGTTACACAGTCAATGCAGTTTGCAGTTTCAATGTGAAATGTTAAGGGTTCGTACCAGGAAGACATTCATGAAGGTGACATTTGAGTTGGTCTTTCAAGACTGAGTAGGACAAGCAATGATGAAGTAGGGTGTGTGAAATAAAGGCTTAGGCAAATGAAAGAAAGTGAGGGAGGGCCCAAATAAGTGAGAGAAGCGTGTATGTCGGCCAATGCTCCTACCGGTAGGTTAGTTTGCTGCTGGGGTCCTGCCCATCAGGACTGACCGAGATGGGCTGGACACACCATGGTGCCCTCCCACAGTCCCCTCTCCAGCTGGCCAACCTCCCACATCCATCCCCGGCCAGCCAGCCCCTGATTGGCCTGATCAGAACTGGGCAAGACAGGGCTGGACATGACCTGGAGCCCTTCTGAGGTTTTCCCTGGCCCAGTCATGCGCCGTGGGGTCCCTTGACCTGTACTGTGCCCTCGAAATCTGGGACCCCTTGGGGGATGTTGGAGAGCCGGTCTCGGCCTGATCCCACAGGCTACTCCCCTCAGGGGGGCACCAGACTCAGGACTCATGGCTGGTGAGCGCTGCTGTGGTGGTGTGAGCCTCTCCCAATAGGAACAGATTGTGGGTGAACTGGGGGGCAGGCGCAGTGGGGCCAGGATAAGCAGGAGTGGCAGGTAGGAGCTACAGGTGGCATTGGACTGCAGGTTTTGGCCCCATCCCCACAGCCCATCCTGAGGGACCACCCCCATGCATGAATTCGTGCACTGGGCCTCTAGTTTAACACATCATTCTTTTAGACTTATTGTTGCTACATCATTAAGCTAAATATATAATTTCAGTGAGTTATACATAGCAGTTAAGCAATGGGCTAATTATATCAGAAAAATTGTTTACTATATGAATTCATATATAATTTCTCTATTAGTGGCCTACCCTAGGATATTTTAAGTGATTATATTAAGTTTTATTTTTAGACAATTTTTGTGAAACTTTTTTTTGCCTAAAGCAGGCACACGGTTAAGTTGTTTTAAAAAATTTAAAAGGCATAAACTCAAAAATAAGCTTGATTTCTTACTACTTTATGGCTTTGCAGATCATTCTGAATCCTCTTGATTGCTAGAGTTTACAGCATCAGCTAGCAGTAGGATCTAACATTACATTTTCATTTCGATTAACTTGACTGCAATTGTGCCTTTGCTGCCTTTTCAGAGCCCACTGTGGAATAAAATTAAAACAGTTTTTATGATGTAACAATTTAGTTTCAGAAAATGACATTTTTCTTTTTCCCCTGAATAGCACTGTGGTTTCTCCTTTCTCCCATTCCTCTTTCCCAGCGCCACCAGATGCATTTTCCTGAAGTGGGGTTTTGGACGTTCTCATACCTAACACTCTCCCGTGGCTCCCCATTGCCTTCCTCTCCTCGAAGACCATCTCATCCATCAAAGGACCAGCCCTAATGCTTTCCATTCCTGTTACCACGTTCTTGATCGTCTCTGCTGATGTCCCATCTCCACTCCTGATTCCTTCTTCCTCTGCTTGGCACTCACCCTGCCCTACCTTTCATGAAATGACATAGGGATGCATCTCACCAATGAGAATGTTGATTTCCTGAATGCAGGCCCCGAAGCATTATGCTTTGCCCACCCTTCCATTGCTTTGTGCATAAAAGAGACTCAGTGTTTGTTGCTCATCAAATTGTGCATATTTTTTAAAATATTTTTTATTTATTTTTTACAGAGAGGAAGGGAGAGAGATAGAGAGTTAGAAATGTCGATGAGAGGGAAACATCGACAAGCCACCTCCTGCACACCCCTACCGGGGATGTGCCCGCAACCAACGTACATGCCCTTGACCGGAATCGAACCTGGGACCTTTCAGTCTGCAGACCAACGCTCTACCACTGAGCCAAACCAGTTTTAGCAAATTGTGCATATTAAGTATCTATCCTTCTTTGTCTATTATAATATCTCAAAGCTGTTTTTCTTTAAAGGCAAAAATAAGTAAACATATGTTTGCTGGAAAACATGACAAACTTGTGAATTGCTCCTTTCTCCTGATCCTCCCCCCCTTTACCCGCAGCCCCTCTCACTCCCTGATTAACCCATGATCCAAGCATTCTCGTTGACGGTGCTGTCTCCTTCCTGTGGGACCGTGAGCGTCCTAGGGCAGGGGTCTTGGTCTTGTTTCCCGACGTGTGTCCCCAGTGTGGGAATGCTGCTTGGCATGTTCAGGGAACCATAGGCCAGTCTCCCTGTTGTTTGGGTTGTTGATGGTTTTCAAGGCGACAGTCGGTGTGGTATTGGGAGAGCAGGAGGGAGGTGGGGAGATAGCGAGAGACCCCGAAGTCAGTTTCTCCCACGTAGCTGTGCCTCTCTGGGCAAGGGTCTTGACTGCTCTGAAGATCCTTTCCTCCCCTGTGAAAGGATGACCTGACCCAAATGACAGGGTTTCTAAACAGGATGACTTTCAGGGAGGGAAATCTCACAACAGATAAAATCAATAGCTGATGTTTCCCGTCACACCTGACATCACACGACAGAGTGGTCCTCCCCAGGGTCCCTCGCTGGCTCCAGGCATCTTTAACCGTTGGGTTATTAACCGCCGGCAAGCAGGTCCATTCCCATCTCCTGGGAGAAGGAAGTGCCTGCCCGGGACCACGCTGTGCTGGGGCAGAGCCTGGCTAGACCAGCAGTCCTGGGCTCTGAAGCCCATGTTTGTAGCTCCCAATTGCCAGGTATGTGCCCTCCCCCGCTCTGCCCTTGGGGGGACGGAGCCCTGAGGGTCTATATGATGGGCAGTGCTTCTAGACCTTTCGTTCCTGCCCTCATATGCTCGAGGGATGAAAGGGCTGCTGAGTAACACTGGCCTCGACAGACGGTGTCTCTATGAACCTGGTTTCCCAAAGTGTGCGGGGCAGGGGCATCTGGTTTGGAAATATGTCCCCACAAAAGGATCTTCCGCCTCCTGCTCAGGTACCTCCACTTCCAGTCCCTGCCACTACTCCCACACACACACACATAAAAGCTTTAACTCATAGCCTTTTCTGCAACAAAGATAGCATATTCTTGCAGTAAGACTGTATTAAAAATGATGGCCTTGTTAGTTTGGGAACAGTTTGATGGCTTATGGTTGTGATAACCAAGTTGATCGTTACAGCTGTCTCTTCTCTTCTTTTTTTTTTAATTGAAAAATTGCTGCAACTTTTAAAAATGTTTGGGGGATTGGTAAATGCCATTTGGAAACGTACAGTTAAATCACCAATAACTTTTCATCCTTGAAATATGATAACATCAAAAATAAGGCAGGCTGGTGGTATTCTGTATCAAGGAATTAGCCTTTCCGGCTATTTTTTGGAGCATTGAAAATTCCTAAGCGGGGTTCATGGGATCATTCCTGCGTGTAGAAAACTAACTTTTCCATTTCAGGGTGTGGATTTCTCTTTCGAAATAGTCTGTCATTGGTTCAAAGGTGAAAAGGGTCCATCAGAATTATTAAAATGGAAAATAATGTTACGTGTATTTAATTGATGGGGATGTTTGGTAGGAGGCCAGAGAGAACTGACAAAACACATCAAGTTGCAAAGGAGAAACAGGCTGGTGTTTTTGTTGGTGTTTTGGCAGAGACAGCTAGGCTTCTTTATGTTGGTAGCTGTGTCCCGTCGTGTTTAAGAGCAGAAGCTTCGGAACCAGTCAGCCCAGGCCCGAATCTGCTCTTGTCCGCTTCTCCAGCCTGTGGCTTCAACATGTCACTTTCCCCCGAGCACTGATTTCTTCTCCGCCTGCCAGGAGGGATCGTATCTCCCTCATCATTACTGTATTACATGACATAATATATGCAGAGCATCTAGGTATTATCTAACTTAACCACTTAATCTTTGTTTTATACTCATTGGAATATAATTCTTTAGATAAAATGAGGCATTTGAAGATCTATTTGCAAATAATTTAGAAACATTTTTATGGAATCTTGAGTGACATTATCAACATGTTATGGGATCCTTTATATACATATATGTGTGTGTCTAGCATATATGTTATATATATATATATATATATATATATATATATATATATATATTCAATATATATATATAAATACTAGAGACCCATTGCACAAAGATTTGTGCAATAGGTCTTCCTTCCTCTGGCTGCTGGCACTGGTTTTCCTCTGGCACCTAAGTCCAGGCCTTCGCTCTGTCTGCCGCCTTCCATCCTCACTCTGGCCAGAGCCTTCAGTGTGTGCTTCAGCTGGAGCCTCAGTCTTCTCCACTCTGGCTGGAACGCCACTCCTGTAGCTCCCTGGGGCCCCTGCCCTCCCCATCATAGCAGGAGTCTCGCCCTGCCCAGCCACTCTGCACCTGTGTATGCAAAGTAACCTACCAGCTTTATTTTGGTTAATTTGCATACTCACTCCTGATTGGCTGGTGAGCATTGTAGAGGTATGGACAATTTGCATATCTCTTTTCTTAGTTAGCTATTTTATTGATTTCAGAGAGGAAGAAAGAGGGATGGATAGAAACATCAATGATGAGAGAGAATCATTGATTGGCTACCTCCTGCACGCCCCACTCTCTGGATCCAGCATGCAACCCAGGCAGGTGCTCTGACGGGGAATTGAAGCATGGCCTCCTGGTTTATAGGTTGTGCTCAACCACTGAACCACTTGGAATGCTTTTTTATTTATTTATTGCTAGTTCTTACGTGAACGTTTTCTCCTTTCCAGATGATCTGTCAACGTGTGCACTAGTCAAGTTCTAACAAATGACATTTTATTGCATAGGACGGAGTAAGCACCTGCTAATTCCAAGTTTCTCGTGTGAAATTTGTTTTCTAGGAGAATGCATCGAAGGGCTGCGGGAGAACGACTACCTGCTGATCCACTCGTGCCGCCAGTGGACCACCATCACCGCCCACAGCCTGGAGGAGGGGCACTACGTCATCGGGCCGAAGATAGAGATCCCGGTGCACTACGCAGGTAAGGCTCCGCGCGGGGCAGCAAGGGGACAGCAGGAGCCTGGAATATGCTCGAGCTAATTTTTTCTCCACGGCAAGAAAATGGGAATAAACTGAGGGTATGTGACATAGGAGGAGAAGAAGCAATCACTTCCTTGTGGCTAATTGATGGGTCATTGAACACATGGATGTGCTGGTACTCTTTGGAATTGAGGTACATCTAGTGGCCTTAATATACTTATATAAATGCAGTTTTTAAAAAAGAATTTTGTTACCCTATATGTTCTCTGGTACATACAGTTAATTATATAAAGGATCTTGACTTTCTTTTTTGTTGTTTTTTGGCTGTTCGTTTTTTTTAAAGGTCTGTAGCAGGACCCTTTAGTCAGTTGTAAATGGTGTAGCCTTAGGCTGCTGTGATGTTGTTGAGTGTGGTTGCTCACTCACCCAGGGAGTGTTCCCTTTGGAAAAAGCCCTGCTGTATTTCTTCCTGAGGCCTAAAAGAGCAGTACCTGTCCAATAAGTATTTATTGAATGACTGAATGAATGTGTGTGGTGGTCCCCTTTTGCATCCCTAGAAGTCTTTAACTTCCAGGATGGCCTAGGAATGATTCAGCTTCTCAAAAGTACTTCTTATTCCAAACAAAACAAAACAAAAAAACGTGAGAAAGCATTTCTGTGGCTTGGAACTTTGTTCTCTGGATTCTATTTCTTATCCATAGGAGTCGCCTTTTGAAAAAAGGAGGCAGGCACAGTGTGGGGGCACTACTACTGTGAGGGTGGGACCAAGCCAGAGGAGCCGAGGGTGAGCCCGACGCTCAGGCTGCCAGTCCCTCCGCGAGTGGGTCGGGGCTGGTGAGATCCACACGGGTTCTAGTCTACAGGCCTCAGTGTGTGAGTCCTGTCCTTTGTGGAAAACTAAAAAGAGAGACGTCAAATGATGCTTCTTCAACATACCATTTTACCTAATCTGTTGTGTGTTTTTTGTTCTTAGTAGGTAGAGTTTCAGTTTTTCTCCCAAAGGAGAGTTTCATTCAATCATTCGTTTCCGCATATGTGTTCAGAGGCTCCAGGCCTCTGAACACATATGTTCAAGCACATTTTGCTAATTTGCCAGAATTTCTTCTAGGTTGTGCTTCATCTCTCTTTCTTTGAGGAAAACTAATAAATAATTAAAAATTAAGTTTAACAAAGCAGTGGACCCCACCAGCTTTGTAATCAACCTCGTTGGGTTTCTGGTTCTGCCAGTTACTCCCTGTATTCCTTTGGGCAAGTTACTACACTTCTGTAAACCTTGGTTTCCTCACCTATAACGTGGGGATGATTCTAGGGCCTTCTCCTAGGGTCGTTGTGAAGACAAAAAGGGGTCACTCAAGTAAAACACCTTTCAGAGCAGTTATCCCTGAGTATGGGCTCCAGATGTGTTCCCGGGGGTGGTTATGAAGATGACAGCAACAGAATGTTTCTCTCTCTTTGGCACCACTAATTACAAGTCAATCACTTTCCTGCTCATGAAAGCAAGCGGAACACTGATACCCCTCCAAGTTGTTTTGGCTGCTTTTATTATTCTTGTTAAACGCTTTATTTTTGAGGTTGCAATAGTATGGTGTATTCCCTTATACCTTTTCCCTAGTTTTACACATTTTTACCATCATTGTTTCGTGTTTGTCTTATTCTTTTCCTCCTGTCCTCCCCCTCTTTCTCTCTTTCCATGCACACATTTATTTTTTTCTGACTCATTTGAGAGTAGGCAGCCGACACCCCCTCATACGTCACTGTGTATTTCCTAAGAACAAGGATGTTCTCCTACGTAACCACAGTGCTCTTAGCAAACACAGGACATTTAATACTTCCACCCACAGTCCGTGCGCCCGTTTTATCAGACGCCCCAAAAATGGCCTCGGTTGCATTCTTCCCTCCTGGTCAGCATCCAGGCGAGGGCCACTGCTGTACCTCCCTGTCAGGTCCCTCCAGGCCCCTTTAACAGGACAGCCTTCCTGTGTTGCATGGCGCGTTTGAGGATGACGGGCAAAGGCCAGGCATGTCATAGAACAGCCCCTCGTGGATTCCCGAGGCTCCTCGTGGTGGACCTGGGTTGCGTGCTTTGGTTGGATTGCTGTGTGCGTGAGGTCTCCTTCTCGGACCGTCACATCTGGAGGTGTGGCTGCACCAGTGGAGAAACCCATGGTGACATGGGTTTGATCACTTGGCTAAGATGTTGTCTGATTTCTCTGCTGTCTCAATACCCTGCGCTTTGTGATTCCTGGAGCATTTAAAGGAAACACTTGGTGATTCTGTAAGCGTGCATCCTGTTCCTTCTCTGGCTCCTCCTCACTCCTGGGGCAGCTGTTCCTGTCTTCACTGTTTGCACCGTGAAGGTGGGAAAATGGTGTATTTCTCCCTCAACTCCATCATTCCTTCTTACACGTGTTAGCTGTCATCTACTTGTTAGGAAGAGCTTTTCCTTCCTTTTCCATTTATATGTCCACTTATCATTATCAACATGGTATTAGGGTTTCTCTGTCCCCTGGGGTAGCATATATGCCTGTTTTCATTTATTTTGATGCTCGAATTGTCCCACATTTAGCCACATGGATGCGAGCTGGCTCATGTGTCTCTGTGACACGCCCCCACGTTGTTTAAGCATGTCCTATTTTCTGAAACAGGTACAGCCATTTTTTCTGTCAGTCCACTGTCCAGTCAGGGCCACCGCACAGTCCTGTTGCGAGCAGCACCCTCCTGGGGGGTCTCTGTAGGTGGGGTCCCTTGGAATCAGGCAGAGCCCAGTGGGGCAGCCATACGCAGCTCTGCTCACACACATTCTGCCAAGTCGCAAACTCAGCATTTTTATAAAATCGCCACTCAGAGCACTTTTCCCAAATTCTTTATCAGTCATTTCTATGTAAAAAGACTGTCATAAAGCTTTGAGAAAAAATCAATGTGACCTGAAGTGTTGATCAGAATGGCACTCTGATCGGGTGGTAATCAGATCGCCTTATTATTAGATGTGCTTTGGGGGGAAATAAGACTTCCCTCGTTCTGGCAAAGTAGGTTCTTCGTTTTGGATAAAAGGCGTTTCTTGGTAGAGCACACAGTTGATTCTGAGAGAGAGAGAATGTGTTCAGCCAGCATCGCGGATTTTGCTAACCGTGGAGAAACCACTCAGGAGAGTGGGCAGAGTGTGGAGGAAAGCGATTGCTGCTTTCACCCAGGATTTATCCAGAAGGCATCGCAGGTTACTTTCAGGTAAACTTCTAACTTCTCGGTGCTCCCCAAAGAGCAGTGTTTCCTGAGAAACGTACACACAGAAATCGGAATTGTTCTGCATTGTGTGTACTCAGACCGGCTAAGTACTGCTTGGCACTTTATCAGACAGTTAACCCACCCTGCACCCCTCTCCCCTCGCCCCCTGCCCCCCACCCCCACCCCCACCAATGATCCTAACTTATTAAACAACAATAAAATCTGTTTTAAAGCATTTTAAACCCAGTGCTACTGAATTATAGCAAGAGTTTGTAAAGGCGAATGACTTTCATGTTGCCACTCATGTCTGGTCATCAGATTTTTTCCGTCTCTGCCGCTCAGAGTGGCCAGGCAAGCTGCCTGCGTTGGTTACCACTAAAGCTCGTGGCTCAGGGTCCCTCTTCCTGCTGCCCCCTTCTGAGGCCTTCAATGCAACGTAGTCCTCACAATTGGCATTATTTCCCCTTTAAAATGAACATAATCAAGCCCACAAAAACCTGGAGGTGCCATTGCTTCTGGGATTGTATTTGCCCTCTGAAGCGCCACATTTCTGACCTATAACGTTTCCGACCTATAAGGTGGAGATGCGCCTCGGGGAGTGTCAGGGAGAGTGTTCGAGGCCTGTGTGGTGTGGATGCCTCCACAGCTGCCTGGCAGCGATGGGCTCTCGGTAACGTCACCTCCTCAGGGTGCCCCTCCTGGGAACCAGATGTACCGGAACGGGAGGCTCCATGGGCCCGCGGCCCGTCAGCGGGAGAAGCAGTGGGATTGGGGCTGAGTGTATGACAATGTGATCAGGGGATGGAGGGTGTGCTGTCAGGATGACGAACAGATTGCTACCTGCACAGACGCATCCAAGATAAACCTCAGCCCTGTTTAGCTTCTATTTTTGAGTTCCCATCTTCCTGCAAAGCCGGTGAAGCTATAACAAGCTCAGATGGTCTCAGTCCTGTCTTCCCCCGGCAGTGGCATGGCGTACAGAAATAAATGGCGGGGCAAGGGGGTGGGAGGGAGTGCTCATAAGTCTGCGAGGTCTGACTCAGCACACACCTGGGTTTGTGTGCAGAGCTTGTTGAAAACACATACATACACACAAACACACATACACACACACACACACATAAACACACACACACACACACACACACACACAGCACCAGGCATGTAGATGTTCTCTGTCTCTCGGGCAAAATTATCCTAATGTGGCATCTAACATAACCTTGAGTTGTAATTACCGAACAAAAGGAAATGTTGAAACAGGCTAATTTTATTCCCCTGGCTTGTGAGTTTAATTAGCATGAATCATCCGCCTGCAAAGTAACTCCCAGTGTTGAACAACACTCTGTGCGCCGTCCCTGTTACGTGGGATCACGCGAACATGGTAAATGGACATCAACCAAACCTTCTCTGGAGAAGTTCTCAAGGGCAGGTAAGGTTGCTAAGGAGCGTCGTCCCAGCCGGTGTGGCCAGCAATGAATATTAGATACCTAAGGACCATAATTTTGATGTATGTACTGCTTCCTGTGTTCGAGGAGCGTTGGTTTCTGCCTATAACTTTCACGATCCCACGAGGTGGGTTCTGTTAATACCTGCCTTTTGCACAAGTACAAACTGAGGTTTAGAGATGGTACACTTGTGGGAATATTACACAGCTAATCAGTGTGATTGGAATCCATGACCTGGTGTGCCCTCAGGCCTGCTTCCCCTACCACTGGTCCCTGGAGGATGTTGGGAGTCACTTCCCACCCCAAGGCTTTGAACCACCCGGGAGCTGCCAGAATGAGCCAGTCCACCACAGGCTCAGCTGGCTCCCCTTCCCCACACATCCCTCGGGGCTCTGAGTACAGACATCTTATCACAGCCTTTCCCACAGTGACACATCCTCCGCCTCCAGGTGACGTTCCCATCTGAGTAAATTACCAGGAAGAACCAAAGCCCTGCCGAGCCTTCAGGACAGAGAGCGTGAAGGAGGGGGTGCACCCAGGAGGCCGTCCCGGGGGTGATGGGCCTTTCAGGTGTGACTGAGGAAAGCAGGGAATCAAAGGGAGGAAATCAGACGATGATGACGGGGGTTAATGTGTGGGAAGAGGGACTGCACGCAGGATCAGCTAATTTTGTCAAGGGAAAATGAGCTGTTTAAGGGAAGCCAAGAGGCAGACACAATGGAGCTTCTGAAGTTCGTCTTCTCAGAATTACAGAGTCAGGAGAATCTTCTAGTTTAGGAAGAATGATTCAGAAGAGAAAAGAGGGAGGACTGATTGATATAATAGCTTGCTGTCTGGGAAATTGTCTTTGCCTTTTTTTTCCCCGCAAGAGAGACAGTTGTGACTCTCTCCGACTCTACGTCTTGTCTAAATGAGGTAGTTGTTTTTTTTGTTTGTTTGTTTTTTAGCTGATTTAATATGGTGTTTGTGATCAAAAGTTAGGTGGGTGTATCTTTCGCATTTGGGTATTCAGCCTGGTATTTTAACTCAAAACAAGGATAAAGACATTAACCTTTGATAGGAGAATGACTTAAGGGTTGTTACCAACCTTTCTGGTCTCGCTCCTAAATGCTTGAGAATAATCACCCAAGGAAATTTGAATTTGATTGATATCATGATGAGATGATATTAGGGAATTATTTTATTTTGATCATGTGACACTAGTATGATAGTTATGAAGGAAAATACTTCTATTTTTTAGGGTCACATACTGAATTACTTAGGGAAGAATTGTGATTAAAATTTGTAAAATGCTTTGCAAAAAATACCATAAAAATAGAGGAATAATTGACAAGCTGATAAAGTTGTTAAACCTAGGTGAAGGGTATGGTATATGTGTTCACATTCCGCTAATTTTCTATATGTTAGAAGATATTTGTAATAAAAAGGGAAAAGTTGACCCTGACATAGCAACCAGAGACACAGTTCATCGTATTGTAGAACTGTAAATGGTGTTCTTACCAAACCACTCTGCCCCTTCCTTACATCCTACTTGTATTAGAGTCCTGAGTAGTTTCTGGGAGAAGGAAAGAGGGTTCTCCTTTCACTAGGTTGATTGGTTCTGGTGTGAAGTTTGTGTGGGAACCGTCAATGAAAGGTGAACTGAGAAAGACACGATTCTGTTTCCATAACCTGGTGGGACCGTCCAGCCAGTGGCTTCATAGGAAGACCTGAGTATTCACAGAGCGCTCTCTCTCTCTCTCTCTCTGTGTGTGTGTGTGTGTGAGGGGGGAGAGGAGGGAAAGAAATTTTCTTTTATTAATTTCCAGGGGCTCACCCTGTTGTTGGTAGTGATTTAAATATGAAGGGTTAAAGAGAGGGGTGTGTGTGGTTGTGTGCGTGTGTGTAAATTTGGGGAGAAAGATGTGTTTCTTTTTAAAATAAGAGCTCTATGGGAGCTACGGAAAGGGGGAGCCTGAGCAAGTGCAGTGGGAAGTTATTGGATGCCCTATATTGTGGCTTTTCTCCATCTACAACATTAGTAAAGTCGCTTGAATAAAAATCGGAGAACCCCTCGATGGCTCTTTTCACATTTTACGCTGCTGACTCTCAGAACACTTGCCAACAGATCTCCTACCAACAGGAAACGGAGGACCAAGAAAAGAAAGCAAAAACAGAAACTCTGGCCCGAAACAGGGTGATGCCTGGGGTTCCCAGCTCCTTGCTGCGTGTGTGTGGGAACCGAATGGAAAGTTCGAGCGTCAGGGAGCCTCGGAGAGAACGCAATGGGCGCCGGGTGGAAAGCGTGGACAGGCGTCCCGCAGCCGCCCGCTGATGGAGAGTTCCCGGCGCGGGTGGGGCTCGCTGACTCCGTCATTCAGTTTCCCGTTGGGATGTGTGCCTCCGAGAGGTAGTGACCTTTTACAAGGATCCCTTTCAGCTCTCAGGAATCGCTCCGAGTTTGGGGATTTATTTTTCCCTTTGCTGAAGGCAGGCGGAGGAATGCCTTCCAAAACGGACTGTTGTGCTGGCAAAACCTCCTGCCGTCACTCCCCTCTGTTTCTAAGACCTGGCTGGGGCCTCTGACCTGTGTCTCCGTGGCCGGTGACCCCGAGCACTGGCCTCCTGGGACACCCTCGCCCATCGGGTGGCTGTCAGCGGTGCTCATCCGGAGAAGGACAGCGGACCCTGTGCACCAGGCAGGCGCTCCCGTGCTCCCGTCAGGCCCGAGGAGAGGGCTCAGACACTCCCACGTGCGTCTGCGGGAGGTGGTCATCGGCGGACCTCCAACTTGTTAGAACTGGTGGATGGGCAATACTGGGGCTTGACCCTGCAAGTGCGTCCAGCCAGGGAGTGAGCGTGAGATGAGCAAAGTACACTCAGAGCTCTGCTTTCTAGATGTTCAGCACCCCTGTAGGCCAGTGCCATGTGGTGGCACATGCATGTGAAGTGGCCATGTCTCTCTTCCCGGCCTTGTGTCTCCTGAGTGATGCTCAGGTGTGTTCCTTCCAGCCCTGACACCAGCTCCCCTGTGGGCTGGCTCCCAGGCAGGAAGCTGGCGGTCACTGGGCGGGGGTGTCAAGCCTCCGTTCACCTCGGGAGCTTGTGGGACCCGTGCCCAGTGCTCCAGCAGAGGCACCAGCCAGCAAGTGGGCAGCAGGCCTCCACGTGAACCCGGGGAGAGGGCAGTCCAGGCAGAGCAGCAGCCTGGACAGAGGTTGGGGTGGCAGTGGGGAAGACAGCTCCAATCGCTTGTCAGCGAGAGGGGAAGGAGCGCTAGGAAGCGAGGCTACAAGCCTGGCTGGGAACATGCATGAAGGAGCGTGAGTTCTGGGAGGACTAATGGGAATTGTAATTTCTGGGCCTTGGGGTGGGGGAGGGGATATCCCTCACATCATCTTCATTTTGGAAAGATTCCCAGAGGCCCCTCTACCACCTGACACCTCCCCGCCCCCACCTCCCCACTGGTGTGTAATGGAGGTGAGGAGGTGAGAGAAACCGGATGGAAAGTTGCTGAGACAGCCCTGATGAGAGATACCGAGCTGAGCCGCTGAGGGATGCTGATGAAGTGAGAGCTGACAGCTAGATGAGAGGAGCAAGGCAGAGGAGGGAGATCATCTGAGATTTGCTCTGAGGCGCTGGGCGTGTGGCACTGTGACCCTTGGCCTCCTTTAACCTTGGAAACGGCCCCTTTCTAAGTGAGGGAGCCAAGGCGGGGGTCATCGCTGAGGTCCCACAGTCCATGGAAGGTGACGCCGAGATTCACACCCAGAACACTCACCGGGACCTGCCCCGCGGCCAGAGCAGGGTCCCAGGAGCCTTCGGGCTGGGATGTCTCATCTGTAGGGAGTTTACTCCATGCGTTTTGGATGTGAGCCTTGGCGGCAGGTGGGGCTGCCCTGTGGCTAAGTCAGGCGGGTGTGAAAAAGAACTCCGGCTGTTCTGGGTGCTCCCCCAGAGGCTCTCGGCGGGCTGGTGAGGCACGAAGCAGGTAAATCTCAGCCATAAGAAGGCATGGCCGGCCACGAGGCTGTCATTGTTATCTCTGTTTTCCCATCGCCCCCCACCTGTGGCCTTCTGGTCAACCACAGGCTCTCACCCTCTGCCCCGCTGGCAGGAGAAGCTCACACATTCCATTGGGGCGTGCAGGCCGGCCTTCTAGGTGTTTCCCAGGTGTGAGCAGGTAGGGGAAAGAGCAAAAACCCTGAACAAAAACCCCATGTCTGGATTACCAGCACAGTCACCTGTCTGTGTGTAAAGAATAAAGACATTTCAGCAGAACCACACTTCCTGTTGGGTGTAACTGCACTTCACCTCCTGCATACACACCACACTGTTGAATAGAGAATGAGTGGCCTTCTTTTTATTTTTTTAATAATGCTTTTCATTTTGTTATTTTTTAAATCCTCTCCTGAGGACATGCTTTGAGTGAGGAAGGGAGGGAGGGAGGGAGGGAGGGAAGGAGGGAGGGAGGGAGAGAGGGAGAGAGAGAGAGAGAGAGAGAGAGAGATAAGAGAGAAACATTGATTGATTGCCTTTCGTACCTACCCTCGCTGGGGATAGAACCCACAACCCAAGTATCTGCCCTGACCCAGAATTGAACTGGCAACCTTTCTGTCCTGACACTCAACCAGCTGGGCAGCAAGAGAGTAGCCTTTTTTGTGAGATCGAAGGAAAATCAGGATGCATTTTACCTGTGGCAGAAACCATTAAGAAATTAGCTTGTCTTATGGTTGAACAGTGGAATACATGAACAAGTATTATATTGCATGTCATTTACCATTTAGAGTTGTTCTCAAAGGCACATATTATACAGAATTTTTTTATTTTAGAATCATTCAGTCATTTTCTTTTTTGCCTTTCATCCTTTATTTTTTTTATCTTCCTTCATCATCTTGACATTACATATATTTACATATATATATATCTGTATATAGTACAGTTAATGCAGAGTTCGTTTTTGTTGGAGCTGTATTGTTTATGCTTGAATTTTAGGAAGGGTCTAGTATAAGGTGAGTAATTGATGATTATTAGTTTGGATTAAATAAGCTAGTGGTAGAATATTATCATATTACATGGGCACAGGCCATCAAGGAGAATATTGCTTACCAGGGAGGTGAGAGCTAAATCATTGCTCCAAAACACACAAATTCCAGGAAGCTGTCTACTTAGGGTACAGATACAGGATAAGAAGGGGGTGGTGTGTGATGACAGAACAGGCTGACAGCCAGCAAAGGAATGTATGAACCACGCGACCCCACGAGGTGACAGAGTGTCACCTTTCCAGCATCTACTTGAATGTTCCTCATGTCTTTGAAGACATGATGCGTGAAACATCTGATAGCAAATTCATGGCGTGAACACCGGGTTCATGTTCTTCTGCGGAAGCCTGAGCATTTGACATCTGAGAGCTCAACCCCGTCTTATCACTGCTGCTGTGAAGCTGCTGGAACCACATGCCCGGTTCCAAGCTTTGGCCACAGCTTACAGCCAGGGTTTGGGTAACGTGAAATGAGTAAGTACAACCTCCACCAATAATGAGTGGCTGCTTAGTTTATTCAGGGTGCATACCAATCTGTTCATTTGCCAGAAAGTCTTACCGGGGGCTTTATAAGGTCTTGAAGACTGATTTACAAAAATAATGTAGGCGCCGTCTCATAAGGGACAGTGAATCTGGTTCCCTGTAAAGCGGGTGATGGAAAATTACCAGGTTGAAAACAATGAGGACAACACATAGTGACCTACCTCAGTGATGTTCTCACGGAAATACGTGTGTGTGGGCAGCCAGAACATGCTGGGAGACAGCTGGTCCATTTTGGCTGCTTCTTCTAGATACCTTATTTTCAGGTGGCTTTGCTGGTAAAATAAAAAAAATTTTAAAGTATGTCCTTAAAAACTGAAAAATTTACTTCTTCTCGCTGTTTCTTATCAGAGTCCTGGGAAAATGTGAAGGAAGAGAAAAATGTAGATACTTTTTTTTTTTCTTCCCTAAAACTTGACCAAACCAGAAAAGGAAAGTCTTCTTTATCTTCTACACCATTTCCCAATGGTTTTCATGAGTGAATTCATGGAATCCCCTTTGTCATTCTGTTCCCTGGAGAGCTCAGCCAAGGAAACTTAGGAAGTGATGGGCCCAGCAGGACGCCCCTTACCTGTCATCCCCCTTGGTCCTCCCCTTGAAGAACCTGTTGGTTGCCAGTGGCCTGCTTTGCACTTGGAGGTCCACGTAGTCTTGTCTACTGTCCCCCAGGGTCCCCGTGACTCTACCTGTGTCTGCCCAGTGGTGGTGGAGAGACATCTCCTCCCCTCCACATGGGACTTACTATTTACCTGCGTACATAATGTCTCCTTCTATTAAAACATGTCTATTAAGACAGGAAGAGGTAAGTTTTTGACCTTTTAAGTAAGAGATGGGCTTATCTTCCAGGTTGATAGAACAGTTTTCTGTGTCTCCTCCAGTTAGGCTCCTTGACTAATGAGTTCTTCATTTTCTAATTGAAAATAAAAGCTCAGCTGTTTCCTGTACTGACTTCATAGGATAATGAAGTAGGAAGGAAACTGGCTTAAGAACAGTGAGAAGGCGAGGAGAGAGCCGTCACCAAAGTGTGACGTGTCTGTGTCCCTCTACAAAAAATAAAAAAAAAAGCAAAAACACGACATGACACACCGTTTTTTTCATTAACAACCCCTGCCGTGCCGCCTTCTCGGCAAGTCCTTGGGGGAATGCCTTTTCTGAGTTACAATCCTGACCTCTTGCCCCGTTTCCTGGTAGAGCGAACCCACGCCAAGTCCTGTGGCCGTTCAGCCGACGGGGCCAGTGGAACCAGTATTCCCAGCCTTGTTGACATTGCCTCACACACAAGAGAGCTTTGTGCGTGTTCTTTGTTGTGGTGCTGAGACAGAGGCAGGTGTGGGAGCCTCGCAGGGTAGAACTTGCCCTGTGTGGTGACTCACTGGGTGCCGCTCTGGGTGTATACTGTCAGCACCCCCTTGCCAGGGGGGAGGGGGGGGTGCCCTCAGAGGTACCGCTCCTACGGCTCTACTCATACGATTGCATGTTTAAACCCCTGGAAACATTCCAAGTGGGTAATTGCTCTCCACCCTCTAAAAAGCAATCGGATTGGGTGTGTGTCTGTTCCATTTCTCAGAAGTAAGACACAGATGGGTTTTGTCAAAGTGGAGTATAGGTCACAGAAAGGTCTTGGGTTTTGATGTAGAAGAGAGACTATCCTTTTGTGCATGTGATTGTGATAACTTAGAGTGATTTCGGTGTGAAGATATAATTCACTTTATTAGAACATAACAATCTCAGCAATAAGTAACCTTTGTATCTGCATCATTACATGTGTATGTATGTATGTATGTATATATTTACATTTACTAGAGGCTCGGTGCACGAAATTCGTGCATGGGTAGGGTCCCTAAGCCCAGCCTGAGGGTAGGGCTGTTCTGTGGGGCAACAGGAAGGGCAATCAGGGGGGACCCCTGCTGGCACTCGCCTTGGCTGGCCTGGAACCGGAGGGCTGGGGGCAGCTCCTGCATTGAGTGGCTGCCCTCTGTTGGTCATTATGCATCATAACAACCAGTTGTTCCACCTATCATTTCACCGTTCAGTCAATTTGCATGTTATGCTTTTATTATATAAGATTATATAGGATATACATGAACACAGAGGAATTATGAAAGTCTTGGGCATTAAAAGGTAGTGAAATTTTAGCTGATTTAAAAAACAAACCAACCCAAACCAAATCCTGCCTTTAATCCTATTTCTACATCTAACAGCTCCTCAGCCAATCATGTCTGCTCCTTCTTACTCACTTTATAACTCATTATGGCCTGACTCTCGTTTAATAACTTCTTAAAATAGCTTTTGCTCAGGTCTCTGATGCGCCCCACTTTCTCTGTGATGAGCATTTTCCATCCTTCCCAGGCTGGATCTTCCTACCACATTCGAAACTATTTGCCTTTTTCTCCTTGAAATTCAGGACCAGTATGCTGCCAGGACATCTCCATGTGCTCCTGGCCCATAGCCAAGCTCTCTCACCCTCAGTGTCACCTGCCCCTGGTGCTCCGTGTCACCAGAGTGCCATCTGTGGTCCCTTCCCGCCCTCCCTGTGATAGGTCTTCAGGGTAGCTGACTCCAGAGTCACCCCCACCCTTAAACCTGCTCTCCTTCCTGCATCCTGTTGGGTGGCATCGCCACCCGAGCCAGAAAGCTAGGAGTCTTCCCACCACTTCCTCCCCCACATCCTGTGGCTCCAGGTCCCACGGAGTCTATCTTCTCTGCATATCAAATGTGTCCTTCTTAACAAGCATGTTTCTGCTGCCCTGACTCAAAGCCTTTGAACAGCCTCCAGTTCTGTTCCCCTAAAATGTGCTGCCCACATGGTGGCCAGTGTGCAGCCACGCAGGGTTTTTCACTGAACCACCTTACACCTTTGCTTCAAGCCCTTCCGCGGCCCCCCAGGCCAACAATCGGAAGTCAGCATAACAAAGTGAGGTGCTCTGTGCCCCAAGTCCTGCCGCCCTGGGGGTGGCCCTGCTGTGCCCCTCCTTTGGCCTGCTCTCCTCATGACGTGCAGAGGTCACCCCGTCACCTAGTGCCTCCCAGGACTCCTGTACCCCTGTCTGCGATAGGGCACATTTATCATGATCTTCTCCCCAGGACATCTTGAATTCTCGGAGGGCAAGTACCTATTCTACTGCGCATCTCACGTGCCTGTCAGAGGACCCGGCGTGTATGAAGACGGGGATCCGTGACGTGTGTATGTGGTTTGGTGGCGAGGAAGAGCTGGGATGTACAGAGGCTGTAAACAGCAGGGAGCTGGACATAATCTTGGTATGACCTTGGCCGCTGTCGTTGGCAGCCAGCCTGCGCGATGCAGGTGATACAAATTGAGCGTGAGCCGTTTAAAGTGTCATACTCCATATGTAACCTTCCCTCGAAGCGCTTCTCTGCCTCTTAGTGAAGATCAAGTGTAAACTTCACTTGTTGTGGGCACTAGACAGTATTTCTTTTATCTTGAAATTTTAAATACAAGGAAAATAGCAACTTAGGTGTCAAAAGAGTGTGGCTTGTAAACTGAGGAACACTGGCTTCAAGAATTTCACAGAATGTGACCGTAAACAGTGAGAGTTTATGCCTATGGTTAAATTTAGTCTTGTACTTTTATAAGCATGTCGGTATAAACTACGTGGTCACGTTTACTTAAAATTGCCACAGAGCCGAAACCGGTTTGGCTCAGTGGTAGAGCGTCGGTCTGTGGACTGAAAGGTCCCAGGTTCGATTCCGGTTAAGGGCATGTACATTGGTTGCGGGCACGTCCTCAGTAGTGGGTGTGCAGGAGGCAGCTGGTCGATGTTTCTCTCTCATCGGGATTTCTAGCTCTCTATCTCTCTCCCTTCCTCTCTGTGAAAAAATAAATAAAATATATTTAAAATGAATAAATAAATAAATACATAAATAAATAAATAAATAAAATTGCCACAGAGTAGTGTGTGCTAGTAGATGACCAAGTAGGGAAAACTTTTATGATGTCCTTCATCTAGTACCTGTAGAGGTAACGCCTTGTCTGCTGTTCTTTCTGAAGATACTCATACCCATCACAGCTCAAAGAGAAGGATGATCTTGTTCACCGCCCAAGTTTGACAGTTGAAGTGAAGTGAAAGGCATGTGTGGTCAGCATCTGATGCTGGCCCAGTGGCTGGGCCACTGCACAGTCTTCTCATTATTTTCCGCGTGACCTGGGCAAATCTGTCTCCAGGGAGAAAGATGCCGCAGCAGTGACTGTGTCGGGGGGACGTTGGGTGAACTCACTGGGGTTCGGGTGGTTTCTGCTTTGTGTCCCAGAGGTCTTGGGGTGTGGTGAGGTCATCAGGAAATAATTCAAGAAGGAGTCTTGCCGAAACCAGTTTGGGTCAGTGGATAGAGCATCCGTCTGTGGACTGAAAGATCCCAGGTTTGATTCCGGTTAAGGGCATGTACATTAGTTGCAGGCACATCTCCGGTAGGGGGTGTGCAGGAGGCAGCTGGTCGATGTTTCTCTCTCATTGGCGTTTCTAGCTCTCTATCCCTCTTCCTTTCTCTCTGTGGAAAATCAATAAAATATATTTTTTTAGAGTCAAGACTCCTTCTTCTTCTAAAAAGAAGAAGAAGAAGTCTTGACTCTGAATGATACCTGACCCAACCCCCCTCCCCGATTCTTGATATTTTCTTTCCTTTGTTTTTTATTGATCCTTTCCATTAAGAGCATTGATGATTAGCAACCAGACGATTGTCATTCTTCCCATTTAAAGCTCTAGGGGGCTTGAGACAGGTACAGATCTGTGACCTGCAACAAATGGCTTCTCAGCGGCCTGTCCCTCTGCGGCTAAGAGGAGAAGGAAAGCATGGCGGCCCTCAGCAGCTCTCTGTGCGCTAAACTCTCCCCTGGAGCACACGGGGGCTTTAACCCGCAGACTCCAGCCGCGGGGGGCATCGCACAAACTCACCACGTGAGGGGCCTCCCCGGCCTTTGTTTCTCCCCCCACATCTTCCCAGGAAGCCGTGAACTTCTTTATCTGTTGCCTTCCACTCCCCCTCGGGGCGCGGGGTAGCAGGCAGGGCCCAGGACAGTCCTGTGGGAGCTTACTGGCGGGAGAGGACATTGGCAGGAGCCTCCGATGCCTCGCCTTCCGTGCCGCTTTCCCCGGGAGACGGAGGCACTCTGTTCACATCATTGGGGCCTGGTCCCCCTTCTGAAGGGATCCCGTTGCTTTGGGTGCTGAGCTCGGAGGCAGGTGCTCTCAGGGAGTGGTATTAGACGCGAGTGCTCGGCGATGCCTTTGCTGCTTTGTTTTCCAATATTGTTGCCAGGGATTTGGTTTATCAGGTTCCTGGTGGAAATGCAGAGCTGACTGCTGACAAGCCAAGCACGCTGTGTGACCTGAGGACGAGGGGGTGGGGGGGAGCATGTGAAGGAGTGAGAGAGGGTGGCCAGGAACGAGCTGGAAAAGCAGCACCAGCTGGGCTGTAGGGGTCTTCCCCCACAACCAGTCCTTCAAATGCATCCTTTAACCACGTGGCTCTTCGCCCCAGGGACTGAGAGACCTTGTGGCCTAGTAGATGCAGCGCTCCCGCAATCCGGGGTCTGTCAGTGAGGCAGTAGGGAAAGGACTCTGGTTTTCTGCCGTCAGCGTTTTTGCCTGACATTCCATGAATGTTCCTTCGTGTCACCCACCGTGACACCTTGCCTACAGCTGTGACGATCCACATTTCAAGGAAGTGGGACATAGTTTTGAAATAATCAATATAGCTCACTTCCGGCCAGTGTTCTTCGTCCTTAGCAGACAGTTATCAATGAGACATTTTCCCGGGGTGGGGTGGGGGGTGGGGGTGGAGTCCAAGCGCTAGTGATACAGGAAGAGGCTGGCTGGCAGTGTAACTGCTCTGTATGACACTGTACTGACGGACACATGTCATTACCCATTTGTCCAAACCTGAGGACTGCACACACCCAAAGGGAACTCTTGTGTCAGTCGTGGATGTTAACGATGTATCATGTGGGTCCATCCGTTGGAGTACATGGAACATTCTGGAAGATTGTGGTGATAGCAGGGGATGCTATGCATGTGTGGGGCAGGGGTCCATGGGAAATCTCTGCACCTTGTCAATGTTGCTGGGAAATGAATGCTGCTCTCTACTATATTGAATTTTTTTAAAAACAAGCAAGTAGATGGACTTACTTGGAGTTGAAGATTCACTTAGGGGTGAATGTCTCAAACTTGTCCTATCCTCTGTGACTCTGCCTGTGACTCTGCCTGGCCTTCCTATCTCCCTGGCTTAATGTCACCTCCGTGTGAAACTACCCCTTCCCCTCCCCCGGCAGTGAGCCACCCTCCTGTGAATGAGCTGACCCTTCCTACCTCCACAGAGCCTTTGCTTCAAGTGGTCTTTACCGTTCATGTGTGTCTCCCTGTCTCACTCAGGATTGGGCCTGGAGACTGTTTATCGTACTTGTAGCCCTATACCTAGGAGAGAGCCCAGTGTGGCAAATGCTCCACAAATGAAAGAGAAGTAACCTCAAAACCAGACCTAGAGCAAGTCACTGCTCCGAGGGGTATATTTCCTGTCCATCAATGGGATTTGAGCTATCCTTTGATGTTATAGATACCCTGAGTGGCCAGATTATTATGACCTCTGAACACATAATAATCTGGACACTCAGTATCTATCCTATATAATAAAAGGCTAATATGCAAATTGTCCCCTTGACCAGGAGTTCTTCCAGCAGGCAGGCCAGCCAATTGCCCATGAACCCTCCTCTAGCCAGGCTGGCCGGACCCACCCATGCATAAATTCATGAACTAGGTCTCTAATAAACACACACACACACACACACACACACACACACACATTGAGTGGCCAGATTATTATGCATTCAGGGATCATAATAATCTGGCCACTCAGTGTATATATCTGAGGAGAAGAAAAAGGCTTAGTCTGAGCCTTCTACTCCCAGTATTATGCTGGTCTTAGACACCCAGTCCACTGCCTGTGAATGTGTAGTGAGGAAAAAGATGCTTTTACTTAAATCGGTTGGTATTGCTTGTGTATATTAATACATATCTACTAAGCATGTTCTACCAGTCAGGAATCAGTATCTGATGTCACCCTAAGCATGATGCTATTCGTTACATGGTATTTTAAAATACTGTTTGAAAACAGCAATTGATCAGTTTTATTTAAATAGACTACCATCTTGGGCTTTGCAGAAAATGAAAGGATTTACACAGACATTTTAAAAGAAATTGATTACTGTTTTTACTTTGCGTGGGCTGTTGTTGTTGTTGTTGTTGTCGTTGGTTTGGTTTGACTTGAATCAAAAAGAGTTCTCGTTTATAAATGAAGAACATCAGCCCTGCTGGATGGCTCGGGAGTGGGGAGGGGTTTGGAGAGAGTATGTTGTTCCAGTAGCTTCCCAACTTGCACTTGTCTATGTAGCCTAACATCAATAACTCTTCTCTGTTTTAAAAAAATTTTTTTAAATAAAAAGAACTAGCCTGGCTGGCGTGGCTTAGTGGTTGAGCATCAATCTCTGAACCAAGAGGTCACAGTTTAATTCCTGGTCAGGGCACATGCCCAGGTTTCAGGCTCAATCCCTAGTATGGGGCATGCAGGAGGCTGCCAATCAGTGATTCTCTGTCATTATTGATGTCTTTATCTCTCCCTCTCCCTTCTTCTCCAAAATCAATTAAAAAATACTTTAAAAAAGAAACATAAAAAGAACTAGGAGCATTCAGAGTGGGTTTTTTATGTGCAGGGTATGGAGTGTGAAGTGTATGACCCTGATAGGATGATGATACGAAGTTTCTCGACCTTGCCCTCACCTACCAACAGTGAGTGCTGTAGCACTGAGGACCGGGATTCCACCCATGCTTTTCCCGGAGTGTTTGTGGGGCTGTCTCAGCCACGAAGAGCCGCCAGCCCAGTTGTGGTATGTGGACCTCCCAACGAGCTGGAAGCAAAATAGAATTTAAGTCGCTCTTCCTGGTTGCATAACTGCCAGCTGACTCTAGTACTCAGTTTTAGTTCATGCTCCTCGCCCAAGTTTATCACTCACTGTGATGCCGTGGTTACACGTTATTGTAAAGCGGGTGAGGGAGAGGATTAAACTCTGCCCTGTCGTGGCTCTCCAGGCGACCAGCGCTTGAGGTTTTCGAGTGGATGGATCCTAGCGAACACTCTTTTACGTACCGATCCCTTCCTGTCAATAAATTTTTAATATATTTTAGAGCCTTTTCTTTTTGCCTTCTCCTGGGTGGCCTTGGCCATGACTTTGTTTATAAGTTCATTTATGCAGCAGATATTTTTGAGGACTTTTCCTTCAATGCTAAGCCCTGTACAGATCACGGACATGCAAGAAAATCAGGAGCGTACTCGCCATTACAATGAATAGTAGTGGAGCAGGAGGACTAGGGAGGGAAACACGGCTCCAGAACTTTCTAGAAGGGTCCCCTGACTAGACTAGGGGCTAGTTGGTGGAACTACAAGGTGGCCCAGGGGGAGGGGGGTGGGAAGGGTGGGGAGAGAGGTGTCCTAGGCAAGGAGTGATGGTGGTATATAGTCAATGGAATAAAATTACACATTGCAAACTACTGGAGCCAGTGATTTGAAGAAGAGGAAAGGGGAGATGAAATCAATAAAATATATTTAATAAATAAATAAAACAAAGTGATTCAGAAAGGCTAAAAATAAAAGACGGGCACAGTAGGTCAGGCAAACATAAACCTAAAAATCCAATGTGGTCCGCTTTTTTAAGCCATAATCTCTCAACACATTCTTTACCACTTCCTGTGAAATATTTGGATCCTTCAGTATTGAGTTTACAGAAAATCTCATAATGCCTTCGTGTAATTTCTCTTGCTGTCGCGTCCGCCATGGGTGTGGAGTGGCTGTATTTCACGATGCTGTGGATGGCTGGTCGTTTTTTGTTGTTGAATAAACCACACTGTCTATCATTGCCACACTAGGAGAGCATCAAAGGTTAAGTCCCTTGGAATGATGTGTGTTGCTGCGCAATAAAAATAAAAGTAATTCTGTGTAAGGTTCTGGTTCTGTTCTCAGTTATTGTTCTGACCCACGTTCTCTCTGAAAGCTAGGAGCGAACACAACGCCATCTCGCTGACCTCTGCCCACTTAAAACAATTTCTGTGGGTGACTACGTGCCCCGATTAAAAGCAGTCTGGGGTTTGAGTTTTTGCTTTGCCACTTATTACTTTGTGATTTCATTAACTTAACACCTTAGCAATCAGTTTCCTTGCCAATTTATTTAGAAAATAATACACTGAGGATTCTTTTCTGTTTTTCATCTTTACTGTTCAAAGTATTACATATGTCCCCTTTCCCCTCCCCTATTGGCCCCCGCTTCCCCCACTTCCCTAAAAGATCATATATGTCAAGGGTTGGACTTTATTTTATTTTTGCTTGTGTGCTTGTATGTGCCTAGCACCTGGTGTATTCTTATTTTTAAAAACCTTGACCTGATTTTATTCATCTCATGGTGCTTTTTTTTCTACATTTTTCCATGGCTGTTAACATTTGTCGGATGTTTCTAAAGTAGTTTTCTGTACATCAGTCTTCCGAGCTAAAACAGAATTTTATAAATGCACTCTACTAACTTAAATGTATTCCCGAGATTATAAAATCAATAAACACAGCTCTTGCTTTTGGATTTTGTATTCCTAACACACTCGTGTGTGTGTGTGTGTGTGTGTGTGTGTGTGTGTGTGTGTTGCATGCTCGGGGTGGGGGTGGGGGGTGAATGCTTGTGGAAGCGAGATCCTGAAACTATTCTTTCCGTGGTGCCAGAAAGGTAACCGTGGCCGGCGTGCACCTTAGAGTCCGATCTGACAGGGCTTCTCCGTGTGTCTGAGAAAGTTCAGGAAGTCACCTGAGCCTCTGCCAAGGGACCTACCCTCTCTTCCTGGTGCTGATGATGGAAAATCCACAAACTCTGAGGCTTTGTCTGTTCCAGAAGTTCGGAATGTTCCTAGAGCAGGGCCGTAGGATGACATTAACCCGTCGCCGTCCTACCATTGCCTTTGAGCATGTTCAGTCTCACATCCTTCAGGGAAAGGCTGCACTGCTGTGGTAGAGGGAGGACCGCTGTGTTGCCTCCGTGTCTGACCACATGGAGCGGGTTTTATGCTTTGGATGAACGAAGACTAGTGAGCGCTCCCCGAGCCACCAAGCCACAGGGCAGTGGGGCAGCTCCATGCCCTGAGGGGAGACAGAGAGATAGAAACACCAATGATGAGAGAGAATCATTGACTGGCTGCCTCCTGCACATCCCACACTGGACGTCAAGCCTGCAACCCAGGCATGTGCCCTGACCGGGAATCGAACTGGGACCTCCTGGTTCAGAGGTTGCCACTCAACCACTGAGCCACGCCGGCCAGGCTAGGAACAATCTCCTTGTATGAGGGACTCGGAGAGGGTCTGTCCTTGGAGCCAGAAAGGAAGGAGGTGAGGGACAGGGTGCTGAACTGCAGAGGCAGGGAGGGGCACAGCCAGGACCATGGGATTTCTTAAAGTTACACGCACGGTGGGAGCCATCAGTAATTTAAACAGCAAAAACAGGCTTCTTAGACCTTCAGATATCATCCTAGCAGTGTCCTCCCAGGAGGCAGTTTTCACACCTACGGGAGATTTTTGGCTCAGTCGGAGAGACCTGGGTTCAGCTCCTGCCTTCGCTCTTTGTGGCCGTGCGGCCTGCGGCAAATGGCTTCATCCATGAGCCTCCACTTCTTATAACATGGGCATGCTGATGCCAGCTGCCAGCCGCTGCCTGTAGGCATCTTATATAGCAGTGGTCGGCAAACTCATTAGTCAACAGAGCTAAATATCAACAGTAGAACGACTGAAATTTTTTTGAGAGCCACATTTTTTAAACTTAAACTTCTTCTAACGCCACTTCAAAATAGACTCGCTCAGGCCGTGGTATTTTGTGGAAGAGCCACACTCAAGGGACCAAAGAGCCGCATGTGGCTCGCCAGCCGCGGTTTGCCGACCACGGATTATAGAGGGATCTGACACCCAGTAAGTTCGCTGGTGCTGGTGGGAGGAGCAGCAGTCCACTGTTGCTGTTGCTGCTGTTGTTGCTGTGTGCTTGAGGCAGGTAGACAAGTGTCCGTGGGAGGAGGAGCAGAGCAAATCATAAACTACATCGTCATTGCATGGGAAAGCGATCAATAGAAGAGTCTTCCATCAAAGGGAAGAGCTGAGAAAAGGCATGTCCTTGCCCCTGGGTGGGGAGCTCAGAGGCCCAGCAGCAGAACTGGAATAATCCTCTCCCTTTCCCACTGGGGGTCGCTCGGTGGGTCCCAGGTGAACAGCTCGCAGGGCAGGGTTTAAAGTCGGGGGTTTAGAATCAGGGTTCAGAGGCACACGCGGGTGATTGGTGCCGGGGGCCTCGGCGTGTTTGAAAAGCCCTTGCCCGTCTGTCATCGGTGCATGTGGAATGGCTCCTGGTCTCAAGGAAAAGTTTGCGGAGCCCGTCGCTTTTTTGGAAACAGGAAAGGATTGCTAACCTGACCTGCTTGGTGGTGATTCATTCGTTTCCCATTCTGCCCCTTAAAACAACCCGGACAGCCAGATGTTCCGTTTGCTGGGAGGAGCTGCTTCCGGCATCCTTAGAAACCCCACCTGAGGACCAGGCTGGGGGAGAGGGGAGTGAGAGGCCTCTGCAGGAGGCGATGCCCCTGCAGCAGGGGAGGCGGGTGAGGGGCGTTGCTCATGGCAACACAGAGCACGGGCGGACACTCACTCTCTAAAATGAGCCTCTGGGATGCCAAGCCGTGTGGAATTTTCCACGTCGCTGGGCTGCGTGTTCTGCTTTTTGGTGAGCGCGTGGGCCCAGTCATATCAGTTTGGGAGACCTGTAACCTTCTGACTACTTCTGTTTGCTTAGAAATCCTCCGTTTCTTCTATACAGTGTCTTTTTTTTTTTTTTTTTTAACCCGTTAACACACTCATCTTCGGCCTTTCTGTGAATTTAAAAGAAGCTTAAGGATGGCAAGATACTAGGAAAAAAGTCATTTGTTTCCCCATATTTATACTTATCAGGGTAAAACCGTAATTTTTCAGTGTCATTGTTTAAAAAGACAAAAATGAAATAAGATCCCTGACTGGTTTGGCTCAGTGGATAGAGCATCAGCCTGCGGACTGAAAGGTTCCAGGTTCGATTCCGGTCAAGGGCATGTACTTTGGTTTCGGGCTTATCCCCAGTAGGAGGTGTGCAGGAGGCAGCTGTTCGATGTTTCTCTCATCGATGTTTCTAACTCTCTATCCCTCTCCCTTCCTCTCTGTAAAAAAATCAATAAAATATATATATTTCTAAGCAATAAAAGAAGGAACGAATCACACACAAAAAATGAAATAAGAAATGTCTAATGTGTCTGCATGTTTCTTGTTGCCTTTTCCCAGCTGTTGTCTGTGACAGAAGCATTGAGTGTAAACCTGAGTTGAATGCTAGTCATTTTCACCGCTTTCCTCTCTGCTGATTCCTTAAAGAAGTCCCTGGCTAGCTACCATATGTAAGAAATCCAGGTAAAACAGCCATAATCTGAAACTTAGCCAGATCTGAAATATATCTACGCCAAAGACACAAACTAAGAAACTTCTATTTCTCTGAAAGTACAGTTCCAGGAAGCATTATTTTGTTCTTCGTCGTAAGCTTCTTGTCTTGAGAGTTTTCTTTTTAAGGGATTAAACATAGATTTGTCAGCTGTGTAACTGCTAGATTGTTTTGGGAAAAGCTTATTAGTATGTCATCATTAGACATGAGTGTCTTCCTACAGTGATGACCCTGAGACTACTTTCTCGTAAACGTTTTTCCGCTATCTCTGACTCCCACTTTTTATCCTTTGAATGGCCTATGGAGGCAGTTTTGTTTCTGGAATTCTCTGGGACAGAGCCTGTTGACACAGTGATCTCCGAGGTCCATCTCTCATCGGGCAAATTCAGCGGTTTTTCCCTCATCACTGGTCTTGCCTGTGACTTATGGCTTCCAGCAGAACATGTAAGTGCCATCCGTGAGACACAGGAAGGAGTTCAGAAGACTATCATCCTAGATTCTACCTGCTGTTGGCTGTGTGGCCTCAGGCAAACCGTTCAACCTCTCTGGGCCTGGCTCAGCCAGGGAGCTGAGGGAGATTGGGGCCTCCCTGAGGTATCTTCTGGAGCATTGTGGGGTGACCAGAATGTCAATCCTGCTTTTGGGGACAAGGTTGAGAGAGAATTATAGCTTGTTTCTCTCCTGGCTACAATGTGCTCTTCACGTTCTAAATCTGCACTGTAGATAGCAAAGAAACAAGTTTTCTCGTGGAGGTAGGGGTGGTGGCAGTTACAGTTAATTTTAATGAAAAGTGCAATTCTTCTAGCTGTAGCTCTCTCTCCTTTGTCTTCACATCCATTTAGTCATGTAGCAAATATTTACTGACCTGTGTGCTGGGTACCAGGCATCCTTGTAGGTACTAAAACAGAATATTTTAAAGAATACAATGATGTTAAAATTGGCAACTCTGTGTACTTCAGCTATTTTTTTTCATACTTTCAAACTAAACTGCTGATATTTAGACGCGCACACAGAATCCATGAAAGGCACGTAACCTTCCCTCATTTTGTTTTGCTTATGTTGTTAAGTAACACCTGCCCCATGAAAAGGAATTTCAATATAGGAGACAGAAAACATAAACATGGAGCAGAAAAGGCATGGGCTCCGGTGCTGAGTTACTCTTCCGTTTTCATGGCACCTCATGACGCTAGTGAATTGGTCGGTTTATTTAGATTATCAAGGTGATTCACGTGTCACCTGTGGCTCCTTTGGCCTCTTTAACAATTCCTCTATTTCCAACATAGACCATATAGGACAGTTTTTATTTGTAACCATTCGTTCTAACCAGTCCATCTGTACTAATAAGAGGGTAAGATGCTAATTAGACCAGGTCAACGGGACATCTGATTTCCTTTCGGACAAAGCCTCGGTGGCAGGGGCCGAGGCAATCAGGCTGGCAGGAGAGCAAGAAGTTAAGGATGATCAGACCGGCAGGGAAGCAAGCAGTTAGAGGTGAGATCAGGCCAGTGAGGGGGATCAAGCAGTTAGGGGCATGATCAGGCAGGCAGGCAGAGGCGGTTAGGGGTGATTAGGCAGGCAGGCAGAGTGGTTAGGGGTGAGCAGGCAGGCAGGCAGGTGAGCAGTTAGGAGCCAGAGGACCCAGATTGCAAGAGGGATGTCTAACTGCCGGTTTAGGCCTGATCCTGCAGGGATCCCGAATTGGAGAGGGCACAGATTGATTGAGGGCTCCCACCCCCACCCCTGTGCATGGATTTCATGCATCGGGCCTCTAGTTTATTAATAAAAGATCGTGTAATCTTTCTAAGGGCCAAACTTTGTTTCCCCCTTCCTCCCTTCTTCCATTCACCGTTCAGCTGCTCCCTCTCCTTCCCAGGTTAACATCCCCCCAGCCCTCCCTGTAACAGTCCCGAGTCATGGTGATTACGGTTTCCACTGGCCCGTGTCTTTACAGTCACAGATAGAACAGCATCAAATCACTTCCCAGGCAGCAGGCACCCCAGAGCCCACTGGCCAACAGCAGAGATGTGATGTTAATGCCGTTGAGCTGATTAAATCAGTGTTTTTCAACCTTTTTTGGGCAAAGGCACACTTGTTTCATGAAAAAAATCACGAGGCACACCACCATTAGAAAATGTTAAAAAATTTAACTCTGTGCCTATATTGACTATATATAAAGTAATTCTCTTGAATAGGAATCAAATAAACACAAAGAAAGTATTTTATAATTACTTTATTATGAAATATTAAGTAAACAAAATAGTGAAAAATTATAAAATTCTTGTCTTGTCTGCACCTACGGCACACCAGGCAACATCTCGTGTGCCGCGGAACAGCGGTTGAAAAACGCTGGATTAAATAACCATTTCTCCCTCAGTCACCTTCTCCCCCTTCACCTATTGGTCCGTTTTATAGGAAACTTGATGTCACTCGGGAAGTCTCTAAGGAAGCTGCGGGTGTCATGAAAGCAAGAAGGTCCGTGCGTTGTGCAAGTTACTTGGGAACTTATCAGAGTGTGACACATTCTTGTAAGTCTTCGAGCCGGGCCAAGGTCAGAGGAGTTGGCCATGCGAGAATGAAATAGCTACTGTGTAAATAAATAGTAGTGAGCACTCAGAGGCCAGCCAGAAGTCCGAGAGCTGTCACTGAGACGTAAAGGCAGCACTTAGGACTTCTCCGACCGAACGCTTCGACTGCCCCTGAACTACTAAGGAAATGCCTGGCACACAGTAGGCCTTCAAAAGGTTTCTGTTGAAAAAAAAAAAAAATGCTTCTGACTTCCTTAGCAGCTGATTAGAACTTTTTTTTTTAATATATTTTATTGATTTTTTTACAGAGAGGAAGGGAGAGAGATACAGAGCTAGAAACGTCGATGAGAGAGTAACATCGACCAGCTGCCTCTTGCACACCCCCCACCGGGGATGTGCCCACAACCAAGGTACATGCCCTTGACCAGAATCAAACCAGGGACCTTTCAGTCCACAGACCGACGCTCTACCACTGAGCCAAACCAGCTTCGGCTGATTAGAACTTTTTGCACATTTCTTTTTGTGGGAACATGTGAAAATATGAACATTAATGGAATAAAAGTCCATAAAAAAAAAAAAAAAAGATGTTCGTACAGGCTCTCATTCTACATAGAAAGTCCGTCTAAATATTGTTTCCTTAATAACAGCTGACTCTGAAAAATGCAGTATTCTGTCCAAAGCAACAGATGACCTAGTTGGGGTATAGAAAGTGATAGTTGAAAGATTTAGGGGGAGTTGATCTCTTGTTAATAAAAAGCATTAATTGAACTATTTTATCCTGTTCTGTTTGTGCTAAGCACGTGCGTGTTCTCAGTTTTTACTACATCATGCGAGCAGCTCTGGGAGGGAGGTAACTGGGAACTCCGGCCCCCTGCCCCTGCTGGGGGCTTGCCTCTTCTGTAAACCCCAAACTCTCTTGGAATTCTGGGATTCTTTCCCTCCCACCCCACACTTCCAACTCTTTTTTTCATGAAGATGCTTACCTTCCCTCGTGATCACAGATGTTCGCACGCCTGGTCCTTTCCTGGGGAGAGAGATGGTAGATCCACTGACAGAAGGAGGAGGTCAGCTTTGGCTCACGTCAACTCTCACCAACCTTCCCCTGGACTCCGGGTCCTGGTCTGTCTATTCCACTTTCCCTTCCACCTCCTCCCCACACCCTCTCCCACCTTCCTATTCAACTTGTCATCCCCAAACCCCCAGGTCTTCCCCTCATCTCCTGAGACTGCGGCTCTCTTACAGGCCACTCCCCAGTCCTACTATCAATATATGGAGCTCACATCCTCCCTCCCCCACACACACACACAAACACACACAAACACACACAAATCCCTCAGCAGTGACCGGCCGTGAGGACAGGATTCCCACTCACAGCTTGGAGGGGTTCTGGGACGCCTTCTCTGAGTGTCCTGTAGGACTTGGCCCTCCCATGGTAGTATCATCCTATATAATAAAAGACTAACGTGCAAATCGACTGAACAGCAGAATGACCAGTTGCTACGATGCGCTCAACGCAGGAGCTGCCCCCTGGTGGTCAGTGCACTCCCACAGAGGGAGCGCTGCTCAGCCAGAAGCCGGGCTCATGGCTGGCAAGAACAGCTACAGTGGTGGGAGCCCCTCCCGCCTTCACAGCAGCGCTAAGGATGTCCAACAGCCGGCAGTCAGGCATCCCCCAAAGGCTTCCGGACTGTAAGGGGGTGCAGACCGGGCTGAGGGACTTCCCCCTGCCCCCGCCCCAGTGCACGAATTTCATGCACCGGCCCTCTACTGTTTTTAATAAGGTTTTGTGCGCTTATCTGGCAACCCAACCCCACCTGTAATCTCGCTTCCCAGGGAAAATGTTACCGTCCTGAAGCATGGACGCCGCATGAGCGGTTAGAATGCCATGCATTTGTAACATGGGCCTACCTGGTTTCTGATAAGGGTATAGCTTGCAGCTCAAAAAGGCTTTGGGGTGGGGAAGGAAAAAGAGGTTGTTGTTTCTGTCTGGCCGTTGGGAATTGTTAGCTCTCAAAGCACTTTTTCAATCCTTTCACGGTATTTTTCCATGCAAATTTGGGCATTTTTATACAAAACGCTTCTGCACAGAAAAACACGTCTTGCATATAATTCTATACGTCTGCCTATCAGCAGCTGTGTACCTACACCGAAGGGAAGTTCCTTTTCACACACATTTCTGTCTGGCATGGAAACTAATATTTTAGGTGTAAGACACCACTGCACTCGGACCAGCCGAAACTAATATTTTAATCCATCTTTCCAGAGAATGTACTGAGAGTTTTCATGGAGGTTAACTGGTCGGACTGAAACTGTGGTTCCGCATCCTGGCAAGCAAAATTGTGTGGGAGCGATTTTTTTTGTTCAAGGAAGAAGCCTGAAAAAAAGAAAGAGGAGGTGTTGCATTAGTAACACTTATACTTTTGCCTTTCGGGATGTTACTCAGAATATTTATATCCGGGTTTCCAGGACATTGAATGTTTCAGGCCAACCTTGAACTTACCTGTCTGCACACTTCGCTGGCTTAAACTCCGCCGAGTGAAGTCGGTGTTCAGGAACTCGGCCGAATTGTGTGAAACCTGCGTCATCCAGGCCCTGTAATCCATACTTTAGCGCTTTTCACGGAAAATGTCTGGTCCTTGATTAATGTATTATTTATACCCGAGTTGAATCAGTGCCAGGAACTGTCATTGTTATCCTCCTGCTTGCCTCAATAGTTGTACATACGTCTTCTTTCCTAATACATTTGAGTCAGATTAGTGAGTAATAAATCCAAAAATAACCTTTCAAACCATTGACGAGCCAAGAAAGTGGATCTACAATTGTGAGGTGAAAGGACATGTGACTTGGGGTCTCAGAGGCACGTCCGTCCTGTGGTGCCTGGCTGTTCCGTTCTGGTTTAGTGCAGTTGGATGAAAACGACTTCCTCCTTATGTGAAAATGGCATTATTGATTACTTCCAACTCTCTTTAATGCTATGAAGAATTACAACAGCCGAAGCCGGTTTGGCTCAGTGGATAGAGCATCGGTCTGCGGACTGAAAGGTCCCAGGTTCGATTCCGGTCAAGGGCATGTACATTGGTTGCGGGCACATCCTCGGTAGGGGGTGTGCAGGAGGCAGCTGGTTGATGTTTCTCTCTCATCGACATTTCTGGCTCTCTATCTCCCTCCCTTCCTCTCTGTAAAATATCAATAAAATATATTTAAAAAAAAAAAAAAAAAAGAAGAAGAAGAAGAAGAATTACAACAGTGCACCGTAAACACCAACTGTTGAGAAGCCAGCAGGACCAGTTTAACCAGAGGGCTGAGAAATTCATTTATTGTAACATAAAGGTTCCTGGATCGGTGTGTGCATCAACTTTCTCATAAACTATTTCTCTCATGTTTGCTCTCTTCCTAGTTTAAAAAAAAAAAAAATAGACACACCATTCAAAGCCACAGCACATTAATCAGAACGCCGAACCCTGCCTAATAAATAAATGGCGGTTTTATGAAAACATCACGCCTCGCATTCCTGCTACGCCGTAAAACGTAATGTGGAACAGACACGTAAAACCCTGACCGTTTGGTTCCATGTGTATTTTGAAACCAGGAGGCCATCGCTCGGTTTGTTTTTACATCAGGGCCTTTGATGTTTTTATAACTCACATAATCCTTTTTATTGCGTGGAGTGAAAATGAAAACGCTTCATTTTATAGCTTGCTAAATCACGAAGGACAGACGCCCCAGGAAGAGCTTGAGAGAGGGATCCACAGCTTCCCAGAGGGGACTTGGCAAGGACAGCCGTTTTTAAAGCTGCTTTTCACACTTTTCAGACTTCCTGGAGGGAAGGGGTCTTGCTTCTGGTTGGAAGCAGCATCCGGGAGCCTGCACTCATGGCTGCAAAGACCGACACCCGCTCTTTGGAACGGAAGCGCTTATCTTTCCTTAGACCTCAGCTAGCTGTCTGAGTCCCTAGGTAATGTCTTACAAAGACCCTGCCTCTGCTTTCAAAGGAACTGGGGCAGGCATGTGCTAACACCAGCCCAAGCCCCTCATGGGTATATTTCCTATCATAGTCGTTCCGTTGAGGATGCGTTGGTAGGGGTTACTTTATGCCTTACTTTCCACACTGTAGAGTGGTTCTATGACTTTCATAAATAGACTTTTTTTATGTCTCCATGTGTATGTATATTTAGAGAGGAGAGAGACTGAATGAGTCATTGGGGAGGGGGGCGATTTTTCACATTTCAAATAGCGCTTTTTTTTTTTTCTTCCTCTTCCGATTTCTTCACTGACACTTGCCAGTGACTGTCCGTAACAAGGGATCCCTTCTTTGCACCATCACCGCTTGTTGCCAAGGTGGAAACCAGAAAGCCAGGTCCCTCGCTCTCTCGCCCGCTTCACAAACAAGACGGCTGCTCAGAGGCTTGGAGGCCCGCCAAGGCAGCGGGTGATGTCAGCGGCCGGGAATGCACAGATTTCTCAGGCGGAGCTCCTCCTTCCCTTCCTGGCTCCCCGCAGACTCCTCCTGGGAGCTCAGGGGAGCGTGAGGGATGGGTTCAAACAGCAGCGCGCCTTGTGTTCAGTCCTCTGTGCGGCCTTTTCCAAATCCAGGGTCCGATGTTCATGGCGTGACAGTCGAAAAGCCCACGTGACCCATGTTGTTGTTGTGGATTAAGGAAATACAGAGTGACCCCAAGTTTATCAGGCGGTGAAACCAGTAAGGTTATCCTTGGTCTGATCAGATTGAAATTGTATTAAGTTATTAATAGTATCCCCTCTTTCAGCAGCTACCCACTTTCTTTTATGCCTATGTTATAATATGTTCATTTGTAATAAATTATTTTACTGGATTTTAGATTATGACCAATGACAATGGCAAATTCCTATTTTGGGGAAGAATGGCTTGTCCGTAGGAGATGCTACCGGATGCACAGAATTCTCGCACCTCTTCCAGCGCTCCTGGGCTCTCGCTGGCTGTTTGGAAACCACTGTGCAGATCTTTATTTCTAATTATTTAGTACATGGTTTTGGCCGAGGAGCTGCAAACATGAGCAAAGCCTGGTTCATTGTTTTTTTAAGATTATTTAGAGAGAGAGTTCCCATCCACAATAGTAGTTTAACTCTGTCTACTCCCGTCCTGGTAAGTTAACAGGCTTCTCGTTTGTGGAGACCTTAGGGGACCATGACGAGTTCAGTGGTTCCAGCATTTAGAACGCGTTTCAGATCAATTTTATGGACGTGCAGAGGACCCGGCTTTGAAACGAAAGCTGTTCTATGTTATGTCTGCTACGTCGGATCTAGGGATCCCCATTAATCCCAAGCAATGTGTGCAATTTCCATTCTCATGATCTTTGAGGGACAAATAGTCTAAAATTTTAGAGTTACGGGCCTAGATAACTGAGTCATTCCGGACATTTTAACGGGAGGGATGCGTGATGAATTTTGAAAAAATATATTTGTCCTCAGACAGAATTCTTTGTAAATACCAAGGAGCTAGGAGTGTGTGCCCGTGGGTTTCTCACCATGTACATGACTGACCTAATTCACCTAAAAGGTAAAGGGCCAGTCACATAGTTACTTATATTCAAACTGCATTTGGTGCTTTAATATCCTCTCCTTGTAGTTGGTAAATTACACTGCGGGACAGGGGGTTTTCTGTATATTCACTTTTAAATTGAACTCTGGTTGACTCTGTAGGCTGATGTTGGGTGTTGCCTACTTTTCATTTCTCCTGTGATAATGGGAGGTATAAATAATTTCCTTTTAATCACCAACTTTTGATTCATCCAGAATAATAGAACTTCTTGAGGCAGATTCTGGCCAAAACTAAGACTCGTATTGTTCACCGCAGGCACCGCCTGGCCCTCTGCCTGTCTTCTCATTGAGCGGCATAATGTATCCTTTTGATAATTTCTAGAGCACTCCCTTGTGGCTCTTCACAAAAGTTTTGAGACAAGTTAAAGCTAGGCAAATTAAAGTCGACTTTGAACACAGAGATTTTCAAATCTCTATTTTATTTAAGAAATAATTGCAGATTCCAGAAGCCGTTTTCAAATTAGCAAGAGGCCTCAACCCATGTGTCATTCTTGTCCTAGAACTCCTCATCACATCCTCTAGAATTGCTTTTTTAATATATTTTTTAATTGATTTCAGAGAAGGTGAGGGAGAGAGAAACACCAGTGATGAGAGAGAATCATTGACCAGCTGCCTCCTGCACTCCCCACACTGTGGATGGAGCCCACAAGCAGCATGTATGTGCCCAGACAGGGAATTGAACTTGACCTCCTGATTCATAGATCGGGGCGCAGCCACTGAGCCACACCTGCCAGGTTTGTTCTCTGGAATTTCAAGAGTGAATTTGCAAAATAGCGCTAGAAAGAGACCTGAAGTCACACTGTGTCAAACTCCCAGGTCCTGCCTTCCCCAGGGCAGTGACAGGTCAAAACTGGTGAACTGCTTAAGGTTTATGTACCTAATGCAATGACACCACAGGGGTCTTCCAGCAAGCGAGGCTGTGACCTGGCATGAAAGGATGGCGAAGATGAGGGTGAGCCACACTTTTTGTTGTGCTCCTTTAAATATTCCTGTTACTTCTGTGTGGGTGGTAGCTGTCTTATAAACCCTATTACATGTGCTCCTTTTTCCTATGTTTATGCATTGCACATAACACGTATTTTTTCATTGACATTGACTTGGGTTTTTTCTGTGATTTTGAGCTAAAGCAGTTGTTGTTTGATTGTTTTGTGCATCCTGTGGCACTACCTAAAGAAGGAAGATTCTTTTTTTTTCTCAAGAAGTCCTCCATTCACTCAAACTTACTCTCTAGTATCTAATTAATACAGTTCTCTCAGTTCGCTTTTGAAAAGCTTATTTTTCTAAATTTGGTTCTTTTTCATATTTCTCTTGTCTCCTTATTTTCAACATGAGCTCCCGCTTCTTCCTTTTGTTCACCAGCAGCCGGGGGGAGCATGGAGGGGGAGAACCCAGGGCGTGGGGTCCTTGCTCAGCAAGGACAAGAGGCCCTTGCATCCCCTTGGCTGCAGAATGATGCTTGGTATGGACAGAGTGGCATTATATTCATTTCTTGTTCTTTCATGTTCTTGTTAATAAACTTTAATCTTATATTCTCTTAACTATTTTTTTATTTTTAACTGTCTTAACATCACTTCTTTTCTTTTCTTTTTTATTGTAGTATGCACAGGTCTAGTAGTTAGAGACACAACAGATGCATATTTCCATAAATGAAGGCCTCAACCTTGGCTTTCTTGGGGCAGGCTTATATTCAGACTTCTCCAAGATCTATTTCCATATAGAAGTGGGCTGTAAACAAAGCAAAGACTGAGATTGAATTGAACTGAGGTGGTGTGAACACGGTGCCTCCTCCCTTGTCTTTAACCCTGGCCACTGCCTCCTTCCCTTTTGTGGGAGGGTCTTTTCAGACCCGCTGCCTTCCGCAAGGCTCTTTGGCCCCTTCCGTTGAGCTCCGCTTAAGTTTGCGTCTGGAGGACCCTATGCAAAGTCCTTGAATCAGAAGCTATTGGGTTCTCCAGAATCCAATGATTCCACGCGCCTTCATCTTTCAGCGTCTGAAACACAACCAGAAGTAAACGGTCTGATCTCCATATATTCATGCACCAAAAAGATAAGCAGAACAATAAGCCACTTGTTCTCCTGCCACCAAAGGAGAGCCCAGCTCCTTTGATTGTATTGGAATTTTATTTGTATACATAGTCTGAAACAAAAGAACCGTCAACCAGGGCGTGGACACATTTTTCATATAGCAGGTTACCGCTAACGATATTGATCCTCTATATAAAGAGGATTGATTGCCTTATGTTAGCAAAACATCTGCAGGATACCGAAAAAATTTCTCATAGAAGGCTGGTCCAATTGTATTGGGAGTTCGTATGGGTAGATCTAGGCCAGTTAGGGTCACTTAATTTTATTTTTTGTGAGGGTAGCCCTAACTTGTTTCCTTCTTTTTTCAGTTATGTTGAAGTTTAGCAATATGTGGATGCTGATATTGTAGTCAGCTTTTAATAAACATGGCAGCTTATGGGGTGACCGCCAGACCTTGACCCAAGTCGGAGTTAAAATATAACCAGGCCACAGTGCAGTGTATGGTAGACTTACTATAAGCTTAGTGGTCAGCACATCCAATGTTCAGAACGTTGAGGCTAACCACTGCACCACAGGTGGCCTGCTGTGCCTGGCTGCACCCTTCCGGTGACCACCTGTGTCAGTAGTGCCATCCTCGCCTGGTTCTGAGATTCCAGGCGCGTTGCCCCTGTGATATTGTCATCAAGTTGTCCGTGTGAATCCCAGCCGGAAATTCATCAATTACTTCTCATCCTGAGAGTCAAATAAGCACAGGCTTGTTCAGTACATTTATTTATTTATTAAATATATCTTTATTGATTTCGGAGAGGGAAGGGGAGGAGAGAGAGAGAGAGAGAGAGAGAGAGAGAGAGAGAGAGAGAGAGAGAGAGAGAGAAACATCAATGATGAGAGAGAATCATCGATGGGCTGACTCCCATACCCCTGACACTGGGGATTGAGTCTGCAACCCAGGCATGTACCCTGACCAGGAATCGAACGTGATCTCCTGCTTCATAGGTTGACACGCAACCACTGGGCCATGCCGGCCGGGCTTGTTCAGTCAATTTAAACCAGAAACTGCCATTTTATGTGCTCATGGCCCGTCTGACCAAGTCAGTGTCACCTTGTCCAGGTTGTAGTGAGACTTCTTACAGGTTTTCCTGGGGTTTTTTTGTTTTGTTTTGTTTTGTTTTGTTTTTGCTTTGTTTTTTTGTTCCTCCTCCAAACTCAGTCTGGATTCAAAAGGAATGGATTCATCCTTTGTCTTTTTTCACATAAAATTTTTTGTTCTACTACTGTGTCATTAGATGATATTTCTAAATGATCCGTTTTTAAAATTTGCCAAGTTTTAGTGCTGCTTTAGATTTCAATAATGTAATTAGATTAAAAAAATGATTGCTGCGGTAGTAATACTGGATTCCTAACAGTGGTCTTCTAGACATTTCGCTAGAGTGTGGTCATTGTAACCTGTTCACAAAGGCCATGAGCCTGTCATTCATTTGCCTGGACAATAGAGTTAACTGTGCACATACTTGACTTGCTCATACATTTTACTTCTCTGGTTTGCTTGAGAGTATAGACTACTTTATTGCAGATTACTCACTGGTTCTCTGACCTGACACGACATCACTGCAAATATATGTGCAAGTAAATGCATGTGGTTTATCATTGGGTAGTATTTTGTTTTGAAAATTGTTTTTGTATGAGAAATTCTTAAGCTTAATTTTTTTTTACCCATGTAATTTAATTCCCAAAATAATTATCCCAACAGTTAGGCATTTCTAGATAAAGTACGTTGCCGTTTACTCAGCACAGTGAGCAGTTGCATTTCCCCATTTAGCATGATGAGATGGAATTCTCCATCATTTTTGGGAAGGAGCCAGCAGTGCGGGTCCAGGTTTCAGCAAGAAAACAGCCAGCCTGCCCTGGCCGGGCGGCTCCGTTGGTTAGAGCATCATCTTGGGCACCGAGAGGTTGCAGGAATACAGCCAATCTATGTCCAGCTGGATATCTGGGTCCAAAAAGAGACCAAGTTCAAAAGAAACAGTCTGACAGGTGGGGTCCGGAGGTGGGCCGGGGGAGGCAGCGCAGCTGTGCACATATAACGCAGAGGCGATATTAATACCCGCTACCAAGCTGGACACTTCCAGGACTTCCTCCGGGGTGGGATGTGAAAAGACCAGGACAGGATGCTCGCAGGCCCCGGAGATCTGAGCCTTGGAAGGAACAGGGATCAGGAGACTGCCAGTGTGTGCCTAGGACATGACTGGGAAACCCTGCTCCCGCGCCCGAGTTGCAGGGGGACCAGGCAGCAGCCCTCAGGGTCTGGGCCTGGGGCAGTAGAGCTGGGAGTTGGGGTGTCTGTGAGTCTCCTCCCCGGCTGCCCCCAGCAGGCTGCAGGAGTGGGTGCTGACACTTGGATGTACATCTAAGTGTGAGATGGATCGAGACAGCACTAACCATGGCAACCACTATTTCTTGTGAAGATGATATAGACACATTAGGCAAACTAATATCTTCTCCTAAGGTACATAATAACCTGTAGCAGATTGATTGGATGCAGTGCAGGTGCGGTTCGTTCTCCTTTAGTGAGCTTGGTTTAAACGTGCTCTTGTGAGAACTTCTAAAATTCCCATGGAACCACCCAGGACTGTGGAAAACCAAATCAGTCTTGAGAAAAAGAAATACAGCTTGGGGCATCATGTGTCCTGATTTCAAAATATACTGCAAAGCTACAATAATTAAAATAGTATAGTTCTTACCCTCCTACAAAGGCATGTCTGTGGTTCCCTGTCTTTGGACACGTAAAAATTGGAGGCAAAGAAATGTGGACTTGGAGAAGTCTGGAGCCAGCTTGCTCCCTGCAGGCTCAAGATCAACCATCCCACATAGAAGAAAAAAAAATAAAAATAAATAACAGTATAGCACTGGCATGAAGACACGCCTAGAGATCTGTAGAACGGGACTGAGAGCCCAGAAAGAATCCCAGGCGTACACAGCTAACTGACCTCTGACCAGGGAGCCTGGACTATGCACTGAGGACAGGAGAGTCCCTAAAGGGCGCTGGGAAAACCAGATACCCACGTGCTCAAGAACTCAAATCGACGCCATCCACATGGCCCAGCTCGACGCTGACCGAAAACGAAACGTATGACCTGAAACCGCAGAACTCCTGGAGGGAAACTCCTGGAGGTCGGTCATGGCATTGGTCTCAGGACTATGACACCAAAAGCACAGACACGAAGGCAAAGATAGGTGAGTGGGAACCACATCAAGTCCAGAAGCTGCTGCACAGCAAAGGAAACCGTCCACAGAGTGAAAATGAAAAGACAGCCTACAGAGCCGAAACCGGTTTGGCTCAGTGGTAGAACATTGGTCTGCGAACTGAAGGGTCCCAGGTTCAATTCCGGTCAAGGGCATGTACGTTGGTTGCGGGCACATTCCCGGTGGGGGGGGGGTGCAGGAGGCAGCTGGTCGATGTTTCGTTCTCATCGACGTTTCTAGCTCTCTATCCCTCTCCCTTCCTCTCTGTAAAAAATCAATAAAATATATTAAAAAAAAAAAAAAAAGACAGCCTACAGAATGTAATAAAATACCTGCAAGCTGTCTGTCAAACAGTGGCTCATTTCCAAAATATATAAGGAACTGCTACAACCCAATAGGAAAGAAAACGAAACAGAACCAAAAAAAAAAAAACAATTAAAAAGTGGGCTAAAGACCTGAGTTAGACCTTTCTCCAAAGAAGATACAGCATGTATCTTTCATACAGATGTCCAAATCGTGTATGAAAACATACTCAGTGTCATGCATCAGCAAAGAAATGCAAATCAAAACCACAACAAGAAATCACCGCACACCTGTTAGGATGACAATTACAAAAAAAACAAACAAAAAAAAAAACAATAGACAGGCATTGACGAGGTTGTGGAGAAATTGAACCCTGTACACTGTTGTTGGGGATGCAAAACGGTGCATCCACTATGGCAGTGGTAGGCAAACCGGGACTCCAGAGCCACATGCGGCTCTTTGGCCCCTTGAATGTGGCTCTTCCACAAAATACTATGGCCTGGGTGAGCCGACCACTGTTCTAAGGTGCTCACTGATTGGATGAGGCCCACCCTATTGTGGAGGGCAGTTTGCCTGAGGCAAAGTATTGGCTTCCATGTGGATCCCATCCCCAGGAATGCCTTCTCCGAAGCATCTAGCACAGTGTGTCCCCCGCTGTCCGGGATCCATGGCTGCGCCTGGCTGTGCCCTTTGTCAGCTCCAGGAAGCCACGGGTGCTGCAGGTCTGTAAGCAGGGCCTCCGGATGAGGCTCAGGTTTGTAAAGGGGCGAAACATCCCCATCTTTGAGGGCCAGGAACCAGAGGCCTTGCTCACGTATCCTGGCTCCGGGCCTTTGCTCTCGTGGTGGAGGTGTGTGTGCGTGTGGAAGCTCCCTGCTTCCTCGTTTGGTTTTGCGTTTGTGTTGCCTTTCAAAAGCAAAGGCTGGTCCTAACTGGTTTGGCTCAGTGGATAGAGCTTGGGCCTGTGGACTGAAGGGTCCCAAGTTGGATTCCGGTCAAGGGCATGTACCTCGGTTGCGGACACATCCCCAGTAGGGCGTGTGCAGGAGGCAGCTGATTGATGTTTCTCTCTCATCCATGTTTCTAACTCTCTATCCCTCTCCCTTCCTCTCTGTAAAAAATCAACTATATATATATATATATATATATATATATATATACACACATATTTTTTTTTTAAGCCAAGGCTGTATGCTCACACACAGAAACCAGCATTCCCGGCTCCTCTCTGCTTCACCGGTGAGAAGGCCGGTGGGTGTCTATGTGAACTTGATCTTCCCCTTTCCATTGTGCCTTCCCCTCCCTGTCCTCCCCAGACACCCTCTTTCTAAAGGAGGTGGGGGGGGGGGGGGAGCATATGGATGAACGTGAGAACGTATAGTTACAGTAGCACTCCTATCTGAGCATAAAGGAAATCCAGAGATTCACCAGATCATATGCCTTCCGTGACCCCCTCTGGGGGTGTGGGTATTCCTCGTTAGAGGCATTTAGGTTTCCAGCCCATTCCGTTCTAGTGATGCATTTCTGGGGGCTCTGTTTGTGGGCGGATAAGTGTTCGAACTTGAAAGAAACCACCTCCTTCGCTCTCTGGGGCCCCCTCCCCGCTGCCCCGAAGCGTCCGAGAGTGTTTGCACAGCCTCGGAGCCGGCCAGGCTGGGTCTTGTGCGAGGCCTCCCCCCAGCCTGTTTGGTTACTTAGCTAATGTGTTTTGCATTCAAGCGAGGAAGGTCCAAACCCGAGCGCCGCTGGCGGCGAGGGGAGATGCGCCGTCCAGCTCACCAGAGGCGGGCTGGCCGAGGGCTGAGCAAACCACCCACTAATGGCAGGCTGGGAAGCTTGGAGCGCCAATTGAGTTTTCAACAGAAAATAATCATACCCTGCGAAGACATTCTATCGCCTCTGGAACGCTTCTCTCTGGCCGCCTGGCTCTGGGCCGCTTGGAAGGCCCGCATCCCCGCTCATTATCATATTAAGTGTGGGAAAGACGTGAGTTTTGAAAATGTAACGTTCTGCCTTAGATCCTGTAGATCTCAAAGGTCACGGACGGGAAGCGTGTCCTTCTTCCCTGTGACTGATGTGGTTGGGAAGCAGTGAGCCTCGGGCACAGTCTCACCCTCCGGTGTGTGAGCTGGAGAGCAACACACCGGGCCACAGCATGGGCTCCCGCTCACGCGTGTACGCCAGACATGGGATTGTGGTGCCGAATGAGTGTGAGGTGTGCGTGTTTATCTGGCTCAACTTAAAAAAAAAATACTCCTGGGCACACCCTCTGCCTCTGATTGTGTGAGTGAAGTTTACGTGGGTAGCTGGCTTTCCCTTTGGTCATGCACAGAGGAGGTTGTGTCTGACTTTGATGGTCCTGATTCTGGCACCTTCTTGAACTCTTTGGAGCTAAAAATCAGGTCGTTAGAAATGAGATTTGTATTTTCCGAGGGATTGATTTCCCAGAGACAACACCAACGTGTACGTTTGCCTTGAATAGGGAGGTATCTGCTACCTCCTTCTGCCTAGGTCGGCTTATCGGATGTCACCGCAGATCTGTGCAGTAGGTGGACCCTCCGCTGCTCTCACTGCCTCAGAAAGAAGTGGGGTTCCCTGTGGGACACGGGGCATCTAAAGAAGGTACTCTGTGATGCGGTCATTGGCATCTTGCTCAGGGCCTCTTCCTTTCAGAACTGATTTCACAAAGGGCAGTGGCGTTCTCCGGGAAGCATTTCTGGGAGAGAAATACAAGAGATGAACACGCGCAGTTCTTTTCTTTTCTTTTTTTTAATATATTTTTTAATATATTTTTAATATAATAAATTATTGATTTTTTTATAGAGAGGGAGAGGGATAGAAAGCTCGAAACATCGATGAGAGAGAAACATCCATCAGCTACCTCCTGCACACCTCCCACTGCGGATGTGCCCACAACCAAGGTACATGCCTTTGACCGGAATCGAACCTGGGACCCTTCAGTCCACAGGCCGACGCTCTATCCATTGAGCCAAACCGGTTTCGGCGACGTGCAGTTCTTATCGGGACAATTTATGGCATGTGCAGTGGGTGTGTGAAGAGTCCCGAAGTCATTGGACCTGGCAGTTGTGCTGCTGGACTTGAGGGGTTTGGCTGACACTTGGTTGTGGTTTTCCCGGGGCCGTAATGGCAGAAATGCTCTCCCATGGCGCTCAGTTCCCAACTGAACACGGATGACTTCACTGAAGGCGGCTGCGCAGTGAGAGCCGCGCGGGCCCACGCCGTGTGCCTGCATGTCAGCAGGCCCCTCGTCCCTTGCCACTTTGCCGCCTGCACACACAAGGGGCGGGTCCATGCCCTCTGAATGTCAAGGGGAGGGGGAATTGCATTGCCTTCAGGGTCCCTCCCAGCTCCAGCCTTCTCTGATGCTCTGGCATAGTCACCGAGTGGCAGCTCAAAAATCGATTCTGCTCTCACACTGAGAGGGAAGAAAGCCCACAATTGAATAAAAGATTAGAAGCTGTGGGGAGAGGAAATGGTTGTCTGGAGTGAGTTCTTTTATTGGAAATCAGCCTGGACCCACTGGACAGGAAATTAAGTTCTTGCCTGGACCATTAATCATGGTGCCAATTTGGAAATGGGCAGTGGGGGGTAGGTGGCTATATTTGAGGAGGAAGGAAGGAATGGGCAGAAATAGCGCTGCTAAAAGCTCCCAGGCTGGGTGGGCATTCAAAAAGGATGGGATGGGACCAGCCACCCTCGTGTTGCAGGTGTCTCCGATATTTCTGTCAGCTCTGTGGTTCCCTCACATCTCCGCAAAACTGCTTTCCCCTCCTACCGAGAGAAAGAACGGCAGGACTCTCACGGAGAAGTAGTCCCCTGATGGGCTCATTATTTCCCTGTTTTGCCAAAAATAGATGCTACATCCCAGCAGTGTGGCTCGGTGGCTGAGCATTGACCTACGAACCAGGAGGTCACAGTTGATTCCCGGTCAGGGCACATGGCTGGGTTGCAGGCTCGATCCCCAGGGTGGGAGTGCAGGAGGCAGCCCATCCATGACGCTCTCCCATCATTGATGTTTCTATCTCTCTCCCTCTCCCTTCCTCTCTGAAACCAATAAAAATATTTTTTTCTTTAAAAGAAAAAAAAAAAAGGATGTTATAAAGGAGGAAGACAAATTGGGATATCCTTAGTTTTTTTTGTCAAAGTTACAAAAACCAGCAGACGTATGTATAAGAGGTGTATGTCTGATGTCATGTCAGGACAGCCTGTGCCCTGTGAGGGACTCCATCTGTTTACAATCTCCTTCCTCTTTTACCTCTCTCCACACACACACACACACACACACACACACACACACACCGTGGGCCCCCTCCAGGGCGCTGCCTTCTGCCACCTAAAATCTTCCGCAGCCTCCCCCTGCAGGTGTCCCTTGGGCTGGGAGAGGAGCAAGACCAGCCTTGCTTTCCCTGCTGTATCCTCACCCTGGTCATATGCGGAACTGCTCTAGAGCATTTGCACTTTTCTGTTTCTTATTCCTTTAAGTCGAGGCGTTTCGGTGAACAAGAACTTGGCAGCAGATCCTACTTGCACAGAAATAACCATTCTGACACCTCCGGGTGTCACCTGTCTCAACGCTGTCCCCAGGGGAGCCTAAACCCTGGCGTTCTGTCCCTCAGCAGAAGCGCCTGGGGTCGGAGGGACCATGCCTTCTGGAAAGCCTTCACTTGTCTTGCCAGATTTTTTATTTTCTGATGGGAAAGGGGCTAAATTAGGTTGGGAGTTGACGCGTTTGGCTTGGTGACAGCCTGTGTGGGTTTTTTTGCTTGCTCTCCCTCTCTATATACACACCTGCTTGTTTCTGACCATAATTTCACAATGTTCTCGGCCACTCGGTGCTCAGCGTGGTCCCCGCATCCCGAGTCCCAGCCGGAGGCACCCTCCCCAGCTGGGCAGGGGCTGCCTGGGCGGTGCTGGCTCACGCTCAAATGACACAGGAGTCGCCTTTCGCGGTGAGCCCGTCGCCCTGCTTCCACCCTCCTCGGTGTCTACACCAAGGTGGGGCCCTAAAGAGAATTTTGAAAATCAGCCAATAAATGAATCCACGTTGGGGGGGTTGGGGGAGGACTTGGGGGTGTTCCTGGCAGCCCAGGAGGAGAGCTGGGAGCAGGTGAGGATGCAGAGAAGGAGATGGAGTGCCATCAGCCGCCTCCTCTTCTGGGAGATCATAGAGACCAGGAGCAAATGGGACATGTAGGCCAGGTCTCCCCTCTACCAGAGGCTGTGACCTCGCTCACAAAGGCATGCAAGCTGCGAGAGAATCTTGAGATTCTGACCTGGAAGCTGGCCCCCCTGGTGTCTGGGAGGGCCTTGGTCTTCTCGGCTGGAAAGCTGGACCTTGATGTTCCTGACTTCAAGGCCAGGGCTGTGCTCGCTTCCATCGCTGCTCCTTGACTGCAACACTGGACACTCCTGGGACCGTCCTTGAACCTCTTTTCCCCGCACCCCCGCTCCCCCCCTCACCCCATTCTCCCTCACTACTCATCGCCTTCTATCAACACAAACTAAACCTAAGTGATATCTTGCTGAATGAGGATGTACTTATGTCTACACAAAAATATAGGGCCAGCATTTTTATCCCTTCTCCTATGGACCCAATATTCATGAAGACAGTGCCATAAGCCTCTGTATCAACACTACACATAGACCTGGGACAAGCTACTCATTTTCTGATGATTGACAGTTTGTTGGACATAGTTTCCATTCAGCATTGATATAGAATCTGTTTTTCTGTTTTTCTGTTTTTGTTGTTGATCCTCACCTGAGGATATTTTTCCACTGACTTTTAGAGACAGTGGAGGGAAGGGGGAGCGACAGAGGAAGAAAAACATCGATGTGAGAGAGGCACATCGATTGGCTGCCTCCTGCATTCCCCGCAACCGGGGCTGGGGTGGACCCGTGTCCTTGACCGGAATTGAACCCGGGACCTTTCAGTGTACAGGCCAACACTATATCCACTGAGCCAAAATGGCTAGGGCAATATGAATTTGTAAATAGTTTAAATTCTTAATGTATCTCTGGCCCTTTAAGTGTTCTTTGGATTTTATTTTTAAAGAAATAGAACTAGTCAAAACCGGTTTGGCTCAGTGGATAGAGCATCTGCCTGCGGACTGAGAGGTCCCGGGTTCTATTCCAGTCAAGGGCATGTACCATGGTTGCAGGCACATCCCCAATAGGGGGTGTGCAAGAGGCAGCTGATCGATGACTCTCTCTCATCGATGTTTCTGACTCTATCCCTCTCTCTTCCTCTCTGTGAAAAATCAATAAAAAATATATTTAAAAGAAAGAAAGAAAGAAAGAAAGAGAAAGAAAGAAAGAAAGAAAGAAAGAAAGAAAGAAAGAAAGAAAGAAAGAAGGAAAGAAAGAAATTGAACTGTAAGACCAGGAAATAAAAAAATTTCCTTAGTAGTTTCAAAAACTACTAAGAGTTGCTGACTCAGTGCTGATGGCGCTTTTTAAGCTTTCCCCAGGGACTCTGGTTTGTTAAAGGTTCGATCGCCCACTAGATACAGGACTGTGCTCATCTGAAATGCACCCCCTGCCCTGCCAAGTCCCTACTCCAAGGCGCTGCTTCCCAGCCTGTGTGCCCCTGGGCCCTGCCCCTGTGTGCCCCTCGGCCCTCCCCCGCCCGGAGCAGCCTATTCACATCACGGCCCAGGACGGGGGTGTTTCCCGGAGCCAAGTCCTCCAGGTGCACGCAGTCTGCTTCACGTGGAAGAGGGACAGCAGGATGCTCAGCGGCTGGCTCTGTGTGAACAGAAGCGCAGGCGTCTGATGAGAAGGAAGGATGGAAGCAGGGAGCCAGCACAGGGCCATTTGTCAGTGCAGACTGAAGAGAAGCAGAGAGAGAGCAGTGCTGGCGGCAGCGGGGACGGGGCAGGGCTGGCCGTGGCCCATTAAGGAGGTGGGACACAGACAGGCTCCTGTCTGGAAGCTGGCCCTCCATTAAACACAGGAGCAGAAACGGAGCCCCGAGGCTCTGAGCAGCGGCAGGCTATTGCTTCTCCTCCTCTTTAATTTAACTCCACCCCATCAGGGAAGCTGCGAAAATGCCGAGACTAGTAAATAGATCACAAACGAAAGAAATGGAGTTCAAAAAGCGACTGGATACAGAGATCAAAACCACACTTATAAGGTTGTTCAAGAATCTCCTAGAAAAGGCCGATAAAATAAACGAGACCTATGAGGATATGAAAAGGGATCAACTAGAAATAATAAGGGATCAACAAGAAATAAAGAATACATTGTCTGAAAAAAATATTTTACAGAATCCTAAAAACAGAATGGAAGATCACAAGTCAAAGATTTGGAACATAAAGAGCCAGAAGACACTCCTCCGCAGAAGCAAGAAGGCAAGAGAATCCAGAAAGTTGAAGATAATGTAAGAAAACTCTGGGACAACTTAAAGCGAACCAACATCAAAATTATGGGGGTCCCAAAAGATGAGAGAGAGCAAGATATCGAAAACATACTGAAATAGTGACAGAAAATTTCCCCCACCTGGTGAAAGAATTAGACTTACAAATCCAGGAAGCGCACAGAACTCCAAACAAAAGGAATCCAAAGAAGACCACACCAAGACAAATCATAATTAAAATTCCAAGAGCAAAAGACAAAGAGAAAATATTAAAAGCAGCAAGAACAAAGCAGGTAGTTACCTATAAAGGAGCACCTACGCGATTGTCAACTGATTTCTCAACAGAAACCATGCAGGCCAGATGGGAATGGCAAGAAATATTCAAGGTGATGAATAGTAAGAACCTACAACCAAAATTAATCTATCCAGCAAAGCTATCACTCAGAATCGAAGGCCAGATAAAGAGCTTCACTAAAAAAAAAAAAAAAAAAAAGCTAAAGGAGTTCATCACCTGTTCCTTCCTTCCTTCCTTCCTTCCTTCCTTCCTTCCTTCCTTCCTTCCTTTCTTTCTTCCTCCTTCCTTCCTTTCTCCTCCTCCCTCCCTCCCTCCCTTCCTCCTTCCTTCCTTCCTTCCTTCCTTCCTTCCTTCCTTCCTTCCTTCCTTCCTTCCTTCCTCATTTGGTAGAGCAATTGTAGGTCCACAGCAAAGTTGAGGGGAGGGTACAGAGATTTCCCCACATGCCCCTTGCCTCAGCACATACATAGCCTCCCCCGTTGTCAATATTCTCCCACCATGGCAGTACATTCGTCACAATCGATGCACCTATACTGACACAGAGTTTACCTTCGGGTTCACTCACTGTTGGTGTACAATCTGTGAGCTTGGACAAATGTATAATGGCAGGAACCGACCATTATGTATCATACAGAGTATTTACACTAAGAACCCTCTATGCACCATCTATTTATCCCTCCCTGCCCATTAATCCCTGGAAACCATTGATCTTTTTGCTGTCTCCAGTAGGTTTGCCTTTTCAGAATGTCAAATGGCTGAAATCGTAGGGTTTGTAGCCTTTTCAGATTATCTTCTTTCATTAGTCTATAATAACAAAAGTGTAATATGCTAATTAGACTGGACAGCCAAACAACCTTCTGGATATCATTCCAGACATCCTTCCAGATGAAACCATGGCAGTGGGGGCTGAGACGGTTAGGGGTGATCAGATAGGCAGGCAGTGTAGTTAAGGGCAATCAGGCAGGCAGGCAGAGGCAGTTAGGGCGATCAGGCAGGCAGGCGAGTGGTTAGAGGCGATGAGGTAGGCAGGCAGGCCAGTGGTTAGGAGCCAGCAATTCTGGATTGTGATAGGGATGTCCAATTGCTGGGTTAGGCCCAATCCCGCTGCAAGATCAGACCTAAACCGGCAGTAGGACATCCCCCGAGGGATCCCAGATTGTGAGAGGGTGCAGGCCTGAATTTCGTGCACTGGGCCTCTAGTAATATATACTTAAGGCTCCATGTTTCTTCGTGGCTTGCCGGTCTTGCTTTATGTAGCTGATGAATGAGGTGAAAATATACCCCTAATATGTGCAGAAATGCAATGTAGGGCCTATCCCATAGGCTTCTATATTGTTATGTGGTTGTTTTTTTTTTTGCCAGCTTTCCTATGTCCAAGTTCCATGCAGGAAGCCATGGTGGGCATTAAAATTTGAACTGTTCTCACCCCCCATAGATAACGCTGACTGTGTTCCCATCGTACTTTTAAGAAACCATTCGTGTCCCTGTATATGGAGTTTTAATCACTCCAGTTTGGGCCCCAAGGTTGAAAAAGAAATCCTTTAAAACCCAGGCACTTTTTTTTTTTTTCCCCCTAATGAAAACCACAGCTTGAGCAGCTGCTGGGATGATTGTCTCCGCTCCGCGGCTACACTGGTGTGTGGGAGTTTACGGTCGGGCTGTGGAAAAGGGAGCAAATAAGAAGCCAAGAACGGGGTCATGTTTCAATAGAGAAATAATGGTGGAACGTTCAACCCCTGAGTGTTTTCCGCACCCTCCCCACACTTTGGCCATGCAGCTTGGCTCCCTTTTTCCTTTTTAAACGCTTCCATAAGGCATGAAAGAGAAGCATACATCATCAGAACCACTGTATTGAAAACTCCTGGCCCCCAGCTCCGAGTCCATACAGTGCGCCTTTATTTTCGCCTGGAGCTATAAAATGACAGCTAGATGCTCTGCTGTGTCGTGTTACATTCGCATTTGGCCCCTCTGCGTTGGTGTGGTCTTCCTGGCCTGGGTCTGGGTTGAAATTGTGTGTCTCTATGTGGAATAATGCATTTCGTTTTGATTATGTCACTTTCTAGGTCTCGTTTTCTTTTTTTTTAATGCCTCTTCCTATCTCCCTGTCTCCTCACTCTCTCTTCCCTAGGCTCCATTTTTCTAACCCTTTCTTCCCTCTTCTCCTTTCATAAGATAGGGTTTTAAATTCTACAACTAAAAATTGAAGTCTTATTTTTGCTGCTCTTAATTTTTATGTGGCTCGTTTTATATTTTCCCAAAAAGGATGGTACCTCAAAAGGAATTGCTTTTTACGTATTAGGACCTTGGTTTTGTGGGGTTTTTTTAAGGTAGGTTTTTGACCCAAAGAGAAGCAGCTACTTCATCCTGGCAGCCAGTCACAGTGGCAGAGACTAAGAACACCTGGTCTCTGGTTCCACATAGTGGGGTGAATTCTCAGCCACACCACGCTCCCTACGTTACACTTAACTATAGACATGTTTTATTGTTGAGTCAACTGCCAGGGTCATTCTGGGGATTAAATGAAACAACCCTAAGAGCCCTTCAGCTGTCAGAGGAGAATTCATTGCTGAATGACCCTTCTTCCTACTAAATATTGTGTATTTTTTCAGGAATAGACAAGGCCTAGCAGCTCCTCAACCTGTTGCCTTCCTCCTGAAGGGGGAGACACCAGCCCTGGGTGAAGCAGTGTGGTAAAGGTAGAGCTGAGGTCAGCACACAAAAGTGCCCATCCTGGATTTGCTAATGCCCCAAGGCATCTTCCTGCATATCTGCAGGCTTCAGTTCCTCATTGGTCCAATCTGTGTAATCCCCGCCCACTCCATGGACTGTTGAGTGAGATAGAGTGTGTGTGTGTGTGTGTGTGTGTGTGTGTGTGTGTGTGTGAGAGTGTGAAAGCAGGTTGCTGGAGAAATTATGTTTCCTGACATGGCTCTGGTCCAGAAGGTCCGACTCCTCTTTCTTTTCTCTTTTGTCTTTCCACATCTGATTGAGCCTCTTCGTTAAGAAGCTGGTCTGCCTGGCCAGTGTGGCTCAGTGGTTGAGCATCAACCTATGAACCAGAAGGTGTCATGCTCTTTGATTTCCAGGTGAGTTCAGCCAGTGGATTCCCCATCAGGGCACATGCCCCAGTTTCGGGCTCGATCCCCAGTAGGGGGCATGCAGGAGGCAGATGACAAATGATTCTCTCTCATCATTGATGTTTCTTCTCACTCCCTCCCCCTTCCTCTCTGAAGTCAATAAAAAAATACTTTTTTTTACTTTTTTTTTTTTTTTTTTTTTTTTTGCCCTAACCGATTTGGCTCAGTGGATAGAGCATAAGCCTGTGGACTGAAGGGTTCCGGGTTCAATTCCAGTCAGGGGCATGTACCTTGGTTGCGGGCACATCCCCAGTGGGAGGTGTACAAGAGGCAGCTGATCGATGTTTCTCTCTCATCGATGTTTCTAACTCTCTGTCCCTCTCCCTTCCTCTCTGTAAAATATCAATAAAATATATTTTTTAAAAACACACATATGTGTGTGTGTTTGTGTGTGTGTGTGTATATTTTTTTTTTTTAAGAAGTTGGTCATTTGGTATGTGAGCCTCTAATTCTTTGTCAGTTCTGGCATTTAACATTTTCTGGCTTTCAGGGTCAGTAGAACTCACTGTCCTTTATGACCTGTTTTTAATTGAACATATTTGGTAGGCCAAAGTAAAGGGGACACGGTATACATCCAGGCAGACAGTCGTCAACAGGGTAGGTCTTACATGAGTGCGCCCTTAATGTTCTTGGGAAAAGCTGTAAACAGAAGCCTCCACTTAAGGTTCCAGTTTAAGGGAGAATGAAGTGCTTCAAGTGCCCAGACTTCCCAGCTAAATGTTTAATGTTTCCTGACCAATAACCACCCACTCACATCTAGTATCACCTAGATCAGTGAAGTTAGAAGCCCTTGGTCAAACGACAGCTGTGCCTTCCTCTCTTAGAAAGGTAGAGTGGTCCCTGGGTTAAATGAGATTTTTTTTTTTATTTGAACCAACCATTAAAAAGTGGACATGTTTACATAAAAGCCAGGTTTCCTGTCTCTGGGAATAAGTAGGTATTAGTGTTATGAGGCCACCATCTCCACCTTTGTTATCAATTTTACCAATTGACTCAACTTTTGTGGTCACATAAGTATTTGATTTTGAGATTCCAAAAATATGTATATATATTTCCTGCTCTAAATGCCTGCTTCTCAAAGCAAGTATTTATTTAATTTCTAGCATGGTCTCAAACTGTGTTGTCAGGGAAACAGCAGACATGATTTCTGCCGTCAAGGCACTTGTGGTCTAACTAAGAAAACAATTCAAAAACCAGTAAAATAAGTAGGGAATGATTAAACATTAAACCCTGGTAACGAATATCTGTGAAGATCGGCATGGGGTCGAAACCGGTTCGGCTCAGTGGTAGAGCGTTGGTCTGCGGACTGAAAGGTCCCAGGTTCAATTCCGGGCAAGGGCATGTACTTGGTTGCGGGCATATCCCCGGTAGGGAGTGTGCAAGAGGCAGCTGGTCGATGTTTCTCTCTCATCGATGTTTCTAGCTCTCTATCTTTCTCTCTTCCTCTCTGTAAAAAAAAAAAATCAATAAAATATACTTAAAAAAAAAAAAAAAAAGATCGGCATGGGGTGGGGTCAGGGAAACCTCCTGGATGGTATTGGACTTGAGCTGATACTTAAATTCATTCCTTCATTCAGCCATCAGTGGATTTTCCTACTCAGCATCTTGCACTGTTTAGTGTACAAAAATAAATATGTAAACAAATAAGGACAATAAGACATTATACATGCTTAGATAAACGTCTGTAGATAAATAATGAAATCACAAAAGAATGTGGCCAATTATATACCTGAGACAGGAAGGTCTTTTCTAGAGTAGGTGATGAGTAAATTGATTTTGGGTGAATAGATTGACCGAACCTGGGAATCCATGTTGTGAGTGCAGTCTGGGAAGACCTGGTTCACCGTGGGTGTATCTACGCGAGTTTTAGCATCCCGGGAGAAGAGTCAGGGCTGGATCATGGAGGGTCATGTAGTCATTAAGAACTTAAACTTTATAGGACATAGAGAGCCACCAATGGCTTTTCATCAGGGGACGGAAGAGCACACATCCCTAATCCATTCTTTGCTGCCTCCACCCTGCTACACCCCAGAGGCTGAGCTGTAGGGCTAAATTAGCGGCCTCTCATGCCCTTTGATTTCCAGTTGAGTTCAGCCAGTGATTAAGTAGTCCAAGCAGGAGATAGCAAGAGAGGGTGAGGTCAAGGTCTTTGTTCTCCAGGCTTCCTCCCTTGAAGAATCACCAGGGAACAGCTTCATCTCCCCTTCAGAAGGTGACCTTATTTAAATAACTTACTCCTTCCTGTAACTAGTCCCTCCCCTGTCCCTTCAGAGCTTTGGTGGTGACACAATCATCTCTGTACTGTCTTCATCTCTGTTATCACTCTGCTTCCCTCACAGCCCACCCATGCCATTATCAGCTGTCCTGTTGTACATAAATCCTCTGCAGATCATCCTCATTGAAATTATGATTTTATTTTGAACGTTCAGTCATAGAGTAAGAAGATGGTTTCCTGGAATGGAAGCCAAGGGGCAAAGCAATTGACTAGGACAACTGGCCACAGTGGGAGATGATGTGGTTGGGAATCTGTAATTGTGGAGACGGAAAGGAACTGATTGATGCAGGACGGGGGACAAAGTTGGATTGACACCAATTGGATGAGAGAAGTTAGGGATAGGGAGTGTTACGCCCAGACTTCATGATCCCCAAGGACCACCAGGGAGCCAAGTCTGATTCAATAAACAAAAGAGCCTCTTCCATGCCAGCATGGGCTCTGTCCCACTCACACCGACGTGGCCACCCGGGTTTCTGATTTGGGTGGCTGCTTGGTTCAAGAAGTATAAAAAAGGTTAGCTTTGCATGGGTCCATGTTGAGATCTTCGTGGGAGCACTGTTGGAGGTACACAGCAGCTATTGGTTAGAACGATGTGGAATTCAGAGCCATCTGACGGGCGGGAAGGCTAGTCTATTGTCACCTTATTGGTGGTCCTTGAAGCCATGATGATAGAGGAGGTCCCAAGGAGAACTGAGACTGGGGGAGAAGAAACAGAATAAGAGAGGGCAACAGCTGTGCACAGAAGTTAGACTGTCACCAGAGGATCCATAGTTTTGCACAAACTGAATAAGAACATGAGCAGAAGCAATAGGGAGAGTGTGAGTGCTGACTGCACACAGGTGGTTCAACTGGAAATCAAAAGGCAGGAGAAGCCGCTAATTTAGCTCAGCCTCTGGGCAGCAAAGAATGGATTAGGATGCTCTTCCATCCCCTGATTAAAAGCCATTGGTGACTCTCTACGTCCTATAAAGTTTAACTTCTTAATGAATACATGACCCTCCCAAGATCCAGCCCTGACTCTTGTCCTGGGATGCTAAGGCAGAAACCTGGGCGTGGATTCAAAATGGAAGAGCTACTATTGTATATTTATTTGTTCGGCTAGTCTACTGGCGTGTAGTGAACACTTACCGTATTTCCCCAAAAATAAGACATTCTCCAAAAATAAGACCTACTTACAGGTTTCCTTCTGAGTGAAATATAAGGCCCCTCTAGACTAAACATGAGAGATTTGGTCCACTGATTCTGAAAGAAATGGAGTCCCAAGAAATTCACCAGAAAATTCAGGAATTGGATCGTTAGGATGATGTTCCAGAAGATGATGACATGATTGTCATTGAATAAATGAGTAAATTCTTGATACTGTAGGATTCACAGTTTGTCTGGTTTGTGTTAACAACTACCGTACTACCGTACCGTATACAGGTAATAAATTTCCTTTTTTTTTCATTTAACAATAAATGTGTACTGTATTCTTCTTCATGGAAAAAATAAGACATCCCTGAAAATAAGACCTAGCGCATCTTTGGGAGCAAAAATTAATATAAGACACTGTCCTATTTTCGGGGAAACAGGGTAGGTCCTCAAGTGCCGTGAAATCCACTTGGGTTGTGTTTCAGGATGAGTGAAGTTCTGATGAAGGCAGCGATGGACTTAAAGTCCGAAGCAGTGGTACCGCGATGAAGGGATGAGGGTCGAAACAGGACAGTAGCAGTGAGTGCTGAGGGCAAAGGGATTTCAAGGAAAGAAAGGGCAAGACTTGCAGGAGAATGCGTCTAGGAGAAGAAAGGTGAAGATGGCCTGGAGATTCCCACCCTCACGTGTTAGCGACCTTGTTCACGGCTACAACCTTTTTTAGCTTCCGTCGCATTTATGATCATTGTGCCTCAGACATTTTCCGAACATTCGGATGAAGCAGCTAACCGCTTAGATGTGATGAAAAATCCCATTCTCCCAATTTCAGAAAATAAGGAAATCATTTGCATGGTGTGAAGTAGCTTGGCGGGTTAGAATATGTGTCCCAGAATGATTTCATTTTGAATCCAGTTTAGTCTGGTTAAGTTTAAGGATAGGATTTCAGAGCTGAAATTCTGACACTTGTTCTAATATAACCTCAGATGGAGAAATAAATAGAAATGCCACAGACGATTATGATGAAGTTCATTATATTTTGGTTGATGATTTCTTTCTGTTCTTTGGCTTTAATTCTGATTCACTGTGGTTAGACTTTAGGCTCTGTGCTGAGTTTTGTTCTTTCTCTCTCTTTTCTCCCAATTCCACTTCCACTCGCCCTCCTCCCCACCAAACCATAATTTTAGGAACTAATGCTAAGTGACATAGGGAGTCAGATTTTAGAGTGGGGAATTGTTGCGTTGTAATATTTCAAGTTTGTGTTTTTTAATTTTTAAATTATGCTTAAGATTAGCAGAAATTTCAAAAATTGGTGATAAGAAAATGAACAGAAAATTCACGGAATATAAAATATAAATTGCTTCATTTAACAACAACAAAAAACAGATCTACCTTTTTAGTAAAAAATGCCATTAAAACCCCAATGAGATACTATTTTTCACCTATCAGATTGGCAGTGATCATTTTTTTCAAAGCACTAGGAAAGGTATGAGGAAACACGTTAGTCATGGGAATATGAGTGGGCAGAGCGTCCAGAAGGATCAGTTTGGCAATAACTATCACAAATAAAAAAGCACTTACCCTTTGGCCCAGACACTCCACATTGAGCTGTTCCCACCAGTGTGCTTGCATTGGGTACACAAACGTCAGGACAGCTAAGCATGTTCACTTCAGCATCACTGCGGCCTCCGGGACTGGAACTGACCTGGATGCCCGTCCACAGAGGGCCCATCACATTCGGTGCGGTGTTTGCACAACGGAGAATACATGCAGCTCTTTAAGAACGAAGCAAACTCTTATGGAACAGTCACAGACTACGCAGAAGGCCACCGCTTGCTGTTAAAAGAGCAGCGTTTGGCCAAAACCGGTTTGGCTCAGTGGATAGAGCGTCAGCCTGCGGACTGAAAGGTCATGGGTTCAATTCCGGTCAAGGGCATGTACCTTGGTTGCCGGCACATCCCTGGTGGGAGGTGTGCAAGAGGCAGCTGATCAATGTTTCTCTCCCATCAATGTTTCTGACTCTCCATCCCTCTCCCTTCCTCTCTGTAAAAAATCAATAAAAATATTTTTTTTAAAAAACGGCATTATGTGTGCCAGTAGATAACATCAAAGACCATGTCTGCACGGAGGTGGCAGGAGCTCTGGGGCTGCCTCTGGAGGGAGAGATTGGGAGGAGACTGGAAGGGGACTTACGTTCCACTCCATACTCCCTGGGACTGACGTGTGGCAAGGACACACCTTCAGTCATCTTGAAATCTCTTCCCACTTCTCCAGAGAGGGCATCAGGGTGGCTCCCCAGCCCTGACGGGCCTTCACCCATTATGAGTGGAAATGGGCGTTCACACAGGCTGTTCAGAAGGCAGGGATGGGTCAGTGCCTTTCCGGTAACAAGAAGCTTACCTTTCAGCCGGCAGTCCGAGCCCACGGACACTGCTTCCCGCGCGCGCACACGGAGATAGCAACGCAGGAGTCCTTGTGTGTCCAGGTGAACCCGGAGCATAAGTGCAGGTTCCTCCTCGGGTTTGTTTGCTTTCTGAGAAATCTCAGCGGCTTTGTGGTTCCTGTGACTTTGGCGAATGGATCCCTTCTTCACGTTTGGAAATGGCCCAGTGGGCTTACGGTTCCATTCCTCGGACCAGATTGCGTCTCATTGACACAATGGGCTCGAGGCCATCTCTGTTATTGGCGGTGCCCTCCCTCTGAGAGTCCCAGGAACCGAGAAGTGAGACAGTCCACTGTTTGTTCCCTGTTCAAGAAGCACCAACGTTGTAGCCAGGCTGGGGGCGTCCCACTAAATAGCACAGACCTGGTCGTGGCGTGCCAGCATCTGGCGTTCCTTTTCCGTAACCATGGCAGCCACGCCCAGGGCGCTGTGGTGTCCTGGTGCCGTTTCTAGAGCTCCTTCCTCTTCCGTCTCATCATTTCGTGCTACTTTACGTGGCGTTTTCCCACTCCCGACGATGAGGAGGGAAATGCCCAGGGGATCGGGCCAACCGCTTGAGTCGTGGGCCCACGGATGGACCCTAATGGCCTCAGGTCTCCCTTGCTTCTTTTTATTGATACACAATGGGCACCGTGTGGGCGGGCCGGGGAGCGGTACAGCCGCAGCTGTCAGAGAAGATGGGCCGCAGACCGTGCCCATCCCCCGCGAGGATGGGAACCCGGGAGGCACAGGTCCCAGAGCCCCATCGGTGCCGCTGCCCCGAACTCACCTCCCGGCCAGTGACCTGAACCCGCCGGACCTGAACTTGGCCTCCTCTCCCTCTCCCTGTTCGTACTGCGTGCCTCGGCGTCATTGGCTCTTTCTTCTGAATGAGCAAAGCCAGTGTCCCTGTCTCACTCCTGACAAGTGACCAGGAAGCGTGTGCTGCAGGACAGCCCGCCAGCTCCCGGACCGGGAGCGGAGAACCTGGACTCCCCAGCGGGGCGGGGCCTGTTCGCTGCCCGTCCTGCGCGTCCGCGCTGAGGGAGCCCCTGTGCTGGCTCTGAGTGACACACACCAGTGGACGTTTTCCGGACGGCAGTGATTCCTTGTCCCCATCGGAACGACGCAGCACAGTTGTGGAAACACGCGTGAAAGCAGGGCAGTAGGGGGCCGATCTCTGCTCTGTAGGCATCGCCGTGGGTGTACTTAAATGGGCCTCGACGGGCCTGCCGGGGTGTTGCCTTCGCTCCCGGGGGCCCGGGACCTGCAGGGGGGATGGCTCTCCGTGGAGGCGTTTCCTGAAACCCTCAGCGCTGCTGAGAGGCAAGGCGCTCCTCCCTCCGAGCGTGGCCCACGTGTGATGACAGTGACATCTCAGAACAGATGCGCCAGCGACCTCCACGTGCTTGTATTATTATATTTGGTGGCACAGTCTCCGCTCTTCATGAAACGGTCTGTTAAGAAATTAGTTCCCGCGCGTGGGGGGCGGGGAGGATGTGTTCTGTCCATTGATTTCGCATCTGGCAGGGAGCTGGGTCCTGACGCCTGGAGGGTCCCCGAGGTTGGATGGACGTTGCTGAGACGTCCAGGCCGCAGCAGCCACGGAGAAGAGGGTGGCACGGGAGCTCAGCATCCCTCCCAGAGCACCTCGCGTGGGCTCCCCTGAGAGGGCGTGGTCTTTGGCAGAAGAAGAGGGTCTCGGGGCAAGGACCTAGAACATTGGTCTTGTAAACGGTGGGGCGAGAAGGTGGGCGTTCGTGGCAGCCGGTGGTTTGCGTTGTTCTCCTCGTAAAGTCCACCCGTTAGAGGCACACGTGATGTCAGACTCCCACCAAAGCGGAAACTTCCGTTCTCGGGTAAACAGGGTCGGCTTGGTTCGTGGTCTCAAGGGCCTTACGAGAGACCTCGGCAGAACTGTTCGGGGGTGTTGGCCCATAGGCCTGGCCGTCTTCACTTCTGACGTCTGCCTGCTTGTCCCCACTGTCATCTGACCTGTGCACTGCTTCCAAGGGGCAGGGCAGCAGAGGGTGCGGGCCGACCTCCTGCCTGTGTTTGTAAATAGCGTTTGACCCGGTGCGCAGCGGGTCTGCCTTGTTTACGTATCGCCAGCGGCAGCTTTCGCGAGCTAACCGAACGGAGTAGTTGGGACAGAGACTACGTCGCCCGCGAAACCTAAACTATTTACAGAGGAAGTTTGCCAGCCCCCTGCACAGTATAAGTCACCGGCAGCCCAGCCCGTGTGTCTCAGGGGTTGAGCTTCCACCTAAGAACCAGGAGGTCACGGTTTGGTTCCCGGTCAGGGCACATGCTCGCGTTGTGGTCTCGACCCCCCAGTCAGGGTCATGTAGGAGGCAGCCGATCGATGATTCTCTCTCATCATGGATGTTTCCATCTCTCTTCTTCTCCCTTCCCCTCTGAAATCAATTTTTAAAATATTTTTTTTTAAATAGAATGAAGGAAGCCACTTGCTGCAGGTGCCAAGTGGCTTGTTCATTAGAAGGAGGCGCAGCCCCTGCACCCCGCCAGCCTCCCTGTGCACAGGCTTCGTGCCCACCCCCAGCAGATCCCTGGTTACCGCAGCTGGGGGATCCCCACATCGCCCGCGTGGCGCTGAATCCGAGGAAACCTGGGAGAGCTGAGGGGCCACAGGATGAGGCGGTGCTACCTGTGGATTTTTGGAATACTCATCTAAAAAATTAGCCCCCTGAGCCACCCGGCCTTGGTTTCAGCATATATTGTGCCTGGGTTATCACCCCGAGAGGACTACACGACTTCCCGTGACAGGCAAAGTGAGCGACAATAGAGCAAGTTTTTACCGGGAGGCCAGATTGATTACAAGGGAGCATCCGTTCAGTTTGACGTCGGTCCTCTGGTAACCAACTCTTGAGTCGTAAGCAAAGAAGAAAGTACGCGTTCTGTGCTCGTTCTTCAGCCGGTGTTTAAGAAAACCTGCCATGGTCTTTTGTTGTTGTTTTGTTGTTGTTGTTTTTATGATAATGATCAGAAGCCTTAGACAAGAAGAGCGGGAAGTGGGGAAGGGGGATGCCACGGCCCCAGGGACAGCAGCCCCCCCGGCACCATCTCACCTCTCTTCTGTTTACCATGTGTTTCAGGCCAGTTCAAGCTGCTGGAGCAAGACCGGGACATAAAGGAGCCCGTGCAGTATTTCAACAGCGTGGAGGAGGTGGCCAAGGCCTTCCCTGAGCGCGTGTACGTCATGGAGGAGATCACGTTCAACGTGAAGGTAGCTCTGGAAGAACCCGATATTTATCCTCCCTGGAGCAGCTCAGCTCTCAGGCCATTGTGTGCCCATCGGGGCCTCGCAGGAAAAGGCCGTCTCCCTGTGCGGGGCCCTTGTCCTCTGAGGAGTCAGTGGCCAGCACTGGTCTCTTAAGCATTGCGTTTGCTGTAGCTGACCAGATGCCCAGACGGGTAACGAACGACGCTTCATTAGCCCTGTCTTTTGCTAAACTGTTAAGGCAGATCAAAAGTGGTCTTTCTCTCGTTTGGACTGTATTCCCCAATGTGTAATAGTTGTTTGGCCAGATCTCCTCTAAGGTGATGGTCCACTTGTAGGATCTGGTAAAAGGCATAGAAAGACCCCGGCCAGCCTGGCTCAGTGGTTGAGCCTTGAGCTATGAACCAGAAGGTCACAGTTTGATTCCCGGTCAGGGCACAGGCCCTGGTTGTGGGCTCGATCCCCAGTGAGGGGTGTGCAGGAGGCAGCCGATCAGTGATTCTCTCTCATTGATATGTTTCTCTGTCTCTCTTTCTCTCTGATTTCAATAACAATATTTTTGTAAAAGGATCATGAAGGACCTACTACCATTCACTTATTTAAAGAGAGAGACTTCATAGCTCAGCCTGGGATCGGCATATGTCCTTCCATTTTTCAGAGACCGCCTGTATCAGGACACACGGGGGGGATTAGTGTATAGGATGTTGCCAGCGGGAATTGACTGGTCCTTGCTCATCAGAGAAAGGCTAAGTGGTGTTTACGGCTCTGCATTCATTTTGCATTTGGAAAAGGACTAACCAGAGAAGCCATGCCGGCAATGAGGTTCTACCGAATCGCTACAGATCCTTTTCCTTTTCCTTAGCAGCATGGCATTCCATGACACTAAGACTTCTTAGACAGTGTTCACACCCCCAAGAGTTTCTATTGGACCCCATTTCAGCGACAAAGTCCGACTGAGTCTCATCCTCTGAACATGTCGAGGTTTAGAGGGCAAGATGTGGTTTTCTTAGCAATTCGCTGTCTGTGACAGACAGGCTGATGCACGGGATCTTAGCCCAAACACACAGCGGTCTCTTCGGGTGAGAACCCTCACTTCTCAGGAAAGAGGGAAGCGCTCACGACAGCCTCCTTTGTGGAGGCGTGGTTCTGTCCGTTTCGTTGACTAAGCTAAGCCATTCTCTCTCCCAGCTCTAAAACACAGCAGCTGTGGTCTGCTTTCTCTACTTGTATTATTAGCACCACTGAGATTTTGCGTGGCCCAGTCAACTTGTATTCAAGACATTTGTATTCATATACATTGAAGATCTGTGAGAACACATTCATTTTTAATCTTACCAAGAGTTGGCCAGAAGTTAATCAAATCCTATTCCATTCGTGCCTTGATATGATTTAAATGTCCCCTTAGAACTTACACTTAGAATTACCTAAATGGGAAAGAAAATCATTTAGAAAGGAAAGCTAGTAATTTTAAACCCTTTTCTGAAAAGATTTCATGGATTTTAAAATGAAAGATTTAGAATTGAAACATGAGCCTGGCCAGCGTGGCTCAGTGGTTGAGCGTCTATCTATGGACCAAAGCCTAAAATTACTACTATCACCCTAACCGGTTTGGCTCAGTGTATGGAGCATCGGGCTGTGGACTGAAAGGTCCCAGGTTCGATTTCGGTCAAGGGCATGTACCTTGGTTGCGGACACATCCCCGGTAGGGAGTGTGCAGGAGGCAGCTGATCAATGTTTCTCTCTCATTGATGTTTCTAATTCTCTATTCCTCTCCCTTCCTCTCTATAAAAAATCAATAAAATATGTTTTAAAATAAACAAATAAAATACCTACTATCTGGCCCTGTATGAAAACGCTTACCTACCCCTGATATAGAGCATAAAACCATCCTAAGTCAGTCTCCCATTCTCAAAAAATTACCCACTTTCTCTCTATGTAGTGCTTTATAGCCAGCGTCTTCGTATGAAGAATAGCGTATCTGTTCCTTGCTGTTAAGGTTTCAGGAATACCCCTCCACCTCAAGTGGAGACTTCTTACACCAGGACGGAGTGAATTATTTCACATGTCTTCCAGCCTTTTTCAAACTCAGCCTGGCCATGATGAGACACTTTCCCACCCGTCTTTTCCTGCCATCAGAATGATGGCTAACAAATGAAGTCTTCATTTAAGCTTGCCTTTTTGGTGACATTGGTGGAGGGAGGCGGGGAGGGCAGCCTGTGGGTCCACACTGGACCACGTGCAGCTTTCTAGAAGTGGTGAGTGGCAGTGACTCCACTGCGGGCGCCCCAGACCTCCTGCATGACAGTGACGGCTCTCAAACTCGGGGAACCCCAACACCCTGATCTGGACGTGACCACGTTGCTCTTTCCAATGCAGCTCCTGAGGCCCCCGCTTGCCGCTGTTCTGGTGGCGATAGATCCCCAGGGGCACAGGAGCGAGTTTGCATGGTCTCCGTGGGGGGAAAGGTCACCCTCCAGCCAGCACAGGCCTCTTGGGAAACATTCCCACGTGGCCTGGGACGGGCGCTGAGCTGTCAGCCCTGTCACCTGCGTCTCTGTCCCCGATTCCCGGCTTCGGCATCTGCTTTTGGCGGGGGTGTCAGTGCCCAGCAGCAGAGCTGCCCTTGAGTGGCATGAGCGGTAAGGGTGTCAGGCTTGTCTTTGTTAATAGGAAAAGCATCATACAGGATTCAGACAGCATCCATGATAGCTGGGCTTCTCAACCCTGAGACACGTGATCAAGAGTAAAGTGATAAGCCCAGTCAGCGTGGCTCAGTGGCTCAGCATTGACCTATGAACCAGGAGGTCACGGTGCGATTCCCCGTCAGAGCACGTGCCCAGGTTTCAGACTCCATCCCCAGTATGGGGCGTGTAGGAAGGAGCTGGTCAGCCAATCCATGATTCTCTCTCATCATTGATGTCTCTATCCTTCTCTCCTTCTCCCTTCCTCTCTGAAACCAATAAAAATGTTTTTAGAGAGTAAAATGTTAACATATCAATAATCAGCAGGGTGGAAGTTTACAGACATTGAGTGTTTATAATCATTAAATTGGAGGCCTTCCTCGTTCCCTCGTCCTACTTCTTTTGACAAACATGAACACCAGGAAACAGATGTTAGCTGGCTTCACTGAGTCACAAGAAGCCACAAAGCTACTTAGCAGCCCAGCCAGGTCGTCTGACTCCACCCAGCCCCCTCTCCTCTCCCTCCCTGTGGGTTTGTGATAAGGCTTGGGATTGAGACCGGAACACCCTTTCACGTTGACACAAGAGCTTGCACACCTAGTTTGTTGTCCATCTAAGTAAATGTTTTCAATCATTGTTACCTAGCCAGATCCTTGTTTTGGTATTTCTGATACACAGGAGTTGGCGGCTTTTATGACTGTTAAACGTGCAGATTTGTACACCTTATTTCATACCCGAGTATCATACCAATATTTTAAAAATAAGATCCTACAAGTTAACTTGATGTTTCGTCCCTATTGGCATCAGTGTAGTTTCTGATTAGATGAACTTGTGTCAGAATGAACCCCTTCAAAAATACTGCTATAAAACATTCACCTGGAATATTAACCAGTATTCACAGAGAAACAAGACTGGAGGTGGGTTCTCGCATGGTTAAAGAGACGCTGAAGGGGCGGGCATGTGTTACTGAAAATGTACGCCAAAGTTCTAAAGTAGAATAGAATTCATGTTGCTGAGTTGGAGGACTTTTTCCCCAAGGCATCCGAGTTACTGGGAACCAGCCTCCTCCCCGCCCCCCAGCTGTGGACTTGAGGCCATCCGTGTGCCTTTTCACTTAACACATTAGTTCCCCTTCAGAGCTGAAGGAATCACGCCCTTTCCCCTTCGGCCAACTAGTCAGACTGTGTCCTGTTTCCCTACCAATAGCAGTTAACAAATTAAACATATGTCCCATTTCTTGACTCCTTTCCACAGAGCAAACATCAGACGAGGCCTTGAAAACACATTACTGAGAGGCCTCCATTGGCTTGTGGTTCTGCTCTTGTCACGGCTTTGCTCTCTGCCGCCGCTTCTGTGGTCCTGTTTGTCTTCCAAAGGCAAACACAGCTCCCTCGCAGCCTCTTCTCTGCGGCCACCGGCTGTCGCCCTGTAAAGTAATACAGAAGGATGGTGCAGGCCTTGACCAGTTTGGCTCAGTGGTAGAGTGTCGGCATGTGGACTCAAGGGTCCCAGGTTCGATTCCGGTCAAGGGCATGTGCCTTGGTTGCAGGCACATCCCCAGTAGGAGATGTGCAGGAAGCAGCTGATCGATGTTTCTCTCTCGTCAATGTTTCTAACTCTCTCTCCTCTCCCTTCATCTGTAAAAAAATCAATAAAATATATATATATATATATATATATATATATATATATATATATATATTTAGAAAAAAGAATGGTGCTGAAGCATGGATTGCTCTCTGGGGACTTCTTTGTTTTGTTGTTTTAAGAGTATAGTCATAACCATCGTCCCAGTTTAAAATCTGTCCCTCGACGTTCATGAAAGGACCCTCCTGGCAGAGGGAGGTTATCCTGAGGCCCGAGAGGCGGGGTCCCTGTGAGTTTGGAAAGGTCCGGGCTGGTTCGCATCCTCTGCCACCCCTGGAGCCTTGGAGCCTGAGTCATTCCGGACCGCCAGCTCGGGGGTGGCTGTAAATCTGAACAAAAACCCCGTCCAAAGTGACTGTCATTTCCGTTCGGTTTCTTAAAACGAACTGCAACTCCCTGCCATCTTGGAGAGAAGTATTTGAACCTCGTGTGAACCTTCTTCTCGCCTCCTGAGACTCTGCCTTTCTGCGGGTGGTGTTCTGCGGCCTCGTTGGAGTGTTTTTGGTGGTTGCCTCTGGTGTTTGTTGGGATACTTGCCTCGGCCGTCTGTGTTTCTAGTTTTAATTTTTACTCCCGTCCCACTGTGGGCTGGAAGCTAGCCACCACGTGGACAGAATTGTGATGAGATGAGGAGCAAGCACGCTGAGCGAGGCAGTCCTTCAAGGTTTTTCCCCTGAGCCCGCAGCCCCCGCTCAGGCCTGTGGGCTCAGCGCCTCGTTCTCGGCTCTGCAGCGGGACCCACTTAACGCCCGACAAGGATGCCTGTGGGTCTCAGAAACGCGTCACTTGGTGATTCGTGGTCGTGCGAACATCGGAGGGGGGACTTACACAGACCTAGATGGGGTAGCCTATAGCAGGTTACTGTACCAAGCAGCACGAGACTAAGTCAAGCACACGGGAAATGATGTAATCGAGAGAGGTGGCAAGAGCAATAAAAACTATAGTAAATGGATGTTTAATTAAAAATCTCTAGCATAGTAAAAACCCGTAACATAGTCATTTATTGTCCTTACCGAGAAGGATGTACCATACATAGTGTACATGCTGTAATTTTATATAACTGCAGTGCAGGCGGTTTGTTACACCAGCCTCGCCAAAATCACCTGAGCCATGTGTTGCGCTAGGAAGATACAAAAGTGATGAGGTCACGAGGCAAGAGGGATTTTTTAGCTCCGTCATAATCTGTGGTCCACCGTCAAACATGCCATCCACCATCATACATGCCATCCACCTCATACATGCCATCCACCTCATACATGTCATCCACCATCATACATGCCATCCACTATTATCTATGCCATTTACCGTAATACATTCCATCCACCATCATATATGCCATTAACCGTTATATATGCCATCCACTGTCATACATGCCATCCACTGTCATACATGCCATCCACCGTCATAAACATGCCATCCACTGTCATAAACATGCCATCCACCATCATGTATGCCATTTACCGTCATACATGGCATCCACCATTGCCTGAAACTTCTTTATATGGTGCAGGACTGTAGTCACATAGAGATCGGAAACTACCATTTGCTATGCAACCTGAACTTTGCTGTATACGAATGAATTTTAAAAATTAAAAGTGAATGAATCTAGAGGTAGCTCGTTTTTACTTTTTATGTTCAGTCTTTCTTATGATGAGTCAGATGTCATTTATTTTTAAGATTCATTCCGGATGGTAAACTGGGTACAGTTGTGAGGTTAATTGTTTCAGTGTCTGAAGGCAGACGGGCGCTCTTTATGCCATCGGAGATCTTAGGCCTCTGGTGCGCATCACTAATTAGATCATCGCCGCTGTACTTGCCATCCCTTCCCCATTTCCTGTGGGGTTGTGTTTTTGTTTTTAAGACACTCGAGATTGACATTTACTGAACTCTTCATGGGCTTTCTCGTTTTCTGCCATTTTCCCAAAGGAACGAGTTATACCATTTGAAGTTTGGGGAGCAATGTGCTAATATTCTCTATTTAATTTACACATCAATCAGATCAGTCCTAATTTTTTTCTCCAAGAGCTGAAATTTTAACCTCTGTGATATAGCTGATCTTTAGAACAACTATTTGTAGAGAACAGATTGCCTATAGCCAGGGGGGCGGGAGGGGGAGAAACTTTACATCAGTGTTTTTGCAATGTTGCTCGACTGTGGGCTGTTCCTTCTGAATGGTATTGTGCATAGTAAAACCCTGATCGTTTCCTGGATTAGACCTATTAGAGTTGTTTAGATAACACACTCTGAATTACTTCCTCTCAGGAAACATTGAGACTGGAACTGTTACCCAGACACGCATACCAGAGCACTTAGACAGAACACATTGTTTCTTTGGCTATTAAAAGAGGAATAAAGAGGAAAGGAATTATGCAAATAAATCACATCTGTAGGAGCCAGAGGAGACCGTTTGGCTCAGCTGCCACAGGAAGAACATTTCTTTATGAGCTTCATCTGTCACCGGCAGTGACCACAGGATCGGCGGCTACGTGAGTCTCATCGTTTACGCAGAGCTAATTGCGAGCCCTGATGATGGCGTCCAATTGTACTCGCACATGTCCTGCATGTGTATGTAGGGGAGTAGGGATTGCTTCCTTCAGAAGTACACCCATCCACGGAAATGTTGACAAAACTGTTGGACGTGCCCAGAGCGTGGCATTTAGAAAAGATCGTTTTGATCTGTTTACTCCACATACTGTCTGCTGTGGATCTCAGAGGCTGTGTAGACATTCGCTTTCCGTCCATTTGGTGTGTGCTACTCCGTGGACTTGTCATGGGTTCATTCTGGAAGGAGTGTGTTTTTAAAGGAAGATTAGGAAAATTATAGGATCAGCCTAAAGGGTTAAATAACACATACGATGTTGTTTCTGCATATTGGAGAAACGCTGTTGGCTCCTGTGAACTGGAACCAGTATGGTGTTTGAGAGAGGGAACGTGTGTGTTTCTCAAGGTTCATGAGAACCCTGCCTCTCAGCATCCCACTCTCCATCCTGAGCCAAATGCACGGACGGCCACGTGTTCTGTGAAAGTTCCAGTGATGCCGAAACCGGTTTGGCTCAGTGGATAGAGAGTTGGCCTGCAGACTGCAGGGTCCCAGGTTCGATTCTGGTCAAGCGCATGTACCTTGGTTGTGGGCACATCCCCAGTACAGGGTGTGCAGGAAGCACTGATCAGTGTTTCTAACTCTCTATTCCTCTTCCTTCCTCTCTGTAAAAAATCAATAAAATATATTAAAAAAAAAAAAAAAAAAAGTTCCAGTGAAGAGGAAGCAGAGCAGTGCAGCTGAGCATTCTGGAGACAGCACATCCCCTCCCTTTGAGGTGTCACAGTGATGAACTTTCAGGCCCTATTCTCACACTGAGTTTTATTCGGGATAACAGTCAGAACTTCGAACAGTTCACAGTAACAGGCGTCTTCAAACTACGGCCCGCGGGCCACATGCAGCCCGCAGAGGAGTCTGATCCGGCCTGCCAGGTTTTTTGGGCAGTGAGCGCAGCCGAGGTGTTACAGTAGGAATTAGTAGTTCATATAGTCCGGCCCTCCAGCTCTCTGAGGGACCGTGATCTGGCCCCCACTTTAAAAAGTTTGAAGACGCCTGGTAGAAGAAAGGATCACGCTTAGAAGTAGTGATTTGATTTGCCCTAGCTGGCTTGGCTCAGTGGATAGAGTGTCGGCCTGCAGACTGAAAGGTCCTGGGTTCAGTTCCAGTTAAGAGGACATGCTCGGGGTGTGGGGTCGATCCTCAGTAGGGTGCGTACGTGAGGCAGCTGATCAATGATTCTCTCATCATTGATGTTTCTGTCTCTCTCTTCCTCTCCCTCTCTGAAATCAATAAACATATATTTTATTTTTTTTTTAAAGAAGAAGAAGTAGTGGTTTGGGCTTGAAAACAGTAGTGAATGGACTAGAAACCAACATGAACATACAAAGATGTTGAAGGCATTATGAAACAATTGGAAGGATTAAAATGTTTTATTCTATTATTATTTTAAAATATGTTTTTATTGGTTTTTTTTTTTTTAGAAGGCTAAAAAGGGAGGGGGGGAGAGAGAGAGAGAAACATGGATTCGTTGCCTCCCACACATACCCCAACCAGGAATCAATCCCGCAACCCAGGTAAGTGCTCTGACCGGGAATCGAACCTTCGACCTTTCGGTTCACAGGACAGTGCTCAACCAACTGAGCCACATTGGCCAGAGCTAACATGTTTTATTATTTTTTTTAATATATTTTATTGATCTTTTACAGAGAGGAGGAGAGAGGGATAGAGAACTAGAAACATCGATGAGAGAGAACCATCAATCAGCTGCCTGTTGCACACCCCCCACCGGGGATGTGCCCTCAACCAATGCACATGCCCCTGACCGGAATCGAACCTGGGACCCTTCAGTCCGCAGACTAATGCTCTACCACTGAGCCAAACCGGTTTCGGCGTGTTTTATTATTAATAAAAGTAAAAGTAATAGTCACTATTTATTGAGAGCATACACTGATCCAGCCTGCAGACTAGAGGATGATATTCCCTCTTTACAGATAAGGAGACTGAGATTCAAGAAAGTAAAACACTTCGTGTGAGGTCGCCTCACAGTACAGGCAGAATTCATACTCGTCCTGTACTCTAGTTACTAGCACTGCACCGTTAATATATTGCATCAATTACTTTCCAAAGGCCATAGTTCTTTCCACATACCTATAGCAGGGCCAGCAGACTTTTTCCGTAAAGAGACAAGAGGAACTATTTTAGAGTTTGTGGGCTGTACAGTCACTGTTGCAGCTACTCAGCACCATCACAGAGTGAAAGATCTTAGGCTCTACGTAAATGAGTGGGCAGAGCTGAGGCCTAATAAAACTTTATTTACGAAGTTAGCTGGTAAGTAATGTAATGTAAGATTGGGACCCTGAACAGTAGTTGGTTGACCTCTGATCTACATCCTGTAAGTTTAATGAGATGCTAGCTGAGAATAAAAGCCAAATATTATAAAAAGTTAGAATTAATAGCAAACAAATCTTTATAAGGATTCTTGGTGACCAAAGAACCCTTAAAATAAAAAAACTGAAAAACCTCGAAGCTGCAGAAAAAGAGCCAGCCATCAAATACTGTCATGTATAAATTATTCATTAGCTTTAAAGTAACCTAACCTGTATTCTTCAGAGCTGCCAATACTGTACCAAACAAGGACCAAACACAAAGTGGTATGCTAGTTTGATACTGGAGAAGTATAAAGGGGCATGAAAGGGGGGAAAAAATTAGTGAAATCCAAGCAAAACTAGTCGCTGAGTTAAGCATCTTGTGCCGATGTTAATGTCTTAGCTTTGAGAATGCTCCGGGTTATGTAAGATGTTAGCAGGAGAAACTAGGGGAGGGCATACAGGAACTCTCTAACTGCCTTTGCAACTTCCCTGCAAGTCCACAATTGTTTCTAATAAAAAGCTAACATACGTCTACTTATTTATTTACATTCCTAAACTTACTCCAGTGTAGAGAAGCTCGGGACCCATGTGAGGGCAAGGTGAATGCTGAGCCTGAAAGTACGCCCAGTTAAATGGAGATCTTAGTTTTAAAAATTATACTTAGCCCTAACCGGTTTGGTTCAGTGAATAGAGCATCGGCCTGTGGACTTAAGGGTCCCAGGTTCGATTCCGGTCAAGGGCATGTACCTTGGTTGCGGGCACATACCCAGTGGGGAGTGTGCAGGAGGCAGTTGATCAATGTTTCTCTCTCATCGATGTTACTAACTCTCTATCCTGCAGGGGTCTTCAAACTACGGCCCCCGGGCCACATGCGGCCCGCAGAGGAGTCTGATCCGGCCCACCAGGTTTTTTGGGCAGTGAGCGCAGCCGAGGTGTTACAGTAGGAATTAGTAGTTCATATAGTCCGGCCCTCCAGCTCTCTGAGGGACCGTGATCTGGCCCCCACTTTAAAAAGTTTGAGGACCCCTGCGTAGAGGGCCCTTTGGGAATGCACATGGATGACCTTTAAATTAATGTCAGCTGAGTCAGAGGTGACTGGCATGGGCGTCCCCCGGAAATCAGTACTGATTTCTTATCTTTATCCCTGTGCTTGGAATGAGGAAGGAATAGGACCTTGACTTACCCAGGTCTTGATATGCTAAATCCCAGGAATGAGGGAATGAATAGGACCTGGGCACACCCAAAACTTCTTTGACCTTAAACACACACACACACACACACACACACACACACACACCGCCCCCCCGGAAATCAATAAATGCGCTGTGTTGTCTGTGGTGGGTGTTGACTGTCCCTCTATCAGAGTGACAGCTTCCACCGGGCACCCTGCTCTTGGATCTATTTCTGCCTCTTGTCTCTTTATTTCTTAATCCCCAGCTCCTCCACTCAGGAACCTGTTCTTCTCCCTTTCCATGTGGGACTAGGAAAAAGGAGAAGCAACCCACCGAACTATCCTTCTCCCTTTCTCTCTGGGGAAAAAAAAAAAAAAAAAAAAAAAAATCAATAAAAAAAAAAATTTTTTTTTTAATTATACTTAACTTGGAGTCCATTGAGTCACCAAAAGTGGATTTTAAACCTTAGGAGCCTCAGTTGTCTTTGAAACAATATTGTGCTGCTATATATGGACTGATAAAGCCCCCTATAGAGAAATTAACTGCTCCGTGAAGAACAGAGAGCTGTTCTTATTGGCAATTGGCTTGTTCCAAAGGTTAAGATCATGCAGAGATGAGCAAGAAGAGTGGAGTGGGTGAGAAGTTGTTTACAAAGACTGTTACCACCTCGTTTCCTAAACACGGACTGATGATTACTGCTCAGTCAGCAACATGAGCCTGACCAGTCACTTTCCCCAGATGCCTTTTTATTTACGTAAGAGAAAAAAATCAATCGTAAAGATAACATAATAGGACTATAGATTAATGTCACCTGTAAAACACATAAATCACAGATCAAATATTATCAGAGAACAGTGCCATAGAGCTTTAACAGCATGATAATATGGCGATTACTTCAGGTATGTAGAGAGGTTTAATATTTGGGAATCTACTATTTTAAAAGTAGTGCATTAACATTTTCAAAGTAAACATATAGCCACCTTATTGAATACAGAAATAGCGTTTGGTTTTTTAAAAATGTGTATTTCTTTGGAGAAACGTAGAGAACAAGAATTGAAAAGACACTTTACTGTAATTTAAAAAAAAAAAAAAAAAAAAAAAAAAACCTCATCTCAGCCCTGGCCAGAAGGCTCAGTTAATTGAAGACTCATCCTGCACACCAAAAGGTTGAGGGTTCGATTCCCAGTCAAGGCACATGCATGGGTTGTGAGCTCAATCCCCAGGAGGGGCCATGCAGGAGACAGCCAGTAGATGATGTTTCTTCTCTCTATCCTCTCTCTCTAAAATCAATAAAAACATTTTTTAAAAGTTCATTGCAGTGCTAATTATAATGCTAAACACGGGAAAATTCATCTAACAATAAGGAACTGGTCAAATAAATGAAGGCATACCATAGATAATGGCCTGTGTCACTTTAATTTGATAATTGATGGTATATATATGTATATATGACAAGATGAATAAATTATAGTGAGACACTCAGGAACAAAATTGTGTGCATGTGTATTTATATCTCTGAGGTAATTTTATACATTTTGTTTTTTTTAATTTCTACTTATGTAAAATTGCTAGCATAAATTATTTTTAGTGGTAAGATTGTATCAGCTTTGTTCATTTTTGTATTTCTTCCAATGAGCATCTGTCCCAAATCCAATTTTAGAAAATTTAGTAAAATGTCAATAGTTTTTAATAAAGGACTTTTTAAAAATTTACCACCTCCTTATTGAAAAAAAGGAATGTTTTATAGTGGTTGTTTATGAAAGCAATTTTTATAACTGGAAAAAGATGTAATAAAAATATTAATGTCCTAAAATAAAGATCCATAGGACAGGAAAAGAAGCTGGAAGGGTCTGTAGCAAACCATTCTCCATCGCTCTCCATGCCTTTGGCTCATGGGGTTCTTTTCTTTTTGCCTTATGCCTCTATATTTCCCTCATTTTCATTAGTGCACAGATTTCCTTTCTCTTCAGAACAAAATATATTTTTAAAAGTCTAAACCAACGTCATCTTGTGATCATCAGCCACATAAATATTTTTTAATATATTTTATTGTGGTTTTTTTTTTACAGAGAGGGAGAAGATAGTCAGAAACATCGATCAGCTGCCTCCTGCACACCTCCTACTGGGCATGTGCCTGCAACCAAGGTGCATGCCCTTGACAGGAATCTAACCTGGGACCCTTGAGTCCCCAGGCAGACACTCTATCCACTGAGCCAAACCAGTTAGGGCCACATAAATAATTTTTAATGGAGTGGCTACATTTGATGCTACCCCAAACCACAGCCCCCCGCCCTCTGTGTGTATCTCAGGAGGCCAGCCCTCTGCTTCCCAGGGTGACCGGGCAGCGGGAAGCTAACCTGCCATGTGCTTGGCCTTGCAGGTGGCGTCGGGGGAGTGCAACGAGGACACGGAGGTGTACAACATCACGCTGTGCACGGGCGACGAGCTCACGCTCATGGGGCAGGCGGAGATCCTGTACGCCAAGACCTTCAAGGAGAAGTCGCGGCTCAACACCATCTTCAAGAAGATCGGGAAGCTCAACTCCATCAGCCGGCTGGGCAAGGGCAAGATGCCCTGCCTCATCTGCATGAACCACCGCACCAACGAGAGCATCAGCCTGCCCTTCCAGTGCAAGGGCCGCTTCAGCACGCGCAGCCCGCTGGAGCTGCAGATGCAGGAGGGCGAGCACACCATCCGCAACATCGTGGAGCGGACGCGGCTGCCCGTGAACGTGACCGTGCCCAGCCCGCCGCCCCGCAACCCCTACGACCTGCACTCCATCCGCGAGGGCCACCGCTACAAGTTCGTGAACATCCAGACCAAGACGGTGGTGGTGTGCTGCGTGCTGCGCAGCAACAAGGTGCTCCCCATGCACTTCCCGCTGCACCTGGCGGTGCCCAAGTTCAGCCTGCCCGAGCCGCCAGGCCAGGGCGCGCCATGGCCCGAGGCCCTGGTGCACCACTGGCTGGGCGTGTGCCAGGAGCAGGTCGACATCGACGAGTACTCCCGCGCCGTCCGCGACGTGAGGACCGACTGGAGCGGCGAGGACTGCAAGAGCCCCAAGAAGGGCCGGTGCCACGGCCACGGCCACGTGCCCAGCGCGCTCAGCTACGCGCGCGACGAGCTCACGCAGTCCTTCCACCGCCTCTCCGTCTGCGTCTACGGCAACAACCTCCACGGCAACAGCGAGGTGAACCTGCACGGCTGCAGGAACCTGGGGGGCGAGTGGGCCCCGTTTCCGCACGACCACCTCCTGCCCTACCAGGACCCCCCCGGGGACAGCGGGAGCGACTACCTGTTCCCCGAATCCAGCGAGGAGCCCCCGGGGGTGCCCGCCAAGCCGGAGCTTCCCTACGAGGAGCTGTGGCTGGAGGAGGGCCGCCCGCCGCTGGCGCGCTCGCTCAGCGAGAGGAGCCGGTGCGAGCCGCCGCCCAGAGGGCCGGCCCGGGCCACAGGCGCGCCCGCGCCCGCTCCGCTGCCCGGGCCTGGGCCGCTGGGAGCCGCCGTGCCGCCCGCCGAGATCGCCCTACCTCCGCCGCCGCCGGTGCCGCCCAAATCCGAAGCCGTAAGTCCCCCCCCTGTTCCCCCTGGAGGCAAGGGATGCGCTGGTCCTCCTGCCCGTTGCCATGGAGATCAGAGTGCAGTGAGTGTGCTGATGTATGCACACACACACACACAGTGCAGTGGGTGTGCTGATGAACACACACACACACAAACCGCACAAAGTGCAGTGGGTGTGCTGATGTACACACACACACAAGTGCAGGGGGCGTGCTTATGTACATACACTCACAAAGTGCAGTGAGTGTGCTGATGTACACACACACACACACAGTGCAGTGGTTGTGTGCTGATGTACACACACACACACACACACACACACACACACGCCAGGACCAGGAGCCAGGGTGATTCTCTTAAAGTCCTAGACTCTCAATTCCAATAATTACAGGCTATTGTTGTTCCTTGTGATTAAGCCCCTTAAACCCTTAACCCAACTCAGTCAGTGCTGGAGGGGCCTCCCTCAAAGTCGAGCAGGAGAGGTCAGTATCGGAGAGGAGAGAGGGCCCTCGGTACGGACCACGGTCTCTGGCGGACAGGCGCTCTGAACCTTCGCTGCTCATTGTTGCTTGTTGGCTTCCATTAGGTCTGAAGGAGAAAGCACGAGAGGCATCGGGTGGGATTCTGTTCGTTCACTGAGACAGTCCCTGGGTTTCTGTTCATTTATTGGACGGCACCCCACTCACTCATGTTCCTTCCTGAGGAACGGCTAACTGCCCGAGCGAAGGTGCTCAGAACCAGCCGATTTGCCAAATTTAGAGTGATTTATCACAGGAAGATCTTTACGGAGATAAAAAGTGCACCTCCCTTCGCACGTTTTACCAGGCAGGGATTTACTCTGTGCTTGAAGAGAACTTCTTTGAAAGTTCTTAATAGGAGAGGTGTTGGGTGTTGTTTGTTTATAACTTAATAATTTAATTCATCCAGAAGACATCACATAGTCCCTCTAAATTACTTTCCACCCAAGAGCAAACCAAAGTAAATGCAAAGCAAAAAGAATTGCAAAAAAGAAGTTGACAAAGTTAAATTAAGAAAATTGTATGTACTTGGATGCTGAAAATTTTAAAACATCATTATGCCTCTGCTGGTGTGGCTCAGTGGTTGAGCATCAACCTATGAACCAGGAGGTCCACAATTTGATTCCCGGTCAGGGCACATGCCCGGGTTGTGGGCTCCATTTTCTCCAGTGTGGGGCATGCAGGAGACAGCTGACCCATGATTCTCATTCATAATTAATGTTTCTATCTCTCTCCCTCTCCCTTCTCTGAAATTAGTAAATATATATATATATTTTTATTTTTTTTTTTTAAATAGGAGAGATTTAAACATGGCCTTCGCTGCTGTGCAGAGAATAGATCATAGAGAGGAGAGAGCAGGAGCCGGGAGCCTAGAAAGAGGCGCTGACAGCCCCAGAGGGATGGGGGGGGGGGTGCCCTGAGCTCCGAGGCTGGTCGCAGAGGGTGGCAGGGAGGAAGGAGCTGCTTGGGAGCAGGGTGTAGAGGTGGACAGTCCTGACGGATGAAGTGGGTGTGGGCAGTGAAGGAAAGAGAGGCGCCCCGGCAAACCCCTCCATTTTTGGCTTGAGCAGCACAGTGGGGTTAGTGCCAATCACAGTGACAGGGCAGCCTGAGGAGGAAGTAGATTTATCTGTGGGGGAGGAGGCATCATCATAATCTGTATCTCACCTACATCCCCGAAGTGCCCTGGAGACCAAAGTGCAGTGGGTGTGCTTATGTACACACACACACACACACACACACACACACCCCACAACAGAACCAGGAGCCAGGCTGGTTCTCTTAAACGGCCCCTCTCAAAGTCGAGCAGGAGAGGTCAGTATCGGAGAGGAGAGAGGGCCCTCGGTACGGACCACGGTCTCTGGCGGACAGGCGCTCTGAACCTTTGCTGCTCATTGTTGCTTGTTGGCTTCCATTAGGTCTGAAGGGAGAAAGCACGAGAGGCGTTGGGTGGGATTCTGTTCGCTTACTGGACAGTACCTATTGCGGTGGTTTCTCCTGCCTCCAGCAGGATCCTTAAAGGAAAGGACTCCTAGCAAACACAGTCCACAGACAAAATAAAAACCCACCTGACGGGAGCCCCAGAGCATGTCCAGAGTGCTCTCCGCCCCACCAGGGGGTCAGCAAGCCTGTCCAAACCCTGGCGCTGTGCAGAGCCCCAAGTCAAAACCACGGAATTACCTAGGGGTGAGATGCGAGAAATAAGACCATCAGTAAGACCTGGGCTCTGAATCCTAGCACCTTTCCCTTGTAGGGCAGGTAATAGATGAAAAGAGGTGACTAGCGGGCCAGTTAAAATGTGGTCCTGGATGATAGATAATGTGTGGACAGGACTCAGGAGAGAGAAAGCTCTGACTGTGTGATGCATGAAAGATCCCTTGATGACATTTTCAGTGCACCGACAGAATGTATATCATGAGCTGGAAAAGCAGAGAGACGAGAAGGAAGGGCACCCCGGGGCAGCATGAGAAAGGTGTGGGGGCAGGGACAGGCTCAAATAAGCAGGAAGTCCTGATGGTCGGGAAGAACAGGGCTGAGCAGGCTGCAGGAGGCAGTGGTGGCCCAGCGGCTGGAGCCAGGTATGGACACCAGGCTGTCAGACAGCACTAGCCTCTCAGTGCCATGCTCAACTGCTCAGGCAGGGCCCTCGATCTGCAGTTTCCTGAGAGGGGAGCGCTTCTGGCTCTATGTCCCAGGAACTAAGAACTCCCCAAGAACCGAAGGCCTCGGCTTTTTCCTGCTCCTTGTCCTTTAGGCACAAGCTCAGCGACCCCTCTACCCAGTGGAGGTGCTGCGCTATGTGGGGGAAGTCTTGGCAGGGTTTGAGTCCTTGGTCCTTTCATTCGTGTCAGATGATGCTCCCCAAAAGACAGGAAGTCAAAGGACACTCCTCCTGGCAGGGACTCCGGGCGACTGGAGTCTCACCTCAGCCACATAGTTAATGTTTCCTGAAGCTCGGAGCCCTGGCATGAGCTGTTTCTGTCGGACTTTGGCCCTGCGTGGCACACAGTGGGAACTCCTGTTTGTTGAGTCGTTGACTGGCTCCTACAAGGTGCTCACACCCAGTCATTTGTGTAACCAAGTCTAAAGGTAGGAATCCGTGTTGGCCTGTGGCCTGTGCGATGAGTAAGAACATAAATACGGAGGCTCTCCCGTGACCTTGGTACTGAGAGAAATGTGTTACATGTGAAAACCAAAGCAGATCTTAAAAATAGGGAAAGTGTGGCCTCCAGTCTACGCTGTGATTTCTCACGATGTAGGAGAATCTTCTCAGAGCATGCCCAGAGTTCACGGAACGCTGTAATCCCGGTGTCGTGGCTGTCGGTGTGGCTTCCCTGGGGATTGTCCAGAGGGAACGTGAATGGCGCAGAAGTCCAAGTGCGCCATGGAATTCACCAGAAGTCTCTGCATAGCGCCAAGGGGGGAATCCCGTGGCGGGGCGGGGGGGGGGGGGGGGGGGGGGGGGGGGGGGGACTATCCCTGTGTCTCCCAGCTCTTCCGCCTGATAACTAAGGATGGTGCTCAGCTTTCCACAGAGACGGTGTCTGGGACGGAGCTCACTGCACCCCAGGCCTTAGGATAGGATAAAGGTGCTGGGCGAGGGAAGAGCAGAGAGAGCGTCTTTCACGGGAGGGGAAGCAGGGCTGGGCTCTGTGCTGCCGTGGCTTGTGACCCAGTCAGTCCCAGGTACAATGGCCCTTCGCAGTGTGCCCATCTGTTCATTCTGTCCTGATTCCGTCCTGTCCATTCTGTCCTTCTTCTGTTCCAGGGGCCTGCGTCACAGCAGCTCTCTGCCCAGCAGGGTTGGTGGGCTTTGCTCCTGTCTGTACAGATGAGGAGGACTCTGTTCCCTCCAACCATCGTGCTGCTTCTCTGTCACCCAGGCTGGGCTGGTCAGCTTTCCCACCCACACTCTGTGGGAGAGAACTAGGCGTGGGACTAGCAAGATCCCCAGAAACTTGACCTCCTTCTTCTCTTCTGTGCTTGATATGGCTGTTTATAAAGTACTAGTTTATAAAGAAATTCGTGCACGGGGGGGGGGGGGGGGGGGGGGGGTCCCTCTCAGCCTGGCTGCACTCTCTCCAATCTTAAACCAGCAGTCGGACATCCCCCTCGCTGGCTCCTAACACTCACTGACCTGCCTGCCTGATCACCCCTAACTGCCGCCCCCACTCCCCCCCTGCCCCCCCGCCCACTGGCATGATCACCCCTAACTGCCCCCCCCCTCCCTGCCGACCTGATAACCCTTAACCAATTCTGCTTCATCCTCATGGCTTTGTCTGGAAGGTCTCCCGGTCTAATTAGCATATTACCCTTTTATTAGTATAGATGCTCTAGTCCTTGTGTGTTTTCCTAAATATTTTCTAATAGGTTTGTTTTTAAAAAAAACAAAACAAAACAAAGGTGCCACTTACCTCACCACAGGTGAGAGACGGCTCCCTTCCTCACAGGAGCACCCCGGGAAAGGCAAATGGCCCAGCCTGGGGGAGCGGCCGCGGTCCGGTGCCCAGGGCACCGTGGCGGGCGAGCCCAGCCCGAGGGGCACGCCCACCTCTGGAGATGGGGGCAAATTGTGCCCCGCGCCCTCGAGTCAGAATGACCTGACCATCTCTCTCAAGCGAATGATCGTCCTTGTCTCTCACGTTTATTCTAAACACGTCCCCTCTTCCATCGCGCTGTGGGCCTCTCTCCATATCCGTGCTCTGGGCCCCAGCCTGTGGGAAGCGGAGGGGCCGAGTCCAGGGTGGGTGGTAGCATGTGTTCATGTGACAGGGGTGGCCGTGCATCGGAAATCAAGCTCCTGTAACGCAGCATCCTGGGTGGTTGGGGTTCGAGAAAAACTCGAACGAAAGGGTAAATTTCATGCCGTGGTGACTGGACCCAGATCAGTAAGGGCGGACGTGACGGGGTGCGTCTGAACCTGCCTCCGACGGGCTGAAGGACGGAAGGAGCGCGAGAGGGAGTGCCCGGCGTCCCAGGGTGCCCACGTCCCTCTCGGCGCTGGACGGGGAGCAGGGAGAGCGGCCATGCCATAGTGTCGGGAACCAGAGGCGGAGCTCCCTCCACCACTGAGCAGCGGCGAACCTGGGGCGAAATAGTTAACCTGCTGAGCGCGGAACCTCTGCCCTGCACGAAGCCCCTGGCACTTTTCCCTGGTCTCGGTGAATAGCAGGAGTCACTTAATGCAGGATGGATTTCAACTTGGGGTCATGATTTGGGAGGAGTTTTTGCCTCTGTCCTTTTCTATCTAGGGCCGTGGTCGGCAAACTGCGGCTCTCGAACCACATGCGGCTCTTTGGCCCCTTGAGTGCTTAGCAAAGGCCAGCTTAGGAATTACCCTAATGAAGTTAATAACAATGCACCTGCCTATATAGTCTAAGTTTAAAAAATTTGGCTCTCAAAAGAAATTTCAATCGTTGCACTGTTGATATTTGGCTCTGTTGACTCATGACTTTGCCAACCACTGCTCTAGGGAATCCAGCCTCTACAGAGAGTCAGGGAGGCTGAGGGGGACAGGGATGGGAGCAGGCATGCCTGCCTCCACAGCCTGCCCCCCTCCCCCCGGGCCCCGGCACCCACCCAGCAGGAGCCAGTGGTCCCCCCATTCCGGAAGTGCGTGTGATGGTCTCCTCTCCCTGGGATATTGCAAAAACCTGAGTTTAAAGATAACCAAACATCCTTTGCATCTGATTGTAAAAGTGTCTACCTGATAAGCCGGGTGGTGCGTGATGGTCCCCCGGCTGTGGAGCCAGATGTGGGACCGGGATAGCCCTGCAGGGGAGCCACAGACACGCTGGGCACTGCGTGGGCCCGCAGCACGAGGCTCTTCCCTGGGGGCGGGAACGGAGAGACAGAGTGGCTGCGGAGGAGCCCCCTGTGGCTCTGAGGCTGCAGACGCCGGTACCACGCGGGCAGTGCCACGCAGACCCATAGGGGGGTGAAGGCCGATGAGCGGCCTTGTCTCGCTCTTCCCCGAGATGTCAGCACCGGCAAGTGTCTGCCCTGCAGAATCGGAGGCCTCACGTGACTATCTAAGGCTTAAAAATAAATGCCATAACATGAGCATAACCCCTGGACACAGACAGTGGGGCTGAGGGCAGGTGCTGGGGGTGGGAGCGGCCAGAGAGAGGCCAATCGGGGGTTGGGGGGGGAGGAGACTCATTTACATTTTTTTAAAATATTTTATTGATTTTTGTACAGAGAGGAAGGGAGGGAGATAGTTAGAAACATCAATGAGAGAGTCATTGATCAGCTGCCTTTTGCACACCCCCTACTGGGGATATGCCCGCAACCAAGGTACATGCCCTTGACCGGAATTGAACCCGGGACCCTTCAGTCCCCAAGCCAACGCTCTATCCATTGAGCCAAACCGGTCCCAGCTACATTTTTTTTTTTTTAAATCTGACATTTCTGTCAATAGGGTACACGTTATGTGAAATCTTGATTAAAATAATAATTACTGATTTTGCTAAAATGAAAGCAAGCAAAAAATATGGAATAAATATATAATCATGTAAAAAAATAAATGCTATAACAATATGGGGGGTGGGGGTTAAGTTGATTTTAGAGAGGAAGTGAGAAAGTTAGAAACATCACTGGGAATCAAGCCCGAGACCCAGGCATGTGCCCTTGACCGGAATCAAACCATGACCTCCTGGTTCATAGGTTGATATTCAACCCCTGAGCCACACCAGCCGGGCTGAAGGTAGGGTTTCTTATAAACTGAGAAAAGTGGCTATGAGAATTGACTCTACTCTGAATTTTTATTTATTTGTCCTTGGACTTTTCCCCTCTGCCAAATATTAATATTAGGTAAAGGCACTGAAGGACAGGCTTTTCTTACATAAGCCTGACATATTAATATTCAAGTTTTTGGTACTAAGAATATTAATCTGGAAGTGATTATTTACTTTTCAAAATAATTGCTCTACCAGAGGACTCACTCAGGAGTTCACTAATTAATGAGTCTCCTGAGGATCTGACATCCAATTAATTTTAATCACAGCCTTTGAGGTGTACTCTGTGAGCAAGCCTTAGACCGAGGCTCCCACTTGTTCATTGAAATAAGGACTAAATTATTGTTGTGTTTTCATAGTTTTGAAACTAATTGCCTCCGGTTTCACGTAGGTAATTTGTTTTTAAATGAAACCTCGGCCGGGATTTATTTTATTTTATTTATTCTCCTGTGCCCATGGGAAGTCGCCATGATTACCCTGCTAATAAAGCTGTTAGAATGTTCTATGGGGTAGCTCTTGTCTCAGATCTGACTCTCAGATAGCATTTGCATAAAATCACATTCCTGTGAGAAGTCAGACACCATTTAAACATAAGCACTGAGTGGCCAGATTATTATGATCCCTAAACGCATAATAATCTGGCCACTCGGTGTATATCCTATATAACAAAAGGCTAATATGCAAATTGTCCCCACAACCAGGAGTTCGACCAGCAGGCAAGCTGGCCAACCACCCATGTCCCCTCCCCTAACCTGGCCAGGCTGACTGGCCGGACCCACCTATGCAGCAGACTTCTAATATAAATGAGTATACACACACACACACACACACACACACACACTGAGTGGCCAGATTATTATGCGTTCAGAGACCATCACAATCTGGCCACTCAGTGTATATGTATCGTGTGTTATTATCCTCCTTGCTCAGAAAAAGTCCTTTTTGCCCCCAGCCCAGTGGCACATTCTCTCCCTGAGCCTTTGGGTTTAAACAAGCCCCCTTTTCAGACCCACTTGCCCTTCTGCTCCCGCAGCGCCCCCCTGGACCCCCCGCCCCCCGCCCTGGGGGCTTGGACAAGGAGGCTGGCTGAGCCCGGGTCCCTGTCGGTGCAGAACGCTGGGCAAGAAACCTCCACATCGGAGCGTCAGGCACGCCTGCAAACCATCTCTGCCCTCATGTCATCCATCACATAGAGGCGCGTCTATTGCCGTTTTGTCGTGATCAAACTTGAATTTCTGTCGGGCTGCAAATGCCCCAATGGGTCCCTAACAGGGTTATGAACTCTTTGTATAAAAGCCTCTTTATAAATAAGATTTCTGACGGCTGTAGCGGTTTTGCTGTCTGGGAGAGGGAGTGTGGGAGGAAAGGGAGCACAGGGGCAGGGGGCAGGCAGCGAAGGCAAAGTTACCAAGTTCGAGGCAGCGAGGTCACCAAACGGCCGGCCTCGATGGCCAGCGGGGGCCCGAGGCTGGCTTTTTAGAGCAGAAAACCCACAGGAGAGGCGAGTCCATCGGAGTCTATGTTTCCTGAAGGGTCTTCACACACAAACAGAGAGGCCCTTTCCTGCCTAAGTGTCCGGATCCCAGAGCGACTGCCCTCGCGTCTTTGAGATTTCACCCCCGTGTGCGGCCTGGTCAGCCGGCGTCTCCAGATTCATTGCCTTTGATTTAACAGTGGGGTAATCACTGCTATGAAATTTTCTTTTAAAAAAATATTTTTTTATTGATTCAGAGAGGAAAGGAGAGATAGAGAGAAATAGAAACATCAATGATGAGAGGGAATTATTGATTGGCTGCCTCCTGCACGCCCCCCCACTGGGAATCGATCCTGCAACCGAGGCATGTGCCCTTGACCAGAATGGAACCCGGCACTCTTCAGTCTGCAGGCTGACGCTCTATCCACTGAGCCAAACTGGCTAGGCAGATTTTTTTTTTTAAATATATTTTATTAATTTCTTACAGAGAGGAAGGGAGAGGGACAGAGAGCCAGAAACGTCGATGAGAGAGAAACATCGATCAGCTGCCTCTTGCACACCCCCTACTGGAGATGTACCCACAACCAAGGTACATGCCCTTGACCGGAATCGAACCTGAGACCTTTCAGTCCGCAGACTGACGCTCTACCACTGATCCAAACCGGTTTGGGCTGAGATTTTTTCTTTTTCCAGAAAGAAAAAGACAGTTAAGCAAAAAACATGTCATAGTAAGTGTACCATTTCCTCATCTTAACCTCTCTCCTTGGTCCCGTTAGTGCAGGGGCGTGTGAGTGTCACTTCTTCCATGGGAGCAAAATAGGGAATTCCAAGAAGCAAGGCCTTTTCAAGAAACATCATGATTCCACAACCCCCGTCCCCACTGTGCTAACTCATGAACTCGGGGGAGGGGTGTGTTTTGCTTCTTATCTTCCTGGAATTCCTAGGAAGTGCCAGCGAAAGTTCATGTCACAAGAGAAAGACATCGGTTCATAGGTCATGTGTCTGAGATGCTCCGATTGTGTGGCGGTCTGAGTTGTCCTGCACGCCTGCGTGTTGCCTGCTTCCAGCCGTGCACCAGTGAGCTGTCCTTCTGACAGATCCCGTGCATCCAAACGCGGCCTGTGGCAAGCCCACCTTGTCTGCCGCTATTCACCCGTTGCTGACCCTCGGTCCTCCGCCCCGCTCTCTGCCAGCTAAAGAGTCAGCGACGTCGGCCGTGGAGAGGGGACAGGGCGGCTAAAGGCCCATGCCGGGGCTGGGGGGGGGGGGGGGGGTGTTAGGTGGTCCCGTGGAGCCTTCTGGACAGTGTTCTGAAAAACGCAAATAGTCCCACTTGGCGATGCGTTTGACCTGACCGCAGATTGGAGTTACGTTCTGACTTCTTGGACTGCCTTTCCTTAGCAGCATAAGGCTTCCCCCCCCCCCCCCCCCCCCCCCCCCCCCCGCCATCTGATCTCGCGGGTGCACTCGGTCCTGGCTTCAGCTGCCGGCGGTACGCTGCCTCCGTGGCCAGGGTGGCAAAGGCAGGCAGCAACAGCCGAGCGTGTGTCCTCGCTTCTCTCTCAACGGGGAGGAGAGCGCAGGTCTCAGGAGTACGGGGGCACTCAGTCTCCTGGTCACCTGTGCACACCCGGCGCGTTTTCCAAATTCCTCCCAACTTAAATGAAAAACAAAAATAAAGCCCGGCCGGTGTGGCTCCGTGGTTGAACCAGAAGGTCACAGTTCAATCCCCAGTCAGGGGACATGGGTTGCCGGCTCAGTCTCCAGGAGGGGGTATGCAGGAGGCAGCCAGTCCGTGATTCTCTCTCATCATCGCTGTTTCTATCCCTCCCTCCCTCTCTTTCTGAAATCAATAAAAAATATATTTAAAAATAAGTAAATGAGAATTAAAAACACGTGCCGCCTCCGATCCTGTGCCCTAATAACTGCCTCCCCCTTACTTCCGGCCAATGTTCCTGACAGAGTGGTCAGACCTACGAACCAGGAAGTCCCGGTTCCATTCCCTGTCAGGGCGCATGCCTGGATTGCCGGCCCCATCCCCAGTGTGGGGTGTACAGGAGGCAGCCGATCAGGCATTCTCTCTCATCACCGGTGTTTCTCTCTCTCTCTCTCCCTCTCCGTTCCTCTCTGACATCAATAAAAACTCATTTATCAAAAGCAAAAGGGAATAGACCCTGTTGGGAGCGAAGAGAAGGGCCTGGCCCAGAGGCACGGTGGGCCTGGCGTCCCCTCCCTGCAGAGCAGCAACTCGTTACTCAGGCCGGCGCCATCCCTGCCCGGGGGCACCTGTGCAGGGCTCAAGGCTGCCCAGCTGGGGAAGGCGGTGGCAGGACCAGCTCCCAGGGTCCTCGAGTGCCCGGGGTTGGGGGGAGGCTGTCACGGCCGAGGTCAGACGTGGAGACAAGCGGCTTGGCTGTTCTCACCAGTTCAACTGAGATGTGCACTGCAATGGGCTCTGTCACTGGCATCTAGGTGCGCGGCCTCTACTGAGACGCCGGCCTTAGTGACCAGTCCCAAAACGCAGGAAAGTGCAAGTCGGATTCAACCCCAGCCGTGTGCTCCTCGTCCCCTCCCTCTCCCACACGGTGCTGAAGGAATCACCGAGTGTTGGTTTTAAAAATGGAAGAGCTAACGGGCAGATTCCTCGTCCGTGACCACGGACAACACTGTAAGCACAAGCGGACCCCTCGCCTCTGACCAGTCCCACCGCCATCCCCGACTCCGCAGACGGTCCCCAGCCACCGGCAAGTCCTGACAGGCGGGGCCAGAGGACGCAGTGTGTTGGCTACTTGTCTTGGAACCAGTGTGTGTTCCCACAAGCCGGGCAGGGGTGACCCAGCCAGAGCTTTCCCACGTCCTGGTTTGTTCTTAGCTTCCCTCTCTCTCTCTCTCTCTGTCAATTTCAGAGAGGAAGAGAGAGGGAGAGAGAGAAACAGCGACGATGAGAGAGAATCATCGATTGACTGCCTCTTAAACACCCCACACTGGGGATCGATCCCGCAACCTGGCCGTGTGCCCTGACCCGGGATCAAACTGTGACCTCCTGGTTCATAAGTCAAAGCTCAACCCCTGAGCCACGCTGGGCGGTTCTCAGCGTCTTCCGAAGACCCCAGAGTGGCGCCGGGTTCCGGGAGCCGGCTGGACCGCCCTGTCCTTGACCGGACCCCCTCCTGCATTCACCGCCACCGCCTTCCCAGGAGCAAAGGGGAGGGCCTGCGGAGGGGAAGCAGGGCTGCTGCTCCGAGCACCTGGTTTCTGCCTAAAGAGCGCCTCCAGGTGAGAAGCTGGGACCGAAGGGTCCCCATAAGCAGGAGAGGGGGTTCCTCCAGGTGCCAGCAGTGACACCCCTCCCGCCCCCCTCACACCCAGGAAGAAACCCAACGGGTCAGATTGTTCACATCACTTCCATTTCACTCAGGTGGTCCCTGGCCGGTGCTGCAGGCTGGGCCATCAGAGCCCGGTGTGCGTGCGGGCGGGCGGGCGGCAGAGGATGCCCGGCAGCGGGAACCCGTGTCGCCGGGCCGTAAGCAGACTGAGAGGCAAGGCCAAGGGGAGCTGGCCGTTTCGTGACCTCTGTTCCCCCAGAGCTGCTGGGCCAGGAAGGCACTGACAGCAAAGGGGAGGGAACCCCTGGGGACCCGGCCTGAATGCAGGCGAGGCTGTTTGCCCAAGTCAGAATGGCTGTTTTCCCCTGTGTGGGTTAGGGTAAGCCAGCAGGGCCAGGTATAAGCTGCCCCCTGCTGGCAGGCACAGAGAGGTGCATGCAAATGTCCACCTCCTGAAAAAGTCATGTTCTGGTCTGGCTGGTGTGGCTCCGTGGTTGAACGTCCACCCACCAGGAGTGACGGTTCGATTCCCAGTCAGGGCGCATGCCCGGATTGCAGGCCTGGTCCCCAGTGTGGGGCGTGCAGGAGACGGCCCATCCATGGTTCTCCCTCATCATTGATGTCTCTCTCTCTCCCTCTCCCTCTTCCTCTCTGAAATTACAAAAGTGCTCTCTTGGGGATTCGGAGAGCTAGCTGCCTTCGTTATTCCTGTGACAGCCCCGGGCCTGGTCCCGCAGGTTCGGTCCCTGCGGAGAGCTTGTGAGGAACGCAGACTCTCAGGCCCCACCCTTGGTCCCAGAAGAATCAGCGTGCAGGGCCGCAGGGTCCCCGGGGGATTCATGATCCATGTGCACATTTACACGTGAGAAGCCCTGAGCGTGACACCCGAAGGACCTCCGACCCGGGGCACGGAGCACTGTGCCCTCCGCTTTGGGTCAGGTCGAGTTCACTTGGAACAGGGAGTGAAAACCACCTCAGGGCAAGGAGAGTTTGACCCCGGTCGCCGTATGCCCTTATTTTCTTCCTCCTCTTGCCGCACCTGCCCTCGCCCATCACTCACCCTCTCCCCCGCTGTATCTCAGTGGCCTGCGGGATTTCAGCAGCAGCGGCTTCTGTCCGGGAAGGATGGCGGAGGCATACGTTCTGCCTCTGGCACCCCCTGCGTCCCTCTCCCGTCCCAAGGCCCTGCTGGTACCACCTGCGTTTGCCAGGAGCGGTGGGCCCGCAGGGGGAGTGCCGGGCCCCGTCCCCCCGTCTAACCCGCCGTGTTCTTTCCCGTGCCAGGTCAGGGAGGAGTGCCGGCTCCTGAACGCCCCGCCGGTGCCGCCCCGAAGCGCCAAGCCTTTGTCCGCCAGCCCCTCGGTCCCACCGCGCGCAGCCAGGCCCCGGCCGCAGACCCGCTCTCCCAGCCCCACCCTGTCCTACTACTCGTCAGGGCTGCACGACATGTAAGTTCACGCCGGGGCTGCGCCAGCAGGCCCTGCCCTGGCCGGGCCAGGGGTCCGAGGACAGCATGGAGGGAGAGGAGGCAGTCGTGTTGGGCTTGAGCTAGGAGGAGGGCCAGGGTCCCCGGAGGAAAGAGCCCAAGCCCGAGGGGTGCAGTGATGAAGGCCGACTGGTTCTCTTACAAGCAATCCAGCCCGGCCGGCCCGGCTTAGGGGCTGAGCATTGACCTAGGAACCAGGAGGTCACGGTTCGATTCCCGGTCAGGGCACAGGCCCGGATTGCAAGCTCAATCCCCAGTGTGGGGCGTGCAGGAGGCAGCCGATCCATAATTCCCTCCCATCGTTAATGTTTCTCTCTCCCTCTTCCTTTCTAAAATAAATTGTATATATATAGATAGATAGATGGATAGATAGATAATTAAATTTATATTTATATTAGTAAATTAAATACATATATTTAAGTTAGAAAAAAAAAAAAAAAGCAGCAGCAGCCGCAGCAATCTGTGGGCTGCCCTCAGCTCTCAGCTCTCCCAAACCAGCAGGCGTCCCGTCCGCTTTGCGACATGAGCACCTAGGCGGCAGGCACCTCCGGGACTCGGCCCTGCCAGGGTCCCCGGCTCGCCCTGCTCGGCGTCCCCAGGCGGGACGAGCCCCTATGGGCCGCCCATCGCTGCCAGGCGTCCCCCGTCCCGCGGGGACCCCCCTGCCGGGAGCGCCTTCTCCCCAGGACAGCTCCCGTCGCCCTGGGCACCTGCCCACCCTTTTCCTAGGGAGCCTCTCACCACGTCGCGTTTGACACCTCGAGCCACGTGACTTCCCGGCATTTCCCACGTCTACAAGGCAGAGGGCCCCTCGCGTCTCCTCCGGAGCCCGTGGAGATGGGGGGTGAGCCGGGTGTGATCCTCTCAGGTCCCCTGGCGCCCCCGCCGGTGCCTCCCGAGCGTGTGCTGGCCGGCTCAGTCCCCTTACGCTACGGCCCACGCCGAGCACCCTGCAAGCTCTCCCCACCCCCCACCTCCCCCACCCCGCCCCGTCCTCACCGGTTTAGGTGGCTCGTCTTCACAGGTACCTTCTGTTCTGCAGACACTTTACTCTTTGTGCTAATGTGACTCGATGGTGCAGAGGCCCAGGCCAGCACCAGCCCGGCACCTGAGCGTTTTCTCTGCCTCGAGCCCTTGGGTGGGAAGAGAGCCGTGGTGGTGGCCAGGTGGCCGTGTCCCGGGTGCAGGGTGGCCCGCACCAGGCGTCCGGCTGCCGCTGGGGCCTGGCCGCTGCGCACGCCGCCCGTCAGCCCAGCCCCTGCCGGCGGTATGCCGGAGCGTGGCGAACGGTGTTTCTCATCAGAAAGATCTAGGCACCCACCAACCACGGGTGTCTGGCTAGTTAAATAGGTGTGTACCCAGAGATGTGCCATCTCCACTGCGGCATTTTAAATCGTGTTCCTATCCATTGTGAACACTCTGTTAGCAATTTAAAGCTTCTCTTTTTAATTCTTTAAAATATATTTTTATTAATTTCAGAGAAGAAGGGAAATGGAGACAGAGAGAGAGAGAGAGAGAGAGAGAAAGAGAGAGAGAGGAATATTAATTATGAGAATCCTTGGTGGGCTGCCTCTTGCACGCCCCCTACTGGACATATTTTTTTAAATATATATATTTTTAAAATATATATTTTATTGATTTTTTTTTTCAGAGATGAAGGAAGAGGGATAGAGAGATAGAAACATTGATAAGAGAGGAATATCGACCAGCTGCCGCCTGCAAACCCCCCCACTGGGGATGTGCCCGCAGCCAAGGTACATGCCCTTGACCGAAATCGAACCTGGGACCGCTCAGTCCGCAGGCTGACGCTCTATCCACTGAGCCAAACCGGTTTCGGCTGGACAGATTCTCTTCCTAGAAAACTCCCTGAGGTTCACAGGTCCCGATGGAATTCGTAAGAAACAGTGTCTGCCTTCCTCGCGGGCGGCAGCATCCTGGGAGGAGGACAGGCTTGCCGTGGGTGCTGTGTCCTGGCCGCTAACCCCCCTTTCTGTGTTGGCTTTCAGCAGCGTGACTAAAAGCGACGCCAGCCCTTCCGACAGCGCCCCCGCCTCCTGCTACCCGTGCCCCCGCAGGAAGCCCGACTCGCTGGACCTGCAGTCCCCGCCGGGCAGCCCCCTGGACCCGCTGTCCGCGCGGCTCTCCTGGCCCGGCCACCACGCGGGGGCGAGCTCGGAGGCCCACGCCTGCAGCGACTTCCTGCTGGACCCCAGCCGCAGCTACAGCTACCCCCGGCAGAAGACGCCGGGCACGCCCAGCAGGCACTGCCCGGCGCCCTTGGACCTGGAGGGCTGCGAGCCCCTGGCCAGCCCCCCGAGCGCGGCCCCAGCGGGCGGCGGCTGCGGCGGCTCCGGCTCCGGTTGCCCCAAGTCGGCCAGCTACTCCCTGGGGAGCACCGACGAGAAGCCGCTGGCTGCCGGCACCGCCAAGCAAAGCCTCTCGTGCCCGGCCCTGCCCCCCAGGGCGCCGCGGCCGGTGGAAGAGAAGGCCGCCTCCTCCGGAACCCCGCCTTTGCCCCTGAAGATCGACGGTGCCGAGGGGGACCCCGCGGTGGGGTCCTCGGACCCGGCCGAGGACCAGTACTTTGCGCAGAAGGCGGGCGCGCAGGACATCTTCTCGGTCCCCTACCCCTTCTCCTCGCCGCTGCACCTGCAGCTGGCGCCCCGCTCCTGCGGGGACGGCTCCCCCTGGCAGCCGCCCGCCGACCTGTCGGGCCTCTCCATCGAGGAGGTGTCCAAGTCCCTGCGCTTCATCGGCCTGTCGGAAGACGTCATCTCCTTCTTCGTGACCGAGAAGATCGACGGGAACTTGCTCGTGCAGCTGACGGAGGAGATCCTCTCGGAGGACTTCAGGCTGAGCAAGCTGCAGGTGAAGAAGATCCTGCAGTTCATCAGCGGCTGGCGGCCCAAGATCTAGCGCCGGCACCGCGAACCCCGGGGCGAACCCGGGAGCGTGGGCCGGCGCGGGGCTGGGACCCGAGCTCCTGTTTTCTTTTGCACTAAACACCTTCTCTGTGAACAGGGGTCAGAGAAGCGCTCGCTATGCAGACCGCGTGTTTTGGATGGTGAGCAGGCTATTTTGTACATCAATAAACACGCTGTAAAAAAAAAAAAACAAAAAAAAACAACACACGATTTAAAATGCAGAGGTGCCTTGAACGTCACTCCACACTCAGCAGCTGCTAAAGGACAACAGGCGTGTCCCCGAGACGGGGCCCTCCCCCGAGCAGGGTGATGCGAGAAGGTATGATATTTATTACAAAATAGCCAAAGCGGAAAGACATGAGGATCTTTAAAACAAAACAAAACAAACCAACAGTTCCTTCCTGGGGGAGGGTGTGGGGGGCAGGGTGGGGGGCAATCTATTGTATTTAGCTCTGTCCTGTGCTCTGTCGGGGCACGCGGTGCGGGCTGACTCTGTGCCTGGCCATGCCGGTGCTATGAAACGACGCCGTCCTGTTAAATGCTCGACGGGTGGATCTTTGCATCCAACGGCGTTTTCCAAAAGTCGCCGTTGTGGACGGAAGACACGGGACGCCCTTAGGAATCACACCGACCCTGGCCACGGTCATTCCTCTGTACCTGCTGCTAATTTTATCGAGCAGAAGAGAAAAGCAGAATAGATACCATATGTGTGTAAATGTGTACGCAATACATATGTGTATGTTTTCCACCTGGTTGTGAGTCTGATGTTTTAAGGTAAACGTTTGTTCGCTTCCACGTGCCCACGGAGGTTGGGGGCCGCTGGCTGTGGACTCTCTGAGGGGGTGCTGGGAGCCCGCCCCTGGAAGCCAGGCGTGGGGGGTCTCCCCCCCCACACACACCCAGGGAGTGTGGACGAGATCAGGGGAGAGGCGGTGGTGGGGCTGGGTTTTGCGTGTTACCCTCCCTGCTGACCTCTAGGGAAATGACGATGCTTCTCAGGGTGGAGGGCCTCATCCCCTCAGATTTCCAAAAGTGGGGTCTGCAGGGCATTCCTGGGGCACCAGACGCACCATCTTCCATGACGATGGGCTACCTCCGATGAGGAAGCATGTGGGCCGTGGACACACTCCCCACTGCAGGGTGGCGAGGGGGGGGGGGAATTCCCGGTGAAGGTTGCCCTGCAGACAACTGCCTCCTTTTGTCTTTTTCTTTTTGGCAAAAAAAAAAAAAAAAAAGAAAAGAAAAAGGAAGGACGACCTATGGCACAAATCTCTTCATGCAACGGGCCTCTTAGTAATAAAATAATATGATTATTTTTTAAATTAATTAATTAAATAAAATGGAATAAATAAACAAAGGAGCAGGGAACTTGTCTGAAGGGAGTCTTAATGCTGCGAGCCGTTCTGTCTGAGCAAGAGCCGAGACCCACGGCATTCAAACAACCCGACAGCCCTCACACAGCATGCCGCGCCGCGCCTGTGTGATTGGGAGTTAGAACCAGAACACAGACAGAGGACCTGGAGAGCTTAAAAAAAAAAAAAAAAAAAAAAGTGTCCGTGTTTGCACAGGACAGAGGGAGTACACGTCCACAGCGCTGGCTTTTTGCTTCTCGGGCCTCTGTGCCTTACTATCCAGCAGAGCCAGCGCGCAGAAATTGGGGCAGGGGCTGGAGAAAGGCCTGGGTGTTTAGCATGCTGTGGCATCCACCTGCAACACCTGCACATTTTCCAGAAAAGGGAGCCAGTGGAGGCTGGCTCAGCACTTGTATTGTGCTCCAACGAGCATCAAGTAGCTCCCCCCCAACATGTATGCCCCACATTTCTCTGTCTTTTTTTTTTTTTTTTTTTTTTTTTTGAGCCGTTAGAGTGAGAGTCACTAGAGGATGGGAGGACAATGAGGTCAGATGTTCCGAACTCCTTAGCTTCGCACCAGAATGTCGTGCTGTTCTCTCTTCCTGGACAGCGCACCCCCCCGTCACTCACCCCATCTTAGTACCTAAGGCTCGACCCTTCGTCCTGTTCCCCGGGGATAAAACCTGTGGCTGAACCGTAGGTGACCAAGGATCGGCCTCAGTCCTGGGAACTCTTACCCCGTGCACGCTGGGACATATGACTCCCCCAAACGGGACTCTGCAAAGTGAGTTTGAGAGTTCGGAAGTAAGTTGCATTAGAATCAAGGATGTTTGGGACCCTCCGTGCCTGAGGCTAGAAAAAGCCAGATCACTGAAAAGAATGCTGTGTCCCGGGCACATTCTACTGCATGGACTGAAATTTCCCTTAAGCCCCTTCCCCCTCAGCCCCTTCGTGGGCATCTAACTCGCACAGGTCCTTCAGAATTGACCAATAGCACCTGCACGCTCACGAGGTGTCTCTCTTCTGTGCTAAGATGGCCTAATGTGCATACCTCCCACCAGCAGTAGAGTGTAACCCAGGAACCAAGTGGTCATTGGTTCGAACGACTCCTGGGCAGAGCACATGCCTGGATTGTAGGCCTGATCCCCAGGAAGGGGGCATGCAGGAGGCAGCTGATCTATACTGTTACTGTTCCTCTCTCGCCAATGTTTCTAGCGCTCTCTCTCCTTCCTCTCTAAGTATCAGTAAATCATATTTAAAAAGGGCTCAGTGGATAGAGTGTCGGCCTGCAGACTGAAAGGTCCCAGGTTCGATTCCGGTCAAAGGCTTGTACCTTGGTTATGGTCACATCCCCAGTGGGAAATGTGCAGAAAGCAGCTGATCGATGCTTCTCTCTCATTGATGTTTCTAACTCTCTATTCCTCTCCCTTCCTCTCTATAAAAAATCAATAAAGTATATTTTTAAAAAAGCAGAAGATGACCTTGCCCTGGTGCTCTCTAGGCAGTGCTGGCTGGAAATCAAGAGATGCCCTCTCCCCTCCCCCCGCTTTCTGCTTATAAAATGGAAGCTCTGGACATGTCTCTTGCTTTCTTGCTTTTTTTTTTAACTAAAGGGGTGACTCTGGAGATGTGAGTGAAACAGTATACGACTTAAAAGCCGTAAGAAATTTACACAGAGGGCACATACCTTTCACCCCGCTGTAGCCAGGGAAGCCCCTAGGAAGTTCATACACTGGGCCGAGGTGGTGGAGCAGCAGCTGTAGTACTAAGTATGGCCACATGGTGTCGGGCTTTTCCAACCAGCTAATGACTACTCTGGCATTGGTCCAGGCAACATTTTTTTGTTTTTCTGTAATCATTATTTCTATTATATGTTTCCCCACAGCTGTAATTACTATACACCATTCATTTTAATGCAATATGGAAAGGGGAAATAAAAAGTTGATATTATGTCGAACAGTGGGACTCCGTGGTTCAGCATTGACCTATGAACCAGGAGGTCACGGTTCCTAGTCAGGACACATGCCAGGTTGCGGGCTCCATCCCCAGAAGGGAGCATGCAGGAAGCAACCAATCAATGATTCTCTCTCTTTTTTAAATATATTTTATTGATTTTTCTACAAAGAGGTAGGAAAGGGACAGAGTTAGAAACATCGATGAAAGAGAAACATCGATCAGCTGCCTCCTGCACACCTCCCACTGGGGATGTGCCCCCAAGCAAGGCACACGCCCTTGACCAGAATCGAACCTGGGACCCTTCAGTCCGCAGGATGACGCTCCATCTACTGAGCCAAACCAGTCAGGGCAATTATTCTCTCTTAACATTAATGTTTCTCTCTCTCTCCTCCCTCTCCCTTTCTCTCGGAAATGAATTTTTAAAACTATATATTTTTTTAAAGGTTAATGTTATGCTAGTATTCTGGAGCTACGAGACATGAGGTGAAAAAACAGGATGCTGATTTTATTGCAAATGATGATGCTCCAGGCGGAATCTCCCATGGACACTTCCTGCATGGAAGGAAAAATGGGAACTCAGGCAGCGCCTGCGCTCTGTCCTCTCCACCGTCAGGGAGGAGCCCGTGGAGAGGAGGAGCCGGCGTGAGGAGTCACGTGGATCCCACACCTACAAGCATTTTTCCTGGCTGCCATGCAGGAGAACGTTTAGACTTGGGAAGGATAAAAGACACAAAGCAAATGATTCTGGCCTTTAAAATAAATAAAATAAAAAAGGAGGGGGGGTATTGATTTCAGAGAGAAGAAGGGAGAGGGAGAGACATAAAACATCCATGAGAGAGGATCAATGATTGGCTGCCTCCTGCATGCCCCTCACTGGGATTGGAGCCCGCAACCCAGGCATGTGCCCTGATCGGGAATCGAACCATGCCCTCCTGGTTCCTAGGTGGATGTTCAACCACGGAGCCACACCAGCCAGGCCTTGAAATGACATTTTGGACAAAGCGCTCCCCGTTTTCATTCCGTACCAAACCCAGCAAGCTGTGTCGCTGGTCTCAGGCAAATGGGGTGAGAAGCAGACAAACACTCGTCCGGTTTCAGAAGCTGCAGCTCCTGCTCGGTTAACGAGACCTGCAGGTGAGATGCCGAAGCAGCCATTTAAAGCTCTTCAGAGCCTTGGGGAAGGGAGCCGTGTTTCACGAATTCACGTCTGTCCCACGTGGAGCAGTAAGTGGACAGGAGGAGCCGGTGGAGAGGAGGAGCCCGTGGAGAGGAGGAGCCGGTGGGCGGGAGGAGCCCGTGGAGAGGAGGAGCCGGTGGAGAGGAGGAGCCCTTGGAGAGGAGGAGCCGGTGGGCGGGAGGAGCCCGTGGAGAGGAGGAGCCCTTGGAGAGGAGGAGCCGGTGGGCGGGAGGAGCCCGTGGAGAGGAGGAGCCGGTGGAGAGGAGGAGCCGGTGGAGAGGAGGAGCCGGTGGGGAGGAGCCCGTGGAGAGGAGGAGCCCGTGGAGAGGAGGAGCCGGTGGGCGGGAGGAGCCCGTGGAGAGGAGGAGCCGGTGGAGAGGAGGAGCCCTTGGAGAGGAGGAGCCCGTGGAGAGGAGGAGCCCGTGGAGAGGAGGAGCCCGTGGAGAGGAGGAGCCCTTGGACTGGAGGAGCCCGTGGAGAGGAGGAGCCGGTGGGCGGGAGGAGCCCGTGGAGAGGAGGAGCCGGTGGAGAGGAGGAGCCCGTGGAGAGGAGGAGCCGGTGGAGAGGAGGAGCCCTTGGAGAGGAGGAGCCCGTGGAGAGGAGGAGCCCGTGGAGAGGAGGAGCCCGTGGAGAGGAGGAGCCGGTGGGCGGGAGGAGCCCGTGGAGAGGAGGAGCCCTTGGAGAGGAGGAGCCGGTGGGCGGGAGGAGCCCGTGGAGAGGAGGAGCCGGTGGAGAGGAGGAGCCCGTGGAGAGGAGGAGCCCGTGGAGAGGAGGAGCCGGTGGAGAGGAGGAGCCGGTGGAGAGGAGGAGCCCTTGGAGAGGAGGAGCCCGTGGAGAGGAGGAGCCCGTGGAGAGGAGGAGCCCGTGGAGAGGAGGAGCCCTTGGACTGGAGGAGCCCGTGGAGAGGAGGAGCCGGTGGGCGGGAGGAGCCCGTGGAGAGGAGGAGCCAGTGGGCGGGAGGAGCCGGTGGGCGGGAGGAGCCCGTGGAGAGGAGGAGCCAGTGGGCGGGAGGAGCCCTTGGACAGGAGGAGCCTGACCTCAGTACCACTGGAACCAGAGGCGTGTTCTCCTGCTGGCCCATCAAGGGCCTCACTCCACCAGAAGACAAACTGGGCGCTCAGGCTCAGGTTTTTCCTCCCTCAGATCCAAGCTCCGCCGTCTCCGTGACCTTCATCCTGCTCCTCCCTTGCCCCCAGCTGTCCCTCCCTGCCACATGCGATAAATAGTTAAGTTGTTGGATTGGAGGATTTAAGCAAATTAACCATTTACTTAAATTCTGCTTTTGAACATGAACTCCTTTTTAAGAAGTATTTGTTAGCAAGGAGCCAAATGTCTGCCACAAGCAGTGCTTAGATGCCTGTGCTGTAGGCGGCAGGAGGGCCCAGGTGTGTGATGAGGGCGGGGAAGGGCAGTGAAAGGCACAGGGGTGTCTCGGGGGAGGGAGAGGGGCTGGGCCCTCCCTCCGGAGGATTGTGAGGCAGGGACTTTAGGGGAGGTCCCAGGGGAAGAGCTCAGTAGACGATGCAGCAGCTGCCCAGGTGTGTCCACTCAGGGCTCTGGTCTCCACGGATTGACCTGCCGGCACTGGGCAGGGGTCGTTATTCCACTCAGCTGGTCCTGATGTCGCCCTGGCTGGTTTGGTGCTTCCCTGGGCCTGGAGCTGAGATACCAGTGAGGCCTGGATGCCATCTCTAGGCAGGAAAGGTGGGGGGTCCAAACCACCTGACCAGGGATGTGCTTGGGGGGGGAGCAGTCACCTTGGCGGGAGGTCCCATCCTACAGGTGACCGTCCACTGCGAGGCCCCCGGGTGACCTTCCGTGCCTGGGCCAGCGTCCTGGCTCTGCTCACGTCTAATTCCCACAGCGACTGTACGTACCTGACAGCCGGAGAAATCTACTTTGTTCTTGACACGGAAGCTGCGTCGAGTTTTCAGTCCAATGGAAACCATTTTTAAAAAGGCACCCAGCCAAAAAAAATTTTTTTAACAGAATTATGAGGAGCTTATAAGGACAGACACTCTTTGATGCATAGTGTGCTACTATTTCCAGGCATTTGTTTGTTTGTTTGTTTGTTTGTTTTGGCTAATAGTGTTGTGTAACAACGTGGGATCATGGACCACATATGGAAAGAACACAAGTTTTGGAATTGTGTCCTTAGGTCCAAATCCCAGCTCTGACCCATCAGTACTAATTGGCTCGTGGCAAATCACTTCATCTTTCTGGGCCTGTTTGTTCATCTATAATAGGGGTGTCGAACTCAATCAGAGAAGGGGCAAAATCTAAAATCCAGCCTAAATCGCGGGCCGAATGGTTTACTGAACAGTCATAAACTGTCATTGTGATGGAAACGCAGCGGAGTGCAGTGATGACAGCGCGGTGCGGGCCACATTGCAAGGCCTGGTGGGACGGATTTGGCCCGCGGGCCTTGTGTTTGACACATGTGATCTATAAAATGGGTCTAAGACCATCTCTTCACAGGTGACTTTAAGGATCAAATGGGACCACGTGGATGTAAGTAAGCACTTAGCGCCATGCCCAGCCCAGAGAAAACTCCCAGGAGGGTTTTTTGTTTGTTTGTTTGTTTTTTAGTTTGGAGGCACCAAACCCTTAAACACTTACAGTGCTAGAAATGCAAAGAAAAAATGTTAAATAGAAGCTCTATCGTATTATATGAAAGAAGGATTTGAAAGTGCAAATAGCAAAGATACCATGTACATGTATGATAATGCTATGCAGGGGAAAGTGCAACTCAGAGAAAAATTAATAAAGAAAAAAATGTCGCTTAAAAAAAAAAAAAAAAAAAAAGGCACCCAGCCCTAACCTGTTTGGCTCAGTGGATGGAGCATCAGCCTGTGGACTAACGGTTCCCAAGATCGATTCTGGTCAAGGGCATGTACCTTGGTTTCAAGCACATACCCAGTGGGAGGTGTGCAGGAGGCAGCTGATCGATGTTTCTCTTTCATTGATGTTTCTAACTCTCTATCTCTCTCCCTTCCTCTCTGTAAAAAAATCAATAAAATATATATTTTTTAAAAAGGCACCCAATTTTCCAAGCTTTTTGGTTTTCCCTTTTCTCCTTGCGAATGATAAGGAAAAAACAAAAACGCACCTCGGTGAACATAATTCTCTCTAAATGATGATGTGGTTTGAAACACACATTGGACTCTTTGGTGACCTTCTCTCCCCGTGTGAGCACCAACTGCATCATGGGGACTTGTCTGAAAGCAGGGAACCAGCCACCGCCGGATACATCTTATTCCCCATTGAGGGTCTCCTTGCCAGTCCCTTCTTTCAACAGTTTCAGGAGAGCGCCCAGCCAGTGTGGCTCAGTGGTTGAGCCCTGACCTATGAACTAGAAGGTCACACAGTTCGATTCCTGGTCAGGTCACATGCCTGGGTGATGGGCTCGATCCCCAGGAGGGGGTGCGCAGGTGGCAGCAGATCAATCATCCATGATGTTTCTCTCTCATCGACGTTTTTATCTCTCTATCCCTCTCCCTTCCTCTCTTTCTAAAACTCAATTTAAAAAAAACAAAACATTTTTTAAAAAGTTTTAAGAGAGCACAAGTCTACAAAGAGATGCACAGCCTAATTGTCTGTCTGAGATGCAGAGAAGGCGGCAGAGATGAACAAAAATAGAAGGAAATTTAACTCTGCCTTTTATCGACAGCAATTTCCAAGTAGCTTGCTATTAGAAGAAAACTATCCAAATTAACTATTTACTTAATAGTGAATTAGCAGCATCCCTTAGGACCGTGGTCGGCAAACTCATTAGTCCACAGAGCCAAATATCAACAGTACAACAATTGACATTTCTTTGGAGAGCCACATTTTTTAAACTTAAACTTCTTCTAATGCCACTTCTTCAAAATAGGCCATGGTATTTTGTGGAAGAGCCCACTCAAGAGGCCAAAGAGCCGCATGTGGCTCGAGAGCCGCAGTTTGCCGACCCCTGTCTTAGGGGATTTCCACACGGGGCCATCAGCCTGGCTAATAGTACCAGCTGATGAGCGAAGACACTGCACCTCCATTGCCTGCTGATGATGTGACAAAGATCATGAGATCCGACAATACACACAATCTAAAGAGAGTTATAGATCGCACAGACACCAGCTAATGGATAAGGAGATTCTACCCTAATGTTGGTAATGGACAATGCAAGTGTTCCCTGTTTCTTAAACAGGGTATCTTTGACCATTTAAACAAGCCAGGCATCCACACACGAGTATACTAAGAAGGCCATCTTGCCTATACGGCTGGAGGTAATGAGCGTAAGAGGAGACATCAATGTCTTGTTAATAGCTAAGAGCACGCTGAGTTAATAGAGCGTTGATAACTTATTCTTATTCTCCCTTCCTCACCATGCTTGCATGACTCGGTGAGAAAACAAACAGCCAAACTAGCACAATTACTGTGCCATTTTTTTATTTTTATTTTTTGGTATCAGAATGTGCTTGCCTTTTATTAGAAACATTTTTCATCCTCAAGGACATCATTTGACCTTTTTCACAAATAATTTGTGTCCTATGCATCAAGCCCCAAACTCCCAACTTCTCTCCTTTCTCTCCCTCTTCATCCAACCCGAAGGTACAACTGTGACCTATTCAAAAATTCACCAAACATGCCCCAGCCCATTTGGCTCAGTGGATAAAGCGTCGGCCTGTGGACTCAAAGATCCAGGTTCGATTCCGGTCAAGGGAGTGTACCTTGGTTGTGGGCACATCCCCAGTGGGGGGTATGCAGGAGGCAGCTGATTGATGTTTCTCTCTTATGGATGTTTCTGACTCCCTCTCCCTTCCTCTCAAAAAAAAAAAAAAATCAATAAAATATATACTTTTTAAAATTCACCAAACACCCGGAAAATCTGACTATTGGCAAAATCTCCCGCTAGCCTGGGCTCTGCTCATCTTTTCAGTCTTCCCTTGGAGCCTCGGCTCAGAAGCCAGCAGAGTTTGAGCCAAGATTCCGGGGTGCTTTTGCCCAAGAACTTGCAATTGGCCATCTTTGCCCACAGCTGACTCTGTCTTTCTCACTGCTGGGCACTCCGGGAGATTAAAGATACCCGAGACACAATACTGCCAGATGTGTTCCTCAGACTTGCATTTATTAAGTACTTACTCCACACCAGGAATTGCTGGGCACAGATAGAACCAAAACATGGAGACACAAAGCTGTCCTCAGGAACTTACAGAAAAGAACAAGAAGTAAACGTGTTAAAAGATTAGTGCATGGCCCGGCTGGTATGGTTCAACAGTTGAGGTAAGTGGCTGCAGGGGGCACTGAAGAGCTGGTGGAATGGCCAACCTCTTGGTTCCATCGTCTCCGTCCCCCGCCCCCCCCCCCTCCCGTCCGAAGCTATGCTGAGATCAGAGAACAATGGCAAACCAGGTAGGGCATCAGAGCAGGACTGGGGACTAGCAAGCGGACAAAAGATGGCCAAGATCACTGGCCAGGACTAGAGGCCCTACCTGTACACAATTTCATGCCTGGGCCTCTCGTTGTGTTATAACTTCCATTGATAATGCATCAGTAATGCATAAATCTATCCTATATGATAAAAGTGCAGTATGCAAATTGTCCCCTTGACGGAAAGGTCATCCAGGGGTTCAACCAGGGGGCGGGCCTGGCTGGGGGAAGGGAGTGAGTACCCGGCTGGCAGCCAGCAGCCACTAAGGACCCTACCAGTTCAAGAATTTTGTGCACTGGGCCTCTAGTGTATTACACTTAGTTAGGAATTAATTCTCTTCCTTATTTAAAATTCTCAGCTGTGACTATTACATACCAGTCCATTTATTCTTGTCCTATATCTTCATGTTAGGGTTTTTCAATTTACTTAAATGTTGTACTGTCCCGAGTAATCCCCAGTTATTAAATATTTACACTAAAAAAAGGGAATCTTTCATTATCATTGAATATTTTAGCATATAGCATTCACATGTACAAATAATGAATGTTGTATATTTATTTTATATATAATTAAAATGTTATTACCTCTGATAATCTTTGATAAAATTCCTTTGAATCTTTCAATGATAGACTAATAAAACCTACAAAATTCAACTGTTTATTCTTTTATCGATAGTTCTTTCTACTTATTTTTTTCTTTCTCAACTATCTTTTTAAAAACTGTTTTTAATGTTAAAAGGATGAATTTCATTGAGTGTGGAATAAAACACAATAAAAAAAAAAAACACCAACATAACGTTTTTTCAAACATCCCATGTATATCATAATAATAAATATCTTTCCTCAAAGTAATCCCCACTTTGAGTTTCATTCATGTGTTCTGCCAGGAGTTATTTCTTTTTCTATTTATTTATTTATTTATTTATTTATTTATTTATTTTAACGATGGGGTCAAGTGGATGAGGCCATGCAGAACCGGAAATGAGGAGAAGGGTGGCACGTGGACGAAAAAGCCCCACCTTCCTGTGGTCCAGACTGGATGCCAGCAAGAAGGTCCGTGGCCTCAAGGAAGGGCATTCCCCAGGAATGAGGCAGAAAGCTGGACCTCAGGACCAGGCGACCAGTAAGTGACTCTGGGGTGGGCAGGACCGTGCTCCCAGAATGGAAAGTGTTTTTAGGGACTTAACCCAGCTCTCTCCCCGATTTCAAAGCCCATAGACAGGTCTGTGAGGGTTGCAGGACACTCCATTGTGAGATGCCCCCACTGGGATGATGTGGGGTCCCTAGGCTCCCAGACCCCATGGCTGTCTTAAAGTGGGGCTGGTGTTATAAACCAGGGGGTGGGGCCAGGCGATCAGCTGGAAGTGGTCAGGTTTTTGAGTGGTAACTAAGGCTTTTATTTTCTGTCTAACAAGACTATCTCCAACGTTAAGTGACACAACTATTTTTTGTTTTTACAAACCTTACCATATGCAGTTTTTAAGAACAAATGGAAAGAACAATATGAGGTTACGTATGAAGAGATTCAAGTGCTAAATAGAATAGCAGTGTTTCGTTCTTTTTAATGAATTAGCAAAAGCTCTCTAAATATTAACTGTTTGGGACATTCCTCAGTTTGGGGGCCATTTGCCTCTTTCTCTTTGCCAGGAGTTTTCCAGAATCACGCGGCCAGTGAATGGGTGGTGAGAAGGGTGGTTCTGGTCATCAGGGCAGAAGAACAGGTGCTGGAAGTTACCCTCCTGACTCTCCCCACTGCCCTTTGGTGGCTGTTTTCCAAATGGATAAGAGGATAATCAGTGGTCAGCCGCGTAAAGAATGGAATCTGGCTTCTAGAAGAACTGCGTGGAAAATGCAATCTTAACTTTTGTGTGTTATTCCAATACCAGTCACTTACTGCAGGCACGACACAAACTGGGCACCCCATCCGTGGTGATTTCCCTGCAGCCAGGGTGCCACCCCCTCCTTAGCCACAGGGGTGCACACTTGAGCCACCCTGGGCCAATCACACCACCATAGCCCGGCCACCTCCTTGGCCAGGAACCTAGACCATGGGGATCACAAATTCTTCTCTACAGGCTTCAAAGTGCAGCTGGAGGCAGAGCGCCACATCTCATCTGTGGCAGAGCTGCCAGAACCTCTGCCACATCCCCTGCCACAGAAAGGGAGCCAGCTGGTTTGACAGAACACAGCCAGCACACGGGGAGAGGAGGAAATGGGAGAATCTGGGTCTAGCGGAGGTCCTGGTGGCAGGCATGTTTATGATTCTTGCCATTCCTGAGGCCAGCTTGATTGCCAGCCTTCTTCTGAAGGTCAAGATTTCATAAAGTCCTTATTTGCTTAAACAAACTGTAACTCCTTCGCTTATCACCCAAGGAGCCCTGAATTGCACAGCCAAAGGTCACATCTCCACTCAGCTGTTCCTGGAGCTTATCTTCCTCGGTTCTCTGAAATCCCACTGCCATGTCTATGACTAACCAGCAGGGACTGTACTCTCATTAGGGACAACGAGATTTCTTCCTCATTTCTCATAGGCTCTGCCAGGTAGCAGTGGTTCAACATCTAGGCTCTTGAGTCAAAGATTCTGGTCAAATCTCAGTTGGAGCATGCGTTTACAATCGGGGAGATGAAAGCACAGTGGGGACACCTGGAGAGAGGGGTCCATTTAAATGGTCTATGGCAGCCCTAGCAGGTTTGGCTCAGTGGATAGAGTGTCGACTTGTGGACTGAAGGGCCCCAGGTTCGATTCCAGTCAAGGGCACATGCCTAGGTTACGGGCTTGATCTTCATAGGGGATGTGCCGGAGGCAGCCAGTCGGTGATTCTCATCATTGAAGTTTCCATCTCTCTCACTCTCCTTTCCTCTCTGAAATCAATAAGTATTTATTTATTTTTTTAAATGGTCTATGGCAGTGGTCGGCAAACCGCAGCTCACAAGCCACATGCGGCTCTTTGGCCCCTTGAGTGTGGCTCTTTCACAAAATACCACTTCTGGGCACACATATACAGTGTGATTGAAACTTCGTGGCCTATGCGCAGAAGTCGGTTTTTGGCTCTCAAAAGAAATTTCAGTCATTATACTGTTGATATTTGGCTCTGTTGACTAATGAGTTTGCTGACCACTGGTCTATGGAATGGAGGGTCCTTTTGGTGGGTTGCCTATAAGTGGGCATCTCACAGAGCATATGAATGTCACGCATCATAGCATGGTCTCCAGAAAGCATTCTCACTCTGTCACTCTTTAGCTTTTCCTTCCTTCCCTTTTCCTTCTTATATTGTTACCAGAGGCCCGATGCATGAAGATTTGTGCAAGAATGGGCCTTCCTTCCCCAGGCTGTCAGCACCATCTTCCCTCTGGCCAGAGCCACCTTTTCCCCTTCCTATGCTGCCCAGAGGCCCATAGCAGCTGAGGTGGTGTATCCTGCCCTGCACCCCGCCACTAGGCACCTGCGTATGCAAATTAACTTGCCATTTTTGTTGGTTTAATTTGCATACTCACTCCTGATTGGCTTGTGGGCATCACAAAGGTACAGTCAATTAGCATGTTACTCCTTTATTAGTGTAGATCAGTGTTTCCCAAAGTGTGGTACGTGTACCCCCAGGAGTATGGGAAGAGTTTGGTGGGGATATGCACTGCACCATGCTTAGCTGCACCTAATTCTACGTTCTCATGAGTATGAGGGGTACTCCGTGTTATGAAAATTATAGAAGGGGTACACATATGTCAAAAGTTTGGGAAACACTGGTGTAGCTTATAAATGATCCCAGAGGATACAGCCCAGAGAAAGAACGACAGACAGGCAGAAGCAGCCAAAAGAAGCCACAATTGGAGGGGCATTAAGTGGTTGAGGATTGACCTATGAACCTGGAGGTCATGGTTCGATTCCATGCCCAGGCTGCGGGCTCAATCTCAAGTAGGGGGCATGCAGGAGGCAGCCAATCAATGATTCTCTCTCATCATTGATGTTTCTATCTCTCTCTCCCTTCCCTTCCTCTCTGAAATCAACAAAAATATATTTTTAAATAATTTTCAAAGAGTAGAAAATAGGTAAGTTTCTTAGGATGATTGGAGCTTCCAAGGAGAGAAATGTATTCTGATCTTTCCTGACATCAACTACCTTCTTCATAGTTACCTTAACATTGGCTTGAGGCTTTCAGAGGAGACCATGAAAATTAATTCAGGAAATTCTTCCCAGTTAAGGAAGGCCTCCTTGGAGCAGGATGCCTCTGTGGCTAAGGTTTACAGATCAGCAAGTGCTGGTTGTACATTGCTGACAGTAAGCCTGCCTTATCAGTCAGCACATTATCAGCACCATCCTGACAATTCCATGTGCTCATTACAAGTGATAAAGGGTTCCAAAGCTCATTGGAAAAGGAAATGTTTCGTATTCCTAGCTGATTGGGGCTACACCAAACCACTGTCACTCAGGTTTATGATGACTTGGTCATTTCCCAGAAAAAGAACACCTTGGACCGAAAGCTTTTAATTCAGGCCCTAGCCAGTTTGGCTCAAGGAATAGAGCGTCAGCCTGCAGTCTGAAGAGTCTCCGAGGTGGATTGAGGTCAAGGGCACATACTTGGTTGCAGGCTCCTCTCAGGACCTGTTCCGGGGGCATGTGGGAGGCAACCAACCAATCGATGTGTCTCTCTCACATCAGTGTTTCTGTCTTTCCCTCTCCTTTCTACTCTCTAAAAATCATTGGGGGGGGGGGGAAATATCTTCAGGTGAGGATTAAAGCTATTCATCCAGAAAAGTTGAGTCTTGAGAACCTGGGAATTATTTTTGTTCTGTTATACAATTATCAGAAAATTAGGACAAAAATTATTTTTTTAATTGTGACCATTAGAGTAAGAATACAAATAAACTCAAAAAGGCTTCTGAGATGTTCAAAAATACTTAGAAATTTTGTTTAAAGGTACCTAACAGCACATTATCTAAACCAGTGTTTCCCAGCCTTCTCTCATGATGAGAATCACCTGGTGGAGTTGTTAAAACACAGATTCCTGAATCCCAACTAAGAAGTGCTAAACTAGAATTTTTGGGAACATATAGGTAAAATTGTATACTTAACTAGTGCTCTAAGACAGATTTTATATACAGAGCACTAAGTTAGGTATGCTAAAATTCTAGTGTAGCACTTCTTAGTTGGGATTCAGGAATCTGTGTTTTAACAACTCCACCAGGTGATTCTCATCATGAGAGAAGGTTGGGAAACACTGATCTAAACTACACTTGAGAATTATTAATTGCCCTAGCCGTTTTTGCTCAGTGGATAGAGCACATGTGTCAAACACAAGGCCCGCGGGCCAAATCCGTCCTGCCAGGCCTTGCAATGTGGCCCGCACCGCGCTGTCATCACTGCACTCCGCTGCGTTTCCATCACAATGACAGTTTATGACTGTTCAGTAAACCATTCGGCCCGCGATTTAGGCTGGATTTTAGATTTTGGCCCTTCTCTGATTGAGTTCGACACCCCTAGGATAGAGCGTCAGCCTGCAAACTAAGTCCCCGGGTTCAGTTCCGGTCAAGGGCACATACCTGGTCGCAGGCTCTATCCCTGGCCCAGGTCCTGCTTGGGGCTCGGGCAGGAGGCAACCAATTGATGTGTTTCTCTCACACTGATATTTCTCTCTATTTTTCCCTCTCTCTTTTACTCTCTCTAAAAATCAAGGGAAAAATATCCTCGGGTGAGGATTAAAAAATATATTAAAAACAATTTTTAAATGTATTCTCACAGTTTAGATGTCCTAATGTAATGATTAGAAAACATGTTTAAAAATTTAATCATTTAAAGTGTTAAGAAGGAAGGGGACATCTGTAATACTTTTAATAATAAAGATAAATTTAAAACAATTAAGAAAAAAATATTGTCCCTCCTCCCTCTCCTGCTCCCACCCGTGTGAGTCTTCCCTGAGCCTCTGGAAGCAACTCTAAAGCAACAATTCACACAAGATCCAAAAGTTGGATGTCTGAAACTAACAGGCAACTAAGATTTGGACCCACTATGGCTACACGATATCCACAAATGGCATTTTACTACAGTATATGCACACCTGCTCCTTTCCTATCCTTACAATATGTTCATATGTTACATGTGAGTGATATGATCGAACTCAATAGAAGAAGTTTGGGACACTTTCCTCTATTGATCCCAGAGTAAAAAATATAAAATTCTCAAAAACGTATCCCAGTCTCCATTGGGGAAATAGTAACAGCTTGCCCCTAACTTGGGAGTGTTAGTCACCCAAAAACCACACTTAGAGACCAATAGCATGCATAGAAGACGAGAGCAACCTTGACGAGCTCCATTCTTAACCAATATTTTTACTTCAAATAAAAATTTTTTAAAATAAAAAGCCATGAGCGGGAAGAGCCTGAACATAAACTGTGCACCTATGGATGAGGACAATGCGGGGTGGGGAAAGGGCAGAGGGTGGGGTGGGAACCTGGTGAGGGGGAGCAATGGAGGGGGGAAAAATGAGGAACATTTGTAATAATATGAATAATAAAGATTTATTTTAAAATAAAATAAACATCAAACCACAAAAAAATAATAATAAATAAAATAAGTGCTTTGAGGAAAGGCTCATATGCAATTGCTTTTGCTAATAAGATCGTTAGGAAAAGCTTTTAACTGTTCTTCCTATCAATGCATTGAAGATAATCCACTGTCACCCAGGACCTTTCCTCCTGCTTCCTTGCCCTCCCTCCATAGTTGCTCTTCTAACAACAGCAGCTCTCCAGCACCTAGCTTATGACGCGCCAGGCTTGTTTGAAGCACTTGACGTAAACAATGCAATTTAAGACTTGCGACAGCGTTGTGAGTACGTGCTGTTTTCACTCCGTAGGGAGATGAGGAAATTAAGCAGAGATGAGTAACCTGTGTGTGGGCAATCATTTCCTCCTGTTGCCAAAGTGATTTCCTACAGCTTCTTTTTTTATTTTGTTTTGTTAATCCTCACCCACTGGTTTTTAGAAAGGGGAAGTCCATCACATAACTTAGTATCTAAACGGGGACAACTTTGAGGGTGATAAGGGTGCTGGACACAGTGGCGTAGCGACGGGGGTGCCGAGGGGGCCATGGCCCCGGGCGGCGTATCAAAAGGGGCGGCGGCAATCACCATGATATTTAAATTTAAAAAAGTATAGGTATATGTAAAACTGCAAATCGCGCCCTCGCTGATTCAAGCCAAGCAGACCACGCGGGTGCGGAAAGGGGGGCAGGTGAAGCAGGTGGTGCAATAGAAATTTTCGCAGACGTTTTTAAATGGGGGGCGGCAAATTTCCGGTCGGCCCCAGGCGACGAAAGCCCCACTGGCTGGACAATAGGTTTTACCTGTCCCAGGTGTGGCCACCCTAATAAAAAGAAGTTGTGGGGCCCTAGCCAGTTTGGCTCAGTGGATAGAGCGTCGGCTTTCGGATTGAAGTGTCCCAGGTTCAATTCCAGTCAAAGGCACCTACCTTGGTTGCAGGCTCCTCCCCAGTCCGACTCGTGCAGGAAGCAACGAGTCAATGTGTTTTCTCTCACATCAATGTTTCTCTCTGTCTTTCCCTCTTTCTCTTTCACTCTCCTTAACAATCAATGGGGGAAAAAATATATTTTAAAAAATAAGTAAATAAAGGGCCATAGTGACCAATCAGAGGGGCTATCGAGGCACAAAGAACTGCAGCCTTCACAAACCGTGGGAAAAGGGATTCTGTGGGACTCCTCCCCCTCCCGCAGGGGAGTCTGTGCTTGTTTCTCAATAAATGTCCATCTTTTCCTATGCCATCTTTTGTCCGTGGTTTCATTCTTCGACTCCACCCGGCAAGAGACCGGACCATCCTGCCCAGGGAACACCCCACGTTCCAGTGCAACTTTCCCGTTTCAATGTTACGAAACCACGCAGAGCTGAAGGATCCATCATATATCCAAACATACGATAGAGCCGTGGGTTTCCTGGACAGAATGGAAATGTTCACAGATTCAAATACAACTCACCTTTCATAAGTTACCATGGAGCGAAGCATGCAAGAGCAATGTCTACAGACTCCTGGAAACTGTTCAAATCTGAGCCTTTTCCAACTATGTGTCTGCATGATGCTAGTCTCTTCGTGCCCTTCAGCTAAAATAACACATTAGAACAGACTGACTGGAATGAGACATATATATATGAGAAGTCAGCTATTTCCTATTACATCAGACATTAGAAATTTGCATCCAAAAAACTTTAAAAGGTCTCTCTTTTTGCTAAAGTGTCTTCGTCTAGGAAAACACACTTTTTTTTTTCCATTAAAAATGTGATGTATGCTACCATACACGGGCGTGTTTTATTAAATGAGTAATAAAAACGCAGGTTTAAATGTTTCTGGTTTGAAAAACAATAAAAATAAAAATGTTCCTAGTTTGAATTCCTAGTAAAGTAAGTGTCCATAAACGTCACGCTCATAAGCAGAAGCTCTCTGGGGCCTTGAATAACGTTTAAGACGGTGAGCGCTATGGAGACCCAAGCCTTTGAGTTTCACGCTTCCTCGTTGATTGTAGTTGTAGGTTCAAACAAATTCTAACCCAAACCCAGAGACCCCAGGATCTACGTGAGAAAGCAAGAGGGTGGCCAGTTTGGGAGAGAGGGACACGTGTCCCCAGAGAGCACGGAGCTGTCCCACTGCCCCCCTAAGGTAAGGTGACCGACGTTCTGCGTCCTGCGGCGTTTTAGTCCAGCGGGACGCGGGACAAATTGTTAAAAATCGGGACTGTCCTGCCAAAAGCAGGACATCTGGTCACCTTACCCTAAGTAGGGGTGTCGAACTCAATCAGAGAAGGGGCCAAAATCTAAAATCCAGCCTAAATCTCGGGCCGAATGGTTTACTGAACAGTCATAAACTGTCATTGTGATGGAAACGCAGCGGAGTGCAGTGATGACAGCGCGGTGCGGGCCACATTGCAAGGCCTGGCGGGACGGATTTGGCCCGCGGGCCTTGTGTTTGACACATGTGCCCTAAGGAGACAGGACAGCACAGCAAGGCCGAGGCTTCACGGGGGTGTCTAGGCCTCCCTGTGAGGCCAGGGCCAGCCCAGGAGTGGGTGAGAAACCCGGCCAGCTCCCTAGCTGCTGGCTCCTTGGAGACAATACGATGCCTCTGGAGGAGCCTGAGTGCTCCCCGCCTTCATTTTGTACATTTATTTTCCTTGCTTCCCCTCCTTTAAGAACAAAAGCACAAACAACATTCCACTAACGTGCCATTTGCCACAAGAACGGTTTACTCCAGGGCATGTCGCTATTCACAGAGCGGGTCCGTTTTTAGAAGGAGGAGGGGGTGGCAAGGTGCTTGAGGTGGAATCCACGACACAGAGTCCTCTTGGGCTGCGTTGGCCAGAAGGTCGCCTCGGTGCACTCATCTTCAAAACACATGCTCCTGGCGGGGAAGGAACAACGATGACTTAACCTCTAACCTTAAAAGCTGCCCTTCCAGTGGAACCCATCCAGTGGTCCCATTTAAAATATATATATATATACTTTATTGATTTTTTTACAGAGAGGAAGGGAGAAGGACAGAGAGTTAGAAACATCAACCAGCTGCCTCCTGCACACCTCCTACTGGGGATGTGCCCACCACCAAGGTACATGCCGATGTTTCTAGCTCTCTATCCCTCTCCCTTCCTCTCTGTAAAAATCAATAAAATATATTTAAATATATATATATATATATATTTTAATAATAAAATAAAATATTATAACCTAAAAAATATATCAGGTCTTGGATACTCATTTTTAAGAAAATATACTCTTAATTTTCTTACACGCAATATTTTATTTTCATAGGTACCCTAATGGGGCATGTTTTTCTTTAGTTTCACGTACTAGTCATTTTCAGAGACTATTTTGAATGAAATAGAACTGGAAAATTTTTAAAGCTTCAGTTTTAAGTGATGTTCAGATCTTATGCTAATTTTTTTGGTGCTATTTTGTGAGTGAGAATAGAAATCTGCACCTGAAACTCTGTGCTCTCTATTACGGGGATACACAGTGGGTGCTGGGGCCCCGTCATCCTGCCCTTTAGCACAAAGGCTCCCATGTAGGACATGTGCTACTCCCAAACCCCCTTGCCCAATGTTTCCCTTTTCTTGGGGGGCAGCTCCCATCCAATGGCTACTGATGCTGTGAGCACCTCCCTGGCCTCCATTCAGGACACACCTAAGGGGCCATCCCAGCTGCAGAGATTGAGGGGGGCTGAGCCCTCAGCTGCTGAGAGGGTTAACTTGAAAAGCAGGCAGACAGCACAGGGTCCAGGGGAAACAGAGGCAGGGCAGACACGGCCGCTGGAGCAGCCTGACCACAGGGACCAACCACGCGGAGATAATAATGTGTTTCTGGACTCAGGCGGGAGGTGTGGGGAAACAAGGCGGGCCTGCAGCAGCCAGGTGTACGAACGCATAGAAACACAGAAAGTTCAGCACGGGAGCAGGGAAAGCACACTCAGGAACAGGGGCTGTTCAGACGGGAGCAGAGAAAGCACACCCAGAAACAGGGGCCGTTCAGATGGGAGCAGAGAAAGCACACTCAGGAACACTGCTGGGCAAGAACAATTGAGGACGTCCATCAGGTAGCACAGAGCAGATTCAGCAAATACATACCCCGGCCTCCCAGGCTTTCCCGGGCAGCCCGTTCTTGGGGCCCCTCCCCTGCAGGGAGCCTGAATCTGCTTGCAATAAACTTTTACTTAAATCCTCTGTCTGAGGAGCTCATTCCCCGGGGACACGACCCAGGAAACACCTTGGCTCACCGTTCCGGCCACTAATCACTCATCACGGTGACCACATCCAGCCCAACCGCCCGCCCTCAGCCCAGCTGCCCTCTCTGGCCCAGGTGCTCCCAGGAGCGCTGCCCCCTTAGCCTCCCGCCCGCCAGTGTCCACCTGAGCCTGCTTTCCAGCAACCAGCTGGGCCTGGGGGGGTGGCAAGTCTGAGGCCAGACTTCAGCCCTCCACGTGGGAACTGGCCTGACAGGTGTGACTGCATGTGAAGCCGGAGCGGGGGCCTTCTCTCACAGGAGGGCCCCAGATGCGCCTGCACCCCCTTCCAGCAGCCAGAGCCCCGCCATCACGCACGGGTGTTTCCCACGAAAACCTCCAGGCCGCCTCTGACCCGGAGGTGGGAGCTCGGGCAGGGCCGCTCTGCCCATCAGCAGGGACCCAGTCCCAGGAAGATAACCAGCTCCCCCCAGAGCCTCCTCGGACCCCAGTTTAAGAAGCGGTGATTCAAAAACAGATCCAGAGGCACAGAAGCATCAGACAGACCGTCCAACCTCAGGGGGAAGGCGGGGAGGGGAGGGTTACAGATCAACCCAAGGACATGCATTCATATTATAGAAGCATAGCCTGTGGACACAGACAATGAGGGGTGAGGGCCTGGGGGGCGGGGTTGGGGGGGCTGGGAGAGGTCAATGAGGGAGGGGGAAGGGAGACATATGGAACACTTTCAACAATAAAAAATTTAAAAATAAAAATAAATAATTTTTAAAAAAGAGAGAGAGAGAGAGAGAGCCGTTGATTCATCGTGAAGGCCACCAAAACACATGGTCCCAAGCAGTGGTCCCCAGCACGGGGAAGGAAGAGAAACATTTTTAAAGTCTATTTTAAAAAGTAGCCGAAATCGGCTGAAACCGGTTTGGCTCAGCGGTAGAGCGTCAGTCTGCGGACTGAAAGGTCCCAGGTTCGATTCCGGTCAAGGGCATGTACGTTGGTTGGGGGCACATCCCGGGTAGGGGGTGTGCAAGAGGCAGCTGGTCGATGTTTCTCTCTCATCAATGTTTCTAGCTCTCTATCTCTCTCCCTTCCTCTCTGTAAAAAATCAATAAAATATATTTTTTTAAAAAAGTAGCCGAAACCGGTTTGGCTCAGTGGTAGAGCGTCAGTCTGCGGACTGAAAGGTCCCAGGTTCGATTCCGGTCAAGGGCATGTACATTGGTTGCGGGCACATCCCCGGTAGGGGGTGTGCAAGAGGCAGCTGGTCGATGTTTCTCTCTCATCAACGTTTCTAGCTCTTTATCCCTCTCCCTTCCTCTCTGTAAAAAATCAATAAAAATATTTCTTAAAAGTCTCCCTTCTTCCTCATACGAGTTCATTCCTAGGTTTGAGTCACCAAACCTCAGACCCGACTCACGTTTTCCACAGGAACTTCGGCCGTGCTGGGGCCCGTCTTCTGGCGGTAGCGCCTCCGGGTGCAGTAGACACTGAGCAGGGTGACCACCAGCATCACCGCGAACACGGCGGCCGTGGAAGACGCCGTGATGACGATGGTGTCGCGCGTGGAGCCCCTCTTTTCACACCGCGCCCCCATGTACCACCAGTCGTCCCCCGACGGGCACCTGCACGGCCAGAGCATGCTCTGTTAGGAGCTGGCATTTATATCAGGCATCTGCTGCCCAGCGGGCGTGACTCCGTGGACGAGCATGGCCTTAGGAACCAGGAGGTCAGGGTTCGATTCTCGGTCAGGGCACAGGCCCGGGTTGTGGGCTCATCCCCAGTGTAGGGCGTGCAGGCAGCCGATCAATGATTCTCTCTCGTCATTGATGTTTCTCTCTCCCTCTCTCCCTCTCCCTTCCTCTCTGAAATAAATAAAATAAAATAAAATAAAATAAAATAAAATAAAATAAAATAAAATAAAATAAAATAAATCTGAGCATCTTTGCCATGAAAGGTGTGTGTCAACGTCCAGGTCCTTGACCGTGGGGACATTTCACTCCGGACTAGAGGGAGTCGGACCAGCACCACTGGCCAGGTGGCACCACGGGCCAGGTGGCGACACGATCAGAAGCCAAGAATGACTTCTGATCGGGTTCTCAGAACAGCAGCTCCGAGGGGGAAGGAAGGTAGTGTGGGGAATGGAGGAAATTTAGTTCTCAGGGTCCTCGTCCCTCACCTCCCAGCTCTACACCCTGGCCAAGCTCTTCCCAAAACTTAAGTATCTCCACCTACTTAACGGGCAGTTACACTGACCACTTCAGACTATTGTCGCTCAGGAGGACTTTTTCAGACAATGAGAGCATAATGTGCTGTTTCTTATTGATTTTTTTTTTTTTTTTTTTTTTTTAAAGAAAGAGAGAGGGAGGGAGAGAGGGTTAGAGAGACAGAAACATCATCTACCAGCTGCCTCCTGCTCACCCCCTACTGGAGAGCAAGCCCACAAGCCAGGTGTGTGCCCTGACTGGGAATCAAACTGTGACCTTTTGGTTCCTAGGTTGATACTCAACCACTGAGCCACACTGGCCAGGCTCGTGTGCTATTTTTTCATAAGTAATTTTATTGTTCTTGTGACTATCCAAAGTCCCAAATAAAGAGCAAGAAATAGATATCCTATGGCTGGTTCTGAGATGGGAATGAGCTGATTTCACTCATGGGAGGTATCAGTATTCACTCGTACAGAGCGGGAACAACAGGATTTCAGACAGAAGAGGGGGGAGGTCTGGCCCAGGGACCCCTCACCTGCACTCAGCTTTGCCATTCCAGACGGTGCAGACACCGTCGTTCTCACAGGCGAAGTTCACGCAGAGGCCAGGGGTGGGGGTGCTGGCGGTGGAGGTTCTGGTGGTGGGGGTGCTGGTGGTGGGGGTGCTGGCGGTGGGGGTGCCGGCGGTGGAGGTTCTGGTGGTGGGGGTGCCGGCGGTGGAGGTGCTGGTGGTGGGGGTGCCGGCGGTGGAGGTGCTGGTGGTGGGGGTGCCGTTGGTGGGGACCGGCTGTGGGGCTGTGGTATTCAGGTGGGATATGTCTAAGGGCGGAGAGCAGGGGTGGAAATCAGGTTTTGCTTTCACAAGTATTTGACTTCTAAATTTCAGAATAGATGATCGGGTTTCAGGCTGGTGAGAGATGCAGGTCATCATGCAGCAGAGTCCAGCAACAGCCTGAGACAGTGAGCTACACAGAGGCGGCTTAAATCTAATAAAAGAGAAAGCTGGGCCCGCCTGGGGGCTACAACCGAACCCCGTATTTGCTGGGGCCTGGGCTTGCTGAACGCCAAGGGCCTGGGGCATGGTGGCTGTTAACCTAAGAACAAGAGGCGGTCTGAGAGGCCAGAGGCCTCCTGTTGTTACTTGAGATCAGCTCTTGGGGAAGCTGAGTTCCTGCAGAAACCCAAGGAGCTGATGAGGAGACAAGGGGAGCTGGTGAGGAAGCGTGGGGGGGAGTCTGTCCGTAAAGGAAAGGCACTGCTATTGGGCAGATGGCTTACAGTGGTGTTTGTTCTAAAGAACCTTGTTCATGGTCAGTCCCGATCTTGTTACCTTTGCAAACAGTTATTTGGCCACGGGCTGCTGAGGCCCAGCCTGGGGGTGACTTGGCCCTGGGCTAACAGTCCTAAGGTGAGGCCGCAGGCATGCACTGCAGCTCTGATGCCAACATTACGTGGCCCCATTGGTTATTTTTTTACAGGACCAGCCATCAAGGGACAGACAAGGGAACCAATGAGCAGGTCCCCAGGCAGCTGAGGGGCCTGCCCGAAGCCTGGGCTCTCTTGCTTGCTGTGTGGAGCATTGGGGGGACTTGGTGAAAGCAGCGGGCGCTGTTCCAGGGGTGTTTCCTGTGGCTCCCTACCCACACAGGGTCGGATGAACTGACGAACGTGGGACTAGTCGAGGGAGGAATCGTTTTATGTCGCCTTTCCTCCCTCGACACACGTTTCCTGAAATAATTTTTTCCAAGGAGTATCTTTTAGACCCCAACGGACACTGCAGTAACAACGCCCTGGTTTCACGCACCACTTCCACCACAAACAGGATCCTGATCTACTGAGATGCAGCTGGTCTTCGGGTGTAAATGAGTTAAAACCTTGCCCCGTAAAACATGGGGACCACCAGAATTCCTGGGAAATGTATTCTTTGGCCGCCATAGGTAAGAAAGTTTAAAAGATGATAGATGATTATTGCCAAAGTGTGTGTGTGTGTGTGTGTGTGTGTGTGTGTGTGCCGTATATATTCCCAGAAAAATGTATACATGCACTTTGAATAATTATAAAGGCGGTGTTTATTTATTAAGATACATTTCATTTTCAAAACTGAGCTATCAGCTATTAAAGTGTGTACACATTTGGGGAGGGACACCCTGTATATTTGAAAGATAATTCATTTTAAATTTAACTTCATGCCCTAACCAGTTTTGGCTCAGTGGATAGAGCATCGGACTGTGGACTGAAGGGTCTGGGTTAATTCTGATCAAGGTCATGTGCCTTGTTGCGGGCACATCCCCAGTGGAGAGTGTGCAGGAGGCAGCTGATCAAAGTTTCTAACACTCTATCCCTCTCCTTCTCCTTTCCTCTCTGAAAAAAAAAAAAAAAAACAAACAATAAAATATATTTGAAAAAATATATAATAAGAATAAATTTAACTTCATGTGCTTGTGTGACATTTTTGTTTCTGGAATCCTAGACTATAGTTCTAGGGTATAATGGCTATACTTTAACTTACCTTTTTTTAAAATATTTTTTTTTATTATCGATAGTATTACAGATATCTCCCACCCACTGCCCTTTACCCCTCTCCTCCTCCCAGATCCTACCCCCCAACACACACACACTTTAACTTATTTCTAACGTTTCCCAGCTGAAAGTTTTTTACTATTATTCCATGTAGTGCTAATTAAAATCTTTACCCTGAACCCTCCCTTTCAATTAGTTTCATATTGTTAATGATTCATACCAAAAATAATAATAATAATAATAAAATAAAATAGAATAAGATTTCCACCCAGGCCCATTTCCTCCCACATCCCTAATTAATACGCCTAAAAATAGAATCTGCCAGACCACAGTAGATACAGCAATGGCACAAGTAGCTTGGGTAGCACCATGCTATCTCCATACCTTCCACGGTCAGCAGGATGTAAACATCGTCTCCCTTGATGAAGTCTCTGCTCTTCAGCCGCTCGTGGGTGATGAAGGCACTGGTTCCCCTGCCCTTACCTCTTCTAAACTGAGTTCCGTTCGGGAAAAGGGCCTCTTGCCCCACTTTGGAAGGCCTGTCCCAGAAATAGCTCCCATCATCTGCAAAAGCAATTCGAATGCAGGGCCTGCGTTCAGCGTCCGCTCGGCTCTCGGTGGTAGGAAACAGGCAACTTGAAACCCAACTAGGATGGAGCCCCCAGTGACTACATGACGCCATGGACCTGGGATGCGTCCCTGCAAGTCGCTGGCCATTTCTCTGCCCTGAGGAAATGAGGCTGCCGGCAGGGAGGACCACGCTCTGGGTCCCTCCCGGGTGGAGGGTACAGGAAGTGTCCCAGGTGGGGAGTCAGATCTGTACTGACGGGCCAGCACAGAGACCCACTGCCCGGGAGGTGTCATTGCTCATGACCTTCTGAGTGTAGATCAGCCTGCTGACTGAGTTAAACCAATTTGCTGCTGATGGAGTGTTCAATATCAGCACAGAGTGACTTATCTTAACTGACTGGCTCACCTACTATCTGAGTCCTCAGGAGTAGAAGCCAGAAAGAGAGAGAGAAAGAGAGCAGTGCCCTGGAGACAGGTGGCAACCACCCAACCCGGAGCCATTGTCACCGTCATTCAGGGAGGAATGTGTTTTTTAAAAAAGGAAAGAAATTCTGAACATCACATCCCTACAGCCTTTTGTGGATGTTATTTTTCCCCCTATGACACATAAGTCCATTATTTTCGTGTGTAGAGTTCAGGTCTGGCAATAATATTCACCTGGCCATAATTCCACCTGTCCTTTTATTGGGTCCCAAGGTGGCCATGGGTTATTAAAATGAGAAATGTGGTCACTGTACCCTGGCCACGTGGCTCAGTGGTTGGAGCATCATCCCATGCACCAAAAGGTGGGTGATCGATTCTCAGTGAAGGCACATACCTAAGTTTGCGAGTTTGATCCCAGTCGAGGTGCTTACGGAGGCAACAGAGCGATGTTTCTCACTCACATCAATGTTTCTCTCTCTCTCCTCTCTCTAAAATCAATAAAAACATATCTTCCATCCAGGATATAAAAACAACAACGAAGAAATGTGATAGCCGTCTGGATTCTGCTCCTTTTTGAGACTGGAAGATGGGGGAAATGTCCCCATTGGCAAATCCTCCAGAACTCCATAAAAAGGTGTAATCCGCTCCCCGCTTCCCAACACTCCACAGCATCTGCTCCTCTGCCTTCTGAACAAAAGCCACCCCCCTTACAAGAGCTGCCTTGGCTTGGGCGCCCCCAGTGGCAATATCAGGGAAGCACGGAGTAGGAGAACTCAGCAGCTGGGCGCCTCTTCATTCCAGCCTCTCCCCAAACTGCAGTGCTCAGTCTGGAGTGATGCTCATAACTAATCTCTGTGGTTGTTGTCACTGTCCCCCTGTCACTGCTGAGACACTACATACACCCCAAGAGGTTATTCCTCAAGATCTATTCACTTAGCCAATGAGAAGCAAACCTTGGGTTTCCATGCAGGCATGTCATGTCAGACTCTAAAACCAGCATTCCTGGCCCAACGCTGGGAATTCAGGAATGGCCCTCCAGTCCCAGGAATGCAGCCAGTATCATCTCTGTCTGCCGCTTCCCTGCTGACAATCCTGATGCTCTCCTGCCCCAGAGACTGTCCACAGCTGCAGAAACTCTCCTCCTTTCTCCCTCTGCTCCTGAACCTGGGCTCAGAACCCCTCGGTGCCAGGCTGTGCAGTCATTCCCACGCCACCAGTCCCTCCACGAGCAAGGACCGTGTGAGTGCAATAAAGAAAAGGAGCCACGAACCGTCAGTCAGCAGCGGGTCTGTAGTCACACTCCGCTGGTTGGACATACGCTGTCGAATGTCAGGGTTCTGGTCCAGGAGTGTCATCGTGGCTTGTTGCCAAGGACAGGGCCACTCTAATTGATCATCATTGGCTCCAGAGATCAAGTGGAAATATATCCCTGCGTTTGTCGGATTGCTTAGGGTCAAGGAGATCTGGAAGGCATAACCTTTAGGAGAGTAAAACGGAGGGCTGTAGAGGGCTCCATCGAGGCTGCCCATCAACTGTGTGAAGTTCCTGATGCGCCAGATATGATGAGGGCACCGCGTTTCCGAGAGATTAATGTCGTCGATGGACAGGCCACCCAGGGATGCACCAGCACCTCTGACCCCTCCAAACAGCACTCTGAATTTGTTGGCTACTTTCAGCGGTACGTGGTAAAGTTGCCAGCTCCCCGTGGGTATATCTGCAAAACACACATTATTATTGCAAAGAAGACACAGGACCGTGGACCATGAGAGTTCTAGCCTTGGTGGACGAACGCTTGTCCTAGGACCACCGATTTCCACAGGTCTGAGGTCTGGCTTCCCCACTCCTCCAGCCCCTGTCCTTTCACTTCCAGATATTTCTGTGGGGTCGGACTCCTCTCTGTAACATTCGTATGTTTATCTAGTTGTTTCTCAGATAGGTTACCCTTTCCCAGAGATGGGTGAGCCAACAACAGCATCAAACTCATGAGTACTCCACGCCCTACGTAGGGGTGACCTTTCATTCTGTGTTAATTCTGTGATCATTAAATGGCCACGCAAGCCCAATGGTCTACCCACGATGCCTGTGACACCCAGTCAAAACCTCCTTTAATGTACTTACACTCTGCTTGGAGCTCTGCCTTTACATGAACCATTTCCAACCACCTTTTCAGCAGTGTTAAACAGGACCCCACCAAACGCCACAAAGCCCACATCCTACAGTTTACTCCTTAATCAGACCAGTGACTCAACATTATAAATATTTATCTATTTTCATATCGTCCCCTCTCTCCCCAACTGTACTCCCCGCCACTGTGTCCCCACCCCTGGCTGGCTGCATGGCTAGGCCATCCTGTCTTATTTTTCCGTATCACATCCCCAGATAAGAAAGAGTCTATTCACATTTTTTTTCCAGAAGCCCCCAGGGCGAGAACAGCTCAATTGATGTAAGACTCATAATTAACACAACAATTTGAGATTTAAATATATTGGCACTTAATGAGAAACACAATTACTTGAAAATAACTTAGAAATAACCAGATTACAGAAAATGCCATTGTCCATGGATGGACTCTAGATTGAGCAAAAGCCTTTCACAAGATTATAGGACTGTTTAAATTCTGCACTCCTGCCGAGACTGGTTTAGCTCAATGGATAGAGCGTCGGCTTGGGGACTGACGGGACCCGGGTTCGATTCTGGTCAAGGGCATGTACCTTGGTTGCGGGCATATCCCCAGTAGGGGGTGTGCAAGAGGCAACTGATCGATGACTCTCTCTCATAGTGTTTCTAACTCTCTATCTCTCTCCCTTCCTCTCTGTATAAAATCAATAAAATATATTTTTTAAAAAATAAATAAATTCTGCACTCCTAGAAGAGATCAACCAAAGAACTTCTATACTCATATGCATAGCCATGGACACAGGCAATAGGGTAGTGAAGACCTGGGGAAGGTGTGGGTAGGGGCTGGGAGGTAAAAAGGTAAAATGGAAGATATCTATAATACTATCCTATGTAATAAGAGAGGAGTATGCTAATTATCCGTTACATCATGAGGCATAGCAACTGACCTCGTAACAACCGGATCATGGATCAGAAGGAGGGTGGGGCAGCAAACTACAAGTGAGTGGCGGAGAGCTACAGGGCAGGGCAGGGCAGCAAGCTATGAGGGGGCCCGGAGAGGAGCTACTGGAGCACGAATTGGTGCGCGAGGCTACTAGTCAACAATAAAAATATATTTTAAAAATTAATAAATTCTGGACTCATGAACAAGTTTTACGTACCTTCTGTGCTATTGTGTATCAGTGATAATAGCACAGATTGCTAATGGAAAGGCATATCTGTGTCTTATATATGTGCTGTGTATTGTATTATATACACTTGCATATAAGGTATGTGTACCGTGTGTGCTATATGTATATGTGAAGTGAGATTGTGACTCTCACTGTGGGTGCTCACAGGGAAACCATCATTGTTTTCAGATGTTTTTTTCCTAGTTAATGGGGGGAGGGGGGAGAAAGACCTATAGCATACTATGGATCGATTTTACAGTAGGTTTTACTCAATTCATTCAAACCAGGAGGCCCCCACGTGGGCAGACAGTCACACCGTTGCCAGCCCCACAGGAAACCCTTCCCAACCTTAGGCTTTCAGAGGGGATCGGCATGCCCCCTCTAGCCATGATTGAAATGACAGTGGGCGCCCACATGGCAGGGCCCTCACTCCACAGAGGGATTACCCCAGAAGTTCAATTAGCCAAGCCCTAAACATCAGATCCCTTCAGCGGGACTTGTTTGTAAGCTAGGAACTAGAGAAAGAGTCCCCTTTCCAGTCTGCAGTGGTAAGAAGTGAAACAGCCAAAGCCCCAGGTTCGTGGACAAAGCCCAGTGAGACGCAGGAGAGGCACCCAGCTGCGTTCAGGGACAGGCCCCATCCTGCCGAGGCCAGCTCCTCCCTCGTCCATGCCACAGCTCAGCCACACCAGCCGGGGACGCTTCCCATGTTGCCGAAGCTGGCTTCCATCCTGGCCAAGAACTGGCCACCTCCGTGCCGGAGACTGAGCCACGGTTTCTTAGGTGAGTCCCACCGCCGCGCAGAGGACCCTGGACGTAGCTTCCTTCCCACCGCATGGCCCCACAGGAGCAGCTGCTAAGCTGAAAAGCAATGACCCCGAGCCCCTGCCCTCCTGTAGGCGGTGCACCGAGCAGAGTTTAGACTGCCTCCCTCTGACCCACACAGAGAGGAGGTGGGCACAGTACCTTTTATTTCTTCCACCAGGGTCACCGTTCCGTTCTCGGAGCCTGCGGAATACTCGCGGATGTAAATGTTCAGCTGGTCGCTGCCGCTCCCGCTGTTGTATAAATAGAACTGCAGGCACTGAAACCCGCGCTTCGGGTACAGGGTCCTGCTCTCCAGCACCGCCATGGCCCCCGTGCTCACAGCACTGCTGTTGAAGTGCATGAAGAAGCCAGCGCCTGGGACCAGGGAAACAGCAGACGTGAGAGAGAGCAGCTGCTGGGTCCAGGAAGCCTATCTGTGGCTCCCGAGTTCCCCTCACTGCCCACAGGGTGCAGGGCACTGACATACGGTTCCAGAAGCAGGGAGTTTATAAGAGAGACAGTATCAGGCATCCGTCTATAGATGCTAACTTTCAAAAATGGAAAAATGTATCATCTTCCAGGCCTATTATCTCTCTCTCCTCTCTCTCTCCTCTCTCTCTCTCTCTCTCTCTCTCTCTCTCTCTCTCTCTCTCTCTCCCTCTCTCTTTCTCTTCCCTCCTTTTAGGATAATTCAGTTCTAGCCTTTTAGCAAGCTTGATGGTGATAATGCAACATTGTTGTCCATATTCATTGTGCTGCACTACTCATGCAAGTTTGCTAACTACTCATGCAAGTTTGTGCCCTTAAAAAACACCTGCCTCTCCCCCAACCCACCCACCTGGAAACGGGGAAGCCTCTCGCTTGGAGGCCCACTCCCGCCTAGACCAGCTGAGCTGCAAGCAGTGCCTCTGGGCTGTGAAGTCTACTGTCACCTATTTGCTGACAGAAATGAGCAAATAAATGAAAAATTGGTACTTGTGGCAAAAACAAAAACAAAACAAAACAACAACAAAAAAAAGCCCACTTAAATCAAAAGAAAATTATAATAGAAAAATATACTTATGTGAGTAAAATTAAATAAATTGTACTCTCTACCTTCAAGTATTTTTGTAATGGCAGCACGCAACCACGGCCAGCTGAAATCCTGACGCTGACCACTCCATGGCCCAGTGCTGCTCCCTAGCAAGTCGCTTGCGTCCTGCAAGCTTGGAGGAAACAGCTGATTCCAAAGATGGGGTCCCCCAGGAGAGATCACCTCCCCTGCATGGGTGTCTAGAAGAGCGGGTGACAGGCTTCGCAGAGCCCAGCTCAGACTCGGGAAGTAAAGCCAGCTCAGACCACAAGCAGAGAGTTAGCTGTGTCCTTGTGGCACAGATCTGAGTCTCCGGTGGCAGCCTGTGGCTCTCGTGAATAATGCAGAGAGGAGTTAGAGAGAGCAGGCCCCAGTCTCTCCTGGCCAAGGGCAAGGCTAGAAGCGCCAGCGGGCATGGGCCTAGACGCCTCCCTCTGGTACCTGCGCACTGGCCCATGTTGGAGTGGTCGCTCTCTGGCCCGCTGGGCACCTGGGACAGCCGTTGCCAGTCCGCACTGTCGCCAGAGCCCTGGATCATTCCGCACACATTTTCCAGCTCGAAATTGCACGAGTCCATGAAGCTCAAGGAAGAGGCTACAAAAGCAGAGAACAATTATTGACACACATCATGATCATCTAAGTAATAGAAATAGAGCATAAGCCTCGCTGGTTTGGCTCAGTGGATAGAGCGTCAGCCTGCGGACGGAAGGGTCTGGAGTTCCCTTCCAGTCAAGGGCACATGTCCGGGCTGCGTGCTCGATCGCCAGCGGGGCATGCAGAGGCAGGCCACCGGTGATTCTCTCTCATCATTGGTGTTTCTAACTCTCTCTGCCTCTCCCTTCCTCTCTGAAAAATCAATAAAAATACATTTAAAAATAAAATAAATGAATAAACAAACAAACAAACAAAGGCGGCGCCTCCTGGTTCCGGGTGGTGGGGGCTCGCAGACACCGGGATGTCTCAGGACCAAGACAGGCGCAGCTCTGCGGATCTGCACACACCGCCTGGCCCAAGTCTTTTCGTGGAACTGTCTGACTCAGCACCCGTGTCTGCACTCCGTCCTATTCAGATCACCAAGCCGGCACCCACATCCTCTGGTCCCATTTAGAGGATGGCTGTGCCTCATTTGGGCTGAAAAGGGTTTGGAAGATCAAACTGGGCTACGTGTGCATTCGTGACCACTCAGAAACCTGCGTGGGACGTGTTCCTGCAAGACACGATGTATCTTTGCACCTGAAAGCCAGACGGCTTGAGAAGCAAAGTGCGGCCTCCACATGGTAGGCTGGGGTTTGGGTGCTTTAAAAACTAAAGTCAAGCTTGGATCATTTCAGAGAGCTCAGTAATGCTCAGCAAAATGGCACCGAACGTAACCACCGCCCCCCACCCCCCGTGAAGCAGAGAGAGAAGAGGTCACCACAGAGCCGGTCGCATACAGCAGTTGTACAGCCGGTTCAGCTTGAGGAGGTCAGAGTCGCTGAAGTCCATCCTCTGGCCAATCACATCCATGAAGTCCGGGATCCTCGTTACAATTGTGGGTTCTGTTCCGTTTCTGAAGGCGGTTTTGCTGTAGTGCATGACTGACGTGTAGTCATAGGGGACGTTCAGAGTGTCTGAGACTTGGTCATCATAGATGTTAAAATTGTTCTCTTTGCCTGAAGGGTAAATTTTAAAAAATGTTTAAATTACTCGATGGTCACAGAATTCCATTTATTTTACTCTGAACGCTGCTAGTGTCAGAACAGAGACTGTAATAAACTCACTGCAACCTTTGCTATAACTGCTCTACATCATTTCAGGGGAGTTCCATGCATCCTGTCTCAGAATGCATTGTTCAGGCTTAGAATTGGGGTACCAGCCATTGCGCTGAACATATCTAAGTTTTCATTACAGCCCAAAGTTAGCTGTTAGCATTGGGCGCATGGTTCTGAGACCTGCACAGGGAAAGGAGGGTTCTAGAAGGTGCTGTGGGAACAGGCAGGTTCATGGCAGGTGGCAAGGGGAGGGCGGGGCGTCCACAGCGGGTGGAGTGGAGGTGCGGTGGGATGGGACCTGGGAATTATAATGCATATATAATGGATTCCCATAGTCAGGGGTTTTGTGGTTCCTGGAATATGTGAGGCTATTTTTTATTTTTTATTATTTTTTTAAAATATATTTTATTGATTTTTAGAGAGATGAAGAGAGAGGGATAGAGAGTTAGAAACATCGATGAGAGAGAAAAATCGATCAGCTGCCTCTTGCACACCCCCTACTGGGGATATGCCCGAAACCAAGGTACATGCCCTTGACCGGAATCAAACCCGGGACCTTTCAGTCCGCAAGCCGACACTCTATTCACTGAGCCAAACCAGTTTCGACTGTGAGGCTATTTTTTAAATGAATACATTTAGAGAAGGTACCAAGCTGCTTAGCATGACCTATGGGCAACTGATTGCAACTTGAAACCAAATGGTTTTGTGGACACCATGAGATAGGTCTGCTGTCCAAAGCACATACATATGTTGTCAAATCTAGACAGAAGTTTCTGCCAACAACGAGATGCCAGGCACCCTAAAGAATGAGGCTATGGAGTAAAGGTAAGCACTGCTCTTGCTGTAGAAATCCTTTCGTCTCTGCTGGCCTTACCAAGTTGAGATCGGGACACGGGGAGAGGGCGTGGGAAGGAGCAGGAGCTGTGGTGTTAAGATTATGAAGTCAGCCTTAATTGGTTTGGCTCAGTGGATAGAGCATTGGCCTGTGGACTAAAAGGTCCCAGGTTCGATTCTGGTCAAGGGCATGTACCTTGGTTGTGGGAACATCCCAGTAGGGGGTGTGCAGGAGGCAGCTGATTGATGTTTCTCTCTCATTGATGTTTCTAACTCTTTGTCCCTCTCCCTTCCTCTCTGCAAAAAATCAATAAAGTATATATTTTTTTAAAAGATTATGTCAGCCAGGACAGTGTGGCTTAATGGTTGAGCATCGACCTATGAACCGGGAGGTCACGGTTCGATTCCCGGTCAGAGAACATGCCCGGGTTGTGGGCTCGATCCCCAGTAGGGGGCATACAGGAAGCAGCTGATCAATGATTCTCTCTCATCATAGATGTTTCTATCTTTCTCTCCTTCTCTCTCTTTGAAACCAATGAAAATATCTTATAAAAAAAAAAGATTATGATGTCATAGGCCTCGGTACAGAGCAGACTTCACAGTGCCCCACACAACCTCGATGCTATTCTCTACACTGAACTACAGAGGCAGGGCAGGTGGCAGCTGTCACAGTGGGGAAATGTGGAGAGCCTGCGCTCTGGCCGGACCTGGTGTGAAACCTTCCAGAGCTGGAACACAAAGTCACAGGCGTTCTGGCTGTCCAACTACTGCACTGTTCCCCAATGGGGGTTCCGTGGATCCGTAAGTCCAAACACGCCACAAAAAGAAAACACAAAAAGACCCGGAATTACGCCACTTTAGGAAACGCTCCTGCCTCGGAGATTTATATTAATACTTCACGTTCATCTAACAAAGACTCGGAACAGCACAGCCGTGTGCATGATGGTTTCGTTTCTTTTAACCTAGGATTTCCCAGACTCATGTGACCACGGATCCCTTTCCACTCAACACCCGTGAGCATGTTGGTGAACAGGGCTCCCTAACACGTGATTCAGGAAACATTAGCTTCTAAGATCATGTCCAGCTCAAATGTATGAAGGGGTATGGCTATGCCCCAACAACCTTCATCCACTTCAACTCACTGAGTTAGAGCTAAATGAAATGACATCAAAATACTAGCGTTTTCCCAGTGTGTAAGGTGGGCACAGATGGCAGGAGAGGGCACAATGCTTAGATTCAGTCCTTAACGAAATAAAAAAAAGTAAGAAAACAAGAGAAATATACCTGACTGAATTCTGTCCCAAATTATGTTGACGTAGTCGTCCCGGTCAGAGCGCGACTGCTCGTGCCAGAAGCCCAGGGCGTGGAGGAACTCGTGTTGAATGGTTGCTATTCTGTCACAATTTTCCCCAATGGAGAGACTTTGGTTCCCAACGCGCTTGTTTCCTATCGAAGACCAGCAGCTTACAGGAGAGATTACAGGAGGAAGGAGAGAAGGTGTTATAACGATGCAGGTGGAGGTCTCAGGTCAAGATGCCTAGTTGCTAATCTGCTCAGTTACCCGCCGGGATCCTTCACCATGGAGGGACCTGCACACAAGTCTCTTCTCTCCTAACCCTGGTGAGCTAGGAACAATGTTCCCCCCAGATGTCCAAGTGTTTCGGATGGTCCTTGCTATGCTGATGGTCCTTGCTATGCTGAACAGCAACCACCCAGAATTGCTGCACTCCAAGCTAATAGCACTGTCACCTTCTTAACTCGGGGAGTAAGAGTCATTAGGTAAAAATAGATTTAAATACACACACACACACACACACACACACTTATGTTTTACTTGAAGAGGAGCTGAAGTTTACAAAGTTGTGAGATAAATGCCATGCAATCCCACCCTCCTTATATTAAAAAAAAAAAAGATTGGCAGATGGCTTGCATTTATGAAAATATTATTTTATGGATAGAAAAACTAGATCCAGCTGTCTTTAATTCTTCAACAAATAGGGAAGGAAGCTCCACCCTCCCTCAAGATCAAGGCCTCGGGCAATTGCTGTGATATCATGTCCCAGCTGCACAGTTCTCATTAACACCCTCAGAGAACACTCCTCACGTACCCACTGCCCTTGAACACTGATATGAAGTTTGCTTCTCCAGTCCAAGGCTTGAAGTCAATGCATGTTTTTAAGCGATAGCGTTCAAATGCGTTGAGGATAACTCCCTTAGCATTCATTTCTGAGGGAAGAAAACAAAAATACGTAGCTCATTCATATAAATGTGAGTTAAAACCCTATGACATCTCATCAACATTAAAACAAAATGACGTTGGACAAAAATATGGACAATAATACTGCCATATTATAATGCAAGTATTTGATTACTCTTCAGATCCCTTATTTCACCCCATATTTCTATGTATACCAGTTCCTAAAAGTTGCTCCCCAGGTTGAATTTCACCTTTGGACATCTCACTCAATACCATCTTCTGGTATTCAATCAGATCCTCTATCTGTGGAGTACCTGTTACATGCAAGGCACCATGAAAGATAGTCATTCATGCCCACGCTTCAACCTTTTCCTACATCCAAATAACTCCCAAATATTTCTCTCTCTGAGTGACCAGGCTACCCACCAACACTTTCCATAATATCTCTACCACAGAGAGCCTAATGCACTTCAAATTCTGCATTCCAGAAACTAATTTCCACCACACTTTTCTATCCCACCCACCCACTTTAAGACATGTTTCTTATTCTTGTTAAAGGTGCTATGATTCCTGGGCACTAGCATCCCTTTACCTGGGCCTACCTTTTTGACCTCTTGCTGTCAATCACTAAATCTAAAAATTGCCTCCTAAATGTCTTAGATGTATTGATTCTTGTCTACCCTTACTTAGAGAATCTTGGCTCAAAAACTCTTTAGTTGTTCCCTAATTATCTTCCATAGTCTCCCACCTGATCTCCCTCCTTTCTTATTGCCCTATCAATAATACATTTCTAGCCGAAACCAGTTTGGCTCAATGGATAGAGCATCGGTCTGTGGACTTCAGGGTCCCAGGTTCGCTTCTGGTCAAGTGCATGTACCTTGGTTGCGGGCACATCCCCAGCAGGGGGTGTGCAGGAGGCAGTTGATCGGTGTTTCTCTCTCATCGATGTTTCTAGCCCTCTATCCCTCTCCCTTCCTCTTTGTAAAAAAATCAATAAAATATATATTTTTAAAATAATACATTTCCATACTGTCTCAAAGGGGTAACAATCTTTTTCCACAAAAACTTTTGGTGGTTCCACGTTACCATCAGTATAAACATTCCCAATCCACATCCTGCCTCCCTGTCCACCCTCACTATCTCCTTCCTTCCTGTATGCATCCCAGCTAAGGGTGGCTGTTTTTCCCTTCCGCATGCCTTTGCACATGGGCCTAGGGCACCCTTCCCTAGAGCACATGTGTCAAACACAAGGCCCGCGGGCCAAATCCGTCCCGCCAGGCCTTGCAATGTGGCCCGCACCTCGCTGTCATCACTGCACTCCGCTGCGTTTCCATCACAATGACAGTTTATGACTGTTCAGTAAACCATTCGGCCCGTGATTTAGGCTGGATTTTAGATTTTGGCCCCTTCTCTGATTGAGTTCGACACCCCTACCCTAGAGGGACCTCACCAGGGAAATGCTATAGGTGTCGTTGGCGTGGGTGAAAAGCACTTCACGCAAAGAAATGAATGTCTCTTGAGAAACAGAATGCAAACTCAATTTCCATCTCACTTGTCCCTCCTCCCCAGCACCCGTAAATGGTGTACAACTTGCACAACCTTCACTCACCCCTGCTGTTCAGTGCCAGCTGTTCCCTAATGTTCATGCATTTAGATGGAGATGGCTCACATAGCTCTTTTAACATATGACTAATCATATGACTATTCCATTCTATTGTAATTAGTTTTGGATTTATCTGAATATCCACTGAAATGTATAATCTCTAAGGTAAAATTTCCAAACAGCAGTTTCTAAACTGATATTTTCACTCGTCCATACACAAAATGAGGATCAGCCCGGCTGGCATGACTCAGTGATTGAGTGTCGACTTACGAACCAAGAGGTGATGGTTCGATTCCCAGTCAGGGCTCATGCCGGAGTCGGTACCCAATGTGGGGCGTGCAGGAGGCAGTCAATCAATGATTCTCTCTCATCATTGAATTTTCTATCTCTGTATCTTTCTCCCTTTATCTCTGAAATCAATAAAAATATATTAAAAAGTAAAATAAAGACCATGTTTTAGAGTGGCCCATTATAATTATCAATAAATTTCTTCTATAGAAAAGCTACTCTTGCCCTAACCGGTTTGGCTCAGTGGATAGAACATTGGCCTGTGGACTGAAGGGTCCCAGGTTCGATTCTGGTCAAGGACATGTACCTTGGTTGGGAGGGAGATCAGCTGGGAGACCATGGGAAATAATTAGGGAACAACTGAAGAGTTTTTGAGCCAAGATTCTCTACGTAAGGTTAGACAAGAATGGATACATCTAAGACATTTAGGAGGCAATGGGGAGTTTGCAGGAGGCAGCTGATCGATGCTTCTCTCTCATCAATGTTTCTAACTCTCTATCTCCCTTCCTCTTTGTAAAAAATCAATAAAATATATATTTTTTAAAGCTATCCTTGGTTTTGAATTAGATTTTTCTGACTTTTTACAATTAAAACACTATTTCTTTTATGAAAGGAGGGTGATAAAAGGTAGTGGGTTCTTGTTTAAGCACCTGACTTGGCAAAATGAAACGTTGGTAAAGCATTGCCAGTTCCTAGAGTTTTATTTGTTTGGTTGTTTTGCTTTTTACTCATATGAGAATCTGAACATATGGGAAACCACAGCTTCACAATAAACACTAGCTCCCTAATCTTCATGTCCCTGGAATGTTGGTTAAATTAATTCCTTTATTGTCCAAAGCTCAACCAATATTTCAGACAAAATCACTTAGGCTCTTTTTATTGTTCACTTTGCTTATTTTTCTAAGTAACTTTACATACCTACAGAAAGCAACAAACAAAAAACCATCAAAAAACATAATTACATGCTCTTAGAAATACTGTAATCACATTCTTTCAGGAACATATAACAGTTATGGACACTCCAAGGTGTATACCGTGTTTTCCTGAAAACAAGACATCCTCCGAAAATAAGACCTACTTACAGGTTTCCTTCTGAGTGAAATATAAGGCATCCCCCAAAAATAAGACCCCCCCAGGCTAAACATGAGAGTTTTGGTCCACTGATTCTGAAAGAAATTGAGTCACAAGAAATTCACCAGGAAATCCAGGAATTGGATTGCTATGATGATGTTCCAGTAGATGATGACATGATTGTCATTGAATAAATGAGTAAATTCTTCATACTGTAGTATTCATAGTTTGTCTGGTTTGTGTTGACAACTACCGTACTACCGTACCGTAGACAGGTAATAAATTCCCTTTATTTTCATTTTAACAATAAATGTGTACCGTATTCTTCTTCATGGAAAAATAAGACATCCCCTGAAAATAAGACCTGGCGCATCTTTGGGAGCAAAAATTAATATAAGACACTGTCTTATTTTCGGGGAAACAGGGTACTAACCCAAGCTATCTTCTAGAACATATGGAATGGTATGAGGCCATCTATAGTTTTCTCCAATGATGGAATTTCTATCTTGTACCTGTAAAACATAAATATGGAAAAGGTAATTAAATGAATCAGGCAAAAGTTTACAAAGCAATAAATATTTAATCTAGCAGTAAATGAAGTTTTAAACTTCCCCAACCAGCTAAAACAAACTGTGTGTATGCACATGTGCCTGTGTATGTACCTCTGCTTTTATCATATTAGAACAAAGTTTCTAGGAGGAAATTTCTATCACTAATTTTGTTTATAGAGTTGAAGAAGAAATCATGCAAAACCGTGTAAATAATGATTGCTATAAAATGAACTATAAATATTGGTAGACTAGTTTCCTATACAAGAGACTAGTGGCCTGGTACACAAAATTCATGCACATTAAAAGGGAATTCATTAGAGGAAATATTTTAATATTGTGTCAGAGGTGAAATGAAATTAGTAAAATGTATATGAAAATCTTCCTCCTGTCAGAGTCTGGGGCACACCGTGGGACCCAGACTCAAGTTTTTACCCACCCATGTGCACCTCAAAATCATGCAGACCCAGACCCAGCTGGACCCACCCCCATTGGGTGAAATCCAGACCCAGTCAGTCTTACCCCTGGCACAGCCTCAGGTCCTCCGGCCCAGTGCCAGGCCGAGGATGCTGGCTCAGGTCCCCCATCAAGACCCACTGGGTGGGGGGCACAGCTTCAAGTCCCCCAGTCTGGTGCAGAGCAAGGGACACAGCCTTAGGTCCCTCAGCGCACCCTCAGGGACCCTGGCCCAGCATCGGGAAGGAGATGTGGCCTGAGGTCCTCTGGCCAGGTTGGGGGAGTGGCCTGAGGTTCCCCCATTCAGCCCCACAAGGTGGGGGGCGTAGCCTCAAGTCTCCTGCTCCAGCCCACACAGTCTCAGGTTCCTGCTGATTGCTCATTACAGCTCAATACAGGAACCCCACCTACGCTGTGGGTGCAGCCATCTTATGATGGCATGAGGGTCAATTTGCATATTACCTCTTTATTATATAGGATTACAAATGTACAAAAAGGAAGTGATGGCAAAACCTCAATAATCTTGATCTTAGAGTCAGAAAAAGTTACATGAACTGGGGCAACATTTTTAAAATTTTTAAACAACTTGAAATTTTTATAGTAAAGAACTAATTTCGCCCATGCCATCATTAAGTCAACAGAATGAACACCGCTCTAGGGAATAGGGGTTCGCTGGTAACAAAACTGCCAAGGTCTTCACCTTCAAGGAACTAATATCTAGTGAAAGAGACAAATAGAATGTAAGGAAACACATTAAGATGAAACCGACTGCATTTAATTGTAGTGGAGGACATTTTTTTTAAGCAGGGGGGGAGGGAGAGTGTAGATAAAAGTAAATGGGTAGGGGAGTATGTTAATAAGAGGTCAGGCCAGAAGTCTTTGAAAGGAGGACATTTAAGGTGGAACAGGAATGATAAGAAGAAGCCAGAATTAAAAGGAACCTTAGGAAGATCATTTGGGGCAGAGGAACCAGTGCTCGCCCTGGTTCTGACAGGGGAATATGCTTGGTATGTTTTGAGGATGATTTGAGGCCGAAGCCTAATGAGTTAGGACAGAAAAGAAATGAGATAAGGGAGGAGGACAGGGAGGGGAGGGGAGAAGAGGATAAATGAGAGGAGCACAAGGCAGGAGTTAAATTATGCGAGGTCTTGAAGACTATGGGTAAACTTGGACATTATGCTAAATGCAATAGGAAGCTATTGAAGTTTCAAGCCAGGAAGTGAAATGGTGTCGGTGAGTTTTCCCCTTAGAAAAGGGCAATATTTGAAATAGAAGGACAAGTTAGGAGAAAAGTGGATTCTTTGAGTTATAGATTGGAGGTAACAATGACAGAACTTGCTGAAGATTGGGTGGTGGGGAAAGGGAAGAAGCAGAGGAGACTCCTGGAGTTTTCACTTATTCAATGGCAGCGGGTGAAGGTGTAGTAAGGACTTCATTTAGAGGAGAGACTCCGTGCAAAGTCTGGGAGGACCTCTACTTGGCAACATGACTGTTAGCTGTCAGGATAGAAGTCACAAAACCCAACTCTCATGATAAAAAGCCTGATTCCCTGAAGATGTAGAAGTTTAGTTTAGCTTTGCTTCAACTACATTGGATCAGTGAGGTTCTATTAAAAACATGAAAATATTGTTCCAATAATGAAAATCAAAAACATCCATAAGCCCGAGGCACTCCCGGTGAGTGATCGTGGCTTTTGCCACACAGAAATCTGAGTAACAGATCACGGAGGCTCTGTTTTGTGAGTTCCTTGCAGTACATTGAACAAATGTGTCACTGTGATTCTGTGCGTGTAGAGATCATCGGGCTTAACTAAGCCCGTGCTTGCCAATCATTCTCAGATACTCTGTTTCTTAGCTTCCAGTGGTTAATAGAAGAGTCTTCCTTGCATTGTCTCAACTCACCCCGTCCAGTCTGATGTCTCCCTCAAAAAGATCCAGACCCAAAGCTAAGAGGAAAGATAGAAATTTGTGTTAGCAAATGTGTTCAAACTCCTCACTTAATAAAAGGTGTAAAAAAAAATCTACAAACCTTCATTAATATCAAATATATCCTGGTCAATTCCACCATCTACATCTTTAACTGAAATAAAGAAAAACACATTGAATGTTATGTTTCTAAAAGAAGAAATCTTTATCAGTTATTGGATTAGAAGTGAGCAAGATTCTAATCAGATGAGTGATTACTTGTTTCTGAATTAATACATATACATTGATTGGTTGATTGGTTGGTTGGTTGGTTGGTTGGTTGAGAACCTCTCATGAACCAGGCTTAAGGCTATGGAGCTTTTGCATTTATGCTCTTGTCCTATTTGTGTCCCTTGAATCCCTAATGACTTAAGAATAGGAAATTCTTTACTTCATATAATATTAAACTCAATTTGGAAGACTAAGTAACAGAATTGATGAAATAGAAAGAAAATATTTAAAATTGGTCAAACCAGTTCCGTCTACCCATATATGTATATTCTTTGCAATAGTGTATCTTGGAACTCTCAAGCAAAATCCCTAACTTAAATTTAAATTGCAAAGGGGTGAATAACATGGCCAAATATCTCAGTGTACAGCTGAATAGGATGTTCATCTGATCTGACACAAAATAGCTAAATTAATAAGAGCAAGCATTTATGGATGTCTGTGTGTCAGGCACTGTGTTTGACCTTTCCTACTCCTCCATCTTGTTTTTCTGCTGGGTACGTAGAACCCTGGACCAGGAAATAAAATGCTCCTCAATGAATCAAGAGAAGGAAGTATTTGATCAAAGTTCAATGCAATTATGCAAGCACTTAGCATTAAATGTGTCCCAAGTTCTTCTGTTCTGCTGTTCTATTATATACATAACTTCCTTTTTATATAGCTTAGAGCAAATCTCAAAACACACTCACCAAAATGTTCTGGAGTTGGCTGGGAAATAAACACATAAAAGAAGATATTATTATGGGGCCCATGATTTAATGGTCTTCTGGGTTCCAATTTATATCTAGCCATTTGGGGTGGGGGGTTGAAGGGGGAAAGACGGGTTCCATTAATAGTATGAATTACTTTCTGACATCTATCTAAGACAGTTAAATTGGAGTCTAAGATGACTTTCTGACCAAAGCGTCTTCCCATTTCATATAAAAAAAATAAAACTTCCTGCCTGGCCGGCATGGCTTAGTGGTTGAGCGTCAACCTATGAACCAGGAGGTCACGGTTCGATTCCCAGTCAGGGCACATGCCTGGGTTGCTGGCTCCATCCCCAGTGTGGGGCATACAGGAGGCAGCTGATCAGTGATTCTCTTTCATCATTGATGTTTCTTTTTCTCTCTCCCTCTTCCTTCCTCTCTGAAATCAATAAAAATAAAAATAAAATTTTTTTAAACTTCCTGGTATATGAAAGAAACTAGAAACCAACTTCACAGATTGAAGAGAAGGCAGAACATAGGACTCCAGCCCTGAAATGTGTTCACTTTTATCATAAATTTCCAAAGAATTCATGGAGTTGCGTTTGGAAACCCTAAAAATGTATTCCCAACATTGAAATATTATTATAATATATAACAATCCTTTAAAAATAAATGTTATTGAAGACCTCATTAATCATGGTTTACTTTTCTATTTTACTCAAGACACTGCCTTCAAAGACAATACCAAATGTTTTTGTTTTTTTTAAAAAAGCCTATGGGTGTAGGTAGCATTGTTATTACAAACAAACACACTTCTGAAGACAGAAGCAACCCAATGAAACCTAGACTACATCGGTGGGAAAATCAGGTAGCCCTGGGGAGTGTCCAGGGTGGGCTAGTAAAAAGCTCAGGGGGCCAGCAGATGGCACATCTAGGTTATAGTTCTGATGCCACCAGCTACGAGAAAGGCAGCTCAGCTCCCCTTCCTAACACTCGGTCAAACCCAGTCACAGCTGCTCTGCAGGGCATTGTGAGGCTTACATGATGTCACATGAAAGCACTTTTTAAACTATAACAAAATGTCACCCAGATGTAAGGAACAATTTTGTGTAAAAGCAGGTTCTGTGTCTACGTTCTAGATTCACGTGGAGCCTTTGGAGAGAGTGGGCATGAGCGCATTGGACCATGACGGTCCTCACTGACGGTAACAGGCTTCAGCCACACAGACACACACATGCAAGCGTTTCCACAGAACAACCTGTGCCGTTTGTCCTGATGGCAGTTTGAAGGCTGTCCCAATGGCTTTTCTTGTTCTCAGCACTACCGTGGCTGTTCACGGAACATTAGCATATGATAATGACTGTCGTTTTAAAGGACAGCTAGAGCCTGCCCAGGCATTGGGAACCTCACGTATACCCTCAGGCTGGGTGGTGGTACAAACTGCCTGTCACTCAGAGGCCCGGTCTCACTTCATGAGGGAGCGGCTGGGAAATCCCATGTTGCCCGCCTTCCTAAGCATGTCCTGTGCCTGACAGGCACCATTCACTCCAATCTCGCCTCACCTCCTGGGCCAGCAATTTGATGTCATTCAGCAATAAAAATGGAATGATTTTCCCGTTTCCCATCTCATCAGCAGAAAACTTGTCACATACCAATGACACAGAGAGAAACCTAGCGTTACGTCCATGTCTCTGACTCCTCAGACCTGCCCGCCCCTGCTTGCCAAAAGGGAAACGCTCATTCCATTAATACATCAACATTCGTTAAAAAAAAAAAAAAAAAAAAAAAAAAAACCAGAAAGCAAAGCAAACCAATTTTTCTTTAGCAAATGGTATCAACGGCCCAGATTTTTCTAACTGTCCTCCACACATTATTTTCTTACCAGGCCAGACACCATGAGGCAGGAGGCAGCGAGCAGCAGCCGAGGCAGAACCCATGAATCCATGCTGTCACCTGCAGCTGCAAGTTGCAAACTCTGCAATTGAGAACAGCGTTTACCTTTTAAAAGGCAAACATCATAACTTCTAGCCTTTGATCCATCTTGCAGGCCAGTTCGCCACAGTGGTAATGCCTCCAATCAAGGAGTTAAAGTCCAGTATCCCTCTCACGGCCCATGGAGTTGATTGCTTGGCTATTTTTTTTCTGTGTGTGTCAACATTCCATAGGCAAGTGCCTGGCTGAGACCAGTTCCTGACGTAAGTTCTCGAATGTATACCTGCTGGTGCCCCCAGACAATGAGTGCCTATTGAGTGAAAGAAAATGTCAGATTACTTTTTAATCTCCGTCTTTCAAATGGTAAACATTTGTGTGGCTCCGCCTGCCCATTCCGACCAGTGTGTCCACAGCTTTTCATTGTTCATTCGTTTAATAAAATGTGTTGTTACAAAATCTATTAACGTGCTAGACATCTGGTACATTTGCGACCCAGGTAAACAGTAGCCAAATAGCAACATACTCCACTCCTGGAAATTCCCCTCAAGCAAACTCAGGTGGGACTTCAGGTAAAGAGGCCAGGGCTGGTTACCGGTTTTCCGATAAACTGACATTCCCAATCCATCTCTCATCTTCTGCTTCACTTTTTCCTTCTTTTCTTGGGCTAACTTCCCTTTAGGGACAACCTACACTTACTCAGTTCCTCCAGTTTCTCTCTCAACTTACTTGTGGAGCAGGTTCAATTTTTTAAGTATTATTTTCCCCACATTATTTCTTTCCTACCCAAGCTGGCCCGGGCCCATCCCATGTTAATAGCAAGGATCTTAGAAGACATGTAACAGAGACAAAGGGCATGGAGGCTGCTTCATGAACACAAGAAGGCGTTCCCACCCTCTGAGAGTGAAGGGGTGTTAAATGCCATGTGTGCATCAAGGTCCCACTTGCTCCCTGGGATCCCCAATAGGGTTTGAGACCCAAACCCAGCAGGCCTATTTCCTGGCTAGAGCCACCAGGCAGCAGTACGGAAGAGCAGACCTTGGACTGACATACTCATGTGGGGCCAAGAATGGAACAGAAGTGTCAGAGGAAGTTCCCAGGACTTGGGTGAGCAATAAGAAAGCCTCTATCACATTTTTTTTTAAATATGTTTTTATTGATTTTGGAGAGGAGAGGAGAAGAAAGGAGAGGAGAGGAGAGGAGAGGAGAGGAGAGGAGAGGAGAGGAGAGGAGCGGAGAGGAGAGGAGAGGAGAGGAGAGGAGAGGAGAGGAGAGGAGACAGATGCATCAATATCCATAAGCTGCCTCCTGCATACCCCATGCTGGGGATTGAGCCCACAACTGGGCATGTGCCCTGACCAGGAATCAAACTGATTACCTCTTGGTGCATGGGTTGATGCCCAACCACTGAGCCACACCGGGCTACAGGAGCATGTAAATCAACTTGCCGTTTGAATCAACAGTAAGGACTCAATCTGACCAGTGTTTTGTTTTGTTTTTAAAGCATCACCAAGTGCCAACGTCGGGCAGTAAAATGCAAGCATAGAGTCTCTGTCTGTCTGGATTTAGGAAGCCGATTGAAAAGAGAAGATGGACTCTCGGGCCAGACCAAGAGAAGAAAACTCCAGAGAGCCTGGTTTGACGAGGTTTGCTGCTCACCAAAGTGCCTGATGAGCCAGGGGGTGGGGGAGAGCTATCATTCTGAACCACAACCCACACCCCAGGTGGAACAACCCACACCCCAGGTGGGGAAAAAGAGTCATGGCACCTGTGTTGTGAGCATCGGATTTTCAATTCCTACCATGGTGGTGAGAGCAGCCACATACAGAACCTCTAGGTATAGAAGAATGATGCTCAATGTCCGACGACCACGGGGTCTGCTGTGACAGGTGCCACTGTGGGTTCTGGGCACTCCAGTTCTCTGTGTGAGCAGAAGGGCAGGGGTAATGAACTCAGGGAGACAGGGTTCTCCACAGCTTTGGGTGAGAACAAAAGGCAAAGAATCACATTTGCTCCAAGTGCCATCATTCAAGTGTCATTACTTAAGCCTCCAGTCAGTGTTTCCATGGAATTGCTCCCCAGAAGGGATTCTGGAGGGTTCGGAGAAAGAATAACACCTCATGGACACAGCAGATTAAGTCCTCATTGTTTCCTGACAAACAGAAAGGAAGTATGGACCACTGCTCCATTTCATCTGAGGGAGGAGAGAGGAAAAAAGAAATAATGAGCCATCGTGAGAAGAAGTGTCATCTTACTCAGGGACAACTTACGCGGGGAATTTTACCACCAAGAATTGCACATTCCGGTCAGAGGGCCAGGAGCTAAGAAGAACCTGCACATTTCACCAACTGGCCCTCAAACCAGCCCTATAGAGTGAAACGGCATGATTTGCTTTACTTATCCTAGAAATTTCTGAGGATGGCTTTGTGACAGATGGTCCTTGGTGCTAATGTAGACACCTCCCATATGAGGTCTGAACAAGGAAGATGGGTTACACATGGATGCCTTTACAGCACAGTGTCATTATTCAACAATATAGGGTTGTGTTTGGATGGGTGGATGGATGGGTGGATGGATGGGAAGGTTAGTGGTAGTTTGGTGTGAAATGTGAACTGTAGAGTTAAAAATATAATAAACTCCAGGGGGAAAAAATTAAAAGCTTTTAAGGAAGAGTACGAGACCTGCCTGAGGTCATTTGCCCAGAGAATTGAGAGTACAGTTCAGTCATAGCTCTGGCCTTGGACTGGAGATGGGGCATCACTTTGAACATCTCATATACTCAACGGCACTTACTTTCTGCCTAACCAATACTATACCAGGCCCTGGTCAACTTGGCTCAGTGGATAAAGCTTCGGCCTGGGTACTGAAGGGTCCTGGGTTCAATTCCCAGTCAAGGGCACATGTCCAGGTATCAGGCTCTATTCCCAGTAGGGGGCGTAGAGGAGGCAGCCGATCAATGATCCTTCCTCTCTGAAATAAATAAAAACATATTTTAAAAAAGAAAGTACAGCTTGGCCTGACTGGTGTGGTTCAGTGGTTAAGTATTGACCTATGAACCAGGTGGTCATGGTTCAATTCCCAGTCAGGGCACATGCCTGGGTTGCAGGCTCAACCCCCAGTGTGGGGTGTGCAGGAGGCAGCTGATCCATGATTCTCACTCATCAATGATGTTTCTATCTCTCTCTCCCTCTCCCTTCCTCTCTGACATCAATAAAAAATTACAAAAATATTTAAAAAGCTCAGCCTCCACCAGGTCACTACCCTCCTCAAAGACCCGCCATGTCCCTGCGGTGAAGAACAGCCTAGGCATGGCTCCCAGGAGCCCTCCAGCGCCACCCCATCTGTATCTGTCCTCTCCGGCCACACCCCCAGGAGCAGCTGTCCATCCTCTCCTCACACCTGCTGACCTGTCTCCCAGCGCCAGGAATGCTTCCCTCCTGTTGGTATCTGGGTATGACTCACCTTCCAGAGTCCGGGTCAAGGTCAGCCTTCTCCATGAAAGCCGCCTCAAAACCAACAGTGGTCTCCCCCTCCTCTGAGCTCCCGCCGAATCCTATACGTTGTTGAATGTTTTTAGGGACAAGTGACTTCCCCCCCCCTAGTTATAAGTCCCTCGAAGGCAGAAGTACCCAATACCTATTGCCCTACACGCCTAGCTTTTCTTAGGCCAGTGTGGGTCTGAGGAAAGGTGACTTTGCTAACATGTAGTTTTGATTTGTTAGATCCTTAACAAAACCTATGTTTTATGTCGTATGCAAATGGCTTATCATAAACATCAGGCCCTTTGCATTGCTTCAGTACCCCCACATCTGTGGGGTCTGTGACTGCCTTTGGGCCGTCTGCTTGGCAGGCTGGGCCTTATAATCAGCCTTCATGAAGCGCCTGCTCTGTTAGGGAACAGGAAGCACAGATCCAAACAGCATGCCTATGCTCAGTAAACGTGGCCTTGCAGCAACCACCCTCAGGACACCCTTATTCTCCCTAGTGTGTCACAGTCATGTGTGAAGACCTGGAGTTCAGATCACTAGAAGGACATGTGGACGTGGTGACAGTTTGGATCAAATTTGAGGAGAGGCCTGGCCAGCATGGCTCAGTGGCTAAGTATCAACCAATGAACTAGGAGGTCACAGTTCAATTCTGGTCAAAGGCATATGGCTGGGTTGCGGGCTTGATTCCCAGTGTGGGGCATGCAGGAGGCAGCCAATCAATGGTTCTCTCTCATCACTGATGTTTCTATCCCTCTATCCCTCTCCCTTGCTCACTTAAATCAATTAATCCAATTTTTTTAATTGGAAAAAAAAATTGAGGAGGGGCCTCTGGAACTCAGGGTCCATGAAACCCAGCAGCTGCGCACTGAGACAGGGAAGAAAGGTAGCATTCTCCTTCTCCATCATGGTGTCTTGCTCCCTGTGCTACATTTAATAGTGTATGGCCCTTTGTGACCTTCTATGCTACACTGAGTGTCCCCTCTGTTGCTAAGTCTGTCCCTTCCCTCCCCTTTGTTTCCAAGCATAAATGGAGCACCTACTGTGTCCCAGGCATGGTGGACAGCACTGGCTCCCTGACTTAAGAGCATCCTATATAATAAAGAGGGGATATGCAAATTGACCATCACACCAGGACAAACATGGCAGCGCCCCTAGCCACAAGATGTCCCCTCAGCCATGCCAGAGTCCCCAGTCTTTTCAGCCCAGCCAGGGGGGGTGGCAGGTGCACTGTGCAGCTGGACCTGCCCTCAGCTGCCCAGCCACTCAGAGCCAGCCCGAAGTGCAGACAAGCCTCAAATAGTGGTTGCCCAGCCAATGCCCAAGGCACAGGCAAGTCTTGGATGGTGGCTGCCCAGCCACCCAAAGCCACCCTAGGCTCAGGTAACCAGGGCCTGCTGAGGCTTGTGCCGCTGGCAATGGCAGCAGCAGAGGTGTGATGGGGGTGTTGCCTTCCCCTGATCACTGGATTGCCTCCCACCCCTGAGGGCTCCCGGACTGTGAGAAGGGCCAGGCCGGGTTGAGGGACCTCCCCTCCAAGGCATGAATTTTTATGCACTGAGCCTCTAGTATGTTACATATTTTTACAAGATATAAAATACATGTTATATATATAACATTAAAAAACTACATATGTACATCCCTAACTGGTTTGGCTCAGTGGCATCAGGCCTCAGACTGAAAGGTCCCAGGTTCAATTCTGGTCAAGGGCATGTACCTTGGATGTGAGCTCGATCCCTAGTAGATGTGCAGAAGGCAGCTGATTGCTGTTTCTAACTTTCCACCCATCTCCCTTTCTCTCTGTAAAAAATCAATAAGAAAATATATATATTTTAATGTATTTTTCTTGATTTCAGAGAGGAATGGAGAGGGAAAGAGAGATAGAAACCTCAGTGATGAGAGAGAATCATTGACTGGCTACCTCCTGCATGCCCCCTACTGGGGATTGAGCCTGCAATCTGGGCATGTGTCCTTGACCAGAATCGAACCCGGGACCCTTCAGTCCACAGGCCTACACTATATCCACTGAGCCTAACCGGCTATGGCAAGAATATATTTTTTAAACATGACATATGTACATTTTTACAAGCAGAGTTGAGTTGTATTTACTAAGAGGTTTAGGTTCTAAAGCGCATACATCAGGTGAAAACCAAACAAAAGTGATATTAGCCTCAGGAAGTGCCTGCAGTCTGTGATGCATCTGAGAGCCACAGAGGTGAGCCACATGTTACCTGCTCTCCCTCCTCCACTCTGCTCATGGTCCCCGTAGTGTGGTCTTTGAATGATCCATTCCTGTGTCATAGTTCTAAGCTGCCACCTTGTGGCTGTTACATAGATGTGGTGTTTTCTAAAATCATTTTTTAAATTTTCAATGACAACCAACATACATTATAATATTAGTTTCAGGTGTACCCACCAGTGATGAGACGTTACGTAACTTACTAAGTGATCACCCGATCAATCTCCACCCATCTGACACCGTAGTCATTAGGATAGTTATTTCCCTGTGCTGTACCTCACATCCCCATGGTAATTCTATTACTACAGATTTGTACTTCTTAATCCCTTCACCTTTCTCACCCACCACTCAGCCATCTTCCATCTGGCAACTGTCAAAATATTCTCTGTATCTATGAGTATGTTTCTGTTCTGCTTCTTCATTTATTTTGTTTCGTAGACTCAATTGTTGATAGATTTGTATTTATTGCCATTTTATTGTTCATATTTTGGGGTGTTTATTTTTCTACTCCTACTTAAAGAGGTCCCTTTAACATTTTATATAATACTAGAGGTCCGGTGCATGAAATTCATGCATGGGAGGGGAAAAAATCTCTTCAGTCCAGCCTGCACCCTCTCCAACGCAGGAACCCCTCAGATGTCTAACTGCCAGTCTAGCAGTTAGACATAGCTCTCACAATCCAGGACTGCTGGCTCCTAACTGCCCTCCTGCATGTCTGACTGATCGCCCTAACTGCCTCTCTGCCAACCTGATCACACCTAACTCCCTCTGCCTGCCAGCCTAATCACCTCCAACTGCCCACCCCCTGCCGGCCTGGTCACTTATTGCCCACCCCTGCAAGCCTGGTCTCCCCCAACTGCCCACCTCTGTCAGCCTGCCTGGTCACCCCTAACTGCCTCACCCTCCCCTCAAGCCTGGTCTCCCCCAACTGACCCTTCTCAGTCACCTTTACTACCCCCACCCACCGGCCTGGTTGCCCCCAACTGCCCCCCCCACTTCTGGCCTGGTCACCCAATGCAGCCTGCTGTTTGGTTGTTACTATTACTGTGACAGTGTCCCAAACAACTTGCATAGTCCTCTCTTATTAGTATAGACTAGGGGCCCAGTGCACCTGACCACTTTCAGTTGATCACAAGGCCCCACCCCCTTGTTTATGTCACTGCTTCTGGCTGTTCACCTGTTCCTACCCACACGCAGTTCTCCTGTTTAAGTCACACTGTCAGCTGTTCAAATGGCTCCACCTCCTCATTTACATCACCACTTTCAGCATTTCACCTGGCCCCTCCCTTATTGACATGACCACTTCCAGCTGTTCACCTGGGCCCGCCTCTTCCTTCCAGAAGCCCCGCCCCCTTGATCATTTGACCAATGAGACGCACTGGCCAGGCTGCATTGCTCCTTACATAGAGGGATGGACTTCCCAATCTCTGGAAATTGTGTTAAGTGACTAAAACCCCCAAAAGCAGATAACCTTTTGCTCACAGGTTGCTTCCTAACCAGGAGTGAGGTCCACAAGCAGGGGACACCAGCTTCCCTTTAAGACAGCCATGGACTCCATGAGCCTAGGGACTGCCCATCATCCCCACCATCAGGTCTCTCACAATGGAGTGTCCTTTGGCCCTCAGAGCCCTGTCTATGGGCTTTGAAAGTGCACAGAGAGCTGTATTAAGTCCCTGGAAACACTTTCCATTCTGGGAGCACTGTCCTGCCCCCTCCAGAGTTAGTTACTGGTCACCAGACACTGAGGGCCAGCTTTTTCCCTCATTCATGGGAAACACACTTCCTCGAGGACAAGGACCTTCTTGCTGGAACCCAGTCTGGCACACAGGAAGGTGGGGCATTTGCATCCACAGGTGACCTTTCTCATTCCTGGGGATGCATGGCCTTATCCACTTGACCATTTCCATCTGTTGACCTGGCTCCAACCCATTCTTCACCTGACCACTTCCAGCTGACAACATAGCCTGACCCCATTGTTTATATTAGGGGTGTCGAACTCAATCAGAGAAGGGGCCAAAATCTAAAATCCAGCCTAAATCACGGGCCGAATGGTTTACTGAACAATCATAAACTGTCATTGTGATGGAAACGCAGCGGAGTGCAGTGATGACAGCGCGGTGCGGACCACATTGCAAGGCCTGGCGGGACGGATTTGGCCCGCGGGCCTTGTGTTTGACACATGTGGTTTATATCATTGCTTCTGGCTGTTTATCTGTCCCTACCCACCCCCCCTTCTCCTATTTAAGTCACACTGCCAGCTGATTAAATGGCTCCACTTCCTCATTTACATCACCACTTTCAGCATTTCACCTGGCCCCTCCCCCTGTTGACATGACCACTTCCAGCTGTTCACCTGGGCCCGCCCCTTCCAGAAGCCCCGCCCCCTTGATCATTTGACCAATGAGACACACTGGCCAGGCTGCATTGCTCCTCACACAGAGGGTGGACTTCCCAATCTCTGGAAGTTGTGTTAATTGCTTAAACCCCCAACCACAGATCACCTTCTGCTCACCGGTTATAATATATATTTAAAATTTCTTATAGTTTCTAATATGGTAAATAATGAAAAACATAACCCATATAAGTAAAAGTTATTTGGGATACTCAATGTGTAAGCACAAGAATCTTGAGACCTGAGAGTTCCAGAACTGCTACCTCAGCTGTATAAATATTGCACCTTTTGTTAGCGTTATGAGTCCAGTATTTGTTAGTCTCTAGTGCTGTGATGGAGGCATTCTGCTGCCTTGCTTGGTCCATAGCCTTCAGATACTACTCAATCCACACAAAACTAGTAACTAGTGGCCTGGGGTCTCTCACTACTTACGTGCAGGGCTTTTCCAATGAATACTCTCCCCACTAGAAGTCCACATATTTGTAAGCCCAGACTCCACTGTCATGAATCAATCCTGCAGTGGGATGTCTTAGTAAAGAGTAAATCTTACTTTGTAATCTACATAAAACAAACTTTTTGTTAACATGGTGTTAAAATGGCTAGATATATTTTCACTATATTCAATAGGCATGCTTAGGATGGTCTGAATTAAAAGTTAGGTGGCATATGTAAAATTCACTTTGGAACTACATGAAAAAGATAGGGATTCATCCTCCAGCTGAAATTGAGGTCAGATTTTTTTTTTTTTTTTTTATAGCAACCTTTAAAAGGCATTTTGGGATGATTGGCCAGAAACATAGGATACACATGTATAAAATTCTCTTACGAGGTTCCTGGGGTAGGAAGGCAAAGCAGAGAGATAACATCCATCCAAAACATTTGAAACTGAAATACTATGAGATCTACATTTCAAGTGACTGAAACATGCCATATACATTAAAATGTGAGAGATAGAGAAGACATACTAGTTTCAAATATCACATCCCCTCGCTCCAACTGAAGCAGCCCACTCCAAGCTGCTGCTTCCATTAGAGACGTATTGTAGTATGCCTCAAGATGACCACCACCAGCAGGGTTTGCTTAGTGATGGCTAATGATTCTCTCAAACAACACAGGGCAAGCCAGCTAGTTTATTCATATTAAATCTAAACTCTGGATCTCTGGCTTAATATTAAGAAACCTGTAAAGACAATAAATTTTGCATTAAATCAGAGATGGCTTAAATCAGTCACAGAAGTTCTAATATTCTGAGCTGGCAACTACTGCATAACAAATGTTCAGTCCAATTACAAGACCACATTTCATTTCCTTGGCCACAAAATCTTTCACAGATTTGAAAAAAAGCTTTTACCATATACCCACTGCTACCAGTCATGTAATTGTAGTTTCTTCATCCCCCAGGAACATAACTAAGTGAAAGGGCTTTTTCTTTGATCAGTCTGTAGATATGTGATAACTCAGAGAGTAAGTTTAAAGAATGAAGATGAACTGAGATGCCAAGTAAAGTTTTTATTGCAAGCACAGTGAGCAGGAGGTGTCTTCTCACACAAAGTGGCTGCCAGGTCTGCCATGAACTACATCTCTCTGACAGCCCTTCATTGGTTTAAAGCATACTAGTCGGCTCTTGCTATCAGGTGTACATCATTTCTGCCATGTGGGACATTTTCTTGGGAATATACAAGTAATATTCCATGTAGCCTGACAGGTCCTCAATGGTCACATCATCCACATAGACTCGAGCTTGTTCAGAGCAGGAGCGTGGGGAGCCAGACAGAGTTCTAGTGTGAAGCGACTGAGAGTAGTCCTCAAGCGTAGATCTTCGTTCTGGGGCCAAGGGAGGGACATTCTGCAAGCCTGAAAAGGAATACACCTCCATATCATGCCACCTCTTACACTGGCACTCCTTGCCTAGGCATGCACATGGCTGGCCATGGTTAAGCTTGGAAACGGATTGAAAGTCAGCGAGATCATTGGCCTTGAGACTTGCTTGTGAGACTTGGGTAGCATCAGAAGAGTCTTCCTTCGTATTCTCTGATGGCAGCCTTGGAACCGAAGTTCTCAAAGGCTCAACAACTGCCCCTGTGTGATTAGTATCAAGAGAAGTAGAGCATTCTCCTGCATTGAAGTCTTTAGGGGTTGGAATTGCCAGCCCACTGCTTCCATCAGGAGAGTCCATCTGGCCTTTGTGCTTGAGCTGGCTGCTGGAAGAAGATGCTATTGTACTGCAATGTATAAACTTTGGGGGATGAAGGACAGGAGACTTAGACCGTCGACGACGTTGGGTTCGCATTGCTCCTCGTGAAGATTTCCGTGTAGAGCTAAGAGGAAAAAAATATACAAGATGTTGGGATACAGAGCTCTCCTATACAAATTCTTTAGACAGTTTGAAACCTGCCCCCTCTCAGACGTATGAGTCTAAGTGGTCATAAGTTTCTCCCAAAGGGATATGCCCGCCTCCCCTTATGTCTCCAAAACGTTAACATCTCCGTATTAGCCAGCTATAAAAACGAGAGGTAAAGGGTAGTTTTTACCTGCATCTCTTGAGCCAAACACTTAGTGCAGAACACCCACCCTGTCCCAACCCTTGGCTCAGGAACCTGTGACCCAACGGGTTTGGAGAAGCATCCTGCATAGACCACTGTAAGGTGTAAAAACTAAATGTTTCTATGCCCTGAATTCAGCAGCTTCAGTATCAATGTGAGGTTAATGCTACAAATGGCCATTATGCCAGATCTCTAAACAGAGCAGCAGGTTTAGGGTTCGTTTCTATCAATAATTAACAGCTTACAGATTTAGACTCCTGAAGTTTTCAGATACTGGAACATATCAGATAAAGTACATAACTTTTTAAAAAATACTTAATAAACAAAAGAACTGAGCAAAGCAAAAAGGAGACAAAACTGCCAAGCAAGTATGAAAACAGAACCAAATAGAATTTTGAGGAATAAACTTTATATTTGAAAATAAACTAAACAGATGGACTAAGCACACAGTTAGGGAAAGAAATACTAAACTATAAGATATATAAAATTATGTATAACAGGGGTCAGCAAATTATAGCCCGTGGGCCAGCACTGAGAGCTACAGAGACCAGGCTGAGGTGTCCCCCTGTGCCCATTCTCCCCATCACTCCCTGAGCCTGCCTTCCTGGCCAAAAGACATCAGACATGCCACACCTCTGCTTAGGGTCCATGCTGCTACTATTAACATGTTGGGGCTCTGCTGTCGGCAATCACTGGGCAATGAGAAGCAGAATCTCAGTTTGAGTGTCTGGCCTATGCCAGGCTCTCTATGGAAGAGAGAAAGACATACTAGAATCTGAGTACCACTAGGGCAGAAAGTAAAACTGACCCTGGCATTGCCACCAACCCAGCCATCCCAGAAGTCTAGTCATTTCATCCTAAGACTCTCAGCAGCAGAACACAAAGTGTGTCCACCAGGCAAGATAGCCGAGATCAGGCAGGTAGGGCAGGAGTTTTCTCCCTAATGTTAAGTACCTACATAATATGCTCAGATCTCACCTCTCGCCTACCAAAACTTAAAATATTTACTGTTTGGCCCTTTACCAAAATTAAATAAATAAATAAATAAATAAATAAAATGTTTGCTGACCCCTGACCAAGAAGGCAATACAGAGACATGGAGAGTTGGAAAAAAGTAAGTTAAGAGATGTAAGTCTAAGAAATCTGGTGTCTCTAAAAGACTACAGAGAAGGAAAGAGAATGGTTTTTAAAGAGATAACAGCTGGTAAATTTTTTTAAATTGACGAAAGAGAATCTAGAGATATAGAAAGCACACTGAAGCAAATGATAGATACACTAGAGCAAACTATAGAATACCAAACCCAACAGGAACTGGGTAAGAGCTGCTTGAGACTAGACAGATAATTTCCAAAAAGACAATTAGATCAGTGGTTATCAACCTTTCTAATGCCGAGACCCTTTATGTTCCTCATGTTGTGGTAACCCCCAACCATAACATTATTTTCCTTGCTACTGTCATTACTATAACTTTGCTACTGTTAATGAATCGTAATGTAAATATCTGTGTTTTCCGATGGACTTAGGCGAACCACTGAATTAGATGAAAAGAAGGCTTTTCAATGTCAACATGGAAGCCAGAAGACAAGTACTAAGAGAAATAACTATCTAGAACTATGATTTCAGGTATATATCAACTCAGTACATATCAGGTATATATCTTCAAAGTACAAGAATTAAATAAAGCCATTTTCAGATAAATCAAAGCAAAATATATTTACCAATAGAACGTGATGTTATATAACTCCAGAGGCACCATTAAATTTATTCTATATGGAGTTCTATAACACAGAGGTCCTATTTGCCAATAATACCTTCACTAAAGGAACCTCAGAGAAATACTTTAAGAAGAAAAAAGGTGATCCTATAGAAGGTGTGAGATGCAAGAATGGTAAGAGCAAACAAAGTATAAATGAGATAAGTCTAAGTAAATACTGTCTATTTAAATAATAATGAAGTTAAATAAAACCTAATTTGTAAGTCTAAAAAGTGACAGAACTAAAATATTAGGCAACTAGACCATGGAAGTCAGATCAGAGTAAATGGGTTTTAAGAAAAATGGTTAAAATATTAACTTTTGTCTTTGTTAAGCATGTATAGTAAAATTTCAAGGCTAACTACTAGAATAATAGAAACAAAGTATATAATCTCCAAACCAATAGAAGGAAAAATAGTAGGGAGCAAAACAAACCCATTTCAAACAATTTTTTAAAGATGAGAAAAGGGGGGAGAAGGGAAGACAACTGATAGCATAAAGTAAAATCTATGTAAATGAGTTTAAGCAGTTATAAATTATCAGATAAATAAAACAAGTCAGATGTATTTGAGACACACCTAAAATTTTAAAACACAGAATGATTGAAAATACTAGAAAAAGATACACTAGGCAAATACTAACTAAAAGACAACTATATTAGCTATATTAACTCTAGACAAAATAGAATTTAAGACAAAAACCATCATGAGGGATTAAGAATGTCCCAATTCACCACAAAGAAAACATTTCTAAACTGTAATTAATATAGGCCGTATGAACCTACAAAATAGCCTCAAAATACATAAAGCAAAAATATAGAGTTTAAGGGGAAACCAGACAAATGGATTCCTATTAAGGAGATTTCAACTTACTTCTCAATAATTGATAGGTCAAGCTGATAAAAAAATTATCTTAAAAATTCAAATAACACTATTTTAAATAATTATTAAAAGCTTAGTTTAATGGACATAAATGGAACTCAAGAATGATTAGAGAAAACTCATTCTCAAACAAACATAAAGCTGGAAACTAAGTTTATAAAAATTGACTATGCACCAGAATATACAGCAAATCTCAGCACATCCATAATTGGGAAGAATGGATCTTCTCTAAACATTGAGTCTTGGGTTCTGTATCATACATACTCATTTCTGGATACATGGTGGGAAAATTCCAGTAATATTTTAAGGTATTGAGTTAAAAATCATTTGTAAGAGGCAGCTCTTACCCATGCCAACTGTCCTTAGATGCACATGTGGTTTTAGGTTTCGTATCATCTGCTGCTGTTCTGACTGATGCTCTGACACTTGGGCCTTCTCCAACAGACAGAGATGCGATGAACCTGAAGAAAATAACAAAATTTACAACTACAGAACTTATGCTTTCACCAATCCAAACAAAACTCATTTTCTTTCTAGTTTGAGTTTCTCAAAAATTATTCAACTTTTAGTGCAAATTTTCCTTCAGAACCAAATTTAGAGGATCCCTAAAAAGCCCACTGTTGTAAAATCACAAGCCAAAGAATGATTCTTAAGTATAACCAGCACCAGGATAAAAATAGACTTTAGGCTGTTTATCTGGGGCAGATCAGGCCTTATGTCCAGGGAGAATGCTAATGACACTGACCACTTATTTTATGTGTGCAACCAGAGCTGGAAATTAAGTTTAGGAGCACATTTTCAAGTATTATACAACTTTTAGAAAAATATTCCAATTTTTACAACTATTGTAATAAACTTGAAATATTTACTTAGTTAAATCTTGGCAGTTTGAAATTACACAAGTAATATGGGTTTCCAGCAAATAAGATGAAAAAATATAAAAGAGTGACAAAACAATTATCTATAATCTCACAACCTGGAGATTAGCAACATTAACATTTTAGTATGAATTCTTTCAGACTTTTCAACACACACACACACACACACACACACACCGCTTCTACCTCAGATTTTGTGGTACTGATAAAAACCCTTTAGAAATATAAAACCTACTAAAGTAAAATAAAAAGATATCCACTGAAATATAATTAAAAATAAAAAGTAACTGGGAATAATTTAATGTCTAATAAATAGAAAATACTCCATTATATAAATTATGGCAGGTCTATGCAATGGAATATTAGAAACATAATTAATATTAAAAATTAAGTGTATAAAGACCTTTTAATAACATAAGAGAATGCTTATAATATTAAGAGGAAACAGAATGGATAAATATCTATACATAATGATCTCAACTGTATACAAAATATATGGTGTTATAGTCTATATATTAACAGTGATTATGGTGAAATGTGATGTTTACTTCCTTTTTTATTTTTGTGAACTTGTCTACAATAAGCATGTATTATTTTATAGTCTGATAAAAAGGATTATGCTATCTTATAATAAATATATAAAGATTTATGTTGTTTTATAATAAATATATGAAGATTTATCTTGATAAGACAAATACCTTTAGAAATCAAAACCTGCTTAACAGGATCATGCTAAATTCCAGGCAAGGCTTGGTTAGTTTATGAGTCAGTACCTCAGATGTCCCATTTGTAAGTCAGCAACTCAATGAAACAACTAGAGATGTAGGATACATTATACAAGTCTTATTCTGCTTACTCATGGTAATGACTCACCCCTTCTCTTATTTGTTCAGTTTTCTCAAATGCTCTTCATTACTACTACTCTTTCTATAATTGTACTCAAAGCAGATCACATGCTACAATTATATATTTGGTCATATATTATACAGATATTTTGAAAGGTTTTTTTTTAATATATTTTATTGATTTTTTACAGAAAGGAAGAGAGAGAAATAGAGAGTTAGAAACATTGATGAGAGAGTATCATCAACCAGCTGCCTCCTGCACACTCCCCACTGGGGATGTGCCCGCAACCAAGGTACATGCCCTTGACCGGAATTGAACCGGGGACTTTTCAGTCTGCAGGCCGATGCTCTATCCACTGAGCCAAACCGGTTTCGGCTTGAAAGGCTTTTTAATGTTCAAGTAATTTTTAAGAGTACTGAAACAGCTTAATTTTATATTCCAACATTTTTTAAATATATTTTTATTGATTTCAGAGAGGAAGGGAGGAAAGAGAGAGAAACATCAATGATAAGAGAGAATGACTGGTTAGCTGCCTCCTGCACATCCCCTACTGGGGATGGAGCCCGCAACCTGGGCATGTGTCCTTAACCAGAATTGAACCTGGGACCCTTCGATCTGTAGGCCAACGCTCTATCAACTGAGCCAAATCAGCTAGAACCCAACTTCTTAAAATACCAGGAAAAAAATCTGTATATCAAGAGTTATTTAGAAAATATATATATTAAGAAATTTATATGTGCACATGTATATATGCAGCATTCCTAGTATTTTCCTGTTTAAACATTTTTTTTTTTTCTGTACCCAAAATCATGAAAGCATACACTGACCACAATCTGGAACTGTTTCTCTGCTCTGTTTCCATTTCCCAAGAAGGCTTATGAAGTGCCAATCAACTTTCATGGCAAAATGACCACAATATTGAAAAAAAAACAAAAACAAAACACTGGAAAGGGATACTTATTTAAAGTATCATGGGCCGAAACTGGTTTGGCTCAGTGGATGGAGCGTTGGTCTGCAAACTGAAAGGTCCCAGGTTCAATTCTGGTCAGGGGCATGTACATTGGTTGCGGGCACATCCTCAGTGGGGGGTGTGCAGGAGGCGGCTGGTCGATGTTTCTTTCTCATCGATGTAACTGGCTCTCTATCCCTCTCCCTTCCTCTCTGTAAAAAATCAATAAAATATATTTTAAAAAATTAAAAAAATAAAGTATCATGGAAGCAAATGTGTGCACCTGTAACAGCTATTACACAATTAGCATATTTAGCATAAATTAGTCTATTAGTATAAATCTCATTTCGTAGGCCAAAATAGTGTTAGCAATAAGCAGACAGCTATAACAACATCTATTTTAATTTCTACTATTGTTGGAACATAAAATTAAGCTTCATGCATTTCTTCAAGTTGTCTGCAAGGAATGATGTAAGAGCACAGGTTTTGGAGACAAACTGTCTGGGTTTCTTACAGATGTGATCTTTAACAAGTAGCTTAATTCATCTTGTCTATAAACTAGAATAACAGTAATAACTATCTTCTAAGTTGGTAGTGAGGACTATATAATGTATATAAAGTACTTAGGTTAGTAACCAGGACATAGTGAGTAAAATATTTAGTGATTATTATTATTAGTTGTTGTGGAGTTTTCTACTCTGTTTCCAGTGTTTGGTTTCTTTTCATGAAAAGAAATGTTCTTATATCTATTAAAAATCTGAGATTTCTTTTGGCCTGGAGCAAAGAATGGGGATGAGAAGAATACTGCACAGAACATTATGCAAAGGGTGAAATTTTAACATTCAGACAGCAGCTGGTCTGTAGGTGCTCTAATTAGTTTGGCCAAAGGGTCCAAGATTATTGATCTCTGTGACAGAACCCTAATGAATAGGTTTCCATAGTGATAGTCTCAGCAATAGAACCCATGAAATTGACAACATCTGCAGAGATTTCTATTGAGGTAATTCACTTTTAGTGAAAAATACTGTGATTCCCTAGAGATATATGAGAAAATCCTTAATGGGACACCACTTGATAAGGTTTGGTTAAAAAGAGAAGGAGAGCCGAAACCGGTTTGGCTCAGTGGTAGAGCGTCGGTCTGCGGACTGAGAGGTCCCGGGTTCGATTCCGGTCAGGGACATGTACTTTGGTTGCGAGCACATCCCCGGTGGGGAGTGTGCAGGAGGCAGCTGGTCGATGTTTCTCTCTCATCGACGTTTCTGGCTCTCTCTCTCTCTCCCTTCCTCTCTGTAAAAAAATCAATAAAATATATTTTAAATTTAAAAAAGAGAGAGAGAGAGAGGAGAAAGCCCTCTTCAAAAGCTAAGGAAGGACAATCAAACCACTGAACCTTGGAGTACAAATTAACTACAACTTTTCAAAATTTAACAGAAGAGTTTCTTTTACAAGAAATACAATGATGTGCAGATTTGGTAGAGTATCACATTATTAACATTTATATCTTCCACAAATGAGAAATTTTAGTAGAGAAAAAGGCTATTTAAGTTTAGTGAATAAATCCCAAATAACATATTATATATTTAATTACCCTGATGCATCCACTCTTAATTTCTTGAAAGCAGTTTGAAGACTCTCCTCCTCTCCATCCTTGGCTTCGGATTTCATTGTGAAACTTTTTACACTATGTTGTTCCCACTAATACTAAAAGAGAAAATCAAAATAAAATGAGTACAGTGGCAACAGGTGGGTTCAAAAGTATATATTTTGTTAAAATCTTTATTCCTGTTACTATTACTGTTTGTTAGAGAAGAGGGGAATAGTAAATTTCTATTTCTAAAAAGTTTCAGTATAGATGATTTCTTGCATTAAGATAGAATTTAAAATGCCCAAATACTTGATGTCAATATCCTATTACAGTTTTGGAAACAATATCACCTAAAATCTGTTTAAATACACTTTTTTTAAATGGGGGGAAATCTCTCCATTTGTAGAGGTCTAAAAACCTATAGACAAAATGACTTTAGCATCAGAAATAAAAGGGAAAAGCTCAACAAATAGCAAAGATTTATTTTAAAGAATCAACAAATTTTGATTCTTTAAAATGCTATTTATCTAATCTAACCCTAAAAATTCTAGTTATGTATAACTTCATGATACATGGCAGCATTTCTCTAAAGCAATCCTGACCTGAATATCATTATTCATATCAATATTCATATCCACATATCAAACTGGATATGAATATCAAAAGAATTACAAACATGTTTAATGATTTCTGGTTATTCCACAGTCAACCTATAAGGTTGATGCCTTGTTGTTGTTTTTTTAATAGCTTTGAATATTTTAGTATAAAAGATAAAAACTAAATGAATTATACTTACAATTCAAAAAAATATAAAGAACAAACTTAGCTCCCCCCTCCAATAAATGAGGTAGGAAATAAAGACAAAAGAGAAATTACTGTTCTATAGATGAACATTTAAGTGATGTTCAATTTTTTTAAAAGCTAAAAAATAAATAACCAAGATCCCCCCCCGCCCCCGCCCCACCTTAATTATTACATTTAAAACAAAGAAAAGGGAACGGGGGACCAACCAAAGCAACAAGAAACATAACAGCAGTATGTTAATAAATGCTTTAAATATAGTTTCCCAATTATTCTTTCACTTGGTACAATATACTACTTATTGTTTTCAACTAGTATCTATACTATCACAGAGAATCTGAAAAACATTAAAAACAAAAACAAAAGATGGGGAATTTTTGAAGCAAAGGAGTCACTCTACCTCTTCTTTCTTTATTTAACCTGCTTGCTACCCCTTACCCTCCCCCCCACCCCCTTCAGGGATTCCCAGAGAGCAGTGCCTCTCTGTAGAGCCCTGGATCCTCTGATTCTTTCTCCGCTCATTTCTCAGGGGTGGGCTTGATGCATTGTGAGACCTCTAATATTCCAAAGGTCAGAGTGTGTTGTAATATGTTAGATATGACTATGTAGTACCAATGAAGCAAGGAATCAAGACTACTTGTTTCCTTTATTTATTTACGTATAGAGGAAGATTTTAGTCAGCTTTCTCCCTGGAATGAAACATTGAACACTGAAAATATTCTCAAAAGAACTCAGTTAGCTTTCACCTCAACGTCTTAAAGACAAAAAAACTTAAAAATCACATCCCACATACATTTTGCTGGCTTATTTAATCAGTGTATGACATTATCAATTCTATACTTCACTGGTTTGTAATCTTCGAGATGTAGAGGAGGATCCTGCCCTCTCTCCCCCCCAAACACGCACAATAATGTCCTACATACCTAGGGAGAGGGGTGAACAAAGATCACATTCTAATAATTTTAAAGCCCATAGCATCTTCGACAGAGTGCTATCGTAGGTTGTAAACAAATTCATCCTGCGGGCAGAACTAAAATAAAATTTGACTTATAGTTTTCCTCAATTACTTTATAACCAGTCAGTCAAATGCTCACTCAGACTAGTGGCCTTTATAAAGGTAAATCATCTAAGCTGAGTCTCCCCCAATCCTGCAGACCCCACACTAACCCTCTTCTGCCTCTCTGGAAATCAGTACATCACATCTAAATATACACTGCTGAGTTCTATAGGCAGAAATTCTCCTTACACAAATACAGAATTCTTACCATGGTCGTCAGCACTAGGCTGGATGCTAAGGATGTATGGGCGGGACTGGACATACAATAGAAGGGGCTGTGAAGCCCCGTGCTGAAGGGCTGCAATCTCGTTGCAGCCCTAAAACTGTTAAGAAGCTTTATACAGCCGAAATCAGTTTGGCTCAGAGGATAGCGTGTTGGTCTGTGGACTGAAAGATGCCAGGTTCGATTCCAGTCAAGGGCAAGTACATTGGTTGTGGGCACATCCCCGGTAGGAGTTGTGCAGGAGGCAGCTGGTCGATGTTTCTAGCTCTCTATCCCTCTCCCTTCTTCTCTGTAAAAAAATCAATAAAATATATTTTTTAAGAAAAAGAAGCTCTATACCCAAATATGTAACTTTCAATTATACAGCGATAATTTAATAGCACTGCAGGTGACCTCTAAAATCCGGACCTTAACAAACTTAGTTAACATTCTTGTTGACATACTAAAAGTTAAAAACCAAAGCAGACCAAAACAAAAACTGGCTACAGACTAAAAGTTTAGGGACCAAGTTCCATCTCAATTATTTTCAGACTTCAGCATTTTTTTATTACTCACCTTTTCTCTCAGTTATATTACTAACCCTAAGCAAGCTTAAGTGTTCAGCACGATCCTAAGAGCTAAATCAGAGCCAGTTTGTAATTTTCAAAAGGCTTCGTACTCTAAGTATTCCTACCTTCCTATTCGCTCAAATCAGGAGCTCCAGGACAAACTTCGGAAAACACAATGGGTCTGCCCCCTCTTCATTCACATTAAACTTGTGGGAGACTTTCTCGCCGTTTTCACGGCGCTGATTTCTTGAACTTGAACAATCTCCCCAAAGATAAAACTTTTAAAGGCCTATTAGAAGTTACTTTGTATTGTTCTAAGTCAAATCACACAGGGCAATTTTTGCCTCCGATTTTCCCCAACCTTTCAAAAACGACAAGCAAAATCCTTCTAGGTTCCTCCATCAACATTTCTGGTTTTCTCTTTCCACGAATAGCATGTGTCACAATCTCATTTATATCTTGCCGTTCTACCCAAAACCTCTTTCAACCTCGAGCCTAGGAGAGACCTGGAGAAAGAATAAACGATCCCCGCGTAAGCGCGTCATCACAATGTTAAAGATTTAGGAACTTTCCCAGCGGCCCCCTACCCCGGAAGCGGGGAGTCGGGGAAAGAAAGCCCCGTCCAGCGAGTCTCTTAAGTCGCAGAGACTAGGTTGAAACAATCGGCCCCCCGAGATGAAACACATTCACACCTCTCTCTACACACCCACTAAACACACTCTTCTAGCTAGAGCCAAAGCACAATGCTCTTCTTTTCACCCACAACCTGGAGTGGTCGCCGTTGGGAAGGATCGGGAAGAAAGGTCAGAGCCCAGTGGGGCTCGGAGAGGGGGGGGTTGTCCCGGAACCCCCAGGTCCGGCCGCCTGGGGTCTCCGGCTGGGAGGCTGCCCCTCCTGGAGCCTCCGCAGTCCAGAATGAGAGATTTCAGTTGGGCAAAGGCGCCAGGGATCAGGAGAAGGCAACGAGGCAGCCAACGAGACCGGGGCTTTGAAACGAGCGGGAAAGGGCGGGAAGGGGGCAAAGGGCGGCCGGGGAGGGTGAAAAGGGGAAGCTATGGCCCAGTGGGAGAAGACGGAGAAGCAAGACGTAGCAGGGACAACAAGAGGACAGGAAGGCGGGAAGGAGCCAGAGAGTGGAGCTCGGCAGGGTCAGGCCGCAACAGCCGAGGAGGTGACGAAGAGGCCCAAGCCCGGCCCGGCCGGGCCCCGCAGTCAGCGCCCGGGCGCGACGCGACAGGAGGCGGACCGGCCCCAAAAAACCGCCCGCGGCCAGGTTGAGCCATGGGGGGGACGGGGGGCGGAGCCGCGACCCCTCCCAGCCAGGACGCTCACCTTTTCGCACTCCGGTTACCCAGTCCGGCCGGTTCGGGTTGTCCGTCCCGGATCGCGGAGCCTGACTGACCCGGATCCAAACCCGCGGAGGGGGCGGCCCGCGCCTCGGAGTCGCACTGCGCCTGCGTCACTCGGCACGCGCCGCGCCCTCTGTTTATGCTCCTCCCGCCTCCGTGACTCGGCAGCGCGGCAGGCGGTGACTGCGCAGGCGCGGAGCGTCGGCCGCGCCTCGCCGCCGCCCTCTCGGAAGCACGTGCGCTTGCGTCACTTCCTGTTATTCTCTTTGCTCCCTCCTCCGTGCGCCGCGGGTTCGCTCCGACCGGCGTGTGTGGCGCGTCTACTTCCTCCTTCTTTGGGCGCGTGAGTAGGCGCTGTTCCTCACCGTCGCGGAGCTGCCTCCACTTCGCGGGGCTCGCTGTACTCCAAGGCAGCGGAATTCCTTGGGGATGAGGCCAGGGTGGGAGTCTTCACGGCTGCGGAGCCCCTCTGAGCGCTTAGCCCGTTTCCTCAGTGTTACAATCTGGACCGCCTGCAACAACACCTCCACAGGGCTCGGACCCCAGCCTTCGCCTCCGGGGGGGTCTTTCAGGGCCAAGGCCAGGAGTTGAGACCGGAATTGACATTGAAAAGGCCTTCGCTTTAGTGCTTCTGTTGTTGGACTTGAGCAACTGCTTTTATCGTTCTCTGCCTCGGTTTCTCCATCTGTTAAGTGAAGAATCTTAGCTAATTTCGTTTTTCTCAGGCATGGAATCCTTTAAGAACCTGGTGAGAAATAATAGACCCTTTCGAAGAGAAATGCACTAAATGTTTAGAAAAAATTTAGGCAGCCCACCTAAGTAGGTGATTTTTAGGGATTTTTTTTTTTTTCATTTTTATGATTCTGATGGTTGCTCCGATGGCAGGCGCGGGAGGGGTGAGCTGGGCAACAGCTGGAAGCCCCTCCATCCCTGGGACTGATTCTGCTGATCTAGTTGTGTCTCTCCTTGCTCTTCATGCCCCAGCTCCACGTCTCCACTTCTCTGAGCTTTGTAGGAAAGATTGGCTTTCCTCAATAGAATTGGGTAGAGTTAGTTGGTTTCGGCTCAATGAACCCAAACTGGACCCTCCTACCTCCATTCCCCAATACTTAGATGTAGTCACCTAACTAGACAGGCTGCTAAAATAGTTTAGCACATCCAACTTAAGTATAGCCAGACCTTGGAATGCCTGGCCCACGTTTGGGAGTGGAATCTATAGGCTATTGTATTAGGTCTAGTAATAATTAATGTCGTTTTCTAATACTTTTTTTAAATCTAATTTATTTAAACAATACAACAAAATTTAATCAACAATATAGTTGCCGTTGTTTTCTACTACTTTTGCCCAACGCTCAGGAAGCATTTTAATCCCTCTGTTGTAAAATTCTTGTGATTTTGATGCAAAAAATTCGGTCAATGCATTTTTGAGGCATTCTTCATTATTAAATTTTTTTCCAAGAAGAAAGTTTTGCAAAGAATGAAACAAATGGTAATCGGAAGGGGCAATATCAGGAGAATATGCAGGTTGAGGGAGAACTTCCCATTCCAACTGGCGCAGTTTTTCAGCAGTGATTCTTGCAGTATGCGGTCGTGCGTTATCGTGGTGAAGAATTATGCCCTTCCGATTAATCAGCACGGGTTCTTTTTCCTCTTAAAGCTTGGGCTAACCTTTCCAATTGGGCACTATACACTGCACTTGTAATGGTTTGGGTAGATGGTAAAAGTTCATAATGAAGAATTCCTTTAAAATTCCACCAAACACACAACATCACTTTTTTCGCATGCAAGTCAGGTTTTGGCGTGGGCTGCGGAGCCTCATTTTTGTCCAACCATTGAGGCCGCCTTTTCAAATTAACATACAGCACCCATTCTTCATCTCCGGTAACAATTTGCTCTAAAAACGGCAAACGGTTTTGACGAGAGAGGAGCGAACTGCAAATTGTGACTCTTTGATTACGGTTGTTGTCGGTCAACTCATGAGGAGCCCATTTTCCAAACTTTTGGACTTTGACAAGTGCACGCAATTGATTGGAAATTGTTTTTTGTGAACAATTTAAAGTTGTCGCAAGCTCTTGTTGGGTAATTTGAGGATTTTGCATCAAAAGAGCTTGAAGAGCTTCTTGATCAAAGTTGGACACACGGCCTCGACCACTCTTGTCATCTAACGAAAAATTTCCCTCGCGAAATTTCTCAAACCAACGCTGGCATTTTCTGGCGCTAACTGCATCTTGACCAAGAGCACTACAGATGTTTTTTGCAGCCTCACTTGCTTTTCTTCCTAATTGGAACTCGTAAAGCATGCAGTGCCGAATATGCTCTTCATCCGCCATCTTCTTAGCCCTAGTTTTGCAACAAAAACCAAACCAAACACAAACTTTTTCAAGCAAAACTTGTTAATTGCACTTCACACGTTCTGTAGATACCACGTGTTTGAAGGTTCTGTCAATACAAGTCAACGCCAAGCAAGATTTTAAACGAATGTTTGAAAACGACATTAATTATTACTAGACCCGATATTTTAAAGTGCATGTAAGCATATCTCCGTCATGAAGTTGGATCTTTTTTGAGAATGTGGTTTATTACTCGGGGAGCATTTGGAAGGCAGGGTTCCCTTGGGGGATCAGCAGGTGGCACCATTCATTAAAGAGGGAAATCCAGGGAGTCAGCAGGTTTGGGCAGAGAGTTTAGTTTTGGACACAAGGAATTTGAAGTGCAAATGAAAGTAGGAATCAGGTTAGGAAGGGTCTTAAAGACCATGCCAAGGGATTTATTCTGATAACCATGGAGGCTGTGGACGAGAAGAGAAAGGACCATGTTATTTTAGAAAGATTACACTGGTTTCCACCCGGATGGCACAGTGACCCAGGCCTGAGATGGCAGTGCTCCCTAGAGCAGGTGACGGTAGGAATGGAGAACAAGTTAACAGATTAAAGCTTGTAGCTCAGGCTTTGGTGAGAGATTGTGTACAGAAGGAGCAGCAGGAGAAAGTGGGCTGATAATTTGCTTTTTAGTTTGAGCAACTGAATGGGTATTGTTGCCTATTTCTCATGTAACTACTGAACTTAGCTGACAGGGAGCAGATGAAAACAACATAGATAATTTTTATATATAAATTTATACAAATATAATTTTTCATTGATTTTAGAGAGGAAGGGAGAGGGAAAGAGAGATAATAACATCCATGGTGAGAGAAATCAATGATGAGGGAGAATCATTAATCAGCTGCTTCCTGCTTGCTCCCTACTGGGAATCTAATCAAAACCCCGTCATATGCCCTGACCCAGAATCAAACCATGACCTCCTGGTTCATGCTCAACCATTGAACCACACTGGCCGGGCAGAACAACATTAAAATGGAAAATAATAATAAAAGATAGTACTTTTATAGCTCTTACTGTGTGTCATTCTAATCCTCACAACAATCCTAAGAGATTATTAGTACAGTTATCTTCCAAATGAGGAAACAGATATATTTGTCACTAAATATCTTAAAATAAACAAGACAGTTCCCACAACAAAGAATTGTGTTAGTAATGCTGGAGTTGGCAAACCCTGCCTATAACCCATTCCATTCTTTTTAAACTTACCAATCTGGTCATTTGAAAAATGATACCTTATTTTACTTTGTATCTCTTCTGGAGAATAGACTTACTTTTACTTATTACTTTATATATTATTTACATTTGTTATAATGAACATGTATTATTTTTGTTTTGTTTTTGAAAAACCATTAAATTTTTTAAAAATCTATGTCTTTGATTATCCCTATGCATTCTGTTCTTAAGATTTAATTATGTACATGCCTGTTGGTTTTTCCCTGATAAGGTATAGAAAATAATCCTCAATATAGGCCTTAAGAAGTCATCAATACTTTGGGTTTAAGTCTCCATCCTCTGGCCTTCAGAATTGCTCTATTGCCCCTACAAAGCACTTTCTCCCCATGGACACCCGTCCCCAGGAACCACCTCCAAGAATCATTATCACAGCCCAGAGATAATCCTGACCACAGATCACAGCTCCAAAAAAAAATTTCTTGCACTGGCCCACAACACCCACCTTTGGACTCATCTCCCAAACACCGGAAAGAAGTCCTCATTGTCATTTCTCTCTGTGAAACATGTGGTCTATTTACCCTGTGAATTCCCCAGGCTGGCACAGCTGAGCCAAGCTCCTGGCGCTTCTGCAGAGCTCAGAGCTGCTGGCATAGGCTCAGGTGCAGCATGAATATGTTTGAACTCCCTCCAATATGTCCTCTCAAATGAAAAAAGGTGGAGCCCGGTCCTGAGCCCTGCCCAACACGGCAAGGACTCCTGGAGAAGTGCCCCCTCCTTTCCTTTAGCTCAAAGCAAGCCGGAGCCAGCCTGGAGGAAGTGTCCATGGAGGACTTACCAGTAATAACTGGATACTCCCAAGAAAATGTCCCATGTGGCCAAAGTGGTATGGGCTTGCCTGCAGCTTTTGCAGATCACCCAGTAGCACATTCTCAAGTGGCCATACAGCTCCTGCCCTGGTCTCAGGAACAGGACTTCTGCGCTGGATCTGTGCTATGGTTTTCCAGTAAGCAAGGGCATATGTGGAGGCTGCCTGCCTGGTCTAGTGGCTCTCCACTCTAGAATGCACACAAAACAGCAGCAGAATGGAGTATACAATCTGTGAGGCAATGAATGCCTGTGATAACCCCTGCACTGCTGAGTTAGAGAAAGCAGTAAGGGGTTAATGGTGGGAAGAGAAGGGAATGATAGAAGGAAAGAACACCAGTCTGCAAGTCAGGGCCTGAGTTCTGCTCCTGCCTGGCTGTGTACCCTGTGACACAAATCACTTTACTACTTTGAGCCTCAACTTCCTTGTTAACTAGTAATTGGAAACATTCCTTCTGTTTTTCAACTTGCATGTTTCTCAAAAGCATTACCAGTTATATAAAGCTAGCTACAATGGTATAGAGTTTTAAAATAGTGTTTAGACGCAGTCCACTTCCTATTGGTTAGTTTTTCCTACTCATAAGTAAGATGCTCAAAACAGGAGAAAAAAAGAAGATACAGCCAAACGAAAAGTAATTCATAGAGAACACCCATAATTCCACCCACTCAGAAACCATGCTGTTGATATCTTTCTGGGATCTGTTCAGATAAGCAGTTCTTATTGGTGGATGGCTGAATTTTGGTGGGAGAGAGCTCCTAGTTTATTTAACAAACCTGTTTTCATTGGCCATTTGAGATACTTTAGTTATTTTGCCATTACAAAAAATGTGCAAATAGCCGAAACTGGTTTGGCTCAGTGGATAGAGTGTTGGCCTGTGGACTGAAAAGTCCCAGGTTTGATTCCAATCAAGGGCATATACCTTGGTTGTGGGCACAACCCCAGTGCTGATCGATGGTTCTCTCTCATCGATGTTTCTAACTATTTCTCTTCCTCTCTGTAAAAAATCAATAAAATATATATTTTTTTAAATGTGCAAATATAAGCTGGATGAAAAGGAATTAGAACTTGAGAAAACAAAAATGGATAGTTTGAACACCTGACAGAAATGCTTTAAAGAACACAAAAAGATGCCTAATCTACAGTGCACAAAATTACCAGTAAGGGACAAGGACTCAATGGGCATGTCAGCTGTTTATATTCTAGTAAACATATTTCCTGGGCAGATGCCATAGTATGCTAGACCGTATAATATGAACTCCACAGGTAGCTCAGCCACTGACCTCACTGAGCTTTTAAACTAGCAGAGACCAACACAGAAATTGTGCATGAACAATAGTTTGTGTCTAACCAAACTTGCGTTCATGACTGATTGGCACAGTAAACTGTAACCTCCCTCCCTTTAACTTCCTCTGATTGGCTCCAGAAATTCATAAAGCAAGTCTGTCTGTCTGTTAGACCTGCACATCTTTACACCTTCAGGTGAAACACCCAGTCGTCTGTGCTGTTCTTCCCTGGCAGGAAGGGCCTGCAACTCCCTGTTGATTCATCACACTGTGCATGTGCCCAGACCTTCCAACAAAGTATCTGTGAACAGATGGCCACAGCATGAGGCCAGTGAGGCCAGACCCTTGAGGACAGACTATGCGGGAAACACTTGAAAGGGTTCTACAGCTTTAAGAGGTGGGTGGGGAGGGAGAATAGATGAGCCAGCCCTAATTGGAGGACTGGTCTGCTGTCCTCCCAGAAAGAGCCTGTGTGCCTTAGATCAACATCTCATACTAAGCTGTATGCTAATCTTCAGGGGTTTTGTTAGACTGTGGATTCTGATTCAGTAGGTCTAGGGTAGGGAATGAGATTCTGCATTTCTTACCAGTTCCCTATGATGTGTGATACTTGTATGTATGTATATATGTATGTATTTATTTATTTCTCACTGAGGAGATTCCATTGATTTTCAGAGTGGAAGGGAGGGAGGGGGAGGAAGAGGGATAAAAACATTGATATGACAGATTCATCTATTGGTTGCCTTCTGCATGCACACCTGGGACATGAACCCGCAATTGAAGTTTGTGCCCTTGACCAGGAATTGAACCCATTGACACTTTGGTCTGAGGGCCAACACTCTAACCATTGAGCAAAACTGGCCAGGGCAATGTGCTGATACTTTATTTTTTTAAAATATATTTTATTGATTTTGTACAGAGAGGAAGGGAGAGAGATAGAGAGTTAGAAACAACGATGAGAGAGAGTCATTAATCAGCTGCCTCTTGCACACCCCCTATGGGGATATGCCTACAACCAAGGTACATGCCCTTGACCGGAATTGAACCCGGGACCCTTCAGTCCCCAAGCCGACACTCTATCCATTGAGCCAAACCAGTCTCGGCAATGTGCTGATACTTTAGACCACACTTGGAGTAGCAGAGCCTTAGAGATTGTTATCACAATCCCTTGGGGTGCTTTAAAAATACGAAAAGTTTGGTTCATCCAAACATACTGATTAAGAGTCTTCTGATCCATTTATTCAGTAGGTCTGCACCCAGACTGTACATTAGAATCCTTTGAAGAGTTTTCTTAAATGCTAATTTCCACTCATGGATCTCTCTCTATTTCTCTCACTCCCTTTGGCCCCCTTCTCTCCCCTTCTTTCTCTCTGTCTTGCTCTTTCTCTCTCATTGCTTTAGTTTGAAAAGCTCTTTCAGGTGGCTCTGACAACCATCCAGTGTGGTGTGGGAGCAAAGGCAGTGGTTCTGAGTCTGGGCTGCACATCACAGTCACCTGTCACCTGGAATTTTTACAAAATATCAGTGTCATCATTTCTAGGGTTGGGACCAAGAGATTAGCATTCATAAAGCTCCCAAGATGAGTCTAAGCTGTAGCCCCTGGTATAGAACCTTCTGTAAGAATCATCTGGAATTCTTGATGGAAATACAGGTTACCACAGTCTTCCTTGACTGGGATTCAAGGTTTGAGGCAAGGACCAGGAACCTGTATGAGCAACAACTGGTGTAGCTGATGAGATGACAAGTTTGGGAAGCACTGAGATAGAGGAAATGTCCCTGGATTGGTCTCAGAAAGACAGCGCTCTGACTGCAAAACTTTTTACAGCTCACATAGCCTCTCTGAGATTTGTTCCTTCATCTGCAAAATGGAGATAATAATAACTACATGAGGAAGAGATGTGTGTGCGTTCATAGGATAGAGTTGTTGGAAAGGGGCTGCACAGGCCAGAGACTATGTTTCCCACTCAGATTGGCCTCTAGAGGGCAGCCACAGGATTGAATTCTGGCTGAAGGAACGTGGGGCGAGTGAAGAATGCTTCCGTGGTCCTCTGCTCTCTTTCTTGACTATCTGCCCTTTGGCTTTCAGTGTCCATCACACACACAGACACACACACACACACTTTGAGTTGGACCATTTCAGTGCACATAAGCTAACCCCCAGCTGCTAGCACCGATATTTATTGCCAGTGAGCTTTTTGTGGTCACTGGAACCCATTCTACCAACTGCAGGACAGGCCTGAAGTGCTGGGGGGTTAACATTCCTGGGACCGCTCCTAGAGCAATGACTAACAACTGGGCATATAAATTCCCCAGCTCTCTTCCTCCTCAGGTGGGATAATGCCAAGGTGTTTATACCAGCCTCAGAATTCCTCTGTGTGATTAAGCTCCAACTGCTCACAGTGCTAACTTGCCTGACAACACACCTTCCTTGGCTGCCTTTTCTGCCTCATTTCCTGGGATTTCCCTTCTCTCCCAAAGCAATTGGTTGTCTTTGAATTCTTGTCTCAGGATCTGCTTCAGAGAAACCCATACTGAGAGCCACTGCACCTGAAAGCCTTCACTGGCACGGGCAGCACCTGAGGAGGCAGGGCAAGCTGGATGTTCCTTCCCAGCTCTACCACAACCCCCGTCCTCACCCCAGTCACAGCACTCTTCATGCTGTGTTATAATTGCCCAGGTCCCACGGAAACCCAGACAATTTGCTGGGAAAGAAATGTAAATGGCTTTTAAGCACTTGAAAGGATGGTCAGCTTCATTCATAATTATTGAAATTCAAATAAAGAATGCCAACTGATAAATGCAAACAAAAAGACAAAATTAGAAAATCATTTTACAGTCCCTGATAATTGGTTTAGACAAGGACCATCAATTGATGAGGAACTGGATACCCACAAGGTTCTGATGGGGAGAGGAGAAATAAACATTTAACATGGAGAGATGTGGTCACCACCTTAACCCGGTAATCAAACTTGGCATCATTAGTAGTGGAACAACAAGATATCATGGACTTCCTGCTGTGAGGCAAAATGAAGTGCACAGCACAACCTATCAGGTATTAAATTCTTGCCCCAAAAATGTCTAACCTGAATCTAATCTATCCTTTAGAACCAAGTACTACTTTATAGGAAATAAAAGGCCGAATATGACAAGTTAAAGGACACACCACACTGACCAAACAGACAAATTCTAAAGTGGAGCATTGTACAAGACAGCTGACCAGTCTCTTCAAGAATCCAGGTGATGGGAGGGGAAATTAAAAAGAGTGAGGACCATTCTAGGACTTAAGGTGTAACAACAGAATTTATCACATGGTCCTTGATTGGATCTTGGTTGAAACCAGCAATGAGGACGTTTATCTCTGGTACAACTAGATAAATTTAATTATGAACTAGATATTAGAGCCTTATTGTTATTTTTTAATATAAAAAATGTGTTGGTTTATGTAAGAAAATTACCTGTGTTAGATATAAAGTAATACTGAAGTTGTTAGTGAAATATCATGATTCCTATACTTTATTTCAAAATACTTCAAACCCTCTCCCCCAAATTAAACATTTGGCAAGTTTTTAAGAATGATGATATCTAGATGATGGGGGTTCATTGAGCTATTTTTATTGGCCGTTTCATGTGTTTTAAAATATTTTAAAAAAATTTTAGCCTTACCGGAGAATATTTTCCCCACTGATTTCTAGAGAGTGGAAGGGAGAAATGAGCAGATGGGAGGGAGGCATGGCGGGGGGTTGGGGGGGGGGCAGTGAGAGAAACATTGACATGAGAGAGACACATCAATTGGTTGCCTCCTGCACAGGCCCCTACTGGGGTTGTGGAACCTCTAACCAAGGTACCTGCCCTTGACCAGGAATCAAACCCATGACCTTTCGATCCACGGGCCTATGCTCTAACCACTGAGAAAACTGGCCAGGGCTGAAAATGTTTTTTATAATAAGGCAAAAAGCAAATAAAAACTCTGATACCATTCTTCACCCTAGATTTTTTTAAATGTTTAAAATATGCTGTGTTGGCAAGGGTGTAGGGAAATGGGTACTTTTATAGACTTAGTGGGGAGTATAAATTGGGACAGCCTCTTCTGAAGGAACTTTGGCAAAGACATTTCTTTTACCCAGCAATTCCATTTCTAAGAATTATCATACAGGTCATTCTCAAACATGTGCACAAATGCATATGAATAAAGATGTTCATTGCAGCATTGTTTTTAATAAAGGATTAAAAACAGCTATATATGTCCATCAGTAGAAGTTGTTCAATTTATTATGGTGCATCTATACAGTGTTGGATCTTATAAAGTATGGGGTAGACTTGTATAGATAAGAAACTCTTTCCAAAATGTATTGCTAAGGAAAAAAAGACAGTGAGCACACCGTGTCTATTTATCACTATATCTCTTGTGCCATTGAAGTGCCCAGTACGTGGTGGGTGCACAATATTTGTTGAGGGGATGAACACAGGCTGAGTGTGATGCTGAGTCTGGCTCCCCGGATACATCAGATGGAAGACACAGACAGGGCCAGATTTTCCACCTTGATCAAATTCTAAAGCCTTCTTCCTCTGAATTTTCCCTCAAGGCACAGTATATTCTTTGCACAATAAAACTGAACAAGACATTTTGAAAAAGAGAATTTTCTAAACGAGGTTGGCTTAATGTGGTAACTGGGACTTAGCAGAAAAAGTAGTTCCACGTTTCCTTGGCAGCCAAAGAAAAAAGAGAAGCCCTTAAGCCACAGAACTTTTGTTAATGGGTAGAAGGATCGCCATTGATTCCTCAAGAGCCATGCTTATCTGCCTGGAGGGTAATGTGGCCTGGGGTGCTTGGTAGTGGGACTTGGGGGAGGGGTTGAAACTAAGAAGCTTATTTTCCTGGTGCATCTATTTGCTCAATGGTAAATAAGGTATAACACAATATTTATAGTAAGGGAAGAAGGGGATATTGAGGAACTTTATGTAACCATCTCATGAATGTTTAGGGTAACCTGTGTTTCTTTGGGATCCTCTGGTTGTGCCTCAGTCTCCTGGGGTGAAGATGTGACCTTGGACCATGATTTACATCTCTGAGCTTCACCTTCTTCATCTGGGAAAAATGATTATTGTGCAGACGAAATGAGATGATGTTTATAAAATATGTGGGTTGATAAATGCTTGCTGTGCTGCTGTTTATATTAATAGGTTGTCATGATTTTATGGCTAAGAGCATATTGGCTAAGACTTTGGAACCAGATGGCCTGAGTTAGAATTTCAACCCCATCACTTACTAGCTAGGTGACCTTGAGTAAGGTCATTTAGCTTCTTTGTACCTCAGTTTCCTCCTCTGTAAAATGAGGCTAATAAGATGATTGTGAGGGCTAAATGAATAGATAGTTGTAAAGCCTTTAGCACAGTGCCAGGGTACACCATAAACCATAGTTTGTTCTGCTCTTAGAGGTCCTTCAGGAGGAAAGTTAGAAGATAACAGCTTCATAGAGAGACAAACTATTTCCAGACACTAATTTATAAAAGGAATGAATCTCTGTAACACCAGTTCTCCTGAAGAAATATTTGCTTCTTAGAAGACCGAGGCAGAATGCGTTTACAATGGTGGAATTATCAGCAGGGGATTGGCCAGGGCTGAAAATGTTTTTTTGTGTTTTTTTTTTAAATAATAAGGCAAAAAGCAAATAAAAACTGAGATAGGAGCTACCTGGGGGGCATGGCCTACTTCCCCGGGGCTCCGAGCACCCTTCCTTGGAGCCTGATGGAGAGGACAGGGGCGGGCCACGGGGAGGAGGAGGGAAGGAGCTCCCGGGATCCCCCTCGCTCCTCCCCCACCGCCCGGTGAGTGATGACATTCACGGAGAGGGAGGGAGGGAGGGAGGGAGATAAAGAGAGGGGCCGGCTCCACGAGGCCATGTGATGCTGAGCGAGAGAGAGCCGCGCCGCCGGAGCCTCCTTCCTTCCTCCCTCGGATCCCGGCTGTCATGGCGACCCCCAACAACCTGACCCCCACCAACTGCAGCTGGTGGCCCATCTCGGCGCTGGAGAGCGATGCGGCCAAGCCTACGGAGGCCCCCGACGCTCCCCAAGCGGCCAGCCCCGCCCATTGGCCCAAGGAGAGCCTGGTACTGTACCACTGGACCCAGTCCTTCAGCTCCCAGAAGGTACAGCCAGGGAAAGCAGAGGAGCTGGATGCGCTTGGTGGCTCGGAGGCTTGGGGGAGGGTTAAGGGGTCTGGGGACCTGGTGTAAGACTGGAGGGTGGAATCTGGGGTTTCCAGGCCAGAGGACAGAGGCACTGGGCTGCTCCCCCTGGAGGTGACTGGCCCTGTCTTGGGCCCCAGGAACACCGACCACAATTCTAGGAATATCCATCTTATTCCCCTCCCAGAAAGACCAGGTCTCTTGGAGGGTGGAGAAGAGAGACAAAGGCAAGGGGAAGGGAATGGGCACTGATGGAAAGGCCGCCTGCTGGAGGGGTGGCTGCGGGAAGGAGGAGGAGCACTTCCTGGGGTCCAGCCTCCTGCCCGGTAGTCCCATTGCAGGCCTGGCCTCCCAGATGCTGTACTAGACACTACAGGCCTTTCAGGTCTCAGTGCCTCTGTTCCTCTGCAGGGCTTGGGGCCTTCCTCTGGCTGGGGGTTGGGGAGTCTGTCTGTAGCCCCCCCAGCCCCAGCCCCTTGCTTGAGAAGGAAGGAGTTAACTCATCTTAGACCAGCCCTGATATAGAGCTGTTTTTTGCTCTTAAAGGCGCAGATAGCCTCTCAAGCACTTCTCAGATTCAGGGGACCTAGGGGACAGTTGTTAATACAGTCTGGTGCTGAGTTATTGGGGTTCCCGCTTCCGGGGTGGGGGGTTGGGGGAAGAGGGCCCAGCACTGTCCTTGTAAGACAAGGAGTACCTATAGGAGCGTAATCTCACCCTGTTTGTGGGGCACGGATTCAGCACCATGGTCAGAGCCCAGCATTTAGGCCCCATTGCCTGTCTCTGGAAGGTCCTTTTGTTCCACTCACTCATTTCCCAGATGGAGAAACGGTTTCTATAAAGAAAAGGGGCCTTGGAACCAAAAGATTTGGGTTTGAGTGTTGGTCAAGGCTCAGTTTTATATTCTGGAAAATGGGATGATAATAATAATAATAATAATAATAATAATAGCTACTTTAATTCCAACGCACCTCGGGGTTGCTGAGAGGGTTGTTGAAGGGGCAGTGTGACTACTGTTCTGGACTGGCACTGCTCAAACTTGGTTGTGCATTGGAATCACTGCATGATCCTGGTTAAAGCACAGACTGCTGGGTCCCACCCCAGAGATTCTGACTCAGTAGTTTTGGCCTGGGACCCAATGTACAGCGTGTCTAACAAGCTATCAGGTGATGCTGATGAAGCTGGTCCACAGTCTCCCATTGAGTGATCTCAGTTTAGGATATAGACTCTGAGGCTAGATAATCTCTAGTGGGATTACCATCTTCCCCAGGAACTTGCTATGGGACTTTGGACAGGTCGCTTTGCCTCTCCAAAGCCTTGGTTTTATAATCTGTAAAATGGAGCTAATAGCAGTACCTTCATCAGAGGGCTGTTTTGATGGTGAAATGAGATGATGCACAAAAGGTGCTGATAGCAGTGCCTGGCGTGGAGTCGGGCTCTGTTACTAATAGGTGTTATGATGTCGATAAAGTACTGGGTACAGGAGAGGTCACATTAACCAAGGTCCCACAGGGACTTGACCATAAGTTTTATACATGCATGGTGAACACCTACTGTGTGCCAGACTCTGTGAAGTGTGTTGGAGGTTTGGAGATGAATCAGCCTGATCTCCAGATGTTAGAATCTGCTCCCACCTGGAACCTCAGGAGCCAGGCCCCAGTGGTGGGAACTGGATAGGAGACAGGGATGGAATGAGAGCCTGGTTCAAGGTTGTCCTCATCCTCTCAGAGTTTGCCCTTGTCTTATGTGTACTTGTGGGGAGCCCTTGGCCCAACCTTTGGCCAGGAGTGATAGGCCCAGGTCTGGGTCCTGCCGTGGGCCAGTCCTGACACCCAAGATGGAGCAGGTCTCCCAGAAGCCCCCTCCCAGATGTGGCAGCAGAGAAGTAAATGGCCTCTACCTTTGCCTCTTAAGCTCTTGGGCACTGGCCCCCAGCCATGTCCATATTGCTGCACTTGATCATTTATCCCACCCCCAGGAGGCCCACAGGTGAAAACTGCAATCTCACCATTCTGTTCAGAAGCTTGTAGTGGCTCCCCAGGTCCCTCCGGGAAAAAACCCGAGTCCTCATCATGGCCTCAGGCTCTACTGTAGGATCCTAACCTTGTTTGGGTCATGGACCCCTCATCAGTCAGGGGAAGCCTCTGGACCTTTCTCAGGATAATACTTTTAATTGAATAAAATTAAATACACAGGATTATTGGGTTATAAGGGAAACCAATTGTGTTTGACTGCAGCTATTGGCATATTTTTAAAGCAAATTTGTTATATAATGACATGTTTCTATATTAACCCATTATATAACACAATGTAGTGGCAGGACTGATAACAGCTGTGATACTGAAGTCGTGATAAGTGTAACTGGCACAACTGCGAAGTTATGAAGATATCTGACTCCTAGTGCTGACAATATTCCAGGCATGCTAACACCACCATGCTTTGTCGCCTACACTCATAACGTAAGAAAAAGCGAAATGTCAGTTTGAGATTACTGAAAATAAACATGTAATATTTCCATCTCAGTTCAAGGACTCTCTCTTTTATTCATAGACCCCTGGGTCTGGGAGTCTCAGTTATCAACCCCTGTGCATGATCCTTCCTGTCCTTTTCCCCATCCACTCTGCTCCAGCCACACTGGCCTCCTCACACACAGCCTTTTCAAACACTTCAGACATGCTCCCACCCCAGGGCCTTTGCACTGTCTGTCCCTCTGCCTGGAACAGTCTTCCCCAGATCCCTGTGTGGATCACTTCATTCAAACCTTTGCTCAAAGGTCACCTGCTCAAAGAGGCTGCCACAGCGGATTACCCTATTTAAAATTATCACCTGTCTCCCTTATACCCTGACATCCCCAATTCTTACCCTGATGTATTTTTTTTTTCTGTTGCACTCACCATCTTTTAATATATCCTATCATATTAACTGCTTATCTGTCTTCTCCCCCTAGAATGTCAGCTTCCTGAGGGCAGGGATCCTTGTTCACTGCTGAGTCTCTCATACTTAGAACAACACCTGGCACAGAGTAGGCACTTGATAAATAAGGGTTGGAAAGTGATGAATTTATAAGCTATAGATGTTGCATTAAAAAAGGGGGGGGGGGTGTCGAAACCGGTTTGGCTCAGTGGATAGAGCGTCAGCCTGCGGATTGAAAGGTCCCGGGTTCGATTCCGGTCAAGGGCATGTACCTTGGTTGCAGGCACATCCCCAGTGGGGGGTGTGCAAGAGGAAGCTGATCGATGATTCTCTCTCACCGATGTTTCTAACTCTCTATCCCTCTCTCTTCCTCTCTGTAAAAAAATCAATAAAATATATTTTTTTTAAAAAAGGGGGGGATATTTGATTCTGTAAACCTAAAACTGCTCTAAAATATAAAGTTTATTCATTTAAAATCTAGGTTTTTGAGATAAATAAATTAAGGCTCAGAGACTTTAAGTGTCTTTTGCAAAGTCACACAGCAACTAAACGCCTGGGAAGAGACACCAACTCAACCCATCAGTTGCCTCAGAAACAAGAGCTCGGTGAGGAGGGACAGTGCCTCACCGTGACAATGAAGAGAATTTGCCCAGAGATGCCTGATTTGGTGTCTGGTCACACTGAGTGGTGACCACCTAAGCCTGCTCCAGCCCCCAGGAGGCAGAGATGGCAGACGGCCTTGGTGACTGCATGCCCTTCCGCTGGGCCTGGCTTCCTCCTGCATCCCCTCCCCTGCAGGATGGCGCACGGGCTCTGGCCTTCAACTCAGCTAAAGGAGAAAGTCTCCTTGGCCGCTTGCCCATGTGACCTGAGGCAGCTCCACCCAGGACTGTTATGCCTTTAAAGATAGTCCCCTCCCCAGGCAGCAGCCCCACCTGGCACCCTCACTGGAATCTCCGGGCAGGGCAGATGCCCTGCCAGGCCAGAAGCCAAATGTCTGAACTTGCCAAGGGCAAGGGCTTGGTTTGGGTTCTGTTTCCATCCATTCAGAGGCCCCAACCTGGCTCTGAGGCTGCATGACTGGGCGGAGCCTGATCTCCGTGGCAGGAGGATGCCAGGATAGGCAGGAAGGGAACAGGTCAGTTTGGCTTTAGCCAAACTCCAGCCTCAACCACTCTGGGGCTTCTCCAAGGCAGTCATTGCCCATGAGCTCAAATATACACATACACAAGCCTCACTCATGCATACCCCCTCATGTCCACACTAATGCACACGAGTTCACGTAATACTTGAATACTCACACTTACTGGTGCATTCATCCATATGCACTCACGGATGCATATGCACACACAGACACATGCATACATTTGCTCATTCACACAGTTGCTTCTCACGCTCAGGCACACACACTCACACACCCAGACCCAACATATGCCACCCCCAGGTGCTCACTCTCTGCTACAGTTCCTCCCCCTCTCAGGCAGACCCAGCAGTTCCCTCCCACGGCCTGTCTCCTGCGTGGTCTGAATGTAGTGTCAGCTCCCTGCAGGGCTGCGGCCTCTTGTTTTAATAATGAGAAAGAGGAGGCTCAGGAAGGGGCAGTGATGACTCTAAGGTCACATAGCATTGACATGGAAGAGCCAGAGTGAGGATTTGAGTGCCTGCCTCCCAGTGCCATCTGCAGGACCTGCTCTGGCTAATACAGCAAATGAATTTGTGAATGAGTGTTGAGAGTTTGGGTGCCAATTACCTCTCCCTCTCCACAGTTCACTAAACAGAAAGGGGTGTTCATGTTAGCTGTGAGCATGGGGCATGAAGCACTCTAAGACATCAACCAGGGGTTGTGGGCTGTGTGTGTGTGTGTGTGTGTGTGTGTGTGTGTCTGTGTGTGTGTGTGTGTGTGTGTGTGTGTGTGTGAGAGAGAGAGAGAGAGAGAGAGAGAGAGAGAGAGAGATGTGATGTTAAAAACCATGTGTTAACCTCCTGTCTGGGACTTTACTCACATCATCCCTTCTCAATCTTGAACCAGCCTTGAAGTGGATTACATTCCTCATTTCACAGAAACTGATCAGAGAGGTATAGTGACTTGCCCAAGGTCACACAACAAATAAACAACAGAACCAGGCTTTAAGTCCATGTCTGTCTTCCTTCAAAACCTAGTCCAATGCAAGCTAAGATACACTACCTCTACTGTATGCCAGGCACTGTTCCACAGGAACTAATTACCTAATTCACACAACAGCCCTCTGAGGGAATTGCCATTGAGACTCCCATTGGTCAGGTGAGGAAACTGAGGCACACAGATATAAAGCTATTTGTAAAGCCAAGTTCAGCAAGTAAGTGCTATAGGGGTTTGAACTGACACAGACTGGCACCCAGTCCAACATTCTGAACATGACCTCATGCTGTACCTTCTGGGTCTTTAACTCTGGACGTCCGGGAGGGAGGCTAGGGATGCCTACCCTGAGCTTCCCATTGGGTGTGTGGGGACACTCATGCTCAGGAGGGGTGGAGTCACTTGCCATCTTTTTGCTGGGGAGCCTTGGATAAGTCCAGCCTTTTTTCTGAGTCTCAGTCCACAGGAAAGGGACAGTTAAACTAGGTGATCGCTGTTTTCCAGCTCAGAAATTTTGATCTGGCTTAGGACATGCCCCCACCTCAAGGCTCTCCATTAGCTTCTACCAGGTCAAATGTTTGTCTGGGACCCAGACATAGGGGAAAGGCTAAGCAGGGGCCAACCCAGGATTCCATGAAGGAGCCCCCAGGGCAGAGAGCACTGGTCTGGCTGGTCAAGAACCATTGCTTGCAGGTTTAGGTCTGCCACTACGTTGCTGTGTGACTTTGGGTAAGTTACTTACTCTCTCTGGGCTTTAGTTTTCTTATCAGTAAAAATAGGGAGATAGTCCCTGCTCTTCCATCTTCTGGGAGGCTGCTGTGAGCATCAGCAGCCAGATGGGAAGGTATTTGGGGACAGTAAAGGGCTCGATAGATGTTGGCAAGTTCTTTTTTGCCTCACTTTTTTCCTCAAATAATTTGAAAAATTTAGCTGCTGACGATAAGAATTTCTGCAAGTTTCCTGGTTAACTCTGCCCTGGAAATCAAGCTGAGAGTCCAATCATGATAATAATAATTGGGAATTGAGTGTCATCTATACACCAGACACTGGGTTGGTACTATTAATACTTCCATTTCGCAAATACGGGGACTGAAGCTCAGAAAGTTTAAGGAATCTGCTCAAACACAGCAGAACCGGGAATTTTATCCCCAGGTATGCCCTGCTGTGAAACCCAGCCCTGTAACCACCAGGCCCTAGGCCCCTGGGAGATAACCCGTCTACCCAGGGGCCCGAGAATGAGCTGGAAGAAACTGTGTCCCCTCCTGTGTGTGACCTCTGACCTCCCTCCCCACATGCCCGATCCCACCTGGGCAGAGTGTCCCTGTGTGTCCACCTGCCTTCCCCGCTCTGACCCTGGCCCCTGCAGGTGCGGCTGGTGATTGCAGAGAAGGGCCTGGCATGTGAGGAGCGGGACGTGAGCCTGCCACAGAGCGAGCACAAGGAGCCCTGGTTCATGCGGCTCAACCTGGGTGAGGAGGTGCCCGTCATCATCCATCGTGACAACATCATCAGTGACTACGACCAGATCATCGACTACGTGGAGCGCACCTTCACAGGAGGTACGGCTGCCGCCCCCACCAGGGGCCCTTCAGAGTCATATGGGGCCCCAGAGCCTTGGGAAGCCTTCGGAAACCCCTGGAGCCATGGGCAAGGCTAAGTCTCCCCCAAGATGAATCACGGGCTCAGATACCCCCTGGAAACTGCATAGCCACAGATCCCCACAACACCCCCACCCTAGTACTACCACAGAGGAAGGGCATGGTCCAGACACCCTCCCCCTTGAAGCTCTGGGGCTATAGCTTCCTTCCTCAAGAACGCTAGTCACAGGCATGGCCACGGACCCTTGAGATCCCCTCAGGCATGAACAGTCCCCCCAGCAGGCCCAGCCCTCTGAAACCTTTATGCATAGTCAGGGCCGTGGACTCCCATAGACATGGGCCCACAGACCTGGGCCCAGACACCCCAGAACGGTGCAGACAAGAATAGGGCCAACACCCCAGAACCCTATAGAATCCTATGGCCCCTTCCCTCCCTCTGACCTTGCTTCTGTTCAGGAGCTCACAGCCCACAGTGGAGGCTGCAAACAGCAGCTGAGAGGGGGTGAGGGCCCAGAAATGCACAGTTTAAGGAAAATATAAATTAGTTGCCAACATTTAAAAATCAAGGAGATCCAATTGATATGTTTTCTCTCACATTGATATTTCTCTGCCTTTCCCTCTCTCTCCTACTCTCTGTAAAAGTCAATGGGAAAATGTCCTTGAGAGAGCATTGAAAATAAAAATCAAAAAGTTGCATTTTAAACATCCAGGTTTCCAGCTTCTGTTGAAGGCTGGCAGTAAGGATCCTTCAGAGGACAACTTGGAGGTCTCCAGTGAGGAGGGGTAGGTGGGCTGGACCATTAGGATCCCCTGCCAACTGGATGCACTGTATCCCAGGGAGTCCAGGAAAGGGTGTGGGCTGGGATCTCTGGGCTACAACATTTTGGATTTCCAAGTTGCTGGGGTTGGAAGTTGGGTTGCCAGAGGCTGGCCTCTCTGAATCAGGGGCAGGTGACCAAGTCGGGCCTCATGCCCCTGGTCCAGCCCCGGCTGTGTCTCGCAGAGCACGTGGTAGCCCTGATACCCGAGGCGGGCAGCCCACAGCATGCACGGGTGCTGCAGTACCGCGAGCTGCTGGACTCACTGCCCATGGATGCCTACACACACGGCTGCATCCTGCACCCCGAGCTCACCACCGACTCCATGATCCCCAAGTACGCTACGGCTGAGATCCGCAGTGAGTGCCCGGGGCAGGTGCACCAGCCCCTTGCTGACCCCCTTCCTTGCCCACCTGCTCCCTTTCAATTGGAATCCTCCTCCTCTTGCTCTCACTGGTGTATCTTACTCTCCTTTTTCCTCCTTCTCGCTTCTCTCTGTCCCTTTCTAATCCAGTTAATCTCTCTGGTTCTCACTTTGGAGATCTCTCTCTCTCTCTCTCTCTCTCTCTCTCTCTCTCTCTCACTTTCTCTACACCATCTCTCTGACCTTCCATCTCATTCACCCTGTATTACACCGAATGTCTCTCCTTCTCTTGCAGTCTCTGTCTCTCATTCCCATCTCCTGCCCCCTACTCTTGTCCTGCCATCCCATACAGAGGCTACAAGGCTGATTATCTCCCTAGAATCTTGTCTTGTTCATGGGGAATTGGGCATCCCCACAGGAGCCCCAGCCCCAGATGTGTAGGGTTGGGGCCCAGGGAGGTCAGGGCCCAGCATTGAGTGACATCAGTGTTGCCACCACCAAGGAAGGCTGCCCAGATATGGCAAGGCCCCTATGGGGTCTCTGACTTCTAATTCAAGCTTCACCCATGTACTGGTAGCCTGGACATGCCCATGGCCTAGTTCATTCTTTTGTTTCCAGCATCCAGTAAATGGGGGTTAGGATAAATCAGAGTATCCATCTGCGCAGAAACCATGGGGTCCTACAGAGAGACAAAGCATGATAATTCAAAGTAGACGATAGGTGCCCAGTAAATGGTCACACACACACACACACACACACACACACCCCAAAAGGAATAAGTTTAATGTTTGAAGGTGGGAAGGGGACAGATTGTAGAACTCAATTTCATCTTTGAACAAGACTCAAGATTTATCTATATTGTCCCATCCCCATTTAATCAAAAATATTTATGACATTTTTTTTTATTATCCAAATCCTGGGCTGGGGACTTGGGACAGATGAGGACAAACAAAGCTTCTATAATGTCACACTTCCATGGAAGCAGAAAGACAAATGACCAGGTAATTACACCCTTTCCTGGACTCTTTTTGATAAGTAATTTGAACAACTTCTCCAGGACAGTCTGGCCCTTTATATCGAACATAGAAAGGACCATACCTTGGAGATTATCCAGCAGTTACATTTGAGTGTGTGCGTCAAGAAGTATGTACAAGGATATTCATTGCAGTATAGGAAGTGCCCACAAGAGATGGAAGTAACCCAGCTGTTCATGAGTTGGGAACTGGGTAAATAAATTCTAGACCTCTCACACAATAGAATACTGTGCAGCTGTTTTAAAAAAAGAAAAACATATGGAATACTAAGATGTATTAGAGAGTAGGGGAAAAAAAGTGAAGGGAAAAAAATCAGTGTGCTATTTAGCATATTTAAAAAGAGGTTAAATAGATGCACAAGTGCTTGCAAAGCAAGGAGTATTTCTGGAAAGATGCATGAGAAGCTGCCAGTAGTGCTGGCTTTGGGGGAGTGGAAATAAGGGACTACAGAATGAGAGGACATTTACTCTTCACTCAACATTCTTTTTATATATATTGATTTTGTACAGAGAGGAAGGGAGAGAGATACAGAGTTAGAAACATTGATGAGAGAGAGCCATCAATCAGCTGCCTCCTGCACACCCCCTACCGGGGATATGCCCACAACCAAGGTACATGCCCTTGACCGGAATCGAACCCAGGACCTTTCAGTCCCCAAGCCGACGCTCTATCCATTGAGCCAAACCGGTCCTGGCTTCACTCAACATTCTTTAATGTTGTTTGGATTTTTAAACAAGTATGTATGCATAATCTATTCAAAACCAAACTGCTTGATAAGGAGGCCATGGGAACATAGAAGATGTCCATCCCAACCTCTGGGATCATGGAGAATTCTGAAATGCAGCAATATCCAGGAATGACCAACATCCAAGGATAGGTTAAAAGGAAAAGGAGGAGAATCCTTTCTGATTTGAGGGTAGGAGAGGGCATGGTGTGTTCTGGGGACCAAAGGGAGTTCAATGTGGTTGAAGAATAGACCAAGGGTAATAGTGTGAGTCTGGGGAGCAGGTCTGGCAGAACTGGAATCTTATCCAAAGAGCAGTGAGTGGAGAAACAGTGATGGGAACTGACATGATTGGATCTGCATTTTACAAAGATCATTCAACTGAGAATGGGCAGAGCAGTCAGGAGGTCCCGACTGTCATCTAGGTAGGCAATGATGGTGGCCTGGACTAGATAGAGGTAGTCCCTGCATGCTCCTGGAAGCTAGAGGTGCTCCCCCTTCCTACTCTGGGCCATTTGGAGGTGCCTTTGGAAGGCGGGGGGGGGGGGGGTCCAGAGCAGGCTACGTCTGCTTCCTCCTTTGAAGAGGCTGAAAGGATCCCAGGGCTTCAGCCTAGCTGGAGAGGGCTGGAGAGACCTCACAGGATGCAAATGTCCAAAGTCTTCCCTTGGCCTGGTCCATCCCCCTGTGTTTAAAGAGAGCCATATGGGCAATTCCAGTGACCAGCAAGAGAGAAGATGCTGTACTTGACCTTCACATTCATAAAACATCAATGAGGCTTAATATAGCCCCAAAGTAGAAAGATCAGGGAGAATGTTTATTGGGTTTTTATCAGGCTAGGAGATAGGGTGGTGAAGGGAGAAATCTCAGAAGTCAGAAATTTAACAACTTTTGTACCCATTTACTTAATCATTTCATTCATTCACTCATTCATTCCTTTATTCATTCAACACTCACTGAGCTCTTTCTGGGCCAGGTCTGTACCAGGTTTTAAGAGGACAGAGATAAATCTGACATAGCCATTTCTTTCCAGAAGCTCAGGTTCTAGTGGGAGACACAAACACCCAGAGATAAGTACATTAACATCAAATCTCCATGGACAGCAAAAGAGGTGGTGCATTGCACAATCCAGGGGGCACTTTTCACATAAACTACAGTGTGAATGGAATTGTGCGTGGCAGCTCTTAGTAGTGTGTCTGCATTCTCTGGCAGAAACCTGCACCACCTTACACTGGAGGACTAAGGCACTGAGTGATTAGTTTTCCTAGAAGATCAGGAAAGGTTTCAAGGAAGAGGTGGTCTTGAGCTATATCTAGAAGGGGATTTTCAGGAATACGGAAGGCTATTCTGGGAGGAAGAAGGGTGTGAGCTATGGCCTGGAGGTTTGAAATGGTCAGGCACATTCAGGGAGTGTCAAGCATTTCGAGTGGCTAAAATGTTACCATCTGGAGACAGGGACAGTTTGGGGAGCTCAGTGAAAGATGGAGTCAATAAGGAGAGAGGAAGTGGATCTCTGGGTCTGACAGCATTCTGTCTACTCTTCATTACAGACTGACCATGCTGTTTCATAGGGGTTTCTTTAGATGTCTGTCTCTCCCACTATCCTGAGCCTATGGCAGGATGGCATCTCACCCACCCCTACGTTGCAGCCTGTTGTGCCTACCAAGTGTTGGCTGTTGATATTGTTAGTTCCCAGACCAATGTTTACATGGGACCTATTCCAAGTCTGTGGGGGAAGGGCTGGGGTACGCTGAGTAACAGAAGGACAGGACCTTTCCTATTCTTTCTCCAGGACATTTAGCCAACGCCACCACGGACCTCATGAAATTGGACCATGAAGAGGAGCCCCAGCTCTCTGAGCCCTATCTTTCTAAACAGAAGAAGCTCATGGTGAGTGCCTCCAACCTTGCTCGTTCCTCTTTCCCACCATCTTTTCCATGGAAAAGAACAACTGGGAAAGGCTGGTTCTAGGTAGAAGATCACTTGGTGACATGAAGTGGGAAATCCATTGTTTGCTTTTCCAGTCCTGTCTCTTCTGTCATTTACTGGCTGTTTGACCTTGGGCAAGCCACTCTCCCCCTGGAGCCTCAGTGTCCTCATGTGTTGGGTGTGTCCTTAACAGCAGAGCCTGCATTGAACAGAGGTTTTTGGTTATTGAGGGAGTGTTCTGAAGAGATCCGAGAAGGATGGGAAGGATAGAAAAGAGAAAAGGACCAAGTTCAACTATTTCCATAGGGAGCTCTGGAGCACAAATGGCACCACAAAATCAATCCCCCTTTAGGCCAGAAGCCAACCTTTTGTACCTTTATATCAATCCGCCTTTGGCTATGATTGCCTGGCGGAAGTGTGTGTGGTGGTGGGGGGATTGAAGGGTTGAAGGGTATGGGATAACCTTCCAAGTATTTCTGGGCACCTCCTCATTGGCCAAGAGCAATTCTCTGGAGAAGGGTCAGCTATGATCCACTATCAACCAACCTTCATAGCAGCTGGTGTACGAGAGTACCAGCCCATGAAAGGAATATGGGCAGGACAGCCAAGCTTACAGAACTATTGTGAGTGCCAGCTGTGCTTTGATAACAGTGGGGATCCTATACTCTTGAGGGAATATTTGGAGATTGGATTTTCAGAGCTGGTCATCCCAGCTCTATTAAGGCCAACTCATCTCCTCTGGCTCCTGCCTACCCTGTCCCTAGGCCAAGATCCTGGAGCATGATGATGTGAATTACCTGAAGAAGATCCTTGGGGAGCTGGCCATGGTGCTGGACCAGATAGAAGCCGAGCTGGAGAAGAGGAAAATTGAGAATGAAGGTGGGTACCAGCCCTGGGGTAGATAGGTGCTGCTGCCCATCCACCCTTCCCCACACTGACCAATCCAGCTTCTTTTTCCCCCAAAATATCTCAGAGAACCCCCTCTCAGGGTTAGGATCACGGGCCATGGAGTCAGGCAGACCTAGGTTTAAGTCTTAGCTTGGCTACTTACTAGTTGAATGACTACGGTTCAGGTACTTCACCTCGCTAGATCTCAGTTTCCATAGTAAAATGAGGATAATAATAATAAGACATACCTAAGAGAGATGATGAGAAATTACATAAAACAATACATGTAGAGTGCTTAGATCTCTAAGCACGCAGTAGGTATTTAATAAAAGTTGGTGAAGATGGTGACGTGATGGTGATGGTGATTTTTCCCCTGATCAGAGATGAATATTATGGATTCTTTGTGCTGCAGCCAGACATCCAGGCTCTCCCAGACTCTCTGACATTGACTCTTTCTGTTCTCAAGCGGCTCTCTTCTCAGGACCCTGAGCAGAACAGCTTCATTCCTACCTCCATACCTTTGCTGCTGCAGTATTTCCAGCCTGGGGACCCTATTATCCTCTCCTTTTTCCTCTTACATAACATCTGTGCTACAGCTCTTCAGATTTTGTTCTGGACCTTCCCGTTGCTCTCTTTTAGACAGATTTAGTCTTGTCTATTCAACTATGCAATTTATGGAGCCTATGCAACTGGTGCTGCTACAGTTACAGCTACACACACACACACACACACACACACACACACACACACACATGTTTACTTGTAGCACAGTGACCTAGAAGATAAGTTTAGAGTCAGACAGATTTGAGTTAGAGTTCCAGTTTTGCTGCCTGTACTGTGTGACCTGGACAGGTTATTTTCCCTATTGGAGCCTCAGTCTCCTCATCTGTAAAATGGGATGATAAAAATGCAACTTATTATTAACCCCACCTAGTTGGACTCTTGTAAAAATTAAAAGCACACAGTAAAGTGCCAGGAGCACACAGTCAAAGTGCCAGGAGCATAGTAGTTTAAGAATATATGACAGCTAAAGACATGTACATTCTCCAGATGAGAAAACTAAGGCTTAGAGAAAGGAAGTAACTTGTTCAGGGTGACCTGCACACAGCTTTTAGACAGCATAGTTAGGGCAAGCACAAGTTCCCTCTTAATGGGTCCAGTGTTCTTCAGCATCTCACAACTGAGGCCTTGAGCACAAAGCACACACAAGTCCCTGAGGTCTTCAACAGGGACATTGTCATGTGTACTAAAGCCAGCTGCCTCAAATCCCTTCTAGAAAGAAAGGATGGTATGGTTTAGCAATGAAAATAATATACCCCTCAAGGAGGAACTTTTTCAGTTCTGTCAGAGAGGGTGCTGAGGGTGCCAGTACAGAAGCGTGCTTAGGGGCCAAACCCCAGCTCTGCCATTCTCTCACTGTATGACCTTAATTCTCAGGTGTATTTCATATATTTACCCATTAATTTGCTAGGGCTTCCATAACAAAATACCACAGACTGGATGGCTTAAACAACAGACCTACTTATTTTCTCACAGTTCTGGAGGCTAGAAGTCTAGGATCAAGGGGTTGGTTTCTTCTGAGGCCTCTCCCTTAGGCTTACACAGCCGCATTCTTGCTGTGTCATCACATGGACTTTCCTCTGTGGGTGTACCCCTGGTGTCTGCACAGCAAAATCTCCTCATTTTATGAGGACCCCAGCCAGATTGGACTAGGATCCACCCTAAAGCCTCATTTTAACTTACTTCTTTATTTTATTTTTATTCATTGATTTTAGGGAGAGGAAGGGGGAGAGAGAGGAAGAAAGAGAGAAACATCGATTTGTTGTTCCACTTACTTATGCATTCATTGGTTGATACTTGTATGTGCTTTGACCCGGGATTGAACTCGAAACCTTGGCATATCAGGATGACACTCTAACCAGGCTAGGGTTAGGGTTAGGGTTAGGGAGCTACCCAGCCAGGGCAAAATTACTTCTTTAAAGACTTGTTCTCCAAATACAGTCACTGTCTGAAATATGGGGGTTTAGAACTTCAACATATGAATTCTGGAAGGACACAACTCAGCCCATAATGATTTATGTATTTAACAACACTTACTGTGTGCCAGGCACTGTTTTAAATGTTTCACATATTTCAACTTATTTAATCCCATAAAAACTCTAGGGGCTAGGTAATATGAGTAACCCCATTCAACAAATTAAAAAAAAAAATTAAGGCACAGAGCGGTTCAGTAATCTTCCAAGGTTACACAGATAGAAGTGGTGGAGCCTGGATTCAAACACGGGCTCCTTGAGTCATTCTTAAGCACTAGTTCTGGCTCCTCTTCTGTTCTGAAAAAGGGTGTTAAATGAGCACATACTTCATGGGGCTGGTGTGAGGATCAGTGAGAAAATGCATTAAGGGGCTCAGCACATTGCCTGGCACACGGTATTAGAAGTGTCTGCAAATATTAGCTGCTGTTATGATGAAGGGAGACAGGGAGTGTGACCTAGATGGAGGTCAGAGTTAACAGTCCTGGAGGATAGCTAGCTGTAGACACTTTCCTCAGGTCCTCCTAGCCTTTGAGTCTCCTGTCCTCACTTTCTGTTTTTGTCCTGAGGTCTTCCACACGGGGGCAGCATTGCACTGCCCGGTAGCCAGATGAATGGGGTTGTTTGAGATGGAGAGGTGTGGGCAGTCCTGGTGTCCCTCCAGGCTGACGGAGGCAGCAGGCCCTAGCGTTGGTTATCAGTTTTAAAGGTCAGACTGGCTGGGCCCACATGGTCTCTGGTGCTCAGTCACCTACGAAGGCACCTCTGGACCTCCACTTCTCTCTGTGTGGGGCAGAGGTATTATAATATCCTAGATGGAGCCAGCTACTGAGTCCTGATATGGGCAAGGGGGACCAAGTGTTCACTTTGAGACACAGTAAGTTTGAGATGCCTTTTAGACACACAAGGGGGTATCACATAAGCCATTAGATATTCTAGTATCATTTCAAAAGGAGAAGACAGAATTTAGAGTTGAAGATTTATAAGTCTTTAGCATGTCTGTGGTGTTTAAAGCCACAGAATTGAATGATTTCATTTAGGAGAGAGTGGAGACAAAAAGAGGGATCAAGAACTGCTGTATTCGTTATCTACTGCTGCGCAACAAGTTGCTTCTGAACTTAGCAGCTTAAACAGAAAACACATCTTATATCACACATGGACCAGGAATTTTGGAGTAGCTTAGCTGGGTGGTCTAATTAGGATTGTGTAATAAAGGCTGCAGTCAAGCTGTTGGTTGGGGCTCTGGTCATTTGAGCTGGAGGATTGGCTTCCAAGATGGCTCGTTCTCAGGATTCCTAACTAGATGTCTCAGTTCCCCGCTGGCTATTGGCAGGGGTCCTTAGCTTCTCACCACGTGGGCTTCTCGATAGGGCTGCTTGAGTTTCTTTGCAACATGGCAACTGGCTTTCTCCTGAACAAGTGATCAGGAGGGAGAAGCAGCAGAAACCACAGTTCCTTCATGACCTGCCATTGGGAGTCACTGTCACTTCTGCCACATCCCATCCCTTAGTACAAGTCATGAAATACAGCCTGTAGTCCTAGAGAGGAGAGTCAATCTGTGGACACATTTTAAAACTCTATGCCTGCCCTGAGGTTCCCTCACATTCAGAGAGGCGTAGGGGCATAAGAGCAGGCAAAGTTGACTGAGATGGAGTGGCCAGTGAGGTAGGAGGAACCTGTGTCATAGGCTCCCATAAAGGGTCTGAGAGGCTGAGTAAACCAAGGATTTTGTCCTTGGAAAGCGCCCCTGGATTTTGTCCCATGGCTTTGGTGGTGACCCTGCCAAGAGCAGTTTCACTGAACTTGGGACAAAAGACTTAAGGGTGAATGGGAAGAAGTGTAGTTAAGTGGAGAGAGCTCTTTGAGAAGTTTATCTGAAGAAGGGAAAAGAGAAATGGGTGGGAACTGAAGAAGTATGCAGGACAAAAGGAGGATTTTTTTATATATTTATATATATATAGTAGATATAAGGTGTGTTTTCAGGCTGGTGGAAATGACCCAGTGAAAGGAGAAGGATGTAGGACCAATGATGCAAAGTCCATGAAAGGACAGAAGGGTGTGGTCCAGGCAGGACCCCATAGGACACAGGGTGACCTCACATTGGTAACTGAGGAGGCTTATTATAGGGACTGTTTATAAACATGTGGACGGGATTTAGGGAAACCACAAGGAAAAGTGTGGTATCCTGGGCCTGAGGTCGTGAGAGGTGGGACAGTTTCAGGAACTGGATGGACAGACTGCATAGAGAGGGCCACCTGACAGAAGCTGTGGCTTTCATACTGGGGACGCAGCCAGTCCACAATGACCCGCAGAGAGGAAACCGAGGGGTGTAAGCCCCTGACCTCACTCTCACCACCATCCTTCCTCCTGCCACTGCTCCCCAATGGCGGAACCCTCTGGAACCAGAGTCACTCTTCTGGGGCACGGAGCAGCATGGAGAAGGGAGGAGAGTAGATCCACGTTAGTTTTTCCTCCCAACTTACAAAAACACTCTTGACCTGTGTCAAATTATTAGTGTATCCTTTCCATTACAGCAAAATTCCTTGAATGAGTGATCTTTGCTTACCATCGCCAATTCTTCTCCCTTTCTCACTTGAACTCCTTCCAACGAGGCTTTCATTGTCAGCATCTACTCCAGCTGCTCTTATCAAGGTTACCAGCTGCCAATTATAATCTCCATCCTCAGGCCTCCTCTTACTTGACCTCTCTGCAGCTTCTGAACACAGCTGAGTATTCCCTTCTCCTTGGAACACTTTTTTATCTTGTCTTCCACGACACCACACCCTGGCGGCCATCAGGCCACTCCTCCTCATGCTTCTTCAATGATTTCTCCTGTTTCTCAGTATCTAAATCTTGAAGCCCCAAAGCTCAGTGCTTGCACTTAAACATTCAGTTGATTTAAAGGAAAAAAAAATGATAGGGATAGCAAAAAGGATGTGGCAAAATCATTAAAGTTATATAGGAGTGAATGACCCTGGGGAAACGCCATGGCAGCCAGACAAACATCGAAGGAGTCAAGGAGAGAGGATCGAGTGCATGGGGGTTGAAAAGCTGATCCCTCTGCCCCCATCTCTTCTCTCTTCCACTCTAGGACAGAAATGTGAGCTGTGGCTCTGCGGCTGTGCCTTCACTCTCGCCGACGTCCTTCTGGGAGCCACCCTGCACCGCCTCAAGTTCCTGGGACTGTCCAAGAAATACTGGGAGGACGGCAGCCGGCCCAACCTGCAGTCCTTCTTTGAGAGGGTCCAGAAGCGCTTTGCCTTCCGGAAAGTTCTCGGCGACATCCATACCACTCTGCTCTCGGCTGTCATCCCCAATGCATTCCGGCTGGTCAAGCGGAAACCGCCATCTTTCTTTGGGGCCTCCTTCCTCATGGGCTCCCTGGGCGGGATGGGCTATTTTGCCTACTGGTACCTCAAGAAAAAATACATCTAGAGCTGAGCCAGGCCTGGGCTTGGTGTCTGACTCTCAGTGTCTCTGTGCTGTGTGATCCCCAGTGAGCTCTCAATAATGCACTGTCTCACGAACACTTGGACAGCCCCTTCCCCACCCCTTGTTCGGAGTAACTCTATTGTTAATGTGAAAACATTCCATAGTTTAGAAGTAGACGTTGCCAATGCCGTGAGTTGAAGCCATGGCACTACTAATGGAGAGAAAGAGTGAGAGAGAGAGAGAGAGAACAGAAACAAAGCACGAATGCCTTTTCTTTTGATTCAAGGTCTCAAGATGGAACTGTGGGGACTGGTTAGGATCTGAGGTGAGTCCCAGGCCATTTCACCCATCAGAGCCCAGATTCTGGGAGGTGCTGGGGGCTCAGAGGGCCTGACCCCTCGCCTCCCCTTCCCTCTTGCCCAGGGAACTTTCCACAGGACAAAGCCAACATCAAGACTCAACTCTTCTAAGTGGTACCTCTGGGTGGGGCTAGAGACCCGGAGACTCCGTGGGGAGGCCCGTGAAGATCGGAAGGGACTTCATTCTTCTCCTGGACATGGACTGAGACAGCAGTGGCTTAAGCCAAGGCAGTGGCACCCAACCACCAAACCAGGACTGGGACGGACACCATGAGCACACCCTCATTCCCCTCCTGCTGTGGCCAGTGAGTTTGATTTGGCACTTTACCAGTAATCCCTGAAGGCAGCATCCACCATCCTCTTCCCACCTGGAGTTGATTTTTCCCACCATGTGAGGTGGGCTTTCAGCAAAAGCCATGTTCACTTATCTTAGAAGGTCAGTCCGGCCTGAGTGCAGGGATGGGTCTGGAGGTTGATGAACCTCAAGTCCCTCTCCTAGCCTCTGCCAAAGCCATCTCCTTTAATGCCCACCTGTCCCATCACTGGTGAGGTGCCTCACATGCCCCACCATGCCACACAGGGGGACCTCCTCACCTACGCTGCCCACCCTGGTCCTGTCTCACTTTCCTGTGCCTTTTGCATGTTGGGAGAAGGTCCGAGTGTCACTGCCTTTCATGCTTAGAAACCACTGAAAGCCCCCAATAAAGCATCCAGGAGAAGCAGTTGCTTTTCATTTGTAAACCTGTGTTGCCATCGAGCTCTCATTTGCAAAGGCTGGTGTCAGAGAGGTGGAGACACAAGATTCAGCATCAGTGAGTTCAGGTTTCAAGTTGATGAGTGTAGGGAAGGCTCCCAGATAGACTTGGCAAAGTTCTGCTCTTAACATAAACCCACCTCTTGACATAAACTGGGGAGAGTGCTTCACAGTTTACAGAGCATGCTCACAGCCTTTTGCTTATGTAATAGCCTTTCGGGGGGGGGGGGGGCTCCCAGGGCACATGTCCCCACAATTTCCCAGGGAAAAATGTGTTCAAATGCCCCAAGAGCGTTAAACCAGAAGTGTAATTTGTGGAACATAAGGCATAGTTTTATTTTATTAAAAAAATATAAGAATTTTTCCCACCAAGATGAAAGAAAAGAATAGCCAGGGCCAAGACAGGACAAGCACTTCTAACGCTGTCCACCCCTTGGCTCCTTAAACATCCACACAGACCCTCCCACTCATAACTGAACTCCACGCATGGACAATAACATCATGCTTAATCCTAACGGGACCAATGCTCTCCTGAAATGAGGATACAACTTCTCTCAAAGCCCCACCCGTCAGTAACATCACTCTGGATGATGTCAAGAGTCTCTTTTTGGTCCACCTCTAGTCCTAGAGGTCACCTATAGAGGCACACCTCAATATACTGTAATATGTAGATTAAAACATCAATTTAGCTATCACCAGTAATCTTTATATGCAATATATGCACATATATGACAAGCAGGAAAGAAAACACTCATAGTTGCTTCAGCTCTCATTTCTGTAATTGATCCTAAGGTCATTTTGATATTTATAATTTCTTTTTTCCCCACTCGCTATTCTTTTTTTGTTTGTTTGGTTTGATTTGCCCCCAGCCAGGACCTCATATTTGGGGTATTTTACTGGTGAAATGATTCAGACTTGGGCTATTGTCATCTTCTATTAATCTTTTACTGTTGGATGTGGAAGTATAACAGGGCCCCCAAAGAATCTTCTAGTTCCCATACAATCTTCCATGCCACCACTGTAGCAGCAATCCAATTTACTCTTGATGTTCAGACCAATCATGCCAGCCAGTAGCGTAACCTTTGATCTCTGAACACTTCTCATACCATAGCCATGCAATGGTATGAGAAACTCAAAATGGCTGAGTGGCAATCAATGTTTTCCCTAATAGAAACATTCCTTCCTTGATAACTATAATATCTAGCCAAATATCTAGTCCAAAGTTTTAGGGATAGAAAGTAACATTTTTTGTGAATGGGTTATTTTGTGCAATAGTGAAAGTAGTCCCTCCCATTTCCACCTCAGCATTGCTGGATCCGTTTTCTGCATGTGGAGAAATAGCACTATGGTTGGTACAAAGTATGTGATGTATCCTTTAGACAGCATCCCAACATTGCAGTGTCTCCCAGCTGGCCATCTCAGTTTTCTATAAGTCTGTTGCTTCTAGATAAGATCAGAAAATTCCATAGGTATAATCACACTGCTACATTTATTTTACTATAATGTCTCCTCTTTGGTCAGAAGCAATGTTGTATGGAATACCAAGACTGAAACCAAGTTTCCCTCTCTAAAATCAGTAATTTTTAAAAAATATATATATATTTTATTGAGTTTTTACAGAGAGGAAGGGGAAGGGATACAAAGCTAGAAACATAGATTAGAGAGAAACATCGATCAGCTGCCTCTTGCACACCCCCTACTGGGGATGTGCCCGCAACCAAGGTATATGCCCTTGACCGGAATCGAACCTGGGACCCTATCCACTGAGCCAAACCAGTTTCAGCAGTAATTTTTTTTAAAGTAACACTTCTCCCCAAATATTTTTATCCCTACCTAGTTGGTTGAATCTGCAGATGCAAAACCTGCAGATAGGGAGAGCCGACTGTATTGCTTGAAGTTCTGTTCACTGAAAAGATTTCCCTTCTCCAATGTTTTTCAGGGCCTTCCTATAGTGCTGCAACCACCCACTTCCAATTGGTTCCAGGCCTGAGCTTTTTCTTCCTCCATCAATTGATCCCAGGGTATTTGTTATGGGGCCTTAGGTATTGACTGAGGAAGCGGTGGCAATGTGGTAGGAATAGGTGACATTCTCACTTGATGAGAGAATGCTGTGATACATGTCTAGCTTTATAACTTGATGAATCAGATGACATCTAGTCCATGATGGGCAGCTCAGGTTACATAGTCAGTTGATGTCTCCTGGTCAGGTGTTAGGTCTCTATCACAGCTCAGTAGCAAGCCAGTCACTATACACTGAGTGGCCATATTATGACCTCTGAACGCATAATAATCTGGCCACTCAGTGTGTGTGTGTGTGTGTGTGTGTGTGTGTGTGTGTGTGTATAAAACATTAGAGGCCTGGGTGCATGAATTTGTGCATGGGTGGGATCCGGGCAGCCTGGCCAGGGGGAGGGGGCATGGGCGAGTGGCCGGCTTGCCTGCTGGTCCAGCTCCTGGTTGAGGAGACAACTTGCATATTAGCCTTTTATTATATAGAATATACACTGAGTGGCCAGATTATTGTGCATTCAGAGATCATAGATAATAATTTGGCCACTCAGGGTATTTTAAAGGAATAATTGTTATTTGTAGAAGAGGACATGACTTTGCTCTAAGTCCTAGAGATGGGCAGAGATTTTCCTATTAGGACTTGCTGGGGGCTGAAAAGGAAATGTAAACTGTAAATATCATAAACAACTTAAACACCATTGGATCGACTGGGTCATGTAGCTCAACTGGCCGAGCATCTTGCACTGTGGCCTAAATCTGCCTTGGGATCCATTCAAAATTGGCTGTCCTATGTATGGGTTACTCAGTAAATGGTTTGCAGCCGCACACAATTGCATGTACATTCCCTCCCAAACCCAAAGAGGGCTACCAGTTGTGCTTTTTTCTTGGGGATAGGAGCAGCAACTTGTCTTTTACTTGGAAGGGATAACCCGACGTTTCCTAACCTCCAGGTCCCTAGAAACTTTACCAAGCTGCCAGGCTTCTGAATGCCCATGGGGTTTACATACCACCCTCTGACATGCCTGGGTCTTCCTAAAGCATCTGGTGTACCTGCTATTTCCTGCTCACAGGTACAGCAAGATGTCATCAATGTGGTGGATCAGTGTGTTCTTAGAGGACATCAGAATAATCCAGACTAGCCGAAGCTGGTTTGGCTCAGTGGTAGAGTGTTGGTCTGCGGACTGAAAGGTCCCGGGTTCGATTCCGGTCAAGGGCATGTACCTTGGTTGCGGGCATATCCCCGGTAGGGGGTGTGCAAGAGGCAGCTGGTCGATGTTTCTCTCTCATCGACGTTTCTAGCTCTCTATCTCTCTCCCTTCCTCTCTGTAAAAAATCAATAAATATATTTAAAAAAAAAGAATAATCCAGACTAGATCAGTAGTTACCAACCTTTCGGACCTCACGGACCACCAGTGGTCTGTGGACACCGGCCGGCGACCGCTGGACTAGATGATGCCAGAGAACAGATAAGCTGACATGTACTGTAAGAAAGTGAGGACGTGCTGCTCACTGCTGCACATCCTGCCGAGTAGAGCTCAGGGCTTTTGGTGGCCCCCACTGATAGAATAACATTTTCCAGACCAGGAACTGAATGCAACGTGTCAAATCTACGCTGATTTGCTTTCATGTGGAAACCACATCTGAAAAAACTGTACCACCTGATGGAGTTACAGTGCCCAGGCTTTTGAGAGACTCATTAGGTAAAGATAAATCTCCTCCTCAATAATAAGTAGCCCTCAAAGATGCATGATATTTTAAAGCTCATAAAATATTTTCCCATCTATGATGTCAAAGACTAGTGAGGAAGAATTATCCCCCTTTCAGAGATGAGTAACAAGCCCAGAGAAGCTAAGTGACTTGCCTAAGACCACATGGCTGAGGAGTGGGTAGGCAGGATTTGGATGCAGTCTACTTGCTCAAGTCCAATGCCTCTAAAACTCCAGATGAGAGTCCATTTATACCCCCACCCACTCACCCCTGCCTCCGTCCCCAGCTGCACAGGGATACCTGGCAAACACAGCATGCTCAGCCAATGCAAGTAGAGGCAAGAAGCAATAAAAGGAGTGGTTGGGAAATGGGCCACAGCAGCGGTAGGACAAGGCCTGAGTAACTTTGCTCCAGTAAGCTAATCAAGGTGGCTCTCAGGCATCCCCACCTACTTACCTCCTGAGCACTCACACACATTCCCCAGGCAGCCAAAGCAGAGAAGACAGGAAGTCACAAGGCTCCATGATAAAGCTTCCAGATCAGTTCCCCCAAAACATGTAGCCTGGAAGCCAAGACCAGGCAGCCCTTGGGTTGCCTGTGAATAGACAGCACCTCAAAAGGGGGAGGGAGGAGAGGCAGAGGAAGGGGAGTAAGAGGGAGGATTGCTTTCCTTTGGCCAAAAGAACCCCATGGATACGACTGTCCTCTCCTGGAAAAATTGTCTCTTGCTCTCCCTCACGCTCTAGTTAATCTGGAAACCAGAATGCTGCCTTAGGGACTCGTTTCCCATGCTAGATCACTGGGACACGGCCTTCCCCATTCATTGACTACGTTTTAACTACCTCTGAGTGGACCAAAATGGGAACTAATGATTATAAAATATTGTGCATCTATGAGGGCTACTTATGGGGTTTCTCTGTCCTGATTTTAAAGTGGTTACAGTAATGAGGGCACATTAGGGACTTACTGTGCACTTGAAAGACATTTATATAGCACCCCATATATACTAGGTCCTGTGTTCTAAGCACTTTATAAGTATCAATTACTCCCATTTTACAGATGAGGAAACCAAGGCATAGATGTTAAGGAACTGCTGAAGGTGACACAGCCAGTGTGTATGGCAGAGCCAGAATTGGAACCCAGGCAGTCTGGCTTGAGTCCATGCCAACCTCGCCCACTCCTTTGCTTGTCTAAGAGCTTTGTGTAAATCATCTCTGCCTGAGCTGTGACAATGTTAGGGCAGTTTTGGGGGGGCACTCTGCTTTTGAGCCCAGCACCCTGTTTGGAGTTGTTCATTTTATTGTCTGTGCCCAACTAGTGTGTAAACCCCCTGAAAACACCATGGCTCTTCGAATGCATGCGGTGCCCAGCACAGTGCCTGGTTTACTTGAAGCTCCTCAATGATTGGGGCAGTGAATGTTGAAAGAGGTGAGGCACTATCACCTCATTTACAGAGGCTCGAAGACATTAACTGGTTTAAGGGCACACAGCTGTACATTACAGTCAGCACAAAACCAAGTCTTCCAGCCACCAAATTCCACACTAAATAGAACATTTATTCTTTATAATGACTGCATTATATTGCTAATACAGAGCTACCATAATTTATTTAACTGATTGCATTGGAGCTGACAACTTTTCACGGTAACAGAGCTGCATAAAATCTTTGTACTTATCTTTGTCCACTTCTACAAGCATTTCCATAGCCCAAACCCTAGACCACATGTGTCAAACACAAGGCCCGCGGGCCAAATCCGTCCCGCCAGGCCTTGCAATGTGGCCCGCACCGCGCTGTCATCACTGCACTCCGCTGCGTTTCCATCACAATGACAGTTTATGACTGTTCAGTAAACCATTCGGCCCGCGATTTAGGCTGGATTTTAGATTTTGGCCCCTTCTCTGATTGAGTTTGACACCCCTACCCTAGACTGAAGGATGATAGGTTCCCCTCCTCTTGGGGAACGGTCTGCACAATTCAAGTTTGGATACTACTAGGTTACCATTTAAACAGGTTGTACCAGTTTACCACCACACCCCAGTAGGGGTGTCGAACTCAATCAGAGAAGGGGCCAAAATCTAAAATCCAGCCTAAATCGCGGGCCGAATGGTTTACTGAACAGTCATAAACTGTCATTGTGATGGAAACGCAGCGGAGTGCAGTGATGACAGCGCGGTGCGGGCCACATTGCAAGGCCTGGCGGGACGGATTTGGCCCGCGGGCCTTGTGTTTGACACATGTGCCTCAAGGTATAAGAACATCTGTTTTCTGCGCTGGTGTTCAACTTTAAGAGGACAATTTCTGAAGATGACTATACTGCACAGGGTTTCTCTTAACAGAAACTACCTCCTCCTTAATAGCTATGAAAAATGGTTTTATTTTGGAGACTTTTTTTTTTTTAAATATATTTTATTGATTTTGTACAGAGAGGAAGGGAGAGAGATAGAGAGTTAGAAACATCGATGAGAGAGAGTCATCGATCAGTTGCCTCTTGCACACCCCCTACTGGGGATATATGCCCGCAACCAAGGTACATGCCCTTGACCGGAATCGAACCCGGGTCCCTTCAGTCCCCAAGCCGACGCTCTATCCATTGAGCTAAACCGGTCCCAGCTATTTTGGAGACTTTTTTATTTTTTTATTTTTTTATTTTTTTTTTTTTTTCAGCGTCCAAAACCTCTTTAATAACATGACAGGATTCAGGGTTAGTTTTTGTAGCCGCGGCTGGCCCGGCGGCCTCTTGCACGCTCGAACTTCCGGCCCTTGGATCGCACGTAGGGTTTGGTGTGGCTGTGGGGGGTTCCGGGGGCCTTGCCGAAATGCCTGTACACCTCGCGGCCCTTGCGAGGACCAGAAAGCAGGACAGTGCCACAGCCCTTGGGGGAGTCCAGGGCCAGCTGGTCGAAGGTGAGAATCTTGCCCCCAGCCTTGAGGATGCGGCTCCGGGCACGGCTGCTCCCGCGAAGGGCACACACCTTCAGTTTGGGCACCTCCTGGATTCTCACGTCATCAGTGATAGTCCCTACGACCACGGCGGTCTTGCCCTCACGGCCAGGAAGCTTCATCTTGCGGATCATCCGGGAAAGGGACAGCGGCGGCCGGTTGGTGCGACTCATGAACAACCTCTTGAGCACCACTTGGTTGAAAGTGGAGTTGGTTCTTCTGGCCAGGAACCTGTACAGCTTGACCAGCAGCCTCAGGTAGATGTCCTGGCTCTTGGGCTCCTTGCGCCGGACCTTGCGGTCTTTGTTGTGCCGGATGTCGACTCCCATGATGGCGCCTCCTGCTCCACCAGGTCCGGAAAACTTGGAGACTTTTTAAAAAGACTTCTGTAGTTCACCCCTCTGGGAACTAGGATCAGCTTCCCACATCCAGAAACCCTATATGAACCCATGCAAAGGTCTGAACTACAACAGGCTGCCAACGCAGAGAAAGTGGGGGGCGGGGGGTGGGGGGAGAGACTGTGATAAGTGCATCCAGAGGGCCGCTCCTTCATCACTCACCCAGCTGCCACCTCAGCTCCGAGAGGGAGTTTCTTTTCATGTTCTTTCCTAAAATAAAAGTCATAACCAGCTTGGAAGAACTTGTCATCAAACAGCACAGAGAAACAGAAGAGAGTAGGAGAGTTGGTGAGGTTATTCAATCCACTACCATCATTTATCAGCCACGGAAAGTGAGACCCAGAGATGCTGAGTCACTGATTCAAGGTCACACAGAAAATCAGAAAAAGCAATGGTGAGACCTGGCTCAAACAGTCCTGTCAGTCTGCCTTTCTTCCATCTCCGTTGCTTTTGAAAATGATGGGAGAGTTAGGTTTCTTGAGTAGGGCCATCTGAATAAAAATTATGGCAGCATAGCTATGTGTCCTTAGGCATGGTGTTCTTAACTTCCTTGGATGCCCTTCTCTGCCTAACTGCTTGATCTCCTCCTCATCCTTCAAGGCCCAAAAGAATTGTTAGACTCTGTGAATACATTCCCTCATTTCCTAGCGCAGCTGGTTGTCCATTGCTTTCTATTCCCATACCTTGACCTTAACCAGCACTCAGACACTTTATGGTGAAAATTCCTCGAAGGTATAGGTGTGCCAAATTTACCTTTGCAATCCCAGCACACACCTTAGGCTCCAAAGGGACTGACTTTGGACTACAAGGTCCAAGAGAGGGGGAACCTATCATCCTTCCCAGCTCCTGGCTCACAGTATGAACTCAAGAAGGGTTCATTGCTACTGAAAGAATTTGGAGAGGAATGTTGCTGTGTGAGGAGATTCTAATCCTGGAGCCATTGAGCTTTCGCAGACACTACCTGGGGTTGCCCAAGTAGGTCATGCTGGCAAATGAGTGGGCCCTAAAAGGCACAAATAGCCTTCACCTGCATCTAGGTCTCCAGGGCTCTGAGGCACTTTCAAAGATGACCTCATTTGAGTGAACTTTGTAAATGCTCTTTGGTGTTATTTCCATGAGGCTTACCTCTTCTCCTGCCAAGAATATGATCCAGAGGCCAGGACTCCAAGACACAGATATGGTGGAGGGAGGGAGTAAATCAAGCTAAATATATGACTGAACACATATTTAGTTTACAGGACTTAGGAGAGAAAAAAAATAAAATTAACTACAGCCATATATACAAAGAATTAATGCTACTTTCATAAAGTGAGCTGAGCAGTACGGATTGCAGACTTCCTTAAATGTATTAGAAAGGAGCACACAGAAGCTGGAATATGGTATTTCATTATCTCCTGTTTACTTAATTTGCTTGTTTACACATAGGACCTGTGTGTATATAACAGTGGCAAGAGTCATTCTCTAAATACAATCTGGTACTCAGACTATGACAGATGCACATGGAAAACGGGGCGTCAGGGAATGAACCTCCATGTGGAGAGGCACGACCAGCATGGCAGTATTCTGGGATCACAGATGCCCTCAAAAGCCTCTTGTTCAGCGCCTGGGGACAGCACACTTTTCAAAAGACAATGAAGCTTATTTCAACAAGGAGACACAGACCCCCAAATGCCATTCAAAAGATGTTAGTTTCCCTGCATTCTCTGGAGGAGCCAAAAAGTTTGAAACGGCTTAATCAAGAAAAAGGGGTAGGGGACCATACATGCGCTGGGCATTTTACACGCATCATGTCCCTGAGTCCTAACAGTGTCACCTCTGTATTACACGAGGAAAATGAGGCTTGCCCGCGGTCAGATGGCTCTCAGCAGTGATGTCAAGAGTTGAACCCACATCTCATTGGCTTACACCCAAACTCAGCTGCACCAAAGTGTCTCACATAGGGACAGAAGGCACGCTCCCAAGACAAAGGCAAGGGTGCTAAGAATGATCAGGAAGCAGTGGAAGACTAATCGATGTACAAGGCTCCGTAATGGATACTTTCTGCAGAGGTTTTTTTTTTTTTTTCCCCTCCTGCAGAATTATTTAATGCTGAGCTTAAATCAGATCCAGACGAGAAAAATGTCTAGAGATTTAAGTGTGACAAATGAACTTCTGGAGTCACCTTGTGCCTGTTGCCTTTTGGTGCTGAACATGAAACTTTGGAGAGATTTCAATCCCTTCCACAAGTTCCTGCTACCTACTCCACCCCCACTTCCACCCCACTCCCACTCCACAGAGCAAAACTAATCTCCTGGGGCCACTGCCCTTTTCCAATGCTCCCAAGCACCAGGGTGACACCTCCAAATTTCATTGCCAGCGTTTCTGTTACCTTCTTCGGGTACAAAGTAACACACTTCACTTTTTTTTTTTTTTATATAATACATTTTTTTAAATTGGTTTCAGAGAGGAAAGGAGAGGGAGAGATAGACACATCAATGGTGAGAGAGAATCATCAAACAGCTGCCTCTTACAAATACCACACTGAGGATCAAGATGGCAACTCGGGCATGTGCCCTGATGGGAAATCAAACCCTGACCTCCGGGTTCATAGGTTGATGCTCAACCACTGAGCCACACCAGCCCCGGGCCACCTCACATTTTGATTGATACAAGGTAACTTGCAGCTCAACTGGGTACACAGGGGATACAAACTTCATATTGTAAATATATCCTGTATGAAACATGATTTACCCCTGAAGGTTTTCCAGAGCGCAAGCTCCTAACAACCTCAGCCTGAGTTAAGCCAGAGAGTGCAGTGCTCATCTGTATGCTATTAACTGGGGGGTCATGGGGGCGTCAAAGAAGCTTCAAAGGATTATCCAATATGCAAGGGGTTCTGTTTGAAAGGCTTAAGGAGACAGCCTGAGGGAGGGGAAGGGGGTGTCTTATCACAGAGCATATAACTGTGCCTTTGTGAGGCGGAGGTGACAGGATTTCTAATCCTTCCCAGCATTCTCACGGTCAGGACCACAGAACCACAGGGCGGGAAATTGAGAAGGGCTGCAAAGGGGACAGAAAAGGTGGTTTCAAGACCAAGAGAAGAGGTTTGGTTTGCCTTTGATGGTGGTACAGATAAGAGGAGGGTGGAACCAAAGTCATGCCACCATTTGATAAGGACACCTGTGCAAACAGCTTAGTGTCTTGCCATCAAAGGCAATGGAGAACATTCTCCTTCACTTCTGACTTATCATAATCATATCCAAAAGGGAAAAATGCCTCAGGCCACAGCTAATGATCAACATACACATGACTCTGAAGCACAGGTCAGTTTATACCAATGACATGTGGTCAGGAAAGTTTCAGTGCAATTGCGCATTTTGTAAAATTACTCTGACTTGGCTTAAAATTGATCAAGTTGTTATTAAAATGTCTACTTCCTGATTTTATTCTTAACAGGAAAAGAGCCTCACAGGTGGAATTTAATACCATAAGCCAAGAGTTTGGTTTATAAAAAGCTAGTGTTCTAAAAACAACCCCCTCGAAGCAATTTACACACATGTGCCAAAGTGCAGCAGTGGAGTTGTGAGTTATTTTCAGTTTTGTCAACAAAGAACAAATGCACAGTTGTTATCAAAAACTATAAAGCATTCACTCAAAATATACGAAAGAAACCTTAGCCTTATTGACACCAATATATGTAGCAGATAACATGATGGAAAATGATCACTGTTCATCCAATATTCACTAGGAGAGGCACTCCAGTTTAAGTGTTTTGATAGCTAATCATAAGCCAGTTGTAATAGTTAACAGCCCACAGATGAAACAAATACTAAAACCATTGTCTTTCAGGCAACAGTTGGTTATTTTGTCCCGAGAGAAATATTGTTAAATAACAGCATCAACCGTCACCAAAACAAAAGGAAACTAGAATCAGGGAGAGAACAAAGGCGGCAGAGGAGTCCTGAGATGCTGGCCTCCCCTTCAGCCACACAAAGGCGGCTTTCCTGATTCTGCACTCTCCCTGAGCCTAAGTGCCCTCTAGGGACAAAACGGACAGTCCAGATTAAGGTCAAGTCTTGCCAGGGACAAAAAGTGCCTAACGGGAAATGGCGGTGCTTGGGACACACAGTGACGTCGCCAGTCACTCCCCAGACTCCGCCATCACCCACCAAAACTGCCTGGTAAGCTTCCTCTCTGACGTAGGATCAATAATTTAGTCAAATAATTAAGAAAAATATATTACCCATTGTCCTGCTGTCACTCCTTTTGTTTCTTTTTTTTATTTCTTATGACTGTCTTGCTTCAAATTCAAACTAGAGGTCTGGGGAGGAAGTCCTGGGGAAAAAGATTTCAGATACCAACACCCGTAGGTGCCATACCAGCCCAGCAAACCGAACAGGGTGCCAAACACTTTCTGGGACAGGTTGTGGAAATAAACGGCAGTGCACAGGAACATCCACACCCAAATGAAGGTCAGGAAGCCCAGGGCGACCACCAGGGTGGTGATGGTGGTGTGGAGGCAGTGGTTTCGGTCCGTCTTCACCTCGTGCAGCACAGCCATCTCCTCCACAATCATGAGGGCACAGAAGGTCAGCAAGAAGGAGTGGCCTGAGATGTCAAAGCCATACCAAAAGCCCCCTTCCCGGTGGCACTGCTGCTTATCCTGGGGCTCCTTTCTGATCCCTTCCAGGGCGGGGGACTGGTAGCAGCTGCCCGTGTAGTGTTCAACGCTGGAGAAGATGACTGTGCAGACGTACCAGATGGCCGTGCCCACAAGCAGGGTGCTCAACCGCCGCAGGACCACGCCAGCCTTGCCTGTCAGGTGGTAGTTGGTGAGGGCAATGAAAGGCAGGAGGAGACAGACGGTCCAGCCCCAGGCCACTTTGACAAAATACCTGGCAGAGGAGGGAGAGTGGAGGTGAAGAGAGGGCACAGTGGTAGAGAGGAAACAATGTCACAACCCAGGTCTCTAGACTCTCAAGGGAGGGAACATGAGAAAAGTTGATAAAAGCTGCAGATGACAACTTACTAAATACTTTAAGTGTTTTAACTACTTAGCCCTTAGCAACTGTATATGATAAGGGACTGTTATTATCCTCATTTACAGACAAGAAAACTGATTCTGCACTGTGGCTGTGCTGCATGAGGAGACTGGCCTGAAGTGGAGATCACAAGTCTTAGAGCTGGGTCTGTGATCTTAAGCACTATGCTACCTGTTCAGGAAAGTAATCATAGTTGAGCACCTGCCATATGCTAAGAGCTTTCACCTACCTTCACTTTCCCATAGAACACGCACACTCCCTGGAGGAAGGAATCATTTTCCCCATTTTATAGAGAAAGAATCTGAGACTCAGAGAAGTTGAAAAACTCGCCCTGGGTCATACTTACACAACCCACAAGCACAGACGAAGCCAAGGTCTGGCCGTCCCAGAGCTCATGCTTTTTTACACCAGGGTTCCCTCCTGTGCAGCAGAAAAGGATCTCGGAAAAGAGCATGACGTCACACTAGAAGATCCAGACTCAAATCCTGACTCTACTTACCTTATCGCCGTACTTCTCTAGGCCTGTCTCCTCAGGTGTCAAACAGAGCTGAGGGAACCCAGTGATATTTTTAAATCCCTTTCTGAGCCAATGATTCACTGGTTCCTTTCCATGAGTTAGCACAGAAGCTTGGTACAAAATGCCAGAACCCATGGCTACTGGCAAACAACAGGGGCTTGTCTGCCAGGCTGCGTGGCTCCCCACTCACCCAGGCCAGATAAAGCAGCAGTTGCCTCATCTGCCTCCCCTGTGCTGTCAAAGGGGCTGGCCTGGGGACCAGCAGCAACAGGCAGGAGACTTGGGGCGACCACCACTCTCATAATCTATTCTTAGTCCAGCCTCCACTGGACTAAGTGAGTGGGTGAGGAAGGAAGGTAGCCAAGGACAGGACTACCCTTTCCTGGGTTCCAAAGGTTCCTAAGACACCACCCCAGGGCCTATCCTAAATGTTTTCCCTGACACTAATACAGAACTTGCCAGAGCAAACACCTGTCAGGCATCTGGCAAAACTGCTCGGGACAGAGGCCGGGATTTGAAGTAGGTAACTGAAGTTGGGTTGATTTAGAGAGATGCTGCTGACACTGTAATTCTAAAGAATCTAGGGCCACAGCAAGGAAGAAATGTCATCGTTCAGAGTTTACCTACTGCAGTAGTGTTTTTGTGCAACAGTCAGAGGAGAAAGAAAGAAAAAGAAAGAGAGAAGAGAAGAGAAGAGAAGAGAAGAGAAGAGAAGAGAAGAGAAGAGAAGAGAAGAGAAGAGAAGAGAAGGGAAGAGAAGAGAAGAGAAGGAAAAGGAGTGAGTGGGTGCAGTTAAGGCGGTATTGCAAAGAGCCCAGCTGGATTGCTTTCCTGGGTCCCTGCCATGAACTTTGAGTGGTTGGGAAAGTCCAAGGAGATCTGGGGAAAGGGCATAGCCTGGAGGGTTCCACTCCTCCGAGGTTATCTCGCAGTGCGGGCCCCGTCCTAGGCTGGGACAAGGCTCCCAAAGCGAAAGGGGGACAGCTCTGTCACAGGTGGTGATGGAACTGTCATAAGATCTGGGGGGTTGGGGTTAGGGTGGAGGCATGGGGATTGACACCGGCAGGCTGCAGGGAGGGGGGCATCGCCCCCAGGATAGGGGCCAACTCCTGACTCCCGGGGAGGTGGGGGAGCAGAGACGTAGGCTGGCTCACCCCGCTCCCCGCCCTGCGCTCCTACACACAGTCACACCCCACCCTGCTCGTCACCTGCCCAGGCTGTCCCGTTTGCGTGTGCACACCGAACTGCTAGCGACACTAGCTATGCCGGGGTCCCTCGGCCGCGACACGCGTGCAGATGCTGCCCTTCCACCGACTCGTCCGTCAGAGCAGCTGGCCCCCAGCTCTGGACGAGGCGACCGCCGGCCGGCTATGGCGGGGGCAGGAGAGGACCCGGGGCGCACTCACACGTTGAGGACGTTGCGCTTGTTGCTGAGGTAGCTCTCGGGCAGCGGGGAGAGCTCCTTGAGAAGGGAGCCCGCCAGCATGGAGGCCGCCAGCGCCCAGGGCAGGTAGCGCCGCACGGCCCCCCGCACCAGCGTCCCCCGGAGGAACCACGCACAGCGCTCTAAGTGCTCCATGCCGGACCTCGTCGGCCACCGTCCGCCGCCCTGTGTGCGCTCTCGGCCACCGTCGCGCCCTAGGCCCAGTCCGGAACGCCTCCTCCCTCGGGCGCATGCGCGCACAACCCGCGGGCCCCGCCCCCCGAGGAACGCGTGCGCCAGCGCTGCTCCCCGTGTCGGCCGCCGGGGGCCTCTGTCCCCGAACGCAAGGCTCTGCGCCTCTCGCTTCCCTCAGGCCTGCTACAGGCCACCCGCTCCGCCTGTAGCAGGTTCGAACCTCGGCCTCCGCGTCTTGCGCTGGTCTGGGGAAAAGGCGCCCGTGGGGGTGTTTGCTGGAGGTGGGGAGAGCAAATAGAGCCTTGTAGGCGCTAGAACGGTGATCACAGCATGGCCGAGTCTCTCCTGGAGGCGCGAGACGCCTCCTCCACCCGAGCCTTCTGTAACATGGTGAGACAAGGGCCGACCCATCCTTCCCAAAAGTGAGCTTATGAACTCGAGGTCCGATATGGTGATCCCCCTATTGGGACCTGAGATCAAATCCCATTAGAAAATAAACGTGTTTTAAAGCAGCTATGGAGTTTAAACTATTCAATTTATTTTCACTTTCAAAACACTTAATTTTTGTTGAGTGAAAATGCCGGTTAGGGGCCTGTTGCGGAGATCAGATTGAGGGTATTGGAAACTCGGCCCTCAGTTTATCACAGAACTATGTCCTCTGTCTGCCGGGCATGGCTGGTGTCTAAGTCAGTGTTTCCCAAACTGCGGTCATACCTTTGCTGCTGTGTCAGTTTCCTGGGGCGGCCATAACACATCACCACAACAAACTCGATGGCCTGGGAAAGCAGGAATGTGGTATCTGCCAGTTGCGGAGGCCAGCAGTCTGAAATGAAGCTGTGGGCAGGCTTGGTCCTTCCGGAGGCTGTGAGGACGTGACCCTTCCGTGGCACTCGCCTAGCTTCTCGTGACTGCCTGTCAGCCCTTGGCATTCCTTGTCGCTGAATAACCCCAGTCTCTGCTCTGTCTTAACGTGGCCCTCTTTCCTCTGTGTGTCTTCTCTCCTGTTTCTTTTCAGGACACTAGCCATTAGATTTAGAGGGCCCCTCTAAGTCCAGGATAATCTCATCTTGAGATCCTTAATTAGATCTGCAAAGACCCTATTCCCAAATTAGGTTACATTCCCAAGTGCAGTTCTTCCCAACTCCCTCCACGTTCAGTGACAAGAAATATGCTGGGAGTATTTACACCAAGGAAATTGGCAGGTGCTACAAATCAGATGCAACTCCATTAGTCAAACATGGCTGACTTGAAACTACAGGTTGGCTATGGATACAAGAGTCCAGCAAAATATCAATGAGAGCATTCTGTGAGAATTATTTAGCTATATGGAGTTTATAACAAAGGATATTTGCTTATTTCATTGTTTTTAAACCATGTGCTACATATTTTTTATATTAAGAAAAATCTATAACAAAAGTATGTACCTGCATACTTACACATTTCCCCACTAGGTAGCTAGTTGCTAATCATTTACCAACAAATCACTGGTTGTGGTCCAGACCACAGATAAAAATATATATGTAGGGTATAAGTAAGTATATTTGCTAATAGATACATAGATAAAGCTATTGCTTTATGACAGTTCGTGACAGAATTTGCCTCTACTCTGTGTAAGGCACTCTGATATTTTCTATTCAATTATAAATTCAATTAAAAATGCTGGTATGCCAAAACCGGTTTGGCTCAGTGGATAGAGCATCGGCCTGTGGACTGAAAGGTCCCAGGTTCGATTCTGGTCAAGGGCATGTACGTTGGTTGCGGGCACATCCCCAGTGGGGGGTGTGCAAGAGGCAGCTGATCCATGACTCTCTCTCATCGATGTTTCTAACTTTCTATCCCTCTCTCTTCCTCTGTATGAAAAAATCAATAAAAAATATATAAAAATTTTTAAATATGCTGGTTATGATCCATAGAATTGACTTTACAACTCGCTAATGGGTAGAGCTCTACAGTTTGAAAACACTACATTAGATTTCAAAGCATTGGAGAGTTATGCTCTGCACTTCCCCACCAGGGGGTGATAGAGGACCACAAATATCAGAGTTTTGCCCTGCCTGAGACTTCATTGGTATCACCTAATTGGTTTTCATTCCATTTATCTACTTAACAAATACTTGCCAGAAGTATATGATTCTGGTCTAAGGAACTTAAAATCTAGTGAGGGTGGTAATCATTAATTTATTCAGCCAAACAGCATTTACTAACCGTTTACCAAGCATGGGACCTCCCGTGTTTAATAATTTCAGATTTAAGACAATTTAAAAATACAATTTCCCACATTAAAAAAAAATAAATTAAAAGAAAAAAACAAAAAACAAACAAACAAACAAACAAATATATATATATATATATATATATATATATATATATATATATATATATGTTTAAATTGATTTTAGAGAGAAAGGAAGGGAGAGAGAGAGAAACATCAATCTACTGCCTCCCCCACACATCCCAAGGGCGCATCGAACACTCAATCTGGGCATACACCCTGACCAGGAATTGAACCAGCAACCCTTTAGTGCAGGTGCAAGGGATTTAGTGCAGATGCTCAACCAACTGAGCCACAGTGACCAGGGTACAATTTCCAAAAATGTATAAGTTGAGGCTGGACCATCTGGTCAAACCAGAAAGCAAGGAAGCCATAAGCAATAAAAGTCTGGTAAGGTCATTTCAAGAGGGCACAGGAACCAACAAAAAGGCTCCCAAAGGCCAAAGATGGGACAATTTGAGCATAAATGAGAATAATAACTTCAATGGATGGAAACACACATCTGTTTAAATCCATGGGTTCATAATGGCACTTGAAAAACATAATGACCACTTTTGGAGGAATCAACTAATTATTTTGAAAACTAGTAAATAAGGTAAAGAATCAAGCATTTTTTCTACTGCTCCTATGGGAACTGAACCACTGAATAATGAACAGGTAGATGAGTTTATTGTTAAAGAAATATCTTAACTGATAAAGATGTTCATAAAGAGAAAAGTTTAATAAATCACATAAGGTTTAACATTTTTATGTCAGATTATCATAATTTTGACCTTTGTTCAGAATTTTATATTTTAGGTTTCTTAGAGTCAGGTTGTTTTTTTGTTTTGTTTTGTTTGTTTTTTAAAATATATTTTATTGTTTTTTTACAGAGAGGAAGGGCGAGGGATAGAGAGTTAGAAACATCTGTGAGAGAGAAATATCAATCAGCTGCCTCCTGCACACTCCCCACTGGGTATGTGCCCGCAACCAAGGTACATGCCCTTGACTGGAATCAAACCTGGGACCCTTGAGTCTGCAGGGCGATCCACAGTCTCTATCCATTGAGCCAAACCGATTAGGATTAGAGTCACGTTTTACAGAAGCACATGGCTTTATGTTTATAGAAATGGAGAACTAGAATGAAAAATATGTCTGCTACAAAAAAAAGTAATATTTTCTTATTGAATGCTAAATATAATTTCATAAGCAAACCCTATATTTATGTTACTTTTGTTACAAGAGTTTCAAGATTATAGAATTTATCTTGAAGTCTGAATTTCTCTTGGACAAATTAATAAACTGCCTTTTTAATTTTTTGAAAATCACTTGTACTTGTCTTTTTATTTCGATGGCAGTGTTTTTGAAAAATATAAAATCACTAAATTTGTGGAATGGTTGCATGGAAATCATCTGAGATTATGATTGTGCTTTGGTCAGGCATGGATATATGTAAACTAGATATTAAGTAAAAGGAAATGAAAGTTTTTACTGCTTTCTATAAAGAATTTTTATTTTTTATAACCATGTTACATTCTAATATCACTGATTCATAAAATTAAAGTCTGCTGGAGTAGAATCCAAAAAAAAAAAAAAAAAAAAAAGTGTTTCCATTGGAAAAGAAGCCTGTATTCTGACAGTGATCTTGGTATGTTTTAAAGTAAATTGGTCTGGCCCAGCCAGTGTAGCTCAATGATTGAGCATTTCCCTATGAACCAGGTGTTCACAGTTCCATTCCCAGTCAGGGCACATGCCAGAGTTGTGAGCTTGATCCCCAGTAGGGGGTATGCAGGAGGCAGCCGATTAAAGATTGATCCTTATTTTCATCATGGAGGTTTCTATCTCTCCCTCTCCCTTCCTCTCTGAAATCAATAAAAAAAATATATGTTTTTAAAAAGTAAATTGGCCTGTATCACTTGATCAAGTGGCAAAAACTAAGAGATCTTTATGGATTAGGAATGCCATCAAAGTTTCTTTTTTAAACATACTTTATGATTTATTTATTCATGTGTTTATTTTCTATCTCTCCTACTTGAATGTCAGCCCCAGAGGGTAGGGAACGTTGCCTGTTTTATTAAATAATGCATCTCAAGCTTCTAGAACTGTGTCTGGCAGCTACTAAACATGCACAAAAATTTTTTTTGTAAAATATGTTAAAATCATTATTAAGCCCTACCCGGTTTTGCTCAGTGGAGAGAGCATTAGCCTGTGGACCAAAGGTTCCCAAGTCGATTCCTGTCAAGGGCATGAACCTGGGTTGCAGACTGCTCCCTGGTCAGGGCTTGAGCACGCACGAGGCAACCAGTTGATGTGTTTCTCTCACATCAGTATTTCTTTTTGTCTTTTCCTCTGTCTTTACTCTCTCTAAAAATCAATGGGAAAATATCCTCAGGTGAGGATTTAAAAAAAAAGAATCCTTATTAAGCCGAAACCGGTTTGACTCAGTGGATAGAGCATCAGCCTACGGACTGAAAGGTGCCAGGTTCGATTCTGGTCAGGGGCATGTACCTTGGTTGCGGGCACATCCCCAGTGGGGGGTGTGCAGGAGGCCGCTGATCAGCCGATCCATGTTTCTCTCTCACCGATGTTTCTGACTATCCCTCTCTCCTCCTCTCTGTAAAAAAATCAATAAAATATTTTTTAAAAGAATCCTTATTAATATATGATGTAAAGTAAATTATTTTAAAATTTAAATTGCTTCTTTATGAACAGAAGAGGAAATAATGAAAGATAATCATTATGAAATTTATTGTAAATCACTGGGACAGAGTTTTCTGGTCCATCAAGCTTGAAGGGTGCTGAGGTAGAATGATGATAGGTTATGTAGAGAAAGTGTGGGGCCATGAGGAGAGAACTCTATAATAGGGACAGGGAGGCTCAGGGAAGAGTTGTTGGAAGAGTTGATTTCTAAAGGATTGGCTGGGTCTGGCCCGAGGAACAGTGGGAAGAGATCATTCTAGAAAGAGCAACCAGCAGGTGTTCTTTTGTTGGCTAGTGTGTGTGAAATAATTCACTCCGGGTTGGCAGGGCAGATAGGCAGCCAGTAATTCTCCCAGGGGGTGAGCAGCCCTCTTTGTCTACAGCTCCTAGGCAGCCAGCTGAAGTCTTCGTCCCCTGCACCAATTCCTTCCTTCTGAGCTCTCTCCTGCAATGCCTCCCCCTCCTTAATCTCTGGCCACCTCTTCTTCTGGCTGGATGGGATGACTAGCCACCCCCTGGGGTGAGGCAGTTGAGCAAAACCTTTGTCTCCAGAGGCCAGCCTGCCTGACTGCTTAACTGGGAGAGGATTGTGTCTCCTGGCTGTGCATAACCTCCCGCTGCCCATTATCTGGGCCCGTTCAGGCACAAGGTCAAAAGGGCTGGTGTGTGTGTGTGGGGGGGGGGGGGGCAGTAATGAGGGAGAACAGTAGAAAGGGCTGCCAAGGATCTTACACCATCCCCAGCAGCCTTGAGGATCCTCTTGCAGACCCCAAACTGACCTATCTCAGGCAGGCACAAGGTTGAGGCCTTGAATGAGGAAGCAGTTGTTGCTTGAAAGAGTTGTTGGTAAAATTATGTGGGGAGAGGGAGGGGGGAAGCAGGGAACTGAGTATCCCAGTTCAGCATACCTATAGAATGGAGGGAGGACATTGAGATCAGAGGCAATGTCCTAGTTCTTTATCTGTGGGTCATCATATAGATATTTGCTTTAAAAATATTAATTAAACTACATATTTATATTTTATAAGTCTTACTTATAATTAATATTTTATTAAAAAATATATATATGTTTTATTGATTTAAGAGAGGAAGGGAGAGGGAGAGAGAGATAGAAACATCAGTGATGTAAGAGAATCATTGACTGGCTGCCTCCTGCACACCCCCTATTGGGGATGGAGCCTGCAACCCAGGCATGCGCCCTTGACCGGCATGGAATCCCTCAGTCCGAAGGCTGAGCTCTATCCACTGAGCCAGAGCAGCTAGGGCTATAATTCATAATTTATGAAATGACATATATATACTGTATATAACACCAAACTGAGAATAAAATGCCTAGATTCTAAAAAAAAAAAAAAAAAAAAAAATCACTGTTTTATCGAGCCTTAATTAAGAGTCCAGTGGCACCATGCTAAGTGCTTTACTGTGCAGTTGATCTTGAACAGCGCAGAGATTAGGAGCACCAATCCCCCTGCAGTCGGAAATTTGTGTATTTTTGGCTCCCCTAAAACTGAAGTACTGTTGACTGGAAGCCTTACTTATAACATAGTCAATTAACATATATTTTGTATGTTAAGTATATTACATACTGTATTCTTACAATAAAGTAAGGTAGAGAAAAAATATTTTCAAGAAAATTGTAAGAGAAAATACATTTACAGAACTGTATGTATTTATTGAAAAAAAAATCTGAGTATAAGTGGACCCGTGCAGTTCAAACCCATGTTGAAGGGCAATTGTATTTGATTCTCTTCCTTCTCACAACAACCCCACAGGTAGTACTATTACTCCAGTCTACACATGGAAACAGAGGCGCACAGAGGCTGAAAAAATGACCTAGTCAGAGTCACACAGCGAGCAATCCAGCTCAGTGAGGATTCAAACTAGGCTGGTGTGCCTCACGGGCGAAGTGCTTAACCACTAACCCACACTGCCTCCTAGATTTGGGGAGTGTCACTCTGACCAAAAATAATGGCTCACCTGCTCACAGCCCTCTGCAAATTCACCAAGTAGCAGTTGATAGGGTTTAGCGGCCATGCTTTAGAACACAGTCAGACAGACATGGGCTCAAGTCTAGATTCAGAATTTACCCACGTGGCCTAGGATAAGTCCTTATCTCTCTGTTTCCTCACCTAAAAATGAGGTCGGTATCGTGCTAACTTTGTTGCCCAGATAAATAAATGAAACCTTATTTTACTAGGGGTCAGGTATACAGTAAGTGCACAATCGGTGGTCACCTCTAAAAGATGTTCATCTTTGACTGCTCATGGTAGCCTGTGAGATGGGCAAGGCCAAGGGACACCGTCCCCATTTAACAGATGGGAAGTCTGGCTCGGTTACCATGCCGCCGAACTGCAAGGAGGCTCAGAGGGTCCCACAGGCCCCTTCCTACCCCCGCCCTATTGAATTCTTAGGGTCCTGCACCGGCATGCGACCGCAGGGTCAGCGCTCCACACCCCGCACAGGAATTCGGTGGTCAGGCTGGGGGCGCTGACGCGGAGGCTTTTCCGCTCCAGCTGCACAGGCCGGCAATACAGCAAATTCCACAGGCACACCTGGCGGTGCAGCTGTCCGACTAGACCAAGACAAGGATTCTCCAGTCCTCCGGCTGCTGGCCCCCAGGGCACGGCTGCTGGCTCCGGTGCTTCACGCCCCAGACTGCTGGGCCAGGGCTCAGGAGCATGGGGTGCCCCTTCAAGGTTAAGCCCGCATGGCCATCCACACCTTCCAGCTCCCACCCCCACTTTTTTGGAGGAGGGAGGGGGGCTAGTCCTCCCAGGAGGTTGAGGGGCTCCCTGTCGCAGCCCTGGAAACAGCCAGTTTGGAATCCTTACAGAGAGGAAGACAGAAACAGACCCTCCCCCGCACCCCTCAGGTTTCAGGGTTCTGGGGTCCATGGGACATCAGCTGGGGTGAGGTGCTCTCTTTTCCAGGTGCTCTCTGCCCACCTCCCTCCCAGCCCCCAGCCCCTATGCCCCAATAGGGCAAAGCACTGAAGGAGAATCTCAGGTCTTCATCAGCCCTGCAGTTGGTGAGGCATTCAAGGCCTCCAACCTGCAAGCAATTGCCTGTACTTACCTCTGACCCGCTCTCTCAATCCTCTTACACTCTCTGTACCCTAAGTCTTCCCTAACCTGCCTTTTTTCAGTTTTGACTTCAAATGAACCAGTTCCCGCTAGCCTCAGAGCCTTTGCCTGTGCTGTTCCCTTCTCCTTGTACTGCTGTCTCTCTGGTTCACTCCTTGTACGGCTATCTTTCAGCTTCTCTTTTCACTCAGTTTAGGGGAGTTGCTTAATCATCATGATTTACTAATATGACTAATGGAGTATCTTGAAAATTCTTGAGACATAGCTCTTCTACATGAAGTTTATAATCAACTTGCCAACTTCATCCAGAAACCTTGTTGGTATCTTATTGGGATCATACTGTGTCTGTAGATTAAGCTGGTGAGAACTGACAGCACACACAAGTGTACTTATATTGACATGATTCAGAAACAAATTAGACAAAACTCCTTCAGCCTCCGAGAGCTGTTTTGCTCACAATCTTCCTTTTTAATTTTATTTCATTGCATGAGAGATCTTATTAAGCCTACTTTACAGATGAGGAAACTGAGGCTCAGAGAAATTACATGACTTGCCCCAAGGTCCCAGGGTGAGGAAGTGGTAGGGCCAAGACCCACGTCTGTCTGACTCACAAATCTGCCCATGGAGTCAGTTCAGTCTATGGGTTTGGTTTGCCCGTGTCTCCATTTGTGTGTTTACATGAAGGGTGTGTTCCCATGTACCCAGAATGGGAAAGCATTTATATTTGAAGAGGGATGTGCTGTGGGATTAAGTGGGAGTGCAGGTGTGTCTGTTTTACTGGACAGTGACTTCTATTTGTGTCAGTATTAGGGTCTTTGGATGTGTGTGCACAGTGTAAGGGGTTTTAGTGGGTGTATTGGGGAAGGGTAATTATGAATATGGGTAGGAAGTATGTGTTGGGGAGACAGGAATGGGATATTTCTGTTGGTGTGTGTTTTCTCTTTTATATAGGATTTTAATTTTATATATGCTGAAAGAGCTCTTTTAAAGATTTTTAAAATATATATAACTCTTAAATTTTTTATTGAGGTATAAATTAATTTTAAGTGCCAAAATCTAAAGTGTACAAGTAGATGGATTTTTATATATGTACACCACCCAGATCAAAATATGAAACAGATACAGCAGCCTCAGGAGGAGCTCCATCATTCCCCTCTCAATCAGTACCCCCCAAAATTAGCCCTTCTATCATCCTAAGTTAGTTTTGCCTATAATTTAGCATCTTCTTTTTTTTTTTAATATATATTTTTTATTGATTTTTACAGAGAGGAAGAGAGAGTTAGAAACATCGATGAGAGAGAATCATTGATCAGCTGCCTCCTGCACACCCCTTACTGGGGATGTGCCCGTAACCAAGGTACATGCCCTTGACCAGAATCGAATCTGGGACCTTTCAGTCCACAGGCCGACGCTCTATCCACTGAGCCAAACCGGTTTCGGCAATTTAGCATCTTCTCAATGGAATCACGCTTTCTGTTTAGGCAGGTTAATAAGCTAACATTGGACAAACTTTGCTTTGTGTGCTAATACTTTCAATGTCTCACTGAATTTCTCAAAATGGCTAAATAAGGTAGCACCTATTTATCGTTCCCAATTTACAGATGAGGAGACGGAGGCTGAGAGAGCGCTTATGACTTGCCCTGGTTCCCTGAGAGCCAGGATCTCTCTGACTCCACAGCTCTGGTCCTTGCCCCCTAGACCATCCAACCATCCACTAGGTACCCTGCCAAAGAAGTGGCTGTTAATTGGGTAGAGAGAGAGCAGCAGGCAGACCTGGGCACCTGGGTGTATTTTATCTTCTGAGGAGCCGGTTTCTCTGGATCTGTTGTGGGACCTCTCCAGTCCTGTTTGCTGGGTCAGGAACTAGCACCGGCAGCCCAAACACCACTGTGCTGCGGAGACACCCCAAGCCACGAGGGTTGAGTTCTGGCTCCCAGACTTATTTGCTGTGTGACTGTGGGCAAGTTGCCTCCCTCTTTGAACCTCCATGTCTTCAACCTTTAAAAAGAAGGTACGTGGTTCAGGCGGTAAACAGATGGAAGGTGTCACCATATAAATCACTACAGCTGTTGTTTTTTAAAAATTCTTTTTATGGTAAAATAAAACACAAATACAGAAAGTCACATAAAATAAATGTAGAACCTAATAAGGTGAACCACTGGCAACCACCAGCCAGATCACGAAATGGAAGCCTTTCAAATGTCCCATCCCATAATAGCCAGACTTTTACTAGGAGTATCAGTTAATAATGTGGATTTTTTTCAATAGATGGAGTTACACATTTGTTGATATTTATGCGACTTGATATGTATGCTATTTTGTTGTATTGACAGCAAGCTTAAAAACTTCATATGTCAAACTTGCTGAAGGTGTCAGCATCATAGATATTTTTACACTTAAAAATGTCAAATTTCATGCCAAAAAAAAAAAGAGCATTTGCAGGAAGTTTTAATTCATTATTTTGCTGCTAAAAGTTACTGTATAATTCAGGAAGCTTATGGTGAACATGTTCCCTCTCAAGATAATTGTGAATACTGGTTTAAATGCTTTAAAAGTGATGATTTCAAAAAAGAAGCACACAGACACACACACAAGAAATAAATAAATAAAAACAAAAGTGATTATTTCTATGTGAAAGACAAAAAAAATGTCCAATTCAACCAAAAAAGTTTAAGACCAACAATTGCAAGCATTATTGGATGAAGATGCATGTCAAACTCAGAAACAACTTGCAGAAAGATTAAACATTGCTCAGCAAACAATTTCCTATCATTTACAAGCAATGGGAAAGATTTTAAAGGAAGGAAAATGGGTGCCAGATCAACTAAACGAAAGACAAATGGAAAACGGAAAAATCATCAGTAAAATGTTGCTTCAACAGCACAAAAAAAATGTCTTTTTTTGCATCGAATTGTAACTGGTGATGAAAAGTGGATTTATTTTGAGAATTCCAAATGCACAAAATCACGGGTTGATCCAGGTCAACCATCGACATTGACTGCAAGGCCAAATCGCTTCAGAAAGAAGACACTGTTCTGCATTTGGTGGGATCAGGAAGGTGTTATTATGAGCTTCTAAAACCACTTACTAGTTAATAATGCAGATACTGGTTAATAATGTGGATCGATCATTTACCGGTTAATAGTGCATATTTTGTAATCAAAGAAAACATGATAATTTCAAGAGAAACATCAAAAGTGCTTTATTCAAAGTAATGTTCTTCACTAACTACACATTTCCCCCATCTTTCAGGTAACCTGTGGATACCATCCCATAGAACTTTTCTTGTTTTGAGGCAGACCATTCAGAGACCCTACTTTCCATCTCTTCGTATGTTTTGAAGTGCTGCTCAGAATGTGTGTGCCATCGATTGGAACAAGTGGTAATCTGAAGGAGCAAGGTCTGGTGAATACGGCGGGTTTGGTTTGCCTGTGTCTGAACCACCTTTCTCAACTGGCAAATGAGGAAGTGACTGAGAAGATTCCCAAGGCCCTTCCAGCTTTCTCAGTGTCCTCTCTCAAGCACCAGGCTCCTGTTTCACAGTCTTCTCAGAAGCAACTGTTGCAAGGTAAGGATCAGAGAGACCTAGTATTGGGACCCAGTTTCCACTGGGATTAGCTGTGTGAACTTGGATGAGTTCCTTAATCTCTATGAGTTTCCACTTTCTCCTCTGTAGAAAGAAGAACTAACGGTAGTGAGAAAGTATGAACTAAAGGTAGTGACCAGCCAGGACATTCATCTCGGTTGCCCCTGATTATTTCATGCCTCCACCTTCTAACATTTTTATCCCCTGGAAACCTGCCTTAGTCAATGAGGACACAGAGAAGGTTCCACCTGGTGGAGCGGACAGGGGTGTCCCTGTATGTTTTCCTCCAGTGTGATTTCTGGTTTTCTGTGGATGTGTGAACATGCAGGACAAGAGATGTAAACTTTGTACGCATGACGGAACTGCAGGGTTGTACCTTCTTCCATGTCTGTCTCTGGGAAGAGACAGTGTAACTGGCCTGCCCAAGGGCCTATCCCACCTCAGCTACCTACTGGATGATGTGATCCCAGATAAATGACTCACCTCTATGTGCCTCAGTTTCCTCATGTATATACAAATGGATATAATGACAATAGTACTGTCTGGATAGGGATGCTCTGAAGATTAAATAAGCTTATTCACAAAAGTGATTAAAACAGTGCTGGGCACTGAGATAGGGGCAAACACACACAACTTATATGTGTCAGATATGATTAAATGTGAAAAGGGTGGGTGCACAGTGGAAGGGGTGCACAATAGAAGGCATCTCAGGGGATGGTGGAATGGACTGTCTGATGTGGGGGAGGAGGATGTGCTTGTGTGATATGAGAACAGTGAATGCGTGTGCATTCTATAAAAGTGTGAGGATAGTCACTGTCAGAACCCCAGTTACCACACAAACAAGCTCTAGGCCCTATGGCAAGTCTCTGAGGCTCTGTGTGCCTCAGTATCCTCATCTGTACCATGGGTGGGGTTACTACCTCAAACTTAGCTGTGAGAGATGGATATGATGCTCTGAACCAATGCAGGTGCCGGCCACATGGGAGAAGTTCATGGTAAGCATTCAGAGAGAGTGGGCACAATTCTTGACACTCCTGGGATCTAAGCTCCCAGGCTGTGTCCTCCTCTGGGGGGCTGCAGAGCTCCCCCTGGTGTACCACGCATCCCAGCTGCTGTAAGCAGAAGAGCCCTAGTCCAGTTTCTCCAGTGGGGCATCTGAGGCCCAGAGAAGGATAGGGACTTGCCCTGGGATACCCAGCATATTGAATATCCCCAGAGATGGGGCTAGATTGGAGCCAGTCTCTCTTCTCCTTCTGGGATGGTCTTGCTCTTTTCCTTTCTGTTTCTTGATTTTCTTTCTCTCTGCAGAGGTCAGTGTTGGCAGCTCCCATCGCCCACTGCTCTGCCTGCCCCACCTTCCCCAGCACTCAGCCTGGGCTGGGGGAAGCTGCTCCAGAAGGAAGGTGTGTGGCAGCAGGCCCTGTCTGGGCCATGGAGGCTGGAGCCGGGTGGCTGCCTAGAGTGAGAATCCCGTGTGCCTGCGGAGGACCCCGCGTGGGTAGTCCAGTCCCAGCTTCCAGCCCTGCATCACCACCTGGTGCTGCCTGGGGCTTCTCAGAGGTCACTGGAGGAGGAGGCTGAAGACTCACAAATACTTCAAATTTTTTTTTTATGTAACATCTTTCTTGTAAGTCTATCCCCCTCTCATAACAAAAGTATTGTGTATTATTCATGGAGAATACAATTAATCAGAGAGGAGGAAATTAAACTTTCTTAACTCAGAAGGACAATAGTAAAGGAGCTTTTGAACACACACACACACACACACACACACACACACAGACGCACACGTACATGCACACACACACACGCACTGTGTGTGCCAGGACCTGTCCGAGTGCTCCACAGATGTTAACTTTTCTAGCCCTTGCAACAGTGCTCTAGGTAGGTCCCATTTTGACAGCTGAGACACAAAATGGTTGAGTAACCTGCCCAAGGACACCAAGTTAGGGATTTGAATGTTTAACTAATGAGGATGCTCTGAGCAGCATTTCAGTGAATACTTCTATACAAAAGATGGCGTCCTTTTTACATACACACAGGGCCCTGCTGTCAGACTTGGACTTGAATCCTTGCCTTGTGGCAAATAGGCTGGCTTGACTTTCGTTCCTTCACCTCTATGGGACTTGGTTTCTCTATCTGTAAAATGGAGAGCTGTCATGTATGCTTCTGAGAGTTGGCTGAGCTTGTATATGAAGCACTCAGTCCGGGCCTGGTGCTCATGAGACAGGCCATGTTAGCAGCCTGCTCGGAGGCCAGTGGGCTATGTAGGGGAAACAGTCAGAAAATACACTGGATGCAGGGTGGCCTTAATATGTTGGGATCTAGAAGGCAGAGAGAAGCCTCTGGGTCTCCCAAGGGGGTTGATATTTCCTCCTGGAATCCCTGCCATTGCCACATCCCTACCCTGACCAGCAGCCTAGCCCCAGCCCTGCACACTCCAGATGGAAGTGGGAACAGCAGAGGCTGGAGAGGAAAGCCAGCAAATGGGCAGTGGGCGGAGCCTCCTGCTCAAGTCTGGCCTGGCTGGAAGGGGAGGGGGCTGTGGGACCGGGCGCGTCAGATGCCATCAGCTCAGCGGGGACCGTTAAAGTCGCTGTGCTGCCAGGCGGACCAGGGTGTCTGCAGAAGTCCCCTGCCTCCTCTTCGGACACCTCCTGCCTCTCACCTGGGCTGCCTGTCCTGGGTATGAGCTCCTGCTGCATGGTCTCTTGCACGCCTCTCTCTAGTTCTCTTCTCAAGTCTGTTTCTCTCCCCCTCTTCTCTGTTCTTTTTTCCCCTTTCTCTCTCTCTACCTTTCGTTCTTTCTCCCCCAGTTCCCACCCCACCCCCACGTTCTTTCTTTTTCCTCTTATCATCATCTCTCATTCTGTCTTGTACCTTTCTACCTTTCTATATCTTTCATTCAGTTCCTCTGTATCCTTTTTGGTCTTGCTCATTTTTCTGTTTCTTGTTTTTCTTTCTCTCTGCCTCTTTCATTCTCCGCATCTGCTTCTCTCTGTGTCTTGCCCTCACTGCTGAAAGTGCAGCAGCTCAGAGACAAGAGAGCCCTCACTAAGCTTTGGGGAAGGTGGACCCTGCCCCTCTGAGGGCTTTGAAGGAGCCCACCTTAAGCAGGATGGGTGAAGAAGGCGGCTAGGATGGGGGGGTGGGGGAGATCTTTCTTCTGGGCTGGTGGGATGGAGCCCTGGCTTTGAAGTGGTGGCACCATCTCACCCCAAGTCCTGATCCAGGTTAGCTACTGTCTGGGCATTTCTTCCTATTGCCCCATCCACTCAGTCTGCTGGGGTGGGAAGGGCAGGGTGTTGGGCCAGAGCTGAGTCAGCGGGTCTTCACTAAGTTCCCAGGGTTAGCATCCTCTGGATGGCAATGCTGGAGAACACTCAGGGTTTGGTGCCTTTATACTCACCCCCTCCAGGCAGCCAGCTCTGACTGCACAAGGCAGACGTGTGACCCCTTCAGCCAGCCATGCCCCCGCTGCCCAGCACTGTGGGCCTGGCAGTCCTGTTCTTCTGGACAGGCCAGACAGTGCACACCTTGATGCCCAATGCCACCCTAGAGCTGGCTTGGACCAAGGGCACAGCAGTGCACTCCCTGAGTGGCCTGGGGGTGCCCCACTACCGGCGGAAGCACCACATCTCTGCCCGGGACATGAGTGCCTTACTGGATTATCACAACCGCATCAGGGCCAGCGTGCACCCACCAGCTGCCAACATGGAGTACATGGTGAGTCCCTGTGCTCTCCCCCGTCCCCCTTCCAGGAAGCACCACTCGTCTCAACCTGTCTTGGAAGGGCTGGACCATTCACCACCCTGGCCCCACAAGCCAACATCTGGGTGTCTAGACCATGTGGAAAGGGCAGGATTTAGTCTGCCCATTTGATGGATGAGGGCACAAAGGTGATTGATTATGCAGGGCCTTTGGGGAGTCAGAAGCAGAGGACTGTTATTTATGGAGCACCTACTGTACGCCAGGCATTTCACGTAACCCTAAGGATACTCTTCCTTAAAGGTGGGAACTGACATCTTCATTTTCCAAATAAAGAAACTGAGATGCAGATAATTAATTTGCCCAAAGTCACTCAACTTTGGAGCCCTGGCTTTGAAGTGGTGGCACCATCTCACCCCAAGTCCTGATCCAGGTTAGCTACTGTCTGGGCATTTCTGCAAAAGGCCATTGTCTTAGTCAACACAATATGCTGCCCAAGAATTCTGGCTCCCCTCCTGGGGAACTGCAGAAGGTGGGGGCTATTGTCTCTCTGCCCCAGGGGTACGATGGACATCCCAGACCATCCTCAACAAGCCATGAAGGTAGAGTTTGGAGCTGTGGGGGCTGGTACCCGAGGTCTCTAGCTGAGGAAAACCAGCAGCTGATGGTGAGAGGAAGCTGGGATGTCTGCTCTCAAAGAGCCGGGGCTGGTGGCTCTTACCCCAGCTATCCAGAGTGAAGGAGGAAACTTTTCTCTTTCTCACAGCCCCTCCTCTGGGACCATTGTCCCAAACCAGTCTGGAGACATAAGCTTCCAGCCCACCCCCAGATTTCTTTAGGGAAAGAGATTGCCAGTCCCACCCCCCGACTTGCTGCACAACAGCCTGCAAATTCTTTTGCAACAGTCGATGATGCACTTCTTAGTACTTACTAGTGCCTGTTTGGAGTCAGGCACCATGCTGAGCCTCCTGGACACTACCCAGAACAGAATGGACAAATGCCCTTCCCTCCTGGAACTTACATTTTAGTGAGGATGTTAGAAAACAAACATCAACAAAATATATATAGAATATAATGACAGGTAGTGAGTGATACCGTGTGGGGAGGGTTGGAGACAGAAGCAGAAACGGCAGGCAGCTAGATGGGGAGAACATTTATTTGTTCATTGACTGACTCATTAACACATCAACTGGCACATAAAAGGCCCTCCATTTTCAAGCAAATGACACATTTATTGAGCACAGGTTGTGTGTGCAAAGCACTCACTTCAGCAGGTGTTTACATAGTTAGGCATGCAGTATAGAGCAGAGAGAAAGAGATGTCTCACTAAGGACACGGGGAGGGTTGGTGAGTGTGGGTCTGAGTGACCCACTGCTCTTCTTTCACTCAGTCATTCAACAAAGTCACCGAGCAGGTTGGTAGCAGAGCGATTTTCCTTCCCCCGCCTCATGTCTTCCATCTTTTCTGCCTTCCCTTAGTTTTCTTCTTTGTAGAATGAGAGAAACATTTGTCTGCTTTCCCCCATTTCTTCTCCACTAGCTGGCTTCTGCCCACAGGACAATATCCTTGCTCTAGGAGCCTCAGCCCCAAGCAAGTCCCAGCCCATTTCACATTCTCACCCCCCCCAGGACTGTAATGATTGTTTCACATCTCATTTCCTTGCTAGACTGTGAGTCCGCAGTGCCTAGAAATACTGTGCAATATCTGCTGAAGGGACAAATGACTTCTCAGAGAACCCCAGGAAGTCAGAGCTCAAAGGGAACTAGTATTTTTTTTAAGTGATGACTTTTCAGGTTATAAAACTTGGAACATTCATACATTGCAAAATGATGAAGCTGTTATGATGGATGAGAGGGTGTTCTCTACGTACGGATGTGGAATAATCAAGTTATTAAGAGAGAAGAATAAGGTGCTGAATGGAATGTATAGCATGCTGCCATTTGTCAAGAAAGACATATATGTAGCTGGTATAATTATATATGTAATCATATTTGCTTGTACAGATCTAGAATATTTCTGGAAGGAGACACAGGGAACTCACAGCAACAGTTGCCTCTAGGGGGCACAGTGGCTGGAGGGATAAGTGTAGAATAGAGGGGAGAGACTTTCCACTTTTCCTTATTTGCACATCTTCCATGTTAAACTTGTGCATATTTTTTTATTTCAAATAATCTTTTGAATTAAGTATTTTTAAGTTAAAATAAATACATTTTAAAAACATAATATATGAAATAAAAAATTAGTTCTCTTCCCATTACCCTGGGCTCAGCCACTTCTAACTGCTGAGAACACCTGGGCCAATAAATACCCTGGAGCCCCACTCACAACAGAAAGCTCCAATCTCCAGTGAGGAGAAAGGGCACCAGACTAACCTGGGTGTGCATGTCCGTTCCTATGTGGATTTGCTGTTGACTCTGAAGTCATGGGCCTTCTCTGAGCTCAGTTTCCTAATCTGTCAAGTGGATTATTGCAGGGTCCCTACGACCAGGGGAGTCATGGTACCAGGAAAATGTGAAGTCTGGGCACTGTTGTGATGATGGTGGTGGTTCCCTGGGGAACTGCATGGCCTTTCTTTCCCCAGATCTGGGACGAGCGGCTGGCCAGGTCTGCTGAGGCCTGGGCCACCCAGTGCATCTGGGCCCATGGGCCCTCACAGCTGATGAGATACGTGGGCCAGAATCTTGCCATCCATTCTGGCCGGTAAGTGACCCTCTGCCCTTCTTCCTTCAGTCATTCAACAAGGTGAAGAGCATGTTATGGCAGAGTGACTCCCCCCAACTCCCTGTGTCTTCCATCTTCTCTTCCTCCCAGGTACCGCTCGGTGGTGGATCTCGTGAAGTCTTGGTCTGAGGAGAAGCGGCATTACTTGTTTCCAGCCCCAAAGGATTGCAACCCACAATGCCCCTGGCGCTGCAGTGGCCCTGTGTGCTCCCACTACACTCAGGTACCCCTTTGTCGGCACTAAGGGCTGATGGGAAAACAAATCCTGGTCCCTTAGAAGAAAAACCATGTGGTAGAACAGAAACTAAAATAAAACAGAGCCCCCTGTGGACTTCCTCTTACATAATAAGCATGTTCCTGGGAAGTTGAATTGAGATGAACTGGATTTGGTTTTGAGTGTCTTAGGTGTGCTGAACAGATTGTTTGACCTCAGAATGAAGACGTATGGCCTGATGAGATCAAGGGTGCTTTTGAATTCAAAAGGTCCAAATATTTTCTAGTATCTATATAGTATTTTCTAAGGCTCCCTATCTCAAAAAAAGAAAGAAAGAAAGAAGGAAGGAAGGAAGGAAGGAAGGAAGAAGAAAGAAAGAAGAAAGAGAAGGAAGGAAATAAAGAAGGAAGGAAGGAAGAAGGAAGGAAGGAAGAAGAAAGGAAGGAAGGCTTAAATAAGATTATAAAAATCATGGTATATTTTGAGTATTAATATTGAATATGTTAACATTTATCACACATAAAAATACAATGCAATATAATATTGCAGGAAATAAATCAGGGACTTCTAATTGCATGTCAAATATCTTCTTTCGGTCCTCTTGGTCTCTCTATGATTCATGTGGAGTTAATGTCAAAATTCTAAATTCGAGACCCTCTTGGAAATGTAAGGCCAAAGCCAAATGCCCTTCCTGACATACCATGAAATATTCCTACCTTCATCTTAGAAACCGAGGCACAGAGTGGTTAAGTAACTTGGTCAAAGTCACTCAGCTAGTGATAGTGAGATTCTGATCCAAGGCTATTTAACTCCAAAGTTTGTATTTTAAACTCCAGCACAACAATTTTCAAACAGTGGTCATTGGGAAAAAAGAAAAAACCTAATAGAACAGTACAGAAAATATTAGCATATTTCACGTACAAGATTAAATATTGATTCGTACATTTTTTCCAATTATGTGTGTGAGGGGGTGGGTACATGGTAACAATATAAAATTTACTTCTTACTGATGGCTGTAGTAAAAAAAAAAAGGGGGGGGTGTGTGGGGGGTTGGGGGTTGAGAAACATTGTAGTACAATATACTTCCACCCCCTCACCTTGGAATAGGCAGACCTCACAATGCACCCACCTGAAGCAAGTCAGGAGCCTCCCAGCCCCAAGGAACCTGGGCCCCACTGTATCCTTCTCAGCATCCCTCATCTGTGTGCATCTCTCCTCAGATGGTGTGGGCATCCTCCAACCGGCTGGGCTGTGCCATCCACACCTGTGGCAGCATCAGCGTCTGGGGCAGCACTTGGCACCAGGCAGTGTACTTGGTCTGCAATTACGCTATTAAGTAAGTACAGTGTTGGGCAAGAGGGGGCTCTGAGAAAGGAAGGTGGATCCTGAGGTGGCATAGGCAGAATTCAAAGAAAAGGAACACACGCCTGCCTTCCTCCATTCTAAGTAACCTCAATGCCATACATTTGGGTAGGTTTAGAGTCCATTAATAATCCTTTTGCTTTACCCAAGTTTCAGAATTTATTGAAAGATAGAGGACTGAGGCAGGTGGACAGGCAGTGACACTGATGAAGCCAATAGTGAAGAACATGGTTTAGATCTGCCAGCTAAGTGGGCTTGCAGATATCTCACTGTTGAATTAGACCTGCACACCCATTGACAGACAACACTGGGCAACCACAGGCCTCTTCCTACAAGGGCAGTGCCAGCCCCTCTAAGCTTACACATGAAATAAAGCAAACCAAAACACCTGCATTCTGCAGGAAAGCAATCCCCAAAGGAAAGGCAGGAGAATTCAAATGATAATGTTCAGCTAATCAGACTTTTCAATTATTGTGGTGGGAGAGAAGACACCAGTGGTCTTCATACCATGGAATATGGAGAAAGGGAAATGGAAGTTTCTTTCCAATGTATCATATACAAACTTGCAAACATTACAGATTCTTATAGAGACAGAAACAAGAACAAATTTTAAGTAAACACGGTATTTGGAATTACAAAATTATAGAATGATAACCAACTTTTACTCTTACATAGCCCTTGATCATTTACAAAATACTTTCACTTTATTATCTCATTTAAGAGAAGAAAGAGAAAGAAGGAAGGAAGGAAAAAGGGAAGGACACTGGGAAAATATTTCCCCTTACAGGTTAAGAAATTGAGTATCAGAGAGGTAACCAGAAGTTGCAAAGCCAGTAAGTAGCAGAGCTATTTGAAGCACAAGTCTGTTGATTTCAAGCCCCATGTTGGCTCTATTCTACTATCCTGATGTTCTGGAAGTCTTTGGTAGTCTGAACATAAATTTTTCTAGCTATTTATTTGCTGTTGACAGAATGTCATATAATAACCCAGCTTTATTAGACAATGAAAAACACAATAAATTTCCAATACATACAGCTTATGGAACTCTCCAATTTGCTTGCTGATATGTCAAATTTTTGGAGCATTGAGTATTAATAACATAGTTGTTAAGATTTTTAGACTCTGGAATTAAAATTGTCAGGGTTCCAATTGTAGTTTAATTTAACTTCTCTATGACTATTACTTCATCTGTAAAATGGATGCATATCTACTTATAGGTAAGCTGACCCAGAAATCACCCCCAGGCTCCTAAGAAATTCAGAATACGTGTTGGGTCTTATTGTCATTACTAGACCTGTGTTTGATTCCCAGTGTATAATATATATATATATATATATATATATATATATATATATACACACATATACATATATATGTATATATCTTACATATAAGTTTTATTATATATATACTTATATATACTTATATATATAATAAAACTTGCTATTTTAACCACTTTTAAGTGTACAGTTCAGTGGCATTAATTACATTCCCAAAGTTGTACAATCACTATTTCCAAAACTTTATTCACCCCAAAGAGAAAGTCTGTAATCATTAAACAATGGCTCCTTATTCCCCTTCCTCCTAAAGGCCATGGTCAGTTGAAAGGATTAACTCAGGAGCAGACAGGACAGATTTGGGATAAGGCCATGGAAGAAATAAATGTCCAGCAGTGGCCATGAGGAGGCTTCATGGGCACATCCCCCATGACTGAATTACACTCATCATCCCATTATTTGAGCCCTCCTTTGCACAGAACTTTTTTTAAAAAATGTTTTTATTGATTTCAGTGAGAGAAGGGAAAGGGAGAGAGAGAGAAACCTCAATGATGAGAAAGAATCATTGATTGGCTGCCTCCCCAGCTCCTGTACTTGGGATTGAGCCTGCAACCCAGGCCTGTGCCCTACCAGGAATCGAACTGTGACCTCGTGGTTCATAGGTCGATGCTCAACCACTAAGCCATGCCGGCTGGACTGCACAGAACTCTTACAAAGTATCTTCATAATTTTTACAGATACCATTTCATTTATTTATTTATTTTTATTCAAAGGACAAAATACAATCTCAAGAAATGAGATCATTTATTCTATCACCAGTTGACAAGTGGCAGAGTCCAGGCCCAGGCCCAGAACTTAGATCTGCTTGAGTTGGGGTAAGGGGTGGTAGAAAGAATAAGAAAACCAACACTTACTGGAGAGTCAGCTATTTACCAGGCATTTACTAGGTGCAAGCACATGTGGCTGCATTATTTCATCTTCACGGCATCCCTGTGCCAGACAGTGAGGAGTCTCCTCTTGGTTGTACAGATAAAGAAAGTGAGGCTCACAGATGTGACTTGCCCAAGGTCGCACTGTCAGCTAGTGGTGGTGCCGAGATTTGGAAACCTGTGTGAAGGTTGTTCTCACAGCTCTCTTGTGTCTCTTGACCCCATCTCCCTGGGACCTTTTCTCTTCCAGGGGCAACTGGATCGGCGAGGCTCCATACAAGATGGGGAGGCCATGTTCTGCCTGCCCCCCCAGTTACCAAGGCAGCTGCAGTAGCAACATGTGCTTCTCTGGGCTCAAATCCAACCGGCTCCTGTGGTTCTAAATTTTCCCTGTGCTCTGGCGGGCCTTCAGTGGGCTTGACCCCCTAAGGGTCCCTCCCTAAAGAAGGGTCAAGGAAAAAAAAAATTTTTTTAATACATGAATTGGACTCTCTCCACTGATATGAATTTTTCTTCCTGATTCCATTTTCTAAATGTCTAGCATGTGCCAGAAGAAAATGACTGCCTTGCCTTCCTTCTTTAGTCAGTTGCATCATTCTTTTGTCTGGCCTGCAGGAAGGAGGCCTGTGTTTTCAATTGACTCACTTCTCAGAGAGCCTGGGTTGGAAGGAACAGTGGCAGCAGTTTTGTGACTCTCAGGCCTCAAACTCACAAGTCTTTGGCCATCCAATAAAAGGTATCTATTAAATAATCTTAATCCTGAAACCACCTTTATCAATCGGTTAATAGTCAACTAGCTTCTGGGCAGCCTTTGAAGACCTGTGATTCCCTCCTTGAATTGAGAACATTTTAGATCTGAATGTTAAAAAATAAATAAATAAATAAATAAATAAATAAATAAATAAATAAATAATAATTGAAATTAGCTTGTGAACACCCCACTCCTATTTCATATTACTAGAGCCACCGCAGGGTCAGCCCCCCACTTTCACACATGGGTCCATTGAGGCTCAGTGAAGAGGTGTGACTTAGAGCTGCATAGCTTGTCTGCCAAAGCACTCAGGTTGGAGTTCAGACTCCGGCCCTCCAAAGTTAGCCAGAGGAACTCTCTCTGGATCTATCCTACCCTTCTCCCTTCAGTCTGTCCACTTTAGTCTCTCCCTTTCATCTACTAGCCAGCTCTGTCCCTATCTGTCTTACTCTGTATTTCTCCGGTAGAATCTCTTTCTCATTCCCATTAACCACTTCCCCTTTCCCGACCTTTCCCCACCCAGATACCACTAACACAAAAGTTCTTTTGTCTTCAGAGATAGTAAAATTTCTTCTCAGACCTTGCCCTCCAGGTGGGGCCCACACCCAGCTGGCTGGAGAGAGTTTCAAAGACCAGGATGGAAACCGGCTCCTTTTCCTAGGGTCCTTGCATTTTCCCAGGAGTGAATTTTCTTCCATTCCCACCCCGGCCACACCCTGTGCATATCACCCCTCCATCCCCAATAAAGTCCTTTGAGATTAGTTGCCCTGGCTCTTTTTGGTCCCTCTTTTTCTCAGCTCCCAGAAGAGTCAAAGAGGAGAGAAAGGATTTGAGTGAAGAGAAAGTCAGCTCAGGAGAAAGACTAGGGAAGGGGGCTAACAACCACTCAGCCCTTACTTAACTCCAAGCACATCAGCTAGATCAGTGCATGTGTGCAATGTTTGTATAGCATTACTCCATTTTTCAGATAGAAAAAATGAGGCTTAGACTGAGTGCCCCTTTCCAAATGCTGGAAATGAGTGAAATAAGAGAAACAAGAACACTGTTGTAAGTTCATTATTCTTAGATTATAATGTTACTACTTTATTTGGGGTAGGGGTATTAAAATGTTCCTTCATTTTAATAATTGTGACAATAAATGTTAAGTTTTTAATAAAATTATTAGTGTCCTTATATTGGGAGGAGAAAAAGGCTATGTCAGTTTCACAAATGTTCTGGAAATGTAAGTGGCAACCTGAATCAATAGTTTATGTGAGGTCACATAGCTAGTAAAGAGCAGACATGGGATTCATCTGCTCTTGTTACTCCCTTGACCTCAGTATTCTGGCTTGTTAAGCTCTGGTCCAACTTGCAAACCTCTGCAGTGTATTATACTTTCTAAGATTTCCACACCCCAGTCTCATTTAATTACTCTTTTGTTCATCCATTCACCAACCAAGAAGGTTAAGAGCATAGGCTCCGGAGCCAGACTGCTTAGGTACAAGTTTAACTTAATGGTTGGGTGTGCTTGGGTAAGTTACTGTGAGCTCTCAGTCTCATCTGAAAATGAGGACACGAATAGAATCTGCCTCATAAGATCATCCAAACCATTAAGTGGATGTACTATATACATGGAAACCACTAAAAACAGTGCCTTACTCAAAATAAGTGCTATAAAACTATCAGCTCTGAGAACAGTGGCCATTGATATAGATCAGGGCTGGGCAAAATATGGCCCAAACCCAGATCTCTGCCTGTTTTTCTCAATAAAGTTTTATTGGAACACAGCCATGCTCATTTGTTTATATGTTTTATAGCAGCTTTCAGATTTCCACAGCAAACATGCATGTCTCACAAAAGCCTAAAATATTTGCTAATTAGCCCTTTACAGAAACATTGTCAACCCCTGAGATCTGTAGTGTTCTATATTCCTGGAGCTTAAAATTCTAGAGCACATGTGTCAAACACAAGGCCCGCAGGCCAAATCCGTCCCGCCAGGCCTTGCAATGTGGCCCGCACCGTGCTGTCATCACTGCACTCTGCTGCGTTTCCATCACAATGACAGTTTATGACTGTTCATTAAACCATTCGGCCCGAGATTTAGGCTGGATTTTAGATTTTGGCCCCTTCTCTGATTGAGTTCGACACCCCTATAATCTAGAGGGACAGTAAGGCATTAAACAGAAGATGAATACAAACATCCTATATAATAAAGAGCTAATTAAACCAAACAGCAGAATGACTGTCAGGATGACCTTCTGGACAAAGTCGGGGCTTCGAGGGCCAAGTCCCTTGCATGAATTTAGTGCATTGGGCCTCTAGTACTATTATAATGGCAGGCAATGCTACCTGAGTGTGTCTAAACTAGAATGGGTAGTCATGGGAGTCTTTCTGCAGAAGGATGTTTTTTTGTGAAGAAGAGAAGCTGGTCAGGCTCTGAGGCAGTGATGACAATGGGGGTGGAAAGCTGGGGGAGAGAGCACACAACAATATCAGGGATTAAAGAAGACCTGCTGGGCCGAAACTGGTTTGGCTAATGGATAGAGCATCAGCCTGCAGACTGAAAGGCCCTGGATTCGATTCCGGTTAAGGGCATGTACCTTGGTTGCAGGCAGCTGATCAATGTTTCTGACTTTCTATCCCTCTCCCTTCCTCTCTGTAAAAAAAAAAATCAATAAAATATATATAAAAAAAAAAAAAAGAAGAAGGAGAAGAAGAAGAAGAAGAAGAAGAAGAAGAAGAAGAAGAAGACGACGACGACCTGCTGGGTCTTGGGGGAAAGGGAGTGAGATGATCCTGGTGAGGGAGGCAGGGGCCAAATCATGAACAATCTTGGGGCTTCACTTGAGGAAAATGGGGAGGCATAGCAAGATTCTAGCAGTGGAGCCGAGACTGGTTTGGCTCAATGGATAGAGCGTCGGCTTGGGGACTGAAGGGTCCCGAGTTCGATTCCGGTCAAGGGCATGTACCTTGGTTGTAGGCATATCCCCATAGGGGGTGTGCAAGAGGCAGCTGATCGATGACTCTCATCGATGTTTCTAACTCTCTATCTCTCTCCCTTCCTCCCTGTACAAAATCAATAAAATATACTTTAAAAAAAAAGATTCTAGCAGTGGAACGACATGTCAGATTTGCATTTGAAAAGATAATTCTGGATATATTAATGGGGCAAAGATTTGATGAGTGTAAGAGTGGGAGCTGAGGTGGGAGGTAGGGGCATTTTGGTAATCCAGGTGAGAAATGAAGATCACTTGAACCAAGGTAATGACATTGGAAACAAAGAGAAGTGGATATGTTTTTGAGATGTTTAAGAAGTGGAATTCAAGGGGACTTTGTAATGGTTGGGTATAAAGGAATGAGAGTAGATGAACACACAATTTTATCAAGATGAAAAGTATAGGGGAAGGAATTTTTTGTGTTTTTTTTTTTTAAGATTCATTTTTTATTGATTTTTAACAGAGAGAAAGGGAGAGAGATAGAAAGCTAGAAACGTCCATGAGAGAGAAACATCGACCAGCTGCCTCCTGCACACCCCCCACCAGAAATGTGCCCGCAACCAAGGCACATGCCCTTGACCGGAATCGAACCTGGGACCCTTCAGTCCACAGACTGAAGCTCTACCTCTGAGCCAAACTGGCTTCGGCTAGGGGGAGGAATTTTGATGGCAGCAAAGAGCAAGAGTGCAATTTGGGGCATATTATATTTGAGACTAGAAGCTGGATGCATGAAGATTCATGCAAGAATGGGCCTTCCTTCCCCTGTATCTAGCCACCTTTCTGCCTTCCCAGGCTGCCCAGAGTCCCGAAGCAGCTGGGGCAGTGCAGAATGCCTGCATTGTCACCATGGCAACGATACAAGCATCCCACCCCCAGCTGCTTGGCGCCTGCAAATGCAAAATAATCCACAATTTTTGTTGGGTTAATTTGCATACTCACTCCTGATTGTCTAGTGGGTGTCACAAAGGTATGGTCAATTTGCATATTTTTCTTTTATTAGTGTATATGTCTGTGAAATATATAAGTAGCAGTATCTAGGAGGTATTAGTAGGAATTTATATGCCAGAGGAGAAATTTGGGTTGAAGATACACAATTGGGAGGCATGAGTATAAGGTATATGGGTGGCCATAAAGTCATAGGAATGAATGAGATTATGGGAAGAGAGATAATAGAGTATGGAGGGGAAAAAAACCCACAGTAAATCTAGAACTAAACCCTGAGTAATTCCAGTATTTAAGGACAGGTAGAGAAGCAGACTTGTCAAGAGATAAAGAGGAAAACAAACAAAAGACTATTGTAGAATGGATGATAAGAGAAGATGTTATTAAAAGGAGGAGGAATTAACTGTCAAATCCTGCTAGGGGTCTAGCAAAGTATCCATTGAATATTTAGACATGGGTGTCATTCTAACTTGCCAGTGAAGACTGAGAGGTGTGTGTGGAGAGGAGTGGGAGGCAATGCTATCGGTAGAGAAAATAGAGCTAGTGTAGACTGTTATTTTAAAAGTTTAGCAGCAAATGGAGGAGAGAGCAGATGTAGTAGCTGAGCTAAGAAAAGGAGTTATTGAGGGAATTTTTAAAACATATTTTTATTGATTTCAGAGAGGAAGGAAGAGGGAAAGATGGAAGCATCGATGATGAGAGAGAATCATTGATTGGCTGCCTCATGCACACCCCCTGTTGAGGATCGAGTCCACAACCTGGGTATGTGCCCTTGACCAGAATCAAACCCGGACCCTTTAGTCTGCAGACCAACACTCGATCCACTGAGCCAAATCAGGTAGTGTGAGAGAGTTTTCTTTTTAATAAAAGATATATAATCGCATATTTAAATATTGATAGTATTCTGCTTCTAAACATTTGTCCTATAGATATACTCCTCATCATGTGAGTCAAGACACAGGTATGAAGACAGTTGCTGTTGTAGTGGCAAAAGCCTGGAAACAACCTAAATATCCAGCAACAGGACACGGGCAAAATCACTTACAGAATGTTCACACGATGTTCACACAAATATACTGTACTACACAGCCACTCAACAGAATGAGGTAGGTGTGCTGATATGGAGATAGTCCTTCGATACTAAAGGTGGAGGGAGGCAGAACAGTGTGTCTAATATGTTCCCATGCATTTATATGCATTTACATTTGTGTGTGTGTTTTAGCTCAAGCTGCCATAACAAAATACCATTGGATGGTTTAACCAATGGTAATTATTTTTTCATGGTTCTGGAGGCTAGAAATGTAGCTCAGGGTGCCAGTATAGTTGGAGAGCTCTTTTTCTTTGGTTTGCAGACAAGTGCCTTCTCACTGTGTCCCATAAGGCAGAGAGAGAGAGAGAGAGAGAGAGAATCTTTTCTCTCAAATCTCTTCTTATAAGGACACTAATACTATAGGATCAGAACTCCACCCTTATGACCGCATTTAACCTTTTATTATTATTATTATTAATAATATTATTATTGCTATTAGAGTAGAAGGAAAAAGGAGAGAGAAATAGAAACTTCAATAATGAGAGAGAATAATTGATTGGCTGCCTCTTGCGTGCTCCCCACCGGGGATAGCGCCCATATCCATATCCAGGCGTGTGTTCTGACGGGGAATCAAACTGTGACCTTCTGGTTCATAGGTCAACACTCAATCACTGAGCCATGCCAGCTAGGCTCATTTAAACGTAATTACTTCCCAAAAGGTCCTAGTTTCAAATACAGATTGGGCATTAGGGTTTTAACATATGAATTTTGGGATGACACAATTCAGTCCCCAGCAGTATATTTGTATTATCTCTGGAAATATATACAAGAATTTGTTTAAACATTTAATAGAGTGAGATGTGGAAACTAAGGTACGAAAAAGGTTTATTTTTTGTTATTTACTGTTTGTTCAGTTTTGTTAACATGTGAATTTATTACTTTCTTCGTTTAAAACTAGTTTAAAACAAACAAAATCACAAGGAAAGATCACAGCACATGGTTAAAGTTAAAAAACTGACAACAAGAAATGGTGATTAGGATATGGAGCTCTCTTGCTCTGCTGGCAGGAATGCAAGATACTACAGCCACTTTGGACAATGGTTTGAAAGTATCTTATAAGTTAAACATAAACACACCATATCACCAAGAGAAATGAAACACACCTCTATGCAAAGACTAGTTTGTGAATATACATAGATGCTTAATTCATAATAGTCCAAACAGTAGACAACCTCAATGTCTATTAACAGGTGAATGGGTGAACAAGTTGTGTTATATATCCATTCAATGGAATACTACTTAGCAAGAAAAAAGGACATGAGCATAGATGAATGAATCTCACAAACATGTCAGACATAAAAGAGTAAATTTCTGATTCTGTTTCTATGACATTCTAGAAAATACTAATCTAATCTAGAGTGACAGCAGGCAGATCAATAGTTGCTTGGAGTGGGAGGTGCCTGGGGGATTGATTGCAGAGGAATAAAGGGAGTATACATTTCCCAAAGTTTATAACACTGTGCACTTACAAAGGGTACATTTTTACTATACGAAATTATACCTCAATAAAATTGATTTTAAAAGTCTAAAGAGGGAGAGGTTGAATATATAGGAGGAATCACACATAGTCACATGGGGCACTGAGCAGTGGAAAGGGTAAGGTGCAAACCCATGTGGATCTGGAAAAAGAAGGTGAGCAAAGTGCAAATGTAGGTGAATTTTTGTGGGGATTTGAGGCAGGTCCAGGTTTCAGGCTTCCGTTTTCTATGTGAGGAAATAAAGTCCATCCTGCTGAGGATAAGAATGGAAAAGATGTGAGGAGAGGAAAGATTTGATACAGAGTTGGAGAATAGAGGATCAAGGAGAAGAGACAGCAGAAGCTCTGTACCATGTGGAATTTGGGGATGGTAAAACTATGGTGGCTCCCATCTGTCCTTTGAGTGTTTTTTCTTTAGCATTTACTGGCTTCTGGTATGCAGGCATGATAAAGCAAGTCACTTAGATTCATTCAGGCTTAGGTTTTTGTCAGGTGGTTGGAAAGGATCAGAGAGAAGCAAGATTAGAAACGGGGTTTATTTTTACTATTTTTAATATATTTCTATTGGTTTGAGAGAGGAAGGGAAAGAGAGGGAGAGAGAGAAAAACATTGGTTGGTTACCTCCTGCATATACCCCAATCATGTATCCCGATCAGGGATCGAACCCACAATCTGGGTCTGTGCCCAGATTAGGAATCGAACCAGTGACCTTTTGGTGCACAGGATGACACTCAACCAACTCGGCTACACTGGCCGGGCAGAAACTGTGGCTTTAAAGTGGGCAAAAGGGAAATAAGACAGGAAGGTGATACAGGTAGGGATAAAAGAGAAGGAATAAAGAACTGGATACAGCCGAAATCGGTTTGACTCAGTGGATAGAGCGTCCGTCTGTGGACTGAAAGGTCCCGGATTCGATTCTGGTCAAGGGCATGTACCTTGGTTGCGGGCACATCCCCAGTAGGGGGTGTGCAAGAGGCAGCTAATCAATGATTCTCTCTCATCGATGTTTCTAGCTTTCTATCTCTCTCTCTTCCTCTCTGTAAAAAATCAATAAAATATAGTAAAAAAAAAAAAAAAAGAAAAAAGAACTGGATACAGCCTCAGTGTTCAGGGGACCAGAGGTCCCTTTGAGGTGACTGAGCAAGCACACTAGAAAAAAAAAAAAAGAAAAAAAAGAGGAATATATCAATTAGCTAGCTTAGAAGTGGAGCAGTGTCTGAGGTAGGTATTTCTATAGGGGAATGACATCATTTACCAAAAACCATACAGCAAGACAGTGGTAGGGCTGGGTGTTCTGATTTGTTTGAGTCCAAAGGTTTACTACCTCTCTTTGGACCTCTCTCTAGCATAAGAAGACTGAATCCCAAATCAGGGTACGAGACCCAACATTGGGATAATAGAAATGGGACTATTCCCCAAAAGCCAGGTAGCAGGTGTCTAGTATGCAAGCAAGCTAAAATACAGGATGGCTCTGCATTTAGCAGCAGGCTACCTTTTACTTATTTATTTATTTAAAAAAATATATTTTATTGATTTTTTACAGAGAGGAAGGGAGAGGGATAGTTAGAAACATTGATCAGCTGCCTCCTGCACACCCCCTCTTGGGATGTGCCCGCAGCCAGGTACATGCTACTGACCAAAATCAAACCTGGGACCCTTCACTCCCCAGACCAATGCTCTATCCACTGAGCCAAACCAGTTAGGGCAGCAGGCTGCCTTTTAAATGGGAAAGGAGACCAACAGAGGGAGTGGGCAGAATGTCTTTGGTCCGTGGGCTTGGAATCAGACCTGTGTTTCTCCATTCCTGAAAGCATGCATCAGTTCGCAATAATATTTTTAATATTAATTGACTAATGCCCATTTTCTTCATTAGCCCACAGGTCCCATGGCTGCAGGGATGATGCAACCCTTTGCTCATTTCTATACCACTGGAACCTAACACAGAGCTTAGTATACAGTAGGTGCTCGATAAATATAGGTTAGGTGAAGAGGAGTGGTAATTCCAACCCACCTATGTACCAACTGTGAGACTTCAAGCAGCAACTTCTTTCGCCCAGGTGTATTTTAAATGTGGCAATGTAGCCTGGCCAATGGGACTCAGTGGTTGAGCACTGACCCATGAACCAGGAGGTCCGGGTTCGATTCCCAGTTAGGGCACATGCCCAGGAGCAATCCCTAGTAGAGGGCGTGCAGGAGGCAGCCAATCAATTATTCTCTCTCATCATTTATGTTTCTATCCCTCTCTCCTTCTCCCTTCCTCTCTCTAAAATTAATAAAAAATAAAACATATTTTAAATGTGGCAATGCCTATATGTATCTCCTAGCATCCAGTGGGCATTTAATAACCCAATACAGTTCTCCACCCCCTTTTTCTCCTCTACTCCTCCCTCCCACCTCCTGCCACACCCATTCTGTGGAGTCATAAAACCCAACCCAGGTTGGACTCTCACCTCCCCATTCCCTCCTGGCCAGTCCTTTCTCTCAAGTTGGGGGTGGAGGAGCTGGTATCCCCTACTTCTGGCATCAGGTGTCCCCAACCCTAGAGTGCAGGACAGGGGGCCCAAGTGGACCCCGGATCTCGCCAGGTTGTTATTGCCATGGCAACAGTGACAGTCCCCAGCCACAGGTTCCCTAAGTGACTGGTTACTCTTTAACATATCCACCCACATTGGGTGATTAGAAGAATCAATAAGATAACAGGGCGGTGGCAGCTGGCTGCACTCCTGCCTTCCTGGTGGACTGGCTCTCACTGCTGCTGTGTGTGGGGCCCCGGCTCCTCCATGCCCCCAGGTCTCCGGCTGGGTGGGCTCGGCCATGGTCAGTGTGAACACGCCCCTTGGGGCTCCAGTGGAGAGTCCTTATGGTGAGTGGGGCCAGCGGTTGGAACTGGGGGAGGATTGAATAGGGCGGGATCATGGTTAAGTTTGGGAAACCATGGGATGCCCCCTATGTGTTTCTGAGGGGACCTAAGACCCTCCGAGGGCTCCTTTAGAAGGGCTGGAAGCCCGGGAGGCGGTGGGGGGTTGGGGTGAGCATGTGATTTGTTTCACTAAGCTTCCAAACAGTGGCATGGCAGATTTGGTACGGGAAGTGCTAGGAGAGCCTGCAGGAGCCCTAGCACAGTGTCTTGGCTCATTTCCGCCCAGAGAAACTGTTTTTCTGGGGATGCATACCTGGGGTTCTTCCAAAATTTCATAGGGGATGGGGCTGGAGGACTTACTGGGCTTGGTTGTCGAGCTGGGTCATAGTCTAGGTGGGATGGGGCCCAAGTGGGAAGGTGGCCAGCCCCCCTAATGAGAGCCATTAGCTCTGGATAATTCAGCAAGGGTTAGTGGTATAAAGCAATGCATAGTGTGGGGCGTGGGAAAATGAGAAGGATTTCATGTTGGTTTGCAACTTAGGTTAGGGAGATGTGTTACTGATGGTGAAGAATTTGGGCTTTCCTGCTGGGCGTGTGTGTGTGTGTGTGTGTGTGTGTGTGTGTGTGTGACTCCAAAATTGGAAATAACCCAAATGTTGGACAGTAGAGGCTGGGTAAATGAAGCATGATGCATCTTTAAAAAATGGAATGCTTTCCCATTGTTGGAAAATAAAAGCAGGTCTGTGTGCAGATAGGAAAGGACCTCCAAGTTGCATTAAGTGAAAAAAATAAGCTGAAGAATTGTGTAGCATGTTACATTTCTGATAACAAAATGATATGCGCATATATATGTACAGGCATTTATATTTGCATAGAAAATTAGTGGAAGTGCACAGAGACTGGTGACAGTTCTCATGAGGGAGGTTCAAGAGAATGTCTCTTTGTTTTACTCTTTTTTTACATTTTGGATTTTTTAAAAATTAGGTGCCTTTTATAAACCAATTTAAATCACACATATGCACAGAACCCTGTAGATTTCAGTTGTAGCTGTGACTTTAGATGAATTATTCAACATTTCTGTGCCTTGGTCACCTTATTGCCAAAGTTGAGATGAAGTAACTTAGGATAACTAAAAGAAAGAAAGATTGTAAGACCTTGGCACCACACACATGGTAAGGACTTAATAAATAGTATTTAATGTTGTCATTAGCGGAGAACAGATGGCCTCAAGGAAGCAGGGACTGATCTCCTGACTGTCCAGGAGATCTATGATCCACCATCAAGCAGCAGCCTGTGATGCAGAAGCAATAGCAGAAGCTGAAGAATCAAAAAGAGCCTGGGGATCTATCCCCACCTCAGGCTAGTCACTTCCCCTCTCTGAATCTATTTCCTCATCTGTAAAGTGAAGAACAACAGGACCTACCTCACAAAAGGTGGTACGATTAGAGAATATTGCATAGATAGGGGCTGGGTTTGCCTTAGGTGCTTCATACTAACTTAAAACATAATAGCAGTCTTAGTTAACCCTGTGGCCAGAGGAAGACTTGTTGTGGATGATCAGATTCTGAAGGAGAACTCCAGGCTACCAGGCTAGGGGTGAACAGAAGGCCCATAGAGTTCCTCCCAAAGGATAATGTAATAATGATAATATACCTACAGCCTTTCACCATATCTGAGGTCTATCCACTTTGTAGGATGTCCACTCCCGTCCCTTCATCCTAGCCTCCATGTAGTGCTAATGACATAATAAGTATTCAACAAACATTGGTTGGATGATTGGATGGTTGGATGGATGTTCTGTGTCTGTTACTTTATTTATTCTCATAATAGTTGTATAGCAACATCTCTGTTTCAACTTACTAGGTGCTTGTCGCATACCTCCCCATCAGTTGTGCCAAACAAAAATGTCTCCAGACATTTCCAAATGTGTCCTGGATACATATAACACCACCGTGTTGTCAGGAAGCAGGAATAGCTGCTGGGTAGTGTCTGCCATGATTAAGCATACTGTGACTTAGGTTGTCGTATTTGCTTTGGGTGCCAGAATACAGCCCAGTGCCAAGTTCAGGGCCAATCTTAGCCATGTAAGGATAGGATGCTATGCTGTGCATCTGTGTGCCAACCTGACTCCTGGCTTTGTTATATCCTACGTTTGTTTTCCTTTCAATAAGCTTCCCTTGAGTATATATTTTGACCCTTTGGAAGTTTGTCATTTTGGAAGTAAGCATTTCAAATCTCCTCAAGGGAAAGGTCTGTATTTTTCTATCTCTTCTTGTTATATTCCTGGCAGCCACAGGTTCTGGTCCCATGTAGATTTTGATAAAGTCTATATTACTGAATGAATGAATTAATTAATTAATTAATGGGAAGATGAATGGATGGATAGATGAATGAATGAATATATGGATGGGCAGATAGGTAGATGGTTTGATAAATGGCTATGATGTGTTGGTAGATGGATGGAATTGAACAGAATGAAATGGAATGGAAGAATAGATTGCTGGCTGGCTGGCTGGCTGGATGGATGGATGGATGGATGGATGGATGGGACCAATGGATTAATGAATCAATGGATGAATGAATGAATATATGGATGGGCAGATAGGTAGATGGTTTGATAAATGGCTATGATGTGTTGGTAGATGGATGGAATTGAACAGAATGAAATGGAATGGAAGAATAGATTGCTGGCTGGCTGGCTGGCTGGATGGATGGATGGGACCAATGGATTAATGAATAACTGGGAAGATAGATGGGTAGATGGGTAGATGGATTAATGAATAGATGTTATGTGTGTATGGGTGTCTGGTGAAGATGATGAATGGATGGATGGATGGATGGATGGATGGATGGATGGATGGATGGGATGGATGAATGGATATAATGTGTGGATATGAGAAGTGGATGAATAAGTAACTGATAGATGGGTGGATGGATAGATGAGGTGATGGATGGGTAAGTAGATGAAAAGATGGATAGATGGATGAGATAAATTAGGCTGGGCTGGGATAGCATTACTTGTAAGTACACAGAACAGGACAAGTAAGGAGACAGGGTGATTTAGCCACTGGTCAACAATCCTCCATCAGGGCACTGTATCTGTTTCTAAGTGCTAGATGAGCCTGGGTGCATAGGCCTAATTCCTTGGATCAATGGCATCAGCCTCAATTCACATCAGAGGCTGTTGTCTGAGGAGTTTGGTTAAGTGGCCCACCCACTTACAGCTGTACAATGGTGGACACTTAAGAAATCTGTTCCTTAATTCTTTATCCATCAAATGAACCTTGGTTGTTGTGAGGATGAAGGATAAAAGGTAAACTATAAAGTGCTTTGTCTCCCTAAAGGGTTAATAGGCCCAAAGTAGGACAGAACCCCAGATACTAGTGAGCTATGGGATTGTATCAGGTATCAGGCATGCTGCTCCCTCCCCTCATTCCCAAAATATAGTCTCCCCACCCTTTTCCCCTTCCTCCCCTGTCCACATCATCTTACCATCCTACCTCAATTTCAGTTTGATCCCCTAAGTATGGTTCAATACCCCTATGTATGGGTCACAAACTGGGCTCCATATGGGAAACTTTTTAAAACTGACCTATTTGGGGGCACCACTTCAGACTTGGTGAAACAGAGTTTTGTGGAATAACTTGCAAGAATCGTTAATTTTTCATTAAGTTCCTTTTATGATTTTGGCTATTGGGTCCGCTGGAGTTCGGAAACCATTTGCCTTACTTTGTCTCATTTTATAAAGGGAGGCTATGGATGCGCAGAGTGCCTCTTGTCTCTACTTGGAAAGCTTTTACATCTATTCATTGTTCACTTGTTCATTTCTTCAATGAACAACTCCTGGGGGCCTATGGTATGCGAGGCATTCCACTAGGCACTGGGGAATGTAGGAGAATAGAACATAGCATCGGATCTTGCAGAGTGCCCAATGTGGTGGGCAGACAGACCAGCAGCAATCAAAGACAGGGCCGTGATATGACAAATAGGGCACTATGGGAACACAAAGGGACTTAGGGAAAGGGGAAGGGAAAGGTCAGAGGCCTCTGACCCTGAGGTGGTGGATTGATAGCTAAGCTGAAACCAGAAGAAGAGAAGGAGGAGGAGCAGCAAATACAGAGGAGGCCCAGAGCATGGCCATAACTGCACTGGTTTTACTTACATTTGACTGCAACTAATCCAATCCTTATTGAAGTATCTTAGGACTTTTTTGATTCTTTCATGAATGATTTATCTTGTTCCTAAAAAGATTATGAGATGCCTCCTGGCCGGGTAGCTCAGTTGGTTAGAGCATCATTCCAATAGGCTAAGGTTACTGGTTTTATCCCCAGCCAGAGTACATAAAAGTATAAGAATCAACCAATGAATGCATAAATGGGTGGAACAGAGAAGTGATGTTTCTCTCTCTAAATCAATAATAAAAATAAAGATTATGAGGTGCTTAAGTGCAGGAACTATGCCTTCCATTTTTTTCTGACTCACATGCCTCCAGCATAAGGGTAGGTCCTAGAACACATGTGTCAAACACAAGGCCCGCGGGCCAAATCCGTCCCGCCAGGCCTTGCAATGTGGCCCGCACCGCGCTGTCATCACTGCACTCCGCTGCGTTTCCATCACAATGACAGTTTATGACTGTTCAGTAAACCATTCGGCCCGTGATTTAGGCTGGATTTTAGATTTTGGCCCCTTCTCTGATTGAGTTCGACACCCCTATCCTAGAAGAAGTAACAGTTTGTTTCTGGTTAGCCCCCTTTTATATAAAGAGCAGGATGCTGGTTACTTTATATGTTTTTTCTATATAATCTTTGCAGTAACCCATCAAGGTGGGAGGTATTATCCCCATTTTATGACCACATAAATTGAGATTCAGAGTTGTTAATCAAGTTTCCCTGCATCCACAGCAAATCAGTGATCAAAATCTATTCATACCAAATCTCCATTCTTTTATCTATACTGCTACCTCTTATAGTAGCATTTAAAGGGCTATATAATAGCAGCTCAGACTTAGGATGTGCTTTGGGGGTTGTGACAAGAGTAGACATTTATAGTACACTTACTAGGACTTTACACATATTAACTCTATCTTCACAATGATCTATGAGGTAGGTACTATTATTGTCATTCCCATTTTATAGATGGAGGCACAGAGGTTGAGTCACTCAGCGAAAGTGACATAGCCATTAAGAGATGATGCAGGGCCGAAACCGGTTTGGCTCAGTGGATAGAGCGTCAGCCTGCAGACTAAAAGGTCCCGGGTTCGATTCTGGTCAAGGGCATGTACCTTGGTTTGAGGACACATCTCCAATGGGAGGTGTGCAAGAGGCAGCTGATCGATGTTTCTCTCTCATCGATGTTTCTAATTCTCTCTCTCTCTCCTTCCTCTCTGTAAAAAATCAGTAAATATATATATATATATATATATATATATATATGTGTGTGTGTGTGTGTGTGTGTGTGTGTGTGTGTGTGTGTGTATATATATATATATATATATATATATATATATATATATATATATTTTTTTTTTTTTTTTTTTTTTTTTTTTTTAAGAGAGAGATGATGCTGGGATTCCAAGACAAGCCGTTGGACTCCTGAGTCTGTATTTGTTTTGTTTTTTTAATCTCCACCTGAGTATATGTTTATTGATTTTTAGAGAGACAGGAAAAGGGGAAAGGGGTGAGAGAAACATCTATCAGTTGCCTCCTATACATGCCCTGACTAGGATTGAACCAGAATCTAGATATGTCCCCTCACTGGGAATCAAACCCTCAACCTTTTGGTGTACAGATGACACTCCAATGAACTGAGCCACCCAACCAGGGCAAGTCTGTATTATTTTGACTACCACTTTCATTGCTGCTGAATATAAAGTATATGATGTAAATTACTGAGGGTCATAATCAAAATGATTTAAAAGCCACTGGTCAGAATGTTTCCAAAGGTTTTTTATAGGCATAAAAATAGCATTCTTCTCCTGTGGTGTACCCACCAGGAGATGGGGCCAACTTTAGATTGTACATGGACAAAACGTTTTAAATCACATTGGATTTATTTTATTGTGTGTTAGAAAGATGTTTAACTAGCATATTAAAGCATTAATATAAGATATGCTCTTAAAAACTAAAGTCTTCAAAAGAAAGGAAAATATCAAGTAAATCATTATAGGTAAATAATATACAGGTACTAGGCAGATATAGTAAAAATCATAAAGAGGAACATAGGTACCTGGGGCTTTGGGGTCAGACACTGAAGTTGGCAACAGAAGGCCCAGATATAGTTCCTGGCTCATTAACTTCCTATCTTGGGTTTATTTGATCACTTATAGAGTTCCAGTTATGGGCCAGGCACTGTTCTAAATATTTTATAAAAATTACCTCTTTTAACCTCACAACTGCCCATTGAGGTAGGTGCTGTCATCATACCCATTTCTCAGAAGTAACAAAGGCTCAGAGAAGTTAAATAACCTACCCCAACCACACAGCCTATGAAAGGCAAAGCTAGGGTTTAAACCCCGTATCGTATTAGTAAGGACAACATTAGCAGATGCAACAAGCCACCCCAATATAAGATAGAAGAATTACCTCCTTTACATAGGAACCCCAGTTCCTTTCATCTTGGCTGGAAATTGGGTTTTATTTTAACCACCACACCCCATTGTGATAAGTGGAGTTTTCTTTATCATTCTGGGCACCATGTCTTTCTCTGAAAAATGGGGTTAATAATGCCAGTTCTGCCGAAACCAGTTTGGCTCTGTGGATAGAGCATCAGCGTGTGGACTAAAAGGTCCCAGGTTTGATTCCGGTCAAGGTCACGTATCTTGATTGTGGGCACATCCCCAGCTGGTCCATGTTTCTAACTCTCTATCTCTCTTCCTTCCTCTCTGTGGAAAATCAATAATAATAATAATAATAATAATAATAATAATAATATATATGTAATGCCAGTTCTGTTTACCTCTCAGGATAGCAAATCAAGGATGATTGCAAGAATCTTCTTCAAACTGCAAATGATTTCATTGAGTGTAGAGTATCAGTATTATTTTTATGTTGACCAACACCTACCTTATAGTGTTATTGTGAAGATTAACCAAGATAACACCTGGAAAGACCTTAGTTCATGCACAGATGACATTAACTGTGAATTATAGTGATGATAGTGGCATAATTATGCCCATGAAAACAATGAATACTGACTTAGCTCCAAATTGGGAAATAGTTTGTAGGATCTTTCCTATCAGCAAATGAACATATTATACCTAAGACTGAAAAATCCAGAAGTAGCAGCATAACCATCATATCTAGAAACGCAGAGGAAAGCACCAGGGGGAGTGGGGGTGGGGAACCAGCTAACATAGTTGCAAGTAGTTGCCTCTGAGTGGTGAGGATCAGGTTCAGGAAAGAGTGGCCAGCACTACTGCTATATAGTTTCAGCTTTATGGAACTATTTGATTTGTTTTGATTGTGTTCCTACATAGCTTTGATAAGAAATTAAAAAGGTAAAGGAAGTAATTAAATGCTATTTCAAACACTCTCAAGTGTACCTGGAAATAAGAGTCGTGGGGCAGAAAGACAAAGAGGGGAAAAGCAGAGTTAAAGCAAGAAGAGAAATTCAGGTTTTATTCCTGCCCAATATCTCCCAGAAGCTTGTGTCACACTGAACAGAAAACTTGAGATCTTCTCCAGACCTAAAAGGCCCCTGGGGAACTAAATCAGTCTGTCTCTCTGTTGGCCTCTCCTGTCTTTCTCCTTTTTGCTCACTCCACTTCAGCCACACTGATCTTTTTACTATCCTTCAATTATGCCACATTCCTGCCCCAGGGCCTTTGCACTTGTTCCCTCTACCAGGAACACCCTTTCTCCCCATTACTTATTTCTTCCCATAGTTTGGGTCTTTCCTCCGATGTTCCTCACTGAGAGTGGCCTTCCTGAATCTAAGGCTGACCCACCTCCAACCTTCAGTATCAACCCTGTTATCCTCTACAGCACTGGAGTCTCTGCTGCATTCCTGGGTCTGTTTATCACTTGTCTCCTCCACTACAGTGTAAGTTCCATTGCAGCAGGGTATCTGGCTGTCTTGCTGCATCTTCATCATGAAGAACAGTGCTTGGCACACAGTAGGCACTCCATAAATATTTGTGGAATGAGCAAATCCAGAAGGGGAGAGCCGAGTCAGTATGCTGAGTGGCCGGACAGACCAGTGGCATGGAGAGAAAGCTGCCTCCTCTGCCTGGGCCCTGCCTTGGGTAAACAGGCCTCCCTCTGCCCAGACGGCCACTGTTTGAGAACTGTCTGCCGCCAGACTGACCAAGCCTGGGCTGCCACACCGCCAAGGCCCAGCATTCCCTGAGACAGGCAGCAGAGGCAGCAATACCTCGTGGAGAGCTTGTGAAGGCGGAGGGGTGAAAAGGTTATCCAAACAGGCGTGAGGAAGGGCCCGGGAAGTGGTGAGACAGAGAGCAGTTGGCCCTTCCTGGAGAGAGGCCAGAGGAGCGGGAGGGAGGCCCTGGCACACCCAATGGGCAGCTTCCCAGGCAAGGCCTAGCTGCCAGGCTGGACCTCCAGGGTCCAGTTCTGGTCCTGGCTCTGGTCCTGACTTACAGAGGGACATCAGGCTCTTGCCACCACCTGGCCTCAGTTTCTTCCCCTGTAAACCAAGGAACCTGGGTAATCAGGAGTTTTCGAACTTAACACATTGCAGACCAGTAGTTTTATTGCCAGCTTTACCCAGTGGCCAGATAAGTTTCTATTGAACGAGTATAAAATAAAAAATAAAAAATAAAAACGCAAGCTTTAAGATTAAATACCCACTGCATTTTGAAGTTATTTATTACACATCCTTACAAGCTAATAGCTCTTTAAAGTACGATACTTTGTAAAACACTGTGTAATATGAAGCGAGAATTCTCGTGATTTGTCCGCAATGTGTTAAAAGTAAAAAGGCAATGGCATCCTTTCTTCAAACAAAGTCTCACCTGAAGCCAGTTCACAGGAATGAAACAATGGAGGAAGTGGGGAGGGGCAGGAGGAGGAATTAAAGGAAGTGTGGAGGTGCAGGATGCTGTCCACCCCATAGCCTCAGACCCTTTGAAGAGCCTTACCTGGAAAACCACCAGACGCCTGGTTCTTCATGTGGTGAGGCAGTAGGGAACGGAGCCAGAGGGGGCCATCTAGAATCTTGTAATCAAACACAGACCTGGGTTCAAGCCCCAAAGTGTCATCGTAGGCAATTTACTCCACCTATCTCAGCCTGGGCTTCCCCTGTCTAAATCTGGCATCATCATAAACAGCATCTCCTTCATGGTGTCATACTGTATATTCAGCACAGAACCCGGCACCTAGTAAATTCTCGATAAGAATAGAGAAAAATCGCCAAAACCAGTTTGGCTCAGTGGATAGAGCATCGGCCTGCGGACTGAAAAGTCCCAGGTTCGATTCCGGTCAAGGGCATGTACCTTGGTTGCTGGCACATCCTTTGTAGGGGGTATGCAAGAGGCAGCTGATCGATGATTCTCTCTCGTTGATATTTCTATCTCTCTGTCCCTCTCTCTTCCTCTCTGTGAAAAATCAATAAAATATGTATATTTTTTTTAAAAGAATAGAGAAAATCGATGTTGGTTATTAGCAGAAATTACCTCATGAGCTAGTTCTTTGTCTTTGCTGTGAAGTTGGGAAAATATTTAACAACTCTAAATCTGTTTCCTCCTCTGTAAAACATGGTCAAGGTTTTTTTTGTGTGTGTGTTTTGTTTTTTAAAGAATAGTTTGTTGACTTTTGGAGAGAGAGGAAGGGAGATGGAGAGAGATAGAGAAACATCAATCAGCTGCTTCCTGCATGATCCCTCATAGATCAAGCCTGCAACCCTAGCTGGTCCCTTTGAGCGGGAATTGAACTGGTAACCTCCTAGTGCATGGAACCATGCTCAACCAACTGAGACACACTGGCCAGGGCATGGTCAAGGTTTTGAAGAAGACCAGAGATTGAGATCTGGCCCACCCAGTTGCTTTTTAATAAAACGTGAATTGACTAATAACTTGTAGAAATTCCAACTGCCAGCTCCTTTCCAAAAATTGTAAGTTCTAGCAACACTGATTCCCCATGAGGGAGGCAAATGCCCACCGGAGCTAACTTAGACCCGGAGTACTTGCTCTGATCTGCCATAGGCACCACCCTTCCTAGTATTCTTGCACTGAAGTTACATTAGTGAACAGAACATTGTGTTTGCTATGCTGCTTATTTTTATAGGGAAGAATGAAATGTGCTTATATGCCATCCACTTATTTCTGTTGCCTACTTGGGCACTGAGGGCACTGGAGTGTGGAACCCCTGATTGCTAAGACCAAGGGAAGCTCATTATTTGTGAGAGCAATCTATTTCATAGATTTACTATTTTTTAAAATATATATATTTTATTGATTTTCTACAGAGAGGAAGAGAGAGGGATAGAGAGTTAGAAACGTCGATTAGAGAGAATCATCGATCAGCTACCTCTTGCACACTCCCTACTGGGGATGTGCCCGCAACCAAGGTACATGCCCTTGACCGGAATCAAACCTGGGACCTTTCAGTCCACAGGCCGACGCTCTACCACTGAGCCAAACCGGTTTCAGCAGATGTACTATTTTTTAATGTGACTACTAGGGCATTTAAAATTACATATGTGGCTCATATTATATTTCTGTTAGACAGTGCTGCCCTAGCCTCTCAGATTTTATAGCAGTAACCAAGTTCATTGCTAATGCATCCTGCCTCCATTTCCCATTCTCAACAGACCAGTGCTAGCCAAACTTCTTGGGCTGGAGTCCCTGGCTGTGTTTTTCCCCACCCCACATTTATCTCTTATGTCCCCACCCTGGCTGCCTGCCTGTCTGTCAGGAGGACCGGGCTTTAGAACTCCCAGGCCGGCTTCTAGAATCTCCACTTAGGAAATCTCACCTCCCAGCCCCCATCTGGCAGCCATTGTCTTTCCTTTATCAGGCATTCATGTAAGACAATAGTCTATGTGAAACTTAGATACATACCATTCTTCTTTCCACAGCCTGCTGAATTGACCCCAAATCCAGTGATTTGGGGAGTGGAGTTGGGGTGGGGAGAGGCTTATTTTCCCCCCTTCTCCAGGGCAAGTCATAGTTTTTCTAGAGATAAGGTGGACTGAGTTTGGGGGAGGAACACATCCTTGTATAGTAATGGTGCTGACGGTTTTTGGAGGAGATCATGTCCACAGCTTCTCTCGGAAGAGGAAAACATCCTGCAGGACTCAGGGAACCGGGAGAAAAGGAGGCCCAAGTGATGAAGGCCCCCTTCAAATGGGGAGGCTGTGTATGGTAGTGGCTGAGCACATGTGTGGTAGAGTCACGGAAGCTGTCTGACCTTGCCCAGGACACTTAACCTCTCTGACCCTCAATCTCCTCTTCTGTAAAATAAGGATAAGAATAGACTTATCCTAGCACAGTGCTTTGTACATCATGCTCCCTAAATGCTGCTCTCATCATACCTTTGGGGAAAGGACCACAGTGGCGTGTAAATTGAAATCTTTTTTGTTTTGCTTCTGTGCGCTTTTTGCAATTCTTCCACCATGAACCTACTTTTAGTTAAATAATAGAGTTGAGAGAGGAAGAATAAGTGGAAGTCATCCGGGCTCCAACGAGGGGTTTTAGAGCTAAAAACAGGTACGAGATCTTAGAGTCTAAACTTCACACACGCATCTAATATCTTAATAAATTAAGGCGCCAAGAGGAAAGGTGATTTGGCCAAAGTCATATAGCAAGTTACTGGCAGAGGCTAAACTAGAATGGTGGCTATGAGAATTGGAAGGGAACTTGGCCACTCACACAACAATTCTACTGTTAGACTTTTGAAAAATGCTGGATTAAAGAAAGCTGTACAAATTTCATTCCCAGAGAACTTCTCAGACCTTTAACACAGGACACTTACTTGGGCACTTCAGGAGAGGCCTCCCGTGTGTCCACATTAGTTCATCACAGAGAAACATTAACACCCATTTAAGCTCTCCCTGCCCAAACAGAGAAATGCTAGACTTAGGTACATTGTTCAATTTTTTATTTGTTTTTATTTTTATTTTTTGTTAATCCTCACCTGTGAGGGAGGGCACGGGGCCTTCAACTCTAAATGTAATGTTTCATTTCTCATTAAAACTCAATAGGAACCCAATGAAAATATGGCCATGCAGTAGCATTTGACAAAACAGAGATGGGTACGTCGGTGTTCCTAATATTATTGTCTATACTTTTCTGTATGTTTGTTAATATTTTTTGCTTTGGGGGGGAGGAGGGAAGAGAAAATTCACTGTTTACATACCAGTAACAGACAATTTGATACTATGATTTGTAAAATCATACTATTTAACATATAAAGTTGTTTTGTTTTGTTTTTAATATCTAGCTCTGGCTGGAGACAACCAGTTGATGTATCTCTTACCTCTTTCTCTCTTTCTCTCCCCAAATCAATGGGGGGAAAAATGTCCAAAAAAATTTTCATTGGGTTCCTATTGAGTTTTAATGAGAAATGAAACATTACATTTAGAGTTGAAGGCCCTGTGCCCTCTCTCATCCCATCACCCTGCTATCCTGAGGTGATCACTGCCAGCATTTGGTGTTTATCACTTCCAGACACGTTTCCACACTTTTACTATACATGGCTGTATACGCAATATGTAATGTTATTTTGCATATCTGGAAATTTTATTCAAATGGTATGTTGTACTTGTCCTTCAGCAACTTCCTTTTATCCACTCATACGATAGATATTTGGATCTTCCCATATTGATCCAATGTGTCCAAGTACCCAAGTATCTTTATTCTGGTTTTTAACAGTGGAGCTTGTTGCCAATTTGATCAGTGCTACGAAGAATGTTTTCATACGTGAGAGTTTCTCTAGGATGAGGTGCAGGAGGTGAATTTCTGGACCTCAGGATTGGGTTTCTTTACTTGGATGAGAAATTGGCAAATTGCTCACTACTGACACTTCAGTTGGGAGAGGCTGCTGGGTGTTTGTGTTTCCTCTGTGAGTCTGCCTGATCATATCCTTTGCCCATTTTCCTACTGCATTGTTTACCCTTTTTTTTTTTTTTTTAAAGATCAATTTGAAGGAGTTATTTATTCTTGATACAAATTCTTTTTCCGTTATATTTGTGGAAAATACCTTAGATTAGTCTGTGGCTTTCCCCTCTCTTCAGAAGAATGTTTTGTTGTACAGAAGTTTACAACTGTAATGTAGTTATTTGGGCTAAATGACTAATAAGATCATTACATTTAATAATCATTTCCATTACGGTTTGTACTTTTTGTATCTTGCCTATAAAATTTTGTAGAGCCTGAGGTAATAAAGATATGCTAAATATTTTCTATAAGTTTTATTTTTATTTTTAATATTTAGATCTTTACTCCATAGGAATTGGTTTTTGTGTGTGGTATGAAATAGAGATGCCATTATATATTTTTCATATGGATAAACAATTGGCCCAGCACCATTTATTAAGTATGACATCCTTTCTTTTTTTGTTTTGTTTTGTTCTTATTTTATTTTTTATTTTTTTCTTGACATCCTTTCTTGACTGATATGCAATGCCATTGCCTTTGTACATTTTCAAATATACATAGATCTATTTCTAGATTCTCTATACTGTCCCACTTACCCATCTCCAGTAGCCACATTTAGAAAGAATTTTTTTTTTTTAAATTTTGGTATTTTATACCAAAATAAAAGGCTTAATTTTTTAAAAGTCCCAAAAAGAAACTGTTGAAATTATTAATATACTAGGGGCCCCGTGCATGAATTTGTGCACCTTGGAAGAAACTGTGAGTCACAAGGCTGTAGTAGGCACAGAGGCAAGTCTCAGCCCATCCTCCGTGCCCCCACGTGGCCTCTCCCACTGCAATCCCCGGTCCCCTGTCCGCCAGCACTGCTCTCACACACTGACAGCACCAGCCCTGCTCTCATCCGCTGATGACATGGAGTGATTGGGGCCAGCGCCAGCAGTGGGTGTGAGCAACAACTGCTGCCCCAATTGCCCCTCAGGAGCAGGGGAAGGTGGAGAAGCCCTCAAGGGCGATCAGGGCTGGCAGCCACCACTTGCACCCACCAACGGTACCAAGTGTTTGGGGCTGGCACCAGGCACAGGCAGTGGGTGCAAGTGGGGCTGGAGCCAACAGCAGGTACAAGCACCGGGCGGGACTGTGGTGCACAGGAGCGAAGATTTTTCAGTAACCACCAGAGGCTTGCCCTGATGACAGCGACCTGTGCCGGCCTTAGTCTGGCGCCCCTTCTCACTCGCTCCACCATCCAACTGTGGCCAACGCCCACCATGTTCTGTGTGCACCTCCTGGTGGTCAGCGCACATCATAGCGACAGGTTGTTTGGTTGTTCCAATGTTTGATCTATTTGCATATTAGGGTTTTATATATAGAGATTGTATTTAACCCACTAAATTTAAAATGTTATCATTTCAACATCTGCTCAATAAAAATAGAGATATTTTTCATTCTTTTTTTATACTAGATCTTTATAATTCGATGTGTGTTTTGCATTGTTAGCAAACCTCAATTTGAAGTAGCCACAAATCAAATGTTCAAATGCCACTGCACTGTACAGTAGTTATCATATTGCAGTTATAGCTTCATATATTGTAGAGCATGTCCTCCTCACAGTTGTTCCTTAACATCATCATGGCCATTATCTCTGCTTATTCATATACATTTTAGGGTGAGGTTGAACAGAGGAGAACCAGGTTTGGAGATCAATGGCATATTTGTCTCCTCCATTGTATTTCAATAAAGTCATCTACTCTTGTCATTTGCCAGCTGGCTTTGTCTGCTTGGGCTTTTAACTGGAATGTCATTGAATTTATTGATCAATTTAGGAAGAATTGACATTTCTACCTAGTGAATCCTTCTGCTATGAAAATACATTTATATAGGTCTGCTTTTATGTTTTTCAGTAAAGTTTGGTAATATTTTGTTAGGTTAATTTCCAGATAAGTTATAATTCTTATTGCTGGCATGGCTCTTTAATTGCATCTTCTCATTTGTTAATGTTAGTGGATACAAATCAAATGCTTTTAATACATTAAGCACCAAGCCTGTTTTGTCTTCCTTTCTGTTTAGCCCGCCATATCCAATTTCACTGATATGCTGGTGGCACCAGTGACTGACCAGTCCAGATGGAAAGTATAGTGTCAGTCACTGGTGACTGACATGGCGCTTAACGTGTTAATATATTGAAAATGTACTCAACAACTTGGCTAAATTATCTTAGTAGATTTATTTTTATTTTCTTGTCTTATTGCATTGAGAGGGCCTCCAGTCAAATGTCAAATAGAGGCAGTAATAATGGGTTTAGTTTGTTTGTGAGTAGCTGAGACACAAAAATAGCAAGAAGTTAAGACAGAAGCTTATTCCTCAGTTATGTAAAAGTCCAGCATGGCCAGATTAAGGTTAGTATGGCTGCTCTTCCTCATAGCAGTCCTCAGGAGCCCAGGCTCCTTCCAGCTACTGCTTTTCAATCCCATGAGGTTTTCATCCTTGTGGTCTAATATAGCTGCCAGAGCTCTAGCCATCCACCCATGTTACAGGCAGAAAGATGAACAAGGGACAAAGAAGAAAAGGGAGCAAAAGTCATGTTCCAGTTGTCTTTTGAGGAAAATTCCTGGAAACTGCCAATAGTTCACAGGGCTATTGTGAAAGTCAAGTGAGATTAATATGTACTTGGTGAGAAACTAAGATGGCGGCATAGGTAAACACCTAAACTGCTGCCTCACATAACAATTTCAAAACTATCAATAAAAGACAAAACGAACATCATCCAGAACCACAGGTAGGCTGGCTAAGTGGAAATTCTACAACTACCCTGTTTCCCCGAAAATAAGACAGTGTCTTATATTAATTTTTGCTCCCAAAGATGCGCTAGGTCTTATTTTCAGGGGATGTCTTATTTTTCCATGAAGAAGAATACAGTACACATTTATTGTTAAATGAAAATAAAGGAAATTTATTACCTGTATACGGCACAGTAGTACGGTAGTTGTCAACACAAACCAGACAAACTGTGAATCCTACAGTATCAAGAATTTACTCATTTATTCAATGACAATCATGTCATCATCTTCTGGAATATCATCATAACAATCCAATTCCTGAATTTTCTGGTGAATTTCTTGTGACTCCATTTCTTTCAGAATCAGTGGACCAAATCTCTCATGTTTAGCCTAGGGGGGGCCTTGTTTTGGGGGGATGCCTTATATTTTACTCAGAAGGAAACCTGTAAGTAGGTCTTATTTTCGGAGGATGTCTTATTTTCAGGGAAACACGGTATATTTCTGATTATATTTTACTAGAGGCCCGGTGCACAAATTCGTGAATGGGTAGGGTCTCTCAGCCTGGCCGGCAATGGGGACCAATGGGGTTGGCTAGCCAGTGCAGGGGAGGAACCATGGGAGGTTAGTTTTGGGAGCACGCTGACCACCAGGGGGTAGCTCCTGTGTTGAGCATCTGCCCCCTGGTGGTCAGCGTATGTGATAGCTACCAGCCAGTCATCTGGTCATAATGGTTGGTCACTTAGGTTTGTGTGCGTGTATATACATACATATATATATATATATATATATATATATATATATATATATGCCAGAACATATTTTCATGCCTGGTCTCACTTCAAAGGCTTGAGATAAGTCTTTTTAGAGGTGTCCATAGAAACAGAGATTTTATTATAAGAAATACAGGAAACTAGATAATATAGAATAACTGACAGCTTCTGTCACAGTGAGCAACTTTATTCTTGAATCTAAAGGGATACTTTAAGCTTTAGGGTTTTGGTAGGTAATATTATTGAGTTTTTAAAAGTTTCTTCTAAGTAAGCTAGAATTTTTGTTTGTTTTAAAATCATAATTAATGCTGAGTGGTTGTAACTGCTTTTTCTGTATCTATTGAGATAATCCCTTTTTTTCCCCTTCATCTACTAATAGATTTTCTAATATTAAACCACTTCTTGCATTCCTGGATTAAACCAAACTTGACCATGATGCAGTATAAACATTTTATGCATTACTGACATTTTAAAAATTTTTAATAAGATATGGTTAGCCATTTCAAGGGTATAATTCAGAGGCTTTAAGTACATTCATTGTTATACAACCACCACCACCATCCTTCTCTTGAATTTTTAAAATCTTCTCATACTGAATCTCTGTCTTTAGTAAAAATTACTCTCCATTCCTCCCTACATCCAGACCCTGGCAACCACCATTTTACTTTCTGTCTCTATGAATTAGACTACTCTGCATACACTATGTAAGTGGAATCATAGAATATTCACTTTTTAAAAAAATATATTTTATTAATTTTTCACAGAGAGGAGGAGAGAGGGATAGAGCATTAGAAACGTCGATGAGAGAGAAACATCGACCAGCTGCCTCTTACACCCCCCCAACTGGGGATGTACCCGCAACCAATGTACATGCCCTTGACCGGAATCGAACCTGGGACCTTTCAGTCCGCAGACCAATGCTCTACCACTGAGCCAAACCGGTTTCGGCTAAAATATTCACTTTTTTGTGACTAGTCTATTTCACTTATTATAGCAGAAAGTTCTCAAGGTTCATCTATATTGTAGCAATTATCAGAACTTCCTTTCTTTTTTAAGGCTGAATAATATTCCATTGTATATTTATATCACATCTATCATTTGACACTTGGCTTGCTTCTAACTTTTGGCTCTTATGAATAATGTTGCTATGAAATAAATGTAAAAAATATGTATTTCAGACCCTGCTTTCAATTCTTTTGAATATACTAGTTATGTGTATAGTAAATACATGAATTATATTTTTTAAGGAACTGACAGACTATTTTCCATTTCTCACCACAGTGCAAATCAGTTTCAATTTCTCAACATCCTTGCCAACACTTGTTTTTATCTTTTTTTTAAAAAAAATATATTCATCTTAATGAGTGTGATGTGGTATCTCATTGTGGTTTTGACTTGTATATCTTAGTGATTAGTGACATTGAGCATCTTTTTATGTCCGTCCTAGTCATTTGTATATTTTCCTTGAAGAAATCTCTGTTCAAACCCTTTGCTGAATTGAAAATTGGTTTTTTTATTTTTTGTTGTTTGTGAGTTATAGGAACTTTTATATATTCTTGATATTAACCCCTTATCACATATATAATTTGCAAATATTTTCTCCCATTCCATGGTTGCCCTTTCATTCTGTTGATAATATACTTTGGTGCACAAAAGTTTTAAATTTATATGTACTTTAGTGTATCTATTTTTTTCTTTTTCTTTCAATGATTGTACTTTTGGTGTCATATCCAAGAAATTATTGCCAAATCCAATGTCATGAATATTTCCCCCTATGTTTTCTTCTAAAAATTTTATAGTTTTAGCTCTTATGTTTAGGTCTTTATTCCATTTTGTATTAATTTTTGTATATGGTATAAACTAAGAGTCCAACTTCATTCTTAAGCCAGTTTTTCCAACCATGAATTTGGTTCTGATTATATTTTATTTAAGACTTTTGCACCTTGCCCTAGCCGACTTGACTCAGTGGAAAGATTGTCAGCCTGCGGACTGAAGGGACCCAGGTTCGATTCCGGCCAAGGGCACATTCCTGGGTTGCAGGCTCAGTCCCCAGTGGGGGAGTGGGGTGCAGGAGGCAGCTGATCAATGATTCTGATTCTTTCTCATCATTGGTGTTTCTATTTCTCTCTCCTTCTCCCTTCCTCTCTGAAATCAATAAAGAAATATATATATTATTTTTTTTTAAGACTTTTGCACCTGGGAGATACTACTTTGGTTCAACCTCTGGTCCTTTGCTGGAATTTTGTCACCCTCCTCCCTGACATTTAGCTTGGGCTTGATACTCCCATGACAGGATGCTCATTACTTAATAAAGCAGCTTTTCCCCTGGTAAGAACCATTGTTTCTGGTAGAAAAATTCTCTCCCTTTTGAGTACAAACCTTGTAGCATCCATTTGTTGGTCCTGGATTGTCTTCTGGGGCTGTAAGAATAGGTCAGCACTCTTTTAAAGGAAAGTACTTTGATTTCAGTAAATAACACAACCACATGGTGGGCAACTGCATGCTGGGTTTCTAAGGTTCATCACATTCACTCCACAGCGCAATCTATAAAGAGCTCCCATGATTAATTCCTATTTTGCAGATGAAGCAAATAAGGCTTGACGGGTTATAATTTTCACAAGGTCAAACAGTTATGTAAATGGTGCCACCGAAGTTTCAAAGGCAGTGGCTTTGACCACTCTGCACACTGCCCGCTCCTCTTCCCCAATAGACAGCTCAGAACTCTTCTGGATCTTCAATTATTCTCACCCTGTCCCATCTGAGGAAGATTTTAAGTGTTCCGATTAAAGTTGATATCAAGCACAGTTGTTCTTGTTTGGTGCTGTAAGGGTAGAGAACAGAGGGCTCTTTCGCTCCATTGACCTGAGCACACGTCCCTCTAATGGCACATGTGATCGGGTTAGCAGTTTGGGCAGCTGCCACCAAAGAAAACTTCTAAAACTTTATCATGTCTCCTGCTGCTAAAGCAGCTCTCCCCATGCACACTGTCCAGGTGATTTATTTCTAATCAATGTGAAGGACTTTTCTTTCCTCCTCATGAGTTCAAACATCTCTCCAAATCCACCTGGATCTTGATTCTGCCGTTATTTTATAGCTGACATCTGTATAATATCCACTCTGTGCCAGCACACACCTTTCTGTATATTAACACAAATAATCTTCACAACCCAATGGCATCCACACCATCAGCCCCATTTTGCAAAGTAACAGAGCAGTTAAGTAACTCACCGAAGGTCACACAGCTTGTTTATGGCAGAACCAGAATTCAAGCCTAGAAAGTCAGGTTCCAGAATTTGTGCTCTCACCTCTATGCCGTGTTGCCACCAAACATCTGACAATCTCAGACACTTTTCTGGAGCCCAAAAGGTTGACACACTTAGGGACCTCCTTTTTTGTTGTTTTTGTTTTTTAACAAAGAGAGAACAGATCAAGGACACAGAGGCTTTGAAAGATAACAATATTAAGTCAGGATATACTATAGCAGTTTATTTCACTCTGCTTATTTTCCCTTTGGCTTCTACTTATAATACTGGTGTTTCATTTGGTAGTAATAACATTTCCTTCTAAAATAGGTCTAAGTTAAAATAAGTGAGTTGATGTGAAGGAGAGTGTTAATGGCATGAGTGGCTTTCAGATATGACAAATCGTAATGGTCATAGGAATATCTGTGAAGCTGTGGGAAGAACGTGTTCAGGAAAGACAGGTGAGGCTATGTCACAATGACCAAAACAAGCACGTGCCTCCGTGGCTAACACAGAGGACACTTACTGCTCACGTGTGGCACACATCCTCCGGCATGGGCTGGCAGGGCGTTCTTCTCTCCCTACCGACTCCACATCTGTATGTGCTTCCACAACAACCTCAGCACTGGCTCCTAACCCTTCCGCTCAGGTGTGACACCGATGGTTTCTGTTCACACTTCATTGGCCAAGATCAGTCCCATGGTCACATCCAACTTCGAAGGAGGCGAGAAAGGGTAATCCTGCCATGTGCCTGAAAGGAGAGAGGTGGAGTTGAGAACAGCTCACAGAGACCGCGAGCAAAAGAGCCTGAAAGATGGGTCTAGAAAGGTAGGCCAAGTCATGGCTCCTTGGATTGTCCTGTCCCAGCACCTGTTCCCAGAGCAGGTGGTCCAGGAGGGGACAGGCTGACACCACCATCTGTGAAGCTGACACTTCTCCCGGGCAGCACCTCAGGATTTATTTTGATTTCCTAAGTGGGTTCAGCTGAGCTCTGTGGTTAGTTTTCGTTTCTTCCCTGAAGGTAAATGAGGCAGTGTGGGCTTTGGCTGAGCTAAGATTTGGTTCTGTCACTGTTGTGAAGAGATGGCCAAGGATGGGTAATTAGAAAGGAGAGCATTCAAGGATGGGGCGGGGGAGGAGTTCACGGAGAAGGGAGCCTCACCCAGTGCTCGGTTATCTGATTATTGGGAGGCTTGCTGGAGGCGTTTGCAAAATGGGTTCTGAGGGCTCCATGCACCGGAAGCATCTGGAAGCTCATCACACATGTGATGCCTGGGCCCACTGTGGACCCTGGAGCCTAGAGGTGGGACCTGAGGCATCTGATTTTTTTTTTTTAAGATATCCTAAATATATTTTTATTGATTTGGGATAGGAAGGGAGAGGGAGAGAGAGATAGAAACATCAATGATGAGAGAGAATCATTGATCAGCTGCCTCCTGCACGCCCCCTACTGGGGCTTGAGCCCGCAACCCAGGCATGTGCCCTTGACCAGAATCAAACCTGGGACCCCTTAATCTGCAGGCCAATGGTCTATCCTCTGAGCCAAACCAGCCAGAGCCTGAATTTTTAATAATTGACCACAAATGATTCCAATGGACACTGAAAACCGAGACACACTGAATTTAGGGGAGAAAATTTCCTGTAAGCCCAGAGGTCTAACACAGTGGTTCTCAGTCAGGGGTTATTTTGAACTCCAAAGGCCAGATGGCAATGTCTGGAGATAATTCTGGTTGGCATACCTTGGGGGAGCGAGTGCCACAGGCATCCAGAGGGTAGAGGCCAGAGATGCTGCCAAGCATCCTGCCATGCCCAGGACAGTCCAGGCCCCATAACAAAGAATTATTTAGTCCAAAATGTCCGTAGTGCCAAGGTCAAGAAACTCTGCTTAACAAGAGTTGGAGCCTTCCAAATAAAAAGGCACAGATGATTTTTTAATCTTCTCTCTTAATTTTACTTTCCAAAATTTCTACTCTAAGCACAGAATCCTTTTCATTGAAAACATAGTATGCACCAAGCATTTTATGTACATTATATCAGTTTTTCCTAAAAAATCTTTTCAGTCATTCATCCAACAAATATTTATTAAGCACCTATTATGCATTTAATTTAATTTTTAAAAATTTTTTATCCATTTAATTTTAAACTGTTCAAGGTGTGGGGTGCACCCTGGGGAATACAGTAGACAAGAATCTTCTCCTTAATGGGGGCAGAAGAGATGTATAAAAGCCCTGAGACAGGAAAGAAAAAACAAAAGCTAGTGTGGCTGCTAGTGTGGGGTGGGGTGTGTGAAGTGAAATTGGGTTGGAGATGTAGAGATACAGAAACAAGGTTAGGTAGGCCTCAGTCCATGGAAGACTTGGATTTTCTGAGTTTTGTTATAAATGCATAGGAAGCTGTAATCGTTTAAGAGAGGGACCTGATCCAATCTGTTTTATAAGATCATCCCTGGACTCCGGAAAAGAATGGGCACAGGGCCCAGAGGGGAGGAAAAAGAGAAGTGAACAGACTTTTACAGACCTGGAGAGATGATGGTGTTGTGGGCAAGGCTGGCTGTGGTGGAGATGAAAATTTGAGATATTATTAGAGGTGGTAAGAACTGGATTTCTGATGTGTTGAGAGGGATGAGAGGAAAGAACCAAAAGTAGTGACTCCAGGAGTTGGGCTTGAATAACTGAGATGGGGTGGGGTGATGGAATATGACAGTTAATGTAGATATTATTATTAATATTCTCTTTTTAAAATATTTTTATTTTTATTTTAGAGAGGGAGAGGGAGAGAGAAATAGAAACATCCATGGTGAGAGAGAATCATCATCGATCAACTGCCTCCTGCACGCCCCACACTGGGCCCCAGAGCCAGGCATATGCCATGACCAGGAATAGAACTGTGACCTTCTGGTTCATAGGTCAATGCTCAACCATTGAGCCACACTGGCCCATCTTTAATATTATCTTTTTAAGACTAAGGAAGAGAAGTGAATTGTCCTACTTTACGAAACTAATAAGTGGACTCAGATTCAGTTGTCTCTAACTCCAAAGATCATAATTTTCCCAGTCTTCCGGACCCACACATTAATCTTTATAATAGTAATATGAAATTTTAAGATATATAAATATCCCTGAATGCAAACGAGGGATTCCACAGGGGCCAGCACAAAACCTGGGGCCCTCTTTTAAAGGCACTTGCACGTTGCAAACGGATGTGGGGAATATAAATTTCGTAGATGGTGGAATACAGCGCGGTACCGCCACAGGGAACCGGTTTTAAACTCTTGCCTTCTTATAGGTGTAGTGGCCAGGTGTTGGTGTGTGACACGAGGTAAATTGGCTTTCGCTAACTAAACCCAGTGAGTTGTGTTGACCTGCCTTCCGCTGAGTTTGGAGTGAGTTGTCTGAGGTTGGCGGGATTGTAATGCAACTTTCACTCTGAATGGTGAAGCTCCTGTGACTATTTGCTTCTGAGAGCCAGTTCCTGTGTTGGCCACTAGGAGGAGCCCAAGACGCTCAAAGCGCGGCGCTGCGGTGCCTCTGGGCTGCTTTCTGATGGACGCCCTTGGGCTTTGCGCGGCGTCCCAGGGCCACTGTGAGACAGGTGGCCACGCTTCTTTGCACAGCCCCTACGGCCCCTTCGTCTGGCTCTCAGCCCCGCACAGGACATTGGCTGACCGAGGGGTGGGGCCGCGAGCTCGCGAAGGTTTGTGAAGATCCAAGTTACAAAATTGTGGAGTCTTGTCAGGTGAGACTCAGCAGCTCCCCTCCCTCTGCTGCCCCTTCTGCTTGCTTTTGAGCCCTTCCCTCAAGTGTAACAGCCTCCACAGCGCCCTTTGAGGTCCTGAAAGGACTTCTACACAGTAGTACCACACCGGAGCTTAGAACTGTCCCATGAGGACAAAGGCCACTAGCTCAGAGACCACCCTATGCAGAGATACTCCCTACAGTCCCCAGGCACTGTAACACCCAGCATTTGAAATTCGTCTCTTTTTTAATGGCTTGCATACCATCTCCACTGTGCCTCCCCGCTGAAAGTAAGTTCTGTGGAGGGGGGAATAGGATGGCCAGATCCAGTACAGAACACCCAGTTACCTTTGAACTTGAGGATAAACAACAAGAGTTTGAAGTATAAGAGTGCCCCAGGTGTTATTTGGTCCATGCTTATCCTAAAATAATTATTCATTGCTTATTTGAAATTCAAATTTAATTGGGCATCCTGTATCTTTATTCGCTCAAACATCCACAACAATGCACATGGAAGGGGCTGGATAAATGTTGAAAGACTGGACGGACAAATTCCTTCCTTCCTTCATTTATTCATCCAACCCGCTGAGTTCCAGCTAGCTTCTGGGAATATAAGGGTAAAAGAGAAAGGGACAGACAAATAACCAGAACCACCGCTGGATTACACTTCGATGATGTAAAGCACTGGGGACTGTGGGAGCACAGAGGAGGACCCTGCCGAAGCCAGCAGGACTGCCCGGAGGAAGATGGCTAAGATGGGACTGAGAGGATGAGAATGTGAAGAAAGAGGTGGGACAGCTGCTCTAGGCAGAAGGCCTGACATGTGCAAAGGCCAGAGACAAGGGATGGGGGCAGCTGTGCAGTGCAGCTGAGGCTCAGGAAGAGGCGAGGAGACTCACACTCAATGAGCATCAGTGCTCACCAGTCAGGCACAATCGGGATTGTGCCCGTTGTGTGGACGAGGAAATCGAAACTCAGGGAAGTGAAGTGTCTGGCCTGGGGCTGCAGTCTGCGTGGGAAAAGCTTAGCTTCTAACTCAGGCCTGGCAGACGCTGAAGCCTGCCCTCTTCTAGGAAAGCCTCTGGGTTAAGCATTATCGCCCCAGTTGGAGAATGACGAAGCCAAGGCCCAGAAAGGTGATGGGGTCCTCCCTGTGAACGCGGCTCTGCCCGGTTTAACAGGACAACACGTTGGCAGTGTGAATCGGGAGGTTTATCTCACACACTCTCCAGAGAGACAACGGGAGGGCTGGGCAGGACCCAGGAGTCCAGGCCACGGTCTCTCATTCCTGTTTGGGTTGGGCCTCTACTACCCCCTTGCTCAGCTCCGTGGCTAATTCCTTGCATGGGTCCTGGGCGGGTCTGCAGTTTCCATGGGACCGCCTCCCACCATCCCTGAAATCTCACTGTGACCAGTATTAAGAGATTAACTGTCAAGCAGCCCTTACAGGGTCCAGGGTGCCAGTGCGGCAGTGGGAGGATGAAGCGGTGGCCCACCGTGCGGGACCCCAAAGCTCCAGAAGGACGATGTCGGCCTGGGGCCAGGGCTTCCCTCGGGACCCACCAGGTATGGTCCCAACTCCATTTTTAAAAATATATATTTCATTGATTTTTTACAGAGAGGAAGAGAAAGAGATAGAAACATCGATGAGAGAGAATCATCAATCAGCTGCCTCTTGCACACCCCTCAATAGGGATGTGCCCGCAACCAAGGTGTATGCCCTTGACCGGAATCGAACCTGGGATCTTTCAGTCCATAGGCCGACGCTCTATCCACTGAGCCAAACCGGTTTCGGCTCCACTTTTTTTTTTCTTTTTTTTTTAAATATATATATTTTATTGATTTTGTACAGAGAGGAAGGGAGAGGGATAGAGAGTTAGAAACATCGATGAGAGAGAGTCATCGATCAGCTGCCGCTTGCACACCCCCTACTGGGGATATGCCCGCAACCAAGGTACATGCCCTTGATCAGAATCGAACACGGGACCTTTCCGTCCCCAAGCCGATGCTCTATTCTAGGGGTGTCGAACTCAATCAGAGAAGGGGCCAAAATCTAAAATCCAGCCTAAATCGCGGGCCGAATGGTTTACTGAACAGTCATAAACTGTCATTGTGATGGAAACGCAGCGGAGTGCAGTGATGACAGCGCGGTGCGGGCCACACTGCAAGGCCTGGCGGGACGGATTTGGCCCGCGGGCCTTGTGTTTGACACATGTGCTCTATTCATTGAGCCACACCGGTTTCGGCTTGGCTCCACTTTTAACTGCAGAGGAGGATGAGGATGGGAGAGAGAGACAGGACCAAGGGGAGGAGTCTAGATTTGGAGCAGGGCAGAGACCCTGTACCCCTAGCCCCCACCCCAGGAAGGCCCAGGGCCCAGAGGGGCCCACCCTGCTCCTAATCAAGGCAGGATTCAGATTTCCTCAACGAGGTAAGGAGAGCCTCGTGGTCTCTTAAGAGTGCTCCAAAACTAAAGACCAGCTACCCAATCTTCCTCACTTTTGCTTTGGGGAAATTGAGGCACAGAGCGAGAAAGAGATTTCTCCAGGGTTAGTGAGTCAGCAAACCAAAGCCGATCAGGAATCCCGAGGGAGCCCTGGGGTAGCCTGAGAGGAAAACATTTGCTCAAAATGTCCCCTCCTCCCTGAACCCCAACTCCTCCTCCTTGACTTGTAGGAATAGGGTCCCCTCAGTCTTCTGTGCCCTGGGCCTGTCCCATCAGCCATGCCTCCCTTCCCTCTCTGCCTCCCCCTGCTACCCACCCCTGCCACCAGCACAGCCTGAGGCTGGCAGAGTCCCCTGGAGGCTGCACTCTGCAGGAGGCCACGGCCACCAGGCCCCAATGGTCCCATCGGGGGGACATCCCCTCACTGGGTTACTATCTGGATGACTTTATAAACATTTCGATCTCCTGCTTCAGCCCCTCTGACTTTGGTGCCCAGACACAGTGGGGGCCCTGACAGCCCACCCCCACCCACCTCCTGCCAGGGCTGCCTGGGAGAAGTGTGGGCTCCAGAGCCCACTGTCAGGCTTCCTGGAAGGCCACAGTGGGGCAGGGGGAAAACACCGTCTCTGGAGCCGGGGAGAGCGCTCAGACACCACTGACAGCAGGCTGAGCCTCCGTTTCCTCACCTGGGAAGGGGGCAAGAACACTTTCTCAAAGCTTGCTCACAAATGCTGTGGGAGAATCTGCAAGCTCTCCTGTTAAATGAGCAAGAAAGGTACAGAACCGTGTTTGGGGTGCGGGCGATGCTGCCTCAAGAAAACCTGGAGAATCACAGGAGAGGAAGAGAAGGGTTACCTCTGTGAAGAGGGGAGGGGACTGGAGGACAGGCCACGGGGGAGGAAGCAAGACTTCTCGAAGTGCATCTTTGATATTGTTGTGATTTTTGAACCACGTAAACTATCAAATCGTCATCATCGCACATACCTCAGTAAGATGGCAGGTGTGTGGCCAGGATGGAGACCCATACACTAGGATTTGATTAAAGGAACAGAGAAAGCCTAATCCAGAAAGTCTCTGGATTCTTGTGCCCTTTTCAGTCAGTCTCATGTTGCCAGTAGCAAAATAATGGCCATGGGTACTGTGGACCAGAGCTTCTGTCTGAACGTCCTCTCACTGAACTGGCAGAGGAATCTGCTGTCATTCCCATTTTGCAGATGGGCAAACTGAGACGCACTGAAGTTGCAACCAGTAAGTTGTTGAACTTGAATGCCCAACGAGGCCTTTTCTGCTCCAGATTTCAAGCCCTCCTACAGTGGGTCTCAATCTTGGCTGCATATCAGAATCACCTGAAAGCTTTAAAAAATACTGATACCTCAAGCCCACCCACCCCATCCCAAGATTTGATCATTGGTCTGTGGTGGAGCTTGGACATCGGTATTTTTTAAAGGCCCCAGGCAATTCTAATTCACTGTCAGGGCTGAATCTCTGCTTTATGCTAGACAACTTTTCAAATGGGAAACCAAGACCAGGGCGGGAAATAACCTAGTCCAAGGTCACATAGTGGCTGGAAATAGAGCCGGGGCAGGCCTGACATGGAGCCCCTGGGCAGGCAAATCCCCCTGGGCACTTGGCTTGGTAAGTGGCAGAAGGCTGGATTTCACCTCCATTTGCCGCCTTAGCCAGAGAACCTTTGTGCAGTGAGCAGCCGGTACCCTATATGCAGTGACCCTGCTCTGCGTCTCAGGATTCCCAACCACTTCACTCCAGCCACCTCCTGGAGCTCTTCAGAATAAGGGTGCAGGGAGACCAACGGTGTTGTGTGGGATGTGGGTTCACCCCTCACTCCAAGAGCCAGGCAGGGACTCCCCATCATCCTTCAGGGCCCCAGAGGCTGGGCAGGCCCCATCTAACTCCCAAGGTCACTTCTGCAGATAAAGTCAGGATCATAACCAGGAGAGAGAAACATAAACAGGATAGCAACAGCCTCAGCTCAGAAGTCACAAGCCACCTGGCAGGAGACCGCCTGTGGGGAGGCCCCGCCCACATAGATCCAAGTCCTCCTGGCTTCCTTCCTGACCATTTTCCAGACCACATTCTCTACCCTGTGTCTCCCACAATGCCCTGCTCTCTGGCCACGGCAGCCTCCATGCCCTCCCACCATCACCCACTGTGTCCTCCACTTCTGGACATTTTCTCTGCCCAGGATGCTGCCTTCTCCAGGAACCCATCCCCAACCACCCCAGCACAGAGACTGTCTTTCTCCTCCCGCCTTCCAGCCCAGGCATAAAGCCCACATGTGTCTTGGGATGGAGATTCTCTTATCCTCCCACTGGACACTCGTCACTGAATCACTTACTGTGAACCAGCCCTGGAAGGGTAGGGTGGCCTTGGAGCTAGGAACACAAACTCTGGAGCCAGACTGTTCGGGTTGGAACTCCAGCCCATAAGCAGTGTGAGCTTGGCATAGGACTCAACCTTTCTGTGCCTCCGGTCTGGGTGATAGAAACATCACCTGCCTCACAGAGCGGCAGTAAAGATTAACGAGTTAACACATGGAAAGCACTCCCGCTCTCTCCCCCACTAAAGGCTTTAAGAACATCGGCATGATTATCATTGCCTACGTCTCAGTCCACTTTATCCTCACAACAACCCAAGGAGTTAAGGACTGTTATGCCCAGCTTACAGATGAGGAAGCTGAGGCACAGAGGGGTTGTCAGGGTGGCGCTCTGCATCTTCCTCTGTGGCTGATGCCTGCGGAGAGAGGACGTGGCTAAACGAGTTGTAACTTGGAGCCCCCGGTTTCAGCTCGTGGCTGCTCCTTGAGGACCCACAGGACACAAAGCCAGGTGAGTTCCCCTGACACAGGCCTTCCGGTTGCTCTCAGGCACACCCTGACCCCAGCCAGCCCTGGGAGGGAGGGTGAATTGTGGAGGAGGGCCTTTTAGTACCGTTTGTTCACTAATATCCAGATTGCATCACTGCGTCCCTGTCTTCCCTATCCTAGCTGGAGATCCAGGACACCTGGGGTGACCTGTCCTTGCACAAGTCGCTTCCCTGCTCTGGCCTCCAGCTCCCCATCTGTACAATGGCCGAGGGGATGAGTCTGGACCAGCCGTCTTCCAGTTCTCATTACGTAGCCAGCTCAACCTTTCAGATGGGTTCCTGAGGCCCAGCACCCCCGAGAGGCAGGCACTGGGTGAAGCAGGGCCTGTGCACTCGCTCCTGGGGACCTCAGAGCCCACTGTGAAAGGCGCAGGCCACCTCCTCCTGCAGGCTCTCCTGGCTCTGACGCTGCAAGATTCTCGAATCCCAAGCTCAAAAGCTGCCGCTCGCATGGACAGCGTCCCCCCAGCTGCTTTTATCTCTCTTTGGTAACAGAGCAAATTTGCTCAGGACCCAGAACAGGGGAACAAGCAAACTGTTGACTCTGAAGCAAAACCTCCCCTTTGGAGGGCAGGCAGAGGATGTGCGTGGGGAGGCCGGCGGCCTCTTGCATAACCCGGGCGGCCTCCTGCCCACCCCGATCTTTTCAGGGTTAGGGGTGAAGCAAACCGCAAACTCATGCCCAGTTAATTTTTTAAGGCAAAATCAACAGGCCCAGCAATGATTAGCAGGCAGGTAAGTTCGTCTTAATTGTGCTGAGGACAGGGAGGAAGGAGGCTCCTGGAGGCCCAAGGATGGGGCTCAGTTATCAGTTAACCACATGAATGTTGTTTCCTTCCAAACCCACTGGCCTTCAGCCCCTCATCCCTCATCCTCCTCTCGTGGCAACCCAGTGGCCACCAGTCACTGAGTGAACACTCACCGCCATCCCGGGTCTGCAAGAGGTAGAACCTTGTGGGCTGTGATGGATAAAAGGAGTCCTCCTAGAGCTGGTGGATTCTTGTTAAGGCAAAGCTCCCCCACTACAGCTATGTAGCCTTGAGCATGTTTCCTCCACCCTGTGGGGCTTAGCGAGGGGCCGGGTCTGTGGCTCAACCTGCAGCCACTCCCCTGGGGCTCAGTGTCCCCGTCCACCAAATGTCTCCAAGTTCTGCGAGGTCATAATTAGATTATGTCCACGTGACCTGTCCCCGGGGGTGAGGAGGGTGGTCAGAGCAGTGTTTTAGGAGTCTAGGGGGGCAGAAAAGATGCCCAGGAGAGGGAAGGTGCCTACCTGATATCTGCTGTCGGTGCCAACAAGCATCAGATCCCAGCTCCAGGCAGAGGGCTCCTCTCGGGTGCGAGGCAGGGGTCCCTGTGGGGTGGGATGGAGCCGCAGGAATGGCCTGGCGGGCCCCCTGGGACAGGATCTCTTCCCCTCCAGACCTTGGGAGCTGCCAAAGGAAGCAGCCCCAGGCCTGCTGGCTGCCTGGACTGGAGTTTGGTCAGTGGTTGGGGACCTATATTGTGAGAAACTTAGGACTTTGTCCACAAACTGGAATTTGAAATTTCAAAGGGGCGAAACTGAAGGGCCCTACCCCAGAGTGGAGATGGCTCTTGGCTTCTTTCCCCCACGACTTTTGTTCTTTGTCTTGATAAGTCCCTGGTTCCCGCACCATGAGCAGGGGGTGGGGAGAAGAAACGGGAGATAGCAGGTGGTGAGCACCCAGAGGACGCAAAGGTGCCGGCGGCCAGGGGACATGGGGGCTGGAGGATGCCCCTGAACTTGTACATGCCAGGG